>NC_086317.1:123849892-124467392 GCF_036172605.1 Pelobates fuscus
CCTTTTCCTTGAGTGGCAGTCGAGCATTGTAGACGCTCTTGTTCCTTTTTCCTTTTCTATCCCTATATCTAGGACGCTGATATAGGGGGGAGGGGGAATATGGGACAGGAATTGAGTAAGCCCGGTAGGGGCTGGCTCGCATGTGATTTAGTTGAAGACAGAGAGGGAGAGGAAATGGTTAAAGGTGTTGAAAGAATTGCAAAAGTGTGTAAAATTGCTGTGCCTTCATGTGGTAGATTACAACCAGAAAGCTGGCGTAGATTACTGACAGAAGAAAGGCAAGCTTACAGATAATGATTTATTAAAGACTGCTGAAGCATGGTACAGAGTAGCGAAGGCTATTCAGCAAGAGGGTTGGGTTGAGGAAGAAATAAATCACAAAGGTGTGAAATTGTTTGTGTATCATAATAATTGTGTTGCTGGGGTGTTTCCTCAGCCAGCGCCCCAAAATGGCGCCCAGGGATTGTCCATTCCCAAGGTTCAGTCAGCAATAGGTGATAACCAGCTGACTATGTTCCCCACTCCCAATCCTCCCGAAGCCCATCCCATCACCTCCCCTGTCTGCCCGGTCCTGAATTCTGATGGATCTTTCTTTTCCCCTTCCCTGTCTCTAACATTCCCATCATCCACATCCATCCCTACGCTACCTCCTGTACCTAATCCTAACATTTCATCTGCCATTTCTTCCCTGCATTCTCTCTCCGTTAATAATCCCCTCCCCTCTTCATCCGCCCAACTAACTACCTCCTCCACCCTTGCTCCGGCTCCTCCTTCTGCACCCACCCCTACCAATCCCTCTCCGTCCCCTCCCGTAACAGTCTCCACCCCAGTCCAATATCCCACCTCCTTCCCAAATCCACACCCAACTCTCCTGCCCTCCCCAGCCTGGCCATACCCATTCCCGTATCCCATGGCCCTGCCCTATCCAAATTATCCGCAACCCCTTCCCCAAGCCACTCCCCAGGTTCCGGTCATGCCCAGTACGGCACAGTCTGCCCCGGATGTGCCCACATCAAACATGGCCACCACTTCTTCCCTTAACCCCAATGCAGCTTCCTTTCACGCCCCCAATATGGCGGCCCCCAGTCATTCAGCCCTGATGCCGGTACTCCCCGGTGACTACCTAGGCTATGATTCGCTAGCCACCCCTGCATCTGGGGCTCCCTCTCACCCCCCGGTCCTGACACCTCAAGCGGGCCCCTCACGCAGGAGGGCCCAAATCGTAGAAATAGATGAGGAAGAGGATGACAGGGTATCCCAGGTCTCATCGGAAGCCGTAGGAGCTTCAGCTCATCGTTCTATCGATGATCCCTTCGGACACAAGGGTCGGGGAGAACGGGCCCCTCCTAAGTATGTTGCCTTTAACCCCACTCAAGCTAGTGCTTTAATGAAGGCACTCCCTGACCCAGAAAAACAGCCTATGCCTTTTTACCGAGGGATAGTTCAAATTCAAAAGACTTATTCCGCCGCATGGCGTGATTTGCTGAGCATTTGTGCAATTAAAGCAGGGGATGCATATTGGCCCAGCATGGCCCGCCACCTCAGTACAGATCTGCTCTCCAGTGATGTTGATTATCCCTCCGGAGTGACTTTTTGCAACCAGTTAAGAGAATGGGCTAAGGACAAGCTTGCAGATCAGGCTGCTGGCCTTACTGATGTTATACAAGATAAAGGTGAATCAGTGGAAAGGTTTCATGCAAGACTGTATCAAATGTTTACAGATTTGGGGTTTGATCTTACTGACAAGATCCATTCACAAATGCTGTCCGGTGCATTTGTCCAAGGTGTTAAAGACTCCATACGTAAGGGAATCATTGCTGCACGCCCTGAATATAAGGTTGTTCCTCTGGATACTTTACTTTTAGTTGCTAGAGGTCTGGAATCTGCCCAGACCCCAAGAAGACCCACCTCAGCTCCTCTCATGGTGTCCCGCTCCACCCCTGTCCCAAAAGGCACCAAACCTGAGGATGGACATTGCTTCAATTGTGGAGCTAAGGGACACTTTAGAAGTGACTGCCCAGAGCCTAAAAGAGAGCCAAGAGAGCCCAGAAAGCCGTCCAAGCCTGCCCCGGCTCCCAAAGCCACTCAACAGGTTCCAATAGTTGAGGAACCAGATGATTAGGAAATTGGCAAGCCTGTGTCATTAACCCCTGTCATGGCAGTGTCTACAGGGGATAAGGGGGGGCCACTTGCTACAGTGACTTTACCCATTGAGGGCCAACCAACCACATTTCTTGTTGACACAGGTGCAGCCTGTAGTGTTCTGCGAGAACAAGACCTGCCAGACCCATCTTTTCTGTCCAATATTGATGTCTCTTGTGTTGGAGTGGATGGCCAGCCAAGACACAGCCCATTAACAACTCCACTACGAGTTGGCTCTAGCCTGCTTGCTCGTTTCGTGGTATCCTCCACATGCCTAATTAACCTGTTAGGTGCTGATGTTCTCTCACGCCTACAGGCCTCTATCACCTTCACTCCAGATGGACAGGTAGAAATGTCTACACCTCTATCTGAATCAGACACCTCAGCCTTGTGCTCCTTACCTCTGATGCTGCATTTAGAAGGTCCCCGTGGGGAAGCAGCAGAACCGAGGTCCAATTTCCCAGACGTGTTAAAAACACAGGTGCCTGCTAAATTATGGTCCTCAGGCCCAGAGGACATAGGTCACCTAAATGTCCCTCCTGTGTTGGTAAAGCTTATTCCAGGAGCTAAGTTACCAAGAAAACCACAATATCCTTTAAAACCAGCACAGGCTGCAGCCATTTCTATCCAAATCAAAGCACTCTTGGAGAAGGGTGCTCTAGTGAAATGTAAATCTGAATGCAATACTCCATTATTTCCTGTGAAAAAGAAAACTCCAAAAGGTGAGCCAGAGAAGTACAGGATGGTTCAGGATCTCCGTGCCGTTAATGAAGCCACTGTCCTGGACACCCCTCTTGTACCAAACCCTCACACTCTGCTCTCTGGAGTCCCACCATCTGCAAAGTTTTTCACAGTCATTGACCTGGCTAATGCTTTTTTCAGTGTCCCACTGGACCCATCTTGTCAATACCTGTTTGCCTTCACCCATGAAATGCAACAGTATACCTGGACTGTTATGCCTCAAGGGGCACAAAATTCACCAAGTCAATTTGCAAAAGCCATGGGCACCATTCTTGACCCATGGCAAGCTGAACACCCAGAAGTTGTTTTGCTCCAGTATGTGGATGATTTATTGCTCTGTGGAGATGACATACCCACTACTGAAAAGTGTTCAATTAGTCTCCTTTGCTATTTGGCAGAACAAGGATGCAAAGCTTCACTTATCAAGCTGCAATTCTGCCAACCCTCAGTAATTTTCCTTGGACATTGCCTATCTCAAGGTACCAGACATCTTACTCGGGACCGGGTAAGAGCAGTACTGGATATCCCACCTCCAAGGACTTCAAAATCTCTTCATGCCTTCTTAGGCCTCATTTCTTACTGCAGAGCATGGATCCCAGAAGCCTCTCTGCTTATGCAACCTCTCTATGATGCACTCAAGTCAGACCCATTCTGTCTGACCAATGAAGCTCTGGATAACTTCAAATCTCTTAAACGTGCAATTGCTTCTGCCCCTGCCTTGGGCCTACCAGACTATACAAAACCTTTCAAATTGTTTGTCTCTGAAAGACAAGGCCATGCAACAGGGGTTCTTACCCAAACTAATGACTTAAGAGGCCGCCAGAGGCCTATTGGATATTTCTCATGTCAACTGGACATTGTGGCCAGAGGGACTCCTTCATGCCTTAGGGCTGTTTTTGCTGCGAGAGAACTCATTGAAAGAACGTCGGATCTGGTCCTTGGCCACCCTCTGGTTGTTTTGGCCCCTCATGACATCTCTGCCATTATCAACCAAGTCCAGCTCAAGCACGTGTCCCCTGCTAGACACTTGCGCCTGCAATGTCATCTTCTTCTACCTGACAACATTTCTATACAAAGATGTCAAGTTCTTAACCCATCCACTCTTCTTCCACTCCCTGAGGGGGGTATCTACTATGGGTTTATCCTGGATGAAACCTACATTTACCTTCTTTGCGGGTGCATCAAGAGAATGCATCCAAACCTAACATTTCATGAAGAGGATACACCTTTATGTGAAGGCCCGGATTACGCCTTCTGTACCATGTGGTACAAGCCAAACATTACCCCTGAACCTTGCTATGAAGATGAGCTTTACCACTGGATTGATGTGAAGCTCACTGCTCAAAATTTCTATTGTGACTCTGAAGGAAATAGCATGGTTCTGATCCAACTACCTCAAGAACTCAACTACCTCTACCGCCATTGGGATACTGCTATCCCACATATTCCTGTTACCAAGTTGAAAACAAGGTCATGGAATGATCTTGGGCCCATGGCAAAGTTATGGGCCACCATGGATGAAACACAGCTACAGGAAAATGGTATTGTCAAATACCCAACAACTGACCTTCTGGAAGCATGGCCACGCCATTTCCTGGAAAAAGAATTCCAAGATCTGGTCATAGTGAATGATTATGACCCAGAAACACCTCATGACTGTTTTGAACAGATGAAAATGGAGACAGTGCACTTACCAACTGTGCATGAGAACCCATTACCAGATCCAGATTTTACCCTGTTTGTGGACGGCTCAAGATATGCTGATGAAGAAGGAAGATACCATACAGGATATGCCGTAACCACAACAGATGAAGTTATCAAATCATCATCTTTACCGCCAGCAATGTCTGCGCAAGAAGCTGAATTACAGGCTCTGACTTCAGCATGCAAAATTTCCGAAGGAAAACGTGCCAACATCTATACAGATTCAAGATATGCTCTGGGTGTGGCACATGACTTCGGCCTTATTTGGAAGACAAGAGGATTTCTTACCACCGCCGGTACACCAGTTAAACATAGCTCTGCAATTAAGGATCTAATGGATGCCCTCCTACTCCCTGAAGAAGTGGCCGTTTTGAAAGTTAAGGCACATGGGAAGTTGGATACAGATGAAGCAAAGGGCAACCATTTGGCTGATCAGGCCGCTAAGCAAGCGGCCAGAGATTTGCAGGAAGTGGATGAAGAAGTGTCCGGACAAGAAGAAGAAGTTCCTGTTTTTGCTCTGCAAACCCTTCCTACCGATTTAAGAATTTTGCGAGAACAGCAAGCTGCAATCACCCCTGAAGAAATCCAGAAATGGAAGAAGAAAGGAGCTATCCTAAAGGACGGAATATATTACAACAACTTCAAATTTTGCCTTCCAAGAAATTTATATCCAGCAGTTGTCCAATGGGCACATGGGCCTGCACACCTGTCAAAAGATTTAATGACCGCCCTCATACAGAAGTATTATGAAGCACCTGGAATCACAACATTGATCAACAGCTTCTGTAGGGCCTGTGTCATTTGTGCAAAATGCAATCCAGGGAAACCAATCAAAGTGCCTTCAAAGCACCTGGCGAAACCAATGTACCCATTCCAGAGAATTCAAATTGATCACATTCAAATGCCCAAGAGTGGGCCTCATGAATATGCACTAGTAATAGTGGACATGTTCTCAGGCTGGCCAGAAGCCTACCCAGTGGCCAATATCACTGCAAAAACAACTGCAAAACGCCTACTTACAGATATTGTATGTAGATTCGGACTTCCAGAAGTCATTGAAAGTGACCAAGGCCCAGCTTTTACAGCAACAGTGACTAAAGAAATTTGGACTGCTCTAGGGGTGACCTTAGCCTTCCACACCCCTTACCACCCACAAAGTAGTGGTAAAGTAGAGCGCATGAATGGCACCTTAAAAGCCAGAATGTTAAAATGTCACAAGAAACAAAGATGCCCTGGCCAGAAAGCCTGTCAATAGCATTATTCAGCGTTAGACACACACCTAGAGGGAAGCACTCATTATCCCCATATGAGATTCTATTTGGGACAGCACCCAGACTAGGTTGTTATTTCCCGCAACAGTTACAGCTCCAATCAGATGTTTTAGTAGACTATGTAACTGAACTTGCAAGTGCCTTAAACAAAATACATGCCCAAGTTTTCTCTTCAATTCCAGATCCCGATTTGGATACAGGTACCCACAGCCTGCTTCCCGGAGATTGGGTTCTGGTTAAGAAATTTGTGCGGAAAAATACCCTGGAACCAAGATTTGACGGTCCATTCCAAGTTCTCCTGATCACCGCAACCTCCGTCAAATTGGCCGGCAGGCCAAATTGGATCCACGCTTCCCACTGCAAGAAGTCTCCTGCCCCAGAGGAAGCAGATACCGCACAAGCATGTACCTCTGGTACATAATCTCCTTAATTAGCTCAATTAAAGCCCAGCAGGTAGCCATTACTAAGGATGTTAGTGGGTACACCTTTTGGTATAATTCATCATGTACCCATGTGGCTACCTATACCTTTGATTATTGTGATATTGTAGAATGCCCGTTCCCTACATCACAAATTCAGAGTATCTATAGAGATATCCCTCATTCAAAGGACCCATATGTTTGTGTAGTGGACAGACAATGGGGGCACAATTGTGACCATTGGGGGGCGGCGGGATGGAATGCCGGGCCTGCCTGGGGTTACAAACCAAAAAGTGCCTTATCTAAGGTAGATGATCAGGGTAGATCCCTTCTCCAGAGAATGACTTTGAGAAAGCCTGGGGGAGGTACACCAATGAAATTAATTCTTAATATTGAGCATCCAAGTCCAACAGATGCAGACCAATATGTGATGGGAATGTATTGGAAAAAGGGTTCCTACCATAAGTTAGGGCATTTCTACCTTAAAGATATGTGCAACTCTTCTGAGTGGCAAGGGGCCACTCATATGGTCCCTAATCCATTAAAACCACACATCCAGACTTTTCAAGATATGATGGCCATTGCTAACCCCACCTTTGAAGATACCATGGCCGCAGAAACAGGTTTTAATTATGTAAATCTATGGTTAGAATGGATGAAATATAATGCTAATAAGCATAATAAGACTGCATGCTATGTGTGTGGCGGTGCCCAGCCTCACCTGGGCACTGTGCCTTTAACCCTGCCAGTAGATATAGAAGCATGTGTTTTGAGCCTTTTTGCCTATCACTATGATTTCAACAGGTCCATATGTATAGCATGGACAAAGGAGTATCCTCTCCTAACCAAGGATGTCAAACCCCCAGATGGTATTACAGTATATAAAGGTAATTACACTTGTTATGCTAATTATGATGGAATTGGTAATTTCTCCAAGGGGTATTGTGCTACCTACAGAAATGTCTCCATGAACTTGTTGCAGTTTCACACTAGGTCATTGGGGGATATTTACTGGTTGTGTGGGGATTTACAGTTAAGATCCAGGATGGACAAGGAGTGGTGGGGGGAGTGTACTTTGGCTAAAGCTATTATGCCCATACACATCATCTCTGACACACACCTCATTACCCATGCGTCCAGACACACTAAGGTTAAGCGCGAAGCCCCAGTGAAGGGAAGTTTTGACCCTCATGTTTATATTGATGCCATTGGGGTGCCCAGGGGGGTGCCCAATGAGTTTAAAGCAAGAGATGAAGTTGCTGCAGGATTTGAATCACTTTTTGCTATAGTTACCACAAATAAGAATTTAAATTGGATAAATTACATTTATTATAATCAACAGCGTTTTGTTAATTATACCAGAGATGCCCTCCAGGGATTGGCCGAACAGTTGCAGGCCACATCCCAAATGGCCTTCCAGAATAGAATGGCCCTAGATATGATCCTAGCCGAAAAAGGAGGGGTATGTAAAATTCTGCCAGACACCATGACATGTTGTACTTACATTCCAGAAAACACAGGCCCTAATGGTAAAGTTACATTAGCCATAGAAAAATTAAATGACCTTTCTGAAGAGTTAAAAAGGAATTCTGGGATAAAAGATCCCTGGGAAAGATGGTTTGGTTGGATGACAGGATGGCAAAAGGCCTTAATGCATATTGGTATGGCAATACTAATTTTTCTTTGTATCTTTGCTCTTCTCTTTTGTTGTGTCCTCCCTTGCCTGAGAAAATCCCTCATGAAGACTGTTGACCAAGCGGCACCCACTTTCACACATCTCGAAGTTGATGACCAAGATTTCCAAGATCTCAACTCACCCTGTTTACCGCTGCAAACTATCCCTTTTGTTGATAAAGTGCGAGAATTCTAGGAAGGGACCAGCTTAGGGATAGCATCTGTCAGTGAATGGTAAAGACCCCGTGTGGAGAAGTGGTGGGCAAGCCATCATGGGCCACCCATGGGAGTGAAGTGTTCGAGAGCCATGCTGACGATGAGTTAGCCTATTAGGGTCAGCTCTAGGGACAGACTTGCACTTTGCATTAACACCTAGCTAGCGGCCACGGGGTTTCTGTGCCTTTGGGTTAACACGTCTTCTGGTACTAACAAATAAAGTTTTATCTCTTAGAATCTAACATTTCATAGGGGGGACTGATGTAGAATTATTAAAAATCTTTATTGTACTTGTATTGAATTATTGTACTAACTCCATTTTAACTTCATACTGTGACAAATCCTCCATTTTGTCCTCCTAACCTGACTTCTTCATTCCTCCATTTTGTCCTCATAACCTAACTTCTTCATTTTAAAACTACATTACATGACAGAATTTCCCAGCACATCTAACAATGGACAAAGACTGTATTTTCTATAAAGACATGACTAACTCAGGAACTGCTGACTTTCCCCTAACTCGCAACATAGTATAATTTGAAGGCCATGAGAACACAGTAGTAATGAAATGTTCTATTCATAAGAGACCTTGCACCTGGCCACGAGATCTGAGATCACTGACCGTGTAAAATGACGCTCCAGACCCCCCTTGTCCCCACCCGTGTCCAAAAGAATACCACCTCTTGGTGGGTGGACACGGGACTAACCACTTAGTTTTTGAGCCAATGAATTATACTGATAGGTGGACACTAATTCAGACACTTAACAATTAACCCAATTAATGATGTTTATTCACTAATATATTGATAATCAATGATGACGTAAAATGCCTCTTAAAAGGGCCTGCGCGCCCGCTTTGCTTCACTTGCCAATACATTTTCTCGAAGTTATTTTAACCTGAACTCCGTGTGTCAGACTTAATTACTTCAGCGTACATACGCAATTCAATTTTCTTAATTTGGACAGGAACAGATAGACATTTAAACATTTTGGTTTACTGCTAAAAAGTACCATAACAGTGATATGTGCTTTATATAACTGCAAGACTAACGTTTCTGATCTCTCAAACTTGGCATAGCAAGAAATGACACATCAGTTCTGCACAGAGTTTTGATCATTTTTACTGTGTAATTTACTATATATGGTTGTCGAGTGAAAGGAACACTAAACAAGAAGGAAGTTAAGCGATGCTAGCTTCCTGCAGCAACAGCAGACACGTACATTTGTTTATCTTGCACTATGTAAACTTGGCAATTAAAGTCTATATAGTAAATATTATAAAGTGATAATTAGATTATTTTATAATTATATTATTATCTTTAGCATTTTCTATTAAGTTCTCTTTCTCTATATATATATATATTTATATTTACATCTGTTACTTAGAAAAAAAAATAATATATATATATATATATTTTCAGGATATTGTTCATGAAACAAGCTGAGCATCATGGGAAACATAGTTCATATTCATAAACATCTGGATGCTATTGTTTTATTGTTTTATTTTTTATTGAGCCTTCACTACATTCGTTTTTGTAAATTTAAAAAAAGAGAAGTTTCCATGCGTCTATAAAGGTCATAAGCTACTATTATTTACACTTGTATTCTGCCCCTTTGTTTTAATCTTGCCACTGCAAGTGTCAGTCCTCTTTCCTCGCAGGGGTTAGCCTAAATTTGGATAGTTGAGTATGACTGTTTGATAGAATGTAGTGTGTGTATCTGTGTCCCCAGCACACGCAGACTTGAACATCCAGAGCCAAACAAAACACTGCGCCATGGGCCATACTAACCTAGAATTCAGGAAAGATAAGCCGCATTGATATTACTTTTTACAGTGAAAGCTGGGAGTCATAAGCTCTAATATGTAATGGATGTCTAAATCATTGTTTTTATGTAGGGGAAGCCATGCTTCCCGTCGAAAGGCTTGCCTACTGTCACAATTTGTTATCCATCTGGTTACCAATCAACTTTTCCCAGACGAGTATCTAGGGCCTAAAGATGAATATACTCTTTGAGATAACCAAGATTTCTGTAGTTTCCATATTTATCTAGATACCTTGAAAGGCATCATGCTCATAAAAGTGACAGGAAGTCAAGTCTGAAACCACCAAACTATGACTAGTGTGTGGGTCTCTCGAGCAGCACCTGCACCTGCTAATGCCAGCGCGCTTATTTAGGTCCTGCAGAGTGGATGAATGCATTACACAGATGTGGGTGTATTTGTACAAAATACATAATGAAGACACATCAACAGCATATGTTGCACGAATTTAAAATAGGATTTTAACAAGTACACTTGTAAGAAAAACAAGAAATTCATTTTTTAGAATAAGACTGCTTAAAGGGACACTCCAGGCACCCAGACCACTTCTGCCCATTGGAGTGGTCTGGGTGCCAACTCCCACTACCCTTAACCCTGCAAGTGTAATTACTGCAGTTTTCATAAACTGCAATAATTACCTTGCAGGGTTAACTCCTCCTCTAGAGCCACTAGAGGACACTTCCGTGTTTATAGCTATGTGAGGACCTCCAGCGTTGCTGAAATCCCCATAGAAAAGCTTTTTTCAATGCTTACCTATGGGGAGGTCTAATGTGCAGCATTGCCGCATGTAACGGAATGCAGTATATTAGTCCACGATATCCGTTGGTATCCTCAGGAAATCCACAGTCAGAGCAGAAAGCACGGCAATATTCCCAATCCTCCCAATAACCGGACGAAACACAGTTTGGGAGTCAACTAACTTGCTTTATTCACAGACTTCCATATTTATGCAGTTCCCCTTGCAAGGGGTTTCCTCACAGATGTTACAGGGGATTTCTCCCATCAGGCATTGTAATTATCCCAACAGGCATTGCTGCACGAGAGGGATACTCCCACTAAAATGGACGATTAAGTGGATTATCCCCTCGTGGAGCAAAACCGACAATTTACACAGAAATCCATATTTTCTACATTTTTACTCTCTTTTAGCCGAATGACCGTTCGGTAGATAGCTGGGATCGGCGGGCACATTTAGTGAGAATACCGCTCTGATCCCAGCTAAATTACCCGAACGCCGCACAAAATACATTAAAACATTGAGTTCGGTTTAAAAGTACCGAACATCTATGGGGAACATAATGTGCCGAACGCTCTGGAAGTCCAGCGGTGTTCGGATCATTGAGTAGCCGTTTTCAGTTCCAGGCTCTCGACGACCGAACACCGCTGCAGAGACAAAGGATCCAAGATGGCCGACCGCCGCATGGTCGGTAGCCGAACGACGGCCACCTAGGAGAGCCCTTAATTACCGATTGCAACATTGTTGCAATCGGTTAATTGTTGCCACACGACTGGTGAGTGGGTGGTCTACCTGGGGAGCCCACATTCGTATGGCGAACGGCCTGGGTAGCCGGGTTTCGTCAAACGAAAGGGATTTGTATGCTGGCAGCGTGCGGCTGCCAGCATGCGAACGGCCATGATACGGTACATATACAATTTAAAATATACAATATACATTCAGCCTACGGACAACCTTTAATAATACAGTCCAGAAGTGGCTAGGTTTGCCACACCGCACATGCGCATTAGGTCTCCCCCGCCGGCGGGGGAGGAGCGTGGGTGGACCCTGACCCACCGCCGAGGGACATCGGCGCTGGATACAGGTAAGTCAATGAAATGGTTTTAACCCCTTGAGCAACTTGGTATGGGGGTTGGGAGGGAAAGGGGACCTGCAGAGCCAGGAAAACGGTTTGTTTTCCTGGCACTGGAGAGTCCCTTTAAATTACTACTTGGTTGTTGTTTTACGCTTAACTGTTATGTGTAGCATTTCTACCATTCTCATTTTACTTTGTCACACAATGTCCAAAAACAGCCAAGGGCCAAAAATGGTCAAGAATTATGTTTTTGTTATTCCATGTCTGTAAGGAAGCACTAATATCATCCAGTAGAATCATTAACTCATTGGTGAATGTGTGTTCACCAGGTGAGTTCCAGGCTTGTGGAATGGTGAAAGTGATTCCCACAAGTAGCGCACATGGATCTAAGCTGTGGGGTTTCACACTTACAACTCAAAAAAATGTTGCACTGCGACCTTTGGAATTAATAAAGAAACATTTGTTTATATTTGTTTTAAGTACCTTTCTTTACATGTACTGAAAGGTACGTTACTATTAAAGGGGAAAAAAATGCAGCCGCGATGCAAGTGCTGCTGGGAGGAAGTGGTCACTTTCTCCCAGCTCACTCCGAGCGGGAGGAGAGCCAGCGTGGACTTGAAGAGGGAGAGCCACGCCGACTCCCATAAGCCCCAGCCACCCTCCTGCACAGAAAAGGTAAGAAACAGGAGGGTGGCTGAAAAACGAGCTGTGTGTGTATGTATGTATGTATGTATGTATGTATGTATGTCAGTATGAATGTATGTATGTGTGTATAGATGTCAGTGTATGGATGTCTGTATGCATGTATGTCTGTATGGATGCATGTATGTCTGTATGCATGTATGTCTGTATGGATGCATGTATGTCTCTATGAATGTATGTCAGTATGAATGTATGTCAGTATGAATGTATGTCAGTATGAATGTATGTCAGTATGAATGTAGGTATGTATGTCATTATAAATGTATGTCAGTGTCTGTATGTATGTATGTATGTATGTATGTATGTATGTATGTATGTATGTGTATGGATGTCAGTGTCTGTATGCATGTATGTATGTCTGCCTGTATGTTATTATGAATGTATGTCTGTGTGTATGTATGCATGTGTCTGTATGTCCTTATGCATGTGTGTCTGTATGTATGTTAGTATGTGTGTATGGATGTCAGTGTCTGTATATATGCCAGTAACAATGTATGTCAGTATGAATGTAGGTATGTATGTCATTATAAATGTATGTCAGTGTCTGTATGTATGTATGTATGTATGTATGTATGTGTATGGATGTCAGTGTCTGTATGCATGTATGTATGTCTGCCTGTATGTTATTATGAATGTATGTCTGTGTGTATGGATGCATGTGTCTGTATGTCCTTATGCATGTGTGTCTGTATGTATGTTAGTATGTGCCTGTCTGACACTATGTATGCCTGTGTGTCTGTCTCAGTATGTGTGTGTCAGTATGTATGCCTATATGCGTGTATGTCTGTTTCAGTATGTGTATCTGTGTGTGTATCTGTGTCCTTTTGTATCAGTGTGTGTTTGTGTCTGTGTGTGTATTCCTGTGGGCAGGATTTGGAGGCGGTCCCTGTGGGCGGAACTGGAGGCGGGCCCCCGGGGCCCAGACCCAGAGCTGAGTTAGGGGCCCCAAAATTTCTGGTGGCGGCCCTGGGGTCAGGAATACGTGTTTGTGTTCCTGACCCTATAGTGTTCCTTTAAATATCTGTAGAAAAGCAGTACCAGAACCAGAAAGTTATTAACCTACATAAAACTAATGAGGTCCTCATATGCATCCTTTAAGAATGCATGCACTCCTTAAAATGAGACCAGGCTGGCTATAGATGGCCTGGCACATGTAACAGCTCTAATGTAATGTGCACAGCACCAAAATACCTAATACGATAATAGAGGAGATTCCAAACTGGAGGGTTTTTGTATAACTGGCTATAATTTTAATGCACTTAGCATATTGCAAATACTTCCTTCATCATTGAACTAGCTATGAAAAATTGATTGGTGATTGGGTAAAATTATTGCATGATTTCTCCTCAGCTCAATAAATTCATCCATTTAAAAAGCTTCTCGGCATCCACATGATATCTAGGTTTATTTTTGCAACATATACATAATGCTGATATAAAGGGACACTCCAACCTCCTAAAGCACTACTGCTTGCTGAAATATGTTATGTGTTTCCTCTTTTATTTCCTCTTTTATTCATTTTATAGAAAGTGCAGATAAAGTAACCTTGTTACACCCATCTGGTTGTCAGGCAAACGAGAGGTCTTGTTACCTCCTTGTTTGTATAGCACTGTGGAGCTAAACTCAAGAGGCAGCCAATTGCTCAGAGCACCTGCTGTGCAAAACCTTCTCACTTAGCTGCATTAGGAAGCCTGTGATTGGACAGCCACGGAAAGTCTGGGCTGGGTTCGAAGAGGAGGGCTTGCAAATTCTTCAGACAAGAGATCTGCAGCTTTTGCAAGCTGTTTTCATATATACCCCAATGCAAAAACACATTAGTAAATTAATGCATGTTTTCATAGGGGTATATCTACTAAACATTGATTAAATTTAAGAATTTTGTTTTTCTTTGAGCAGAGGCGTGTCCCTTTAATATAAACAAAGGGTATGGAATTTCTACTTACTCTTACAAAGTTGTCAGGGAAGAGTCCTCTTCTCCCCTTAAGTTCTCCTTCCCACCATCCGCCATCTTCTTTTTTGATCTTGGTGATGATGTCACCTGCTGTTATGGTCAGCTCGTCATCATGTTGAGCCTTGTAATCAAACTCCACTATCGCATCCACTGGATAAACAAGAAAACACCCCATATATTAATAAAGTAGGAGAACATCCAAACCATACAACAGTTTGAGAGCACTCGTCTTCCTATGAACATCTGAACATATTCCAGGTAAAGTTTAAGTCTCTAATTACAGATTTGATAACGGAATGATTTACTACATGCATGTAAAATGAATGAACAAACAGAACCATATTCAGGGTTATTAACTAAAGTCAGTATTGTCAGGAATTTAACCCCTTAAGGACACATGACATGTCTGACATGTCATGATTCCCTTTTATTCCAAAAGTTTGGTCCTTAAGGGGTTAAGGTGAATTTAAATTAAAATGTCTAATTTGAAGCCAAAATAGCCCAACCAGAAGTTTTCAATTTCAGCTATTTTAGACCCACCTTTGAGATTAATTTTGAATTCCCAACAATTCTCACTTTTGAATTAGCCTGTTTATGTATTTTAATGAATTGCTTATTTCCTCATTGCATTTCTTGATCAAAATGCATTCAAGGTGACAGGAGGAATGAGCACGGGGAATTCCAACAAATACAAAATGTATTTCTATGGATATATCGGTCATAGAGAGATACTACGCCAAGTGACCTCTGTTGCAAACATAATATTACATAACAGAGCGTAAGAATCAATTTAAAAATAACTCAGATTATATAAAAGGTTGAAGACAGATGCCCTCGGAGATGGTTATGTAAACATATTTCCAGTACTAAAATGCTTAAGAATCGCTTCTTTGCAACCAACAATAAAATGACAATCATTTGAATCTTTTAAGATATTTACACTGATACACCACTTTTTGTTTTATTTACTGTGTATGTTTTTTGACAATGAAAAATTGCTTTGAGGATTATCTTTCTGTGTGCGTACGTTTTGGAAAACATGAAATGTCTGCAAATCGAAGGCAATCCAGGAGAATTTGTTCAGTTTAAAGGGAGAGAGTATACCAGGAACAGAGACTGTCAGACACACATACCAATGAATAAAGCCACTAGCCGGGACACAACTCCTCTGGAACCACTGTCACTTGTGTTTTCTGCTTGCCATCTTGTGCACCACATCTGGCATGCCCAATCTTGGTATTGATCTATCCTCCTGTGGTACCAGACATGGCTATCTGATACCTACTCTGTTTGCTAACTCGTTGTGCTCACAAAGTCCTAAGAACTCGGCCTTGTTGTAGGTAATCAGGTCTTGCAACTAAATTAATAGGGTCCAGCCCTAGAGTAAATCGACATTCCAGTTATGGTGTCTAGTGTCTACTGGTTCTTATCACAGTGATCCCATTATCCCTGTGATAATCCTCACATCCTCCAACTTCAATATACTCCTGTACTGGTTATGTTGCTCAGAGTGTACCTCCAACTCCTAACCCTGCATCAGGTTAGTAGATAATGAGATCACAACCAAATGGATCATGCCATGGTCCAGAACGTGGTGGAAAATTACCACTACCACCATCCGAAATGTGTGAACAGTGTGACCTGAGAGGGATGAAAAGTAAAATACATGAAGCATTCCCATAGCAGTAAACTTGATCCCTCTTTGACCTCTCATTTTAACACCAGAGTTGCTCGAATTATATGGTTATTAGCCCTTCTGATAAATCAGATTCTTGAGTCTTCTGCAATGACACAACTATAAATATGGATGTGACTTTCATCCATTAGCATGCACATCAGAATAATTATATGGTAATTGCATCTCTCAGCCTGTAAATGAATATGAGATGACTTCATATTCGCTATATTTTGAAGATTCTTCAATAAACTTTAAAACAACTGGAACAAAATGGACTCCAGCACCCATTCACCATTACATGTGTACAGACCTTTTGCATACATCGGTATAAATATATATACACACAATATATCTAACTAAATTAGATAAAGACAGAGTGTATAGATTATCGAGAGTAGATAAAGATTAGATAAAATATTGATAAAGTGAGAGAGCACATATATTAGATGATATAGCTAAGAGAGTGATATTACAGATAGACTGGACAGATCGAAAGATATTACATTAAAAACACTTCAGATTAGTAAATCAAGTGACATTGTGATCAATAAATGGTGTAGATAAAGCACACAGCATAACAGGATAGATAGTTTACATAGAGTGATAGCTTAGATCAGGGGTAGGCAACCTTCGGCTCTACAGATGTTGTGGACTACATCTCCCTTGATGCTTTGCCAGCAATATGGCTGTAAAAGCATTATGGGAGATGTAGTCCAAAACATCTGCAGAGCCCAGGGCCGGACTAGGAGAAAAATTCGGCCCGGGCATTTTTTTATCCCAGCGGCCCACTAAGAAGGGGGCGGGTCAGAGGAGGTGTGTTTTGTCATCACTAATGACAAGCACGCCCCCTCTCAAAGTGAGCATGTTGGTTCAATGCTCTTCCAGGGCAGACCATGTGCAGAGCTCTGCTGAAGAGCTCTAGCATGAGAAAAAAAAAAACCTGTATTTGTTCTGCACAGTGCAAGCAAATTTAATAACATGCTTGCACTGTGTTTCCTTGCAACTTGTCTCTGGTGTCTCTATAACAGGATACCAGGAGACAAAAATGCCAGGAAAGGGTATTGTGCATGTGTTTGGAGTCTGCTTGTGGTATTGCGTGTGTGTAGAGTGAGCTGATTGTGGTGTGGTATTGTGTAATAAGGTTAGTTTTAGACATGTTGTGCCTGTGGTGTAATGTGATGCATATGTGGCTAGGGGCTGTAGAGAATGTATGTAAAGGGGATGTAGCATGTGTGCAAACAGGCTATAGATTGTGTGTATAGATGATGTAGTGTTTGTAGAAAGTGTGTGTTTAGGGGTGTAGTATGTGTTTGCTTACAAGGAATCTAGTGTGTGTGTGTGTGTGTGTGTGTGTATAGGGGATTCAGAGTGTATATGTTAAGAGTGGTGTGTGTGTGTGTGTATATGTATAGGAGTCTAGTGTGTGTTTGAAGGACCCAGAATGTGTAGGAGATCTAGTGAGTGTGTGTTTATAACGGATTCAGAGTGTATATAGGGATCTAGTGTTTATATGTGTGTAGATGATCCAGAGTTGGGTAAGGGATCTAGTGTGTGTCTGGAATGTAATGTGTTTAGGGGTGCAGTATGTGTGAGGGGTGCTGTGTGTGTGTGTATGTATATATATGTGTGTGTTTGGAACTATTGTGTATGTGTGTGGTGCAGTGTGTTGGGGGGGTTCTGTGTGTATGTGAGGGGTGCAGTATGTGTGCGTGATGGATGCTGTGTGTGAGGGATGCTGTGTGTGAGGGTGCGGTAAGTGGTATGTGAGGGTGCGGTAAGTGGTGTGTGTGAGAATGCTGTGTGTGATGCGTGTAAGAATGTGGTGTGTGAGAGTGTTGTGTGTGACAGTGCTGTTTGTAATGTGTGTGAGAGTGCTGTGTATGATAGTGCTGTGTATGATGGGTGTGAGAGTGCTGAGTGTGATAGTGCTGTGTGTGAGAGTGCTGAGTGTGATGTGTGTAAGAGTACTGTGTACGATGTGTGTGAGAGTGCTGTGTGTGATGGGTTACAGAGTGCTGTGTGTGAGAGTGCTGTGTATGATGTGTGTGAGAGTGATGTGTGTGAGAATGCTTTGTGTGATGGGTGTGAGAGTGCTGTGTGTGATGGGTTAGAGAGTGCTGTGTGTGAGAATGCTGTGTGTGATAGTTGTGAGAGTGCTGTGTGTTATGTGGGTGAGAGTGCTGAGTGAGTGCTGAGTGTGATGGGTGTGAGTGCTGTGTGTGATGGGTGTGAGAGTGCTGTGTGTGATGGGTGTGAGAGTGCTGTGTGTGATGGGTGTGAGAGTGCTGTGTGTGATGGGTGTGAGAGTGCTGTGTGTGATAGTGCTGTGTGTGAGAGTGCCGAGTGTGATAGTGCTGTGTGTGAGAGTGCTGAATGTGCGAGTGCTGAGTGTGATGTGTGTAAGAGTACTGTGTGTGATGTGGGTGAGAGTGCTGAGTGCTGAGTGTGATGGGTGTGAGAGTGCTGTGTGTGATGGGTGTGAGAGTGCTGTGTATGCTGTGGGTGAGTGCTGTGGGTGATGGGTGTGAGAGTGATTGGTGTGAGAGTGCTGAGTGTGATGGGTGTGAGAGTGCTGAGTGTGATGGGTGTGAGTGATGGGTGTGAGAGTGCTGAGTGTGATGGGTGTGAGAGTGCTGAGTGTGATGGGTGTGAGAGTGCTGAGTGTGATGGGTGTGAGAGTGCTGAGTGTGATGGGTGTGAGAGTGCTGAGTGTGAGTGATGGGTGTGAGAGTGCTGAGTGTGAGTGATGGGTGTGAGAGTGCTGAGTGTGATGGGTGTGAGTGATGTATAAATGTTAGAATGGATTTTGTGTGTGTGGGGGGGGTAAACAAATAAAATAACAGCATTATGTCCCCCCCTCCCTTCTTACCTTTAGCCTGGGAGGGGGGGACTGGTTCCTGGGACTGGGAGGCAGAGTGTCAGTGTTCCCTGGTGGTCCTCGTGGTGAGTGAACTCTAGCCTGCGGGCTAGAGCTCACTCTCGCGAGATCCGGTCGTTGCCATGGCAACGCTCCGGATCTCGCGAGAGGAACCCGGCGGAGCTGCAAGTTAGAGCTCCGCCGGGTCCTCTCTCAGTGCAGGCTGTCTCCCTCCCTCTCTCCCCGCCGGCGGCCGCATTGGATAGCATGTGGGCCGGTGAGGGAGATCTTTGATCTCTCCACCGGCCCGACATGGAATACAGCGGGGCCGGCGCTCGGATAGTGCCGGCCCTGCATAAACCGGCAGGGGAAGTCCTGGGACCTTCCCCTGCCGGCCTCGGCCCCACGGCCATCGCGGCCCACCGGGCATTTGCCCGGTGTGCGCGATGGCCAGTCCGGGCCTGGTAGAGCCGAAGGTTGCCTACCCCTGGCTTAGATAGACACTTGAATCCCAAGAAAATTAGAAAATCGAGCTATAAAGCGTACATCTTAATAAAAGGCAAAACCCAGAACAAATACCAAAATTCTGTAGATTTAGATGAAATATTTATATTTAGTGAAAATCATGAAATTCTGCCAATTTGATTTTGATATAATTTTGCTTATTAATGTACTAGAAACAAGCTTGTTTCTCCTAAAATTAAATTACAAATCCTAGAATTCGTTTTAAGAACACAGCTGGTATTGAGTGGGTGGAATGAAAGACAACACTAAAGGCCTGACCACCAATAGAAGTTTCCAAACAAAACTAATCCCCTTAGGAGTTATTCTAAGGAAAACACATGTGATAGATAAAGTATGGGCTAAAGCAAAGCACATACTAAGTATTTTTGTCTTCTGATCACTTCAGCATGTTTTAGTAATTTTAATAGGCGACAAGTTTCTTTAATCAATTTAATAGAAATGTAGTACAGGAAGATTATTAACTCAAAAAAAGCAGATGGTGATGTGGCATGGGGTTCACTTCCAATTCAAATTCTGCTAAATGGGGGATCAATCAAACATTAATGTTTTTAATTCCAACGTAATGAATATTTTAGGGGGAAACCAGTTTGTAAACATCAGGTACATAATAATTGCAAGGCAGTGGCAATGCCCGAAGCCTGTAAGTGGTTACTGAAGAATTACTTTTGAACTTGCAAATTAACAAAGCCAACTTAAATTAACGTACTTAAAGCTAAACTAGTAGATTGCATGATGTATTGCCTATAAGACAAATAATGTAATTCCATTTTACATATTCAGTGTGTTAAACAGAAACCAAAACAACTTAATCTAAATAAAGTTGTTATAGTGCCAGGAGGTCCCTGAGGGCAATCTTACCTCTAACAGTTCTCAAAAAGTTTAACTCCTAAATTGCCTCCAGAGCCAATCTCAGCTCCCCCCTGGTGGCATCAGGCTTCACAATTTAAACTTGTATGGGTTAAAATGCTAGAGAATGGTTTAACCCCTTGAGGAAAGAGTGCCAGGCACCATAACAATTTAATTTAGATTCATTTTTTTGGTGCCTGGAATGTCCCTATAATTATCAATTGCAATTAGTTAACAATGACTAGGCCGATTTCTAATATGAACCAAGGCACACCAGAATTTGCACATAAAAATTGTTTTTATGGAGGCGGAGCCAGCGGCCATACTGTGAGGACGCATCCTCCTCGAGCTCCGAGAGCTGCAAAAATAAAAAGCATCTCAACTCGGGAATTTAACTGCAGAACCCCACAAAACGGTGCTACCAACAACGTTAAAGGCATGGGACGACGCACTAAAAAATGTAAAGCTGATCGACCCCACACAATGGCAGATATCGGCGAACTACTGAGAAGGCCGCAAGTCGCGGGACGACCAGAAATGGCGCCAATGTCCGACGGAATATCCTCCAGCGACGAACACTCGGCAGACGGGGTGGACTACTACACTAAGGTACCTACCAGACCTGTACCCCCCAAGCCGTCACCGGCCGCGAAACCTCCAGTAACGGAGGACACGCTGCGGAGCCTACTAGATGAGCTACGCCGCAACATAGCGACTGACATAGGGCAGTTCAGGGAGGAAATCAATGGAGTTTCAGCACGTCTGCAACACACTGAACTGAACTCCGCGGACCACGAGAACCGCATACTAACACTAGAGCGACAAGTGACGGCCTTACAACAAAGCCAGACACAAGCCAAAGAAACTCTAGCAGTCCTAGAAGACAAAAGGCGCTGGAAAAACGTCAAAATCAGAGGCCTACCTGACACACTGGAGCCGGCGGAGTTCCCGCACTTATTCCGCAGGATGCTCAATGCTCTATTCCCCGCCAAACAGGCCAAGGCGATGCCTCTGGACGGCTGTTACAGAATACCCAAGCCGGCCACAGGCAACCAAAGCGCCAGCAGGGACACTATTGTCCGATTCCAGCACAGCCAAGACCGACTGGCCTTCATGGCGGCCGTCCGCAACAGGTCACCTTTACAATTTGAGGAACACTCCTTAACATTTTATCCTGACTTATCCAGAGCTACCCTGGACTGGAGACGCACAATGCGCCCACTAACGAAAGATCTCGCTACCCACAAAATCTCGTACCGATGGGGAGCACCGAGAAGCCTAATTATCTCGAGAGAAAATGGCGATCTGAAAATTACCGATGCCACTGAAATACCCGGTATACTGCAGACGCTTGGACTACCTGAGCAACCAGCGGCAGCACCGTCCCAGCCGACACCTTCCTCTACCACTCACTGGGACCCGGCGAAGGTGCGCCCATTTGTACCTGCATCCTTCCGAGGAAAACCATCGTCACCGTCGGGGACATGAACAGCCAGCAGACCTCCACTATGCAGAACATTCGGCGTCTTAAGAACTTTTGTTCATTTTTATATGCCTAGTTATTACCATTTACGTTAAAAGTTTATTATTGGTTAACATAATTCGTAACACCCCGAGAGGAGCTCATAGGAGCACAGTAAACGGCTAATAATATCTATACTCAGTCTAGCTGCCTTCCACAGTAACTACCCAACCAGCTTCTACACACATAACTTAAGTCTGGGGAGTTTATATTGTATGTCTACTTCGCAACATCTAGCCCACAGACGAGCCTGTTTAGCTTGTACAATCATCACTTATTAACAAATATATTTAGATGTACCCACTCAACAAAGCGTAATTTAACAAAAATTGTACCATTCTAGCAACCACAACATTGTTTCTTATTGTCTTTATTGTACTACTTAAGCCCGTGCCAGCTGTTGTGGCGATACGAGCCTGTTTGTATTTTCTGAGCACTGCAAAAATAAAGAATACAAAAAAAAAAAAAATTGTTTTTATTCATGAAATGCAGTAATGAAAAAACAGACTTAACAGAAGATAAAGTGCATAAAATTGTGCAAAAAATCTTAGACAAATAGTCCCAAAACAACTTCAGAGTAATAATAAAGTGCTAAGAATTACTACAAGCAGGGCTGGCCTTTGGGGTGTGTGAGCTGTGCAGCCGCACAAGGCGCCATGGAGCAGGGGGCGCCCTGCGGCCGACACAGCTCGCACATGGCCGGAGTGCAGGGGAGCTAAAACAGGTACCCGGGTGGAGGATTCATTATTCTCCACCCGAGTCTATTTAAAAAAAAAAAAAAAAAATCGCGGGGGCGGGGCTTACCGAGCGGCGGGGCGGGGCTTATCGCGAGGCGGAGACGGGGCTAATACCTCCCAAAGCCCCTGCTGCACAGGAAGAGGGAAGGAGTCCCTGCTTCCCCAACAGCCAACTGCATCCACTGGAAAGAGGTAAGTGTGTGTGTGACTGTTTGCCTGTTTGTGTGACTGTCTGTGTGCGTGACTGTTTGCCTGTGTGTGACTGTCTGTCTGTGTGACTGCCTGCTTGTGTGTGTGTGTGACTGTCTGCCTGCCCGTGTGTGTCTGTCTGTGTGTGACTGCCTTCCTGTGTGTGTGACTGCCTGTGTGTGTGTGTGTATAACTGTTTGTCTTTGTGTGTGTGTGTGACTGTCTGTCTGTGACTCTAATTGTGTGTGTCGCTGTAGCTGTGCCATTGTGTGTACCTGTGCCTGTATGTGTGACTGCCTTTAACAGAGTGTGTGTGTGTGCATGCCTGTAACGGAGTTTAAATTTCCCCCAGCCCTTATTGTCAAGGCCGCACTTTGACTGACAGACGCTCACTCACTGACAGACGCACACTCACTGACAGACGCACACTCTCATATACACTGACAAACAATGACATACACACACACCATTACTTGGACACACGCTGACAGATGCACACTCTCACTGACAGATGCACGCACTCACTGAAAGATGCACGCCCCCACTGACCAACACATACACACTCACTGACCGACACACACATTCAATCACAGACACACACACACACTTACAGACATACAGACACACACACATTCACTCACAGACACACACATTCACTTGGACATACACACTCACAGACATTTCCACTAACACTCACAAACTAATATTTTTTTAAATGTTATTTTAAATCCACCCAGCCTCCCTGGGAGAGCTGGAGTGGATTTCTTACCTGCAGTCCAGTGTGGCTGCTGGGAGGGCAGGCAGGGGGCGCACAGGCTGAGTAGGCGGCGCTTAGTGATGCCGGGAGCCGGGCTGACGTCATATTCCGGCTCCCGGCCATATTCAGCGGCGCGGGAGGGAGCTGAGCAGGAAGAGCTCAGGTGAGTATGCTCCTTCGCTGCCCGCTGCCAGCCTCAGGGGGGCTCAAAAGTGGCCAGCCGGCCAGCTCTTGAGCCCTCCAGGACGCGAGGCAAGCAAGGGATCTGCCTGGGCCTTTGGGGGAGGCTTTTTTTGCCGCCTCCTGCAAAGTGCCGCCCCAGGCAGATGCCTTGTTTGCCTCGCGATACACATGTCCCAGGTGCCTGTGTGTGTTACTATATTCAGGCAACTTGGTGGGGGGTGGGGCGCCGTGAAGACTTTTCGCACAGGGCGCCTAATTGCCTTAGGCCGGCCCTGACTACAAACACCGAAAGAGGTCCCAGAGGAAGGCTTAAGGGCAAAAATGTCAGGCCTAGAATTTATCCTGCTCTTGGTTAGTATACCGTATTACATGGGTGTTTGTAATAATTTTTACCGCCAAATCCCTGCGTTCTTACTGCACCCTAGCCCAGCACTCATAATACCCCCAAGGTTGACGTTAGACCGATTTCTAATATGAACCCAAGGCACACCAGAATTTGCACATTATCTGACATAAAGCGGAAGGGCTGTGCTTTAGATGCTGGGTGAGGCCTGTATTTTCTCAAACCAGTAAAAAAAAATTTGAATTTTAAAACAGAGGAGAGAGAGACAAGTACTTAAACACTACAATAATCTGAAGTGATCATGGTGCAAAGACTGTGCAGTTAATTTTTACTGCATTTCACAACAAAAGAAGGGTTGTGTATCAAATGTCATATGTATATTCATAGGTCTATTACACTACGCTATCTGTTTTACAGTATGAAGGTAACTGTAAATGGAAATGGTTATCCTTTTCTTCTTTACTTTATGGATTTGTCTTCGTAAAGCTTTATAAACAGAATGCAAACTGTTCTTTGACAATAATGATGTTATCTGTTTTGGCAATCTCCCTAGATGTGCTATTTCTTCCTCCGAAAGTGCAGCACATATATTAGAAGACACAACTTCCTCAAACACTATGGGCCTGTGAGCTACGCCTGGGTGACATTGAGTTTTAGATAGATATTTGAGCACATCTTTGCAAAACGTTGGCTAACACTACATTGTGGCTTAACAGATGCAGTCTAGAAAAAAACAAAAACTGTGGCGCTAAAGAAAGCTTACAGAAACATAGAATGTGCCACAATTGGTAGAGAACCCTAACTTACAGACAGGACAAAACAGACAGAATTGCAATACCGGTCCTTAGGATGGCCAGGTTATGCAAAAGGATAGTCAAAGTACAAGCCAAGGTCAAAAGGAAATAGAGAGACGGAATACAAGGAGGCAAGCCGAGGTCAGGGAGCAGAGAAGTCAGAGTAAACGTAAGACAAGCCAAAAGATCGGTAACC
The DNA here is from genome assembly GCF_036172605.1 of Pelobates fuscus. Taxonomy (NCBI): domain Eukaryota; kingdom Metazoa; phylum Chordata; class Amphibia; order Anura; family Pelobatidae; genus Pelobates; species Pelobates fuscus. The sequence goes on from NC_086317.1 coordinate 123,874,976, forward strand.
AGAATATCCAGACAAAGTACAACGCGCTATTAGGCTAAGTAAAGACCACAACAGGGCACTGAGGCAAGGGGAAGTTTAGCTTATAAACACACAGGGTGTGTCTGATTGGCTAACCTCCAATTACTGTTAATCACAACATGTGGGAGGTGCTTATTCCCTCTCGTGATCTCTGAGGTCATCACTGTGTGCCGTGGTCACATGAGGAAGCTGCCTTGGAGCGTGCAGCGTCAGAAACACTGTCAGTATGGGGAGCCGTGGCGGGCACAGCCGCAAGCCGCAGACAGGTACCGGAAGACGCCACCTGCGGTGATTAGGTAAGCAAGGATGCCGGGAGCGGCGCGGGGACAGGTGACCTGACAAAATGTGACCGCAGATATGTACCTTTTGGCCCATCTAGTCTTCCAAATAAACAGCAAAACAGTCAAATACATAATGTTTACCTTTAGTGGTTATATTGCTTGGAGTGTTCTTTTAATACAACAAACGTATGAGGAAACTCACATGGAAAGAATGATATTGTCAGGGCTCCGCGGGCAGCGGTGAGGGGAGGCTGCAATCCTCTCGCAGCACTCACCCTCGGTCCGTCGCCGCCCGCGGTCCCCTCTCCCCTTACCGATAAGCGAGCGGCGTCCTCTCCTCTTGACACGCCGCTCGCGTCCTCCTCTCCTCCTCCCAGCGGCAGCATGTCTAACGCTGCACGCTGGGAGCCGGCACTATTATCTAAGCGCCGGGGTCACTCACGTGACCCGGCGATAAAGCTACAGTGCAACCAACACAGTGGGGGGTATAGATATCCCCCACGTGTGTTTGTTAATACTGATTGGTGGTTAGCCAATCAGGATTCAGGCTAGGATTTAAATACTTACCTTTCCTGTCTATCTGTGCCCTGTTGTGGTCTTTGCTTTATAGTATTGATTCTGAACGTGTGCTTTCTGGTTACGTACTCTCTGGCTTGTTATACTGACTTTGTGACTTTCTCCTCGGCTTGTTTCTCGTTATTCTGTTTTCTGCTTCCCCTTACTCGGCTTGTCTCCTGACTATTCTGTGTGTGCTTAGCCCGGCCACTCTAAGGACCGGTACTGCACACTTTCTGTCTGTGTGTCTGTGTGTGTGTTAGCGTGTTGGGTTCCCCAGTATCGTGACAGATATGGGATTATGACAAGAAAAAAAAACATGCAAATTATTAAAAAGCTGCTTTAAACATCTGCAATGTGTGCACACCAGACATAGATTCACAGATATCCACAAAAAGAGAAGTAAACACATTATTTTTAGCTTTTTCACAAGTCTAAAATGTCACATGATGAATTTCACACATTATCGTAAGTGTATATTGACAAATGTCAACACTGCAGTAATTGACAATCTGGAAATATAACGAAGCAACTATGCATGCAAAATCAATCTATTTACAGATTATGAGTTATGTGGAGTTCCCAAGTCCCATTAGCCATTCATAAATATTTCAGGGGATGCCCAGTCTCCTGGTCTTAGTAGCTCTTGGGCCACAGGGTGCCCAGTCATCTTGTACTTATAATAACCCCACATTTCTCTCCTAAATGCCCAATTAAAATTGCTTTGATTTCCTATGAAGCAGTTTTGCTCTGGTCAGCAGTATTTATGTTTCGGCATTACGGATTGCGGCTAACTTTCCCAGCTAATACCAAATTATCAAATTAGCATAACTTTAATGTAACATAAAAATAAGAGAAAACAAAGTATCTTATTCTACTAAATCAAGCACACAACTATACAGACCACAGTGTCGACACATACAGTAAAGTCTAGAGCCAGGTGTATCAATTATTTAATGTCCAATAATGTATATTTTCCTCTCCTAGACACCTGATAGTATATTCATTTTACTGATCTATAAGGAGTCTTCCAGCAGCAAAAAAATGGAAGCATATCATGTGTTCCTTTATTGCTATATTTATTGCTGTAATGGCTTAGTGCAGATTGATCAGCTTGTACGTTTTAGAACACAGACCAAAGAGGAGACGTATTGCTGTGTGAGTGAATGTTGCAATCAAGTCCTATGGAGCCACTTTATCAAAGAGCAAGTTGTCATTAGATGATGTATGCTGGACGCCAGCATCCCGGATAGACATATAACTGTACTAATCCTCAGTAGATGTAATAGAAAAACTGGAAACGGAAATCAATAGATGTAATAGTAAAAAAGAAATGGAAATTACACATACATTTTAACAGATAAATAAACCTGTCTCTAATATACAGTAATCTCACATATAAACAAGGATATATGAATCAGAAGGAAAAATACAAATTAAAGATAGGTTCCAAAATAATCATAGGAATTTATTTTGTATTTGGAATAAAGAACCAATTACGGTAGTGATGGTACCGAGACCATGTTCCTCTGCTGTAGCTTGCCTAATGTGGTGTATTAGGAATGTCTCCACATACACCTGCACTCCAATCCCCTGTCAATCTTCCTTTGCAGTGTTTTACCCACCTACAGCTGCATTTCAGAGCACTCCAGGTCTGTGAAGATATGATGAATCACCTGTGCCCCTAGACCACAAGGGGATGGCACAATCCGAGCTTGAGTTATTAGAAATGTGTAGTGTCCAGAGCATAGGGCTTTAAATTATCCATAGGCATAAGTAAACACATATATAAAAATAATTAAAGGACCACTATAGGCCCCCTGACCACTTCAGCTCAATGAAGTGGTCTGGGTGCCAGCTCCCTCTAGTTTTTTTTTTTTTTTTTTTTTAATTCTTTATTTATTTCAAGGCAGAACATTACATTGAAAGCATAATATATCAAGACATTGCAATATATTGTTACATTGTGCATGACAGATCCCCATTATATCTTTAATAACAGTAGACTAACACTCCTTGCAAACCTTTACTTCACCAATGCATCCTGGAGTGTGACTATCATACAGTACAACTCTGATTCCCTGTCCTCCCTGGTATATTTTTAACTTATAACTTAGAAGGAAAATCATAAAAAACATAAAGAAGCTACAAATTACCATACAGACATTTCTTTTATCGATAGGACATGCCCCATCCTTTCCCATGCGTTCACGTGCGGGTCCTAGAAATCTTTATCTTAATTTCTTTCAAATCGCTACCCGTTTGCTCCTGTGAGCACAGGTCCATATCCTTTCGTGGTGCAAGTTGTTTACATATTGCATGGTTTTGTTACAACAATTGTGAGTAGTTCTCACAGTAAAAAGGAAGATAGGAAAAGAGAAGTAAGAGGGGTAAGCATGAATGTAGGAAGTGAGAGAATTGGGGAAGGGAAAGGGAGGGTGGTGCGGGGGGAAGTCAGGCCAACCCATATCAAATCGATCCAATCCCGTTCAGGGGAGTCTCTTTTGTGTGTACATCAAGCACTTGCTACTCTGGCTACCCAAGGGCCCCTAACCCGGGCTGTTAGGTCACCCATGAGATAATTATCTTTAATTTTCCGGATCACCACAGCAATTTCCGGAGCCTCTCTTCGCAGCCATACCTGTGCCAAAGCTCTCCTAGCGGCTAGATTCACCTTATGCAATAGGGTCAGTTCCACTTTTGTCCAGTTCTCTATAGATCTAGCTAGCAATAGAGATGTCCCGAACAGTTCGCCGGGAACTGTTCGCCGGCAAACATAGCTTGTTCACGGTCGCCGCGGCGGGCGAACATATGCGATGTTCGGTCCGCCCCCTATTCGTCATGGAGGTGGGAGGGTCTAGGAGGGAGGGTCTGCTGCTGATTGGCTGGAATGTGTCTGCTGACTGTGAGGTACAGGGTCAAAGTTTACTCAATGATGACGAATAGGGGCGGACCGAACATTGCATATGTTCGCCCGCCGCGGCGACCGCGAACAAGCTATGTTCGCCGGCGAATAGTTCCAGGCGAACTGTTCGGGACATCTCTAGCTAGCAAGAATATCCATGGGTCTAGCTTAACCTCTCTCTCAAATATTTATCGCAACAACTGCGCAATTTGCCGCCAAAAAACTTGTGCAATTGGGCATTCCCACCACATGTGAACATATGTGCCCTTAAGACCGCACCCCCTAGCATAGGTCTGTATTAGTTTGGTTCATACGGCTTAACTTTACCGGTGTAGCATACCATCGAAATAGCGTCTTATAAGATTGTTCCTGCAGCGAGACACACATAGAGGACTGCGCGGCTGCCTCCCATATTTCCTGCCACTCCACTCCCTCCAGTGTCTCTCCCAATTCCGCCTCCCATTGGTCTATGTATGTAATTCCTCCCCATTCTAAAGTGTTATTGCACAAATGTGAGTAGAGAAGTGAAATCAGTCTGCTCGAGAATTGTTCCTTTGCGCACATTCTTTCAAAGAACATCATCTGTGTCTCTACGGCTTTTTTAACCTGAATGTCTTGGGCATAAGCTGTAATCTGGAGGTATCTAAAAAAGTCAAAGAGTCGCAGAGGCGTTTTGTTTTGCAAATCCTCAAACGTCAAAAACGACCCCCCCTCAAACAGCTGGTGTAATCTCTGCAGCCCTGCCCGTTCTATGCCTCTAAAATCCCGGGCTGTCATTCCTGGTAGGAATGCTTTGTTCCTCAACGGAGGGGTCATCGGAGAAGGGGAGAGCTCCCTCTAGTTTTAACCCTGCAGCTGAAAACATAGCAGTTTCAGAGAAACTGCTATGTTTCACTGAGGGTTCTTCCAGCCTCTAGTGGCTGTTTCACTGAAAATCACAGTGAGAAGACGCTGGATGTCCATAGGAAAGCATTGAGTAATGTTTTCCTGTGGGCGGTTTGAATGTGCATTTGGAGCTGACATCGGCAGAGGGAGGAGAATTCCCCAGCACCGAGAGGGGCCCTGAGGGTGGGGGGGACCTAATGACCCTATAGTACTAGGAAAATGAGTTTGTTTTCCTGGCACTATAGTGGTCCTTTAAGCATTAAGCTGTGGAGACATTGTCTATACAATATCAGACTTTTTACGAATGGTTTGATCTAAAAGGATGTTCTTTCTGAACCTCCGCATTCTGGTCACTTGATATTGCACAATTATCACTTCTGTTTTATCAATGTCAAGTTCATTCAACCAGTGCAACACTGCCTGGCTGACAGGGCCTATGGCAACTTATAAATTGACATTGATAATTCGGAAACTAAGGGACAGTGTCATGACACCCAAGACAAAATAACCACCACAGTAAGCTGGAGAGGTTATGGTGATTAGAGCCCTGCTTTCAGCCAACTCTTAGTAGTTCAGTAGAGTAATCTTTGCATGGAACAGTGTCAGATGCATCTCTAGCTTTTGTCCCTGGCTCTTGATGAATTATATTTTTCAGAAATATTAGAACTGTGTTTAAATGCCTCACGCTTTTCGTGACAAAAAAAAAAGTCCTTCACCTGGGGACACTAGGGAACTTAGGACTAAGCAGGGAGCACTTTAGTAGCCCAATACTTGGGAGGTATGCGTTTCAACAACAGCCGTAGAGAGTAGTTTGGGCATCCACAATCTAAGAATATTACAAGCTACGGGGGAGCGTGGCCGACCGAGAGACTGAGCGGACGCCTCTGTGTGAGGCTCCGTGCTAGAAAAGCATTAAGCCGACTTTGGCCGACTCAAATCAGAGTCCTACCGGATAATAAACCTCACCCCCCACCATAGCACACAATGGGGCGAAAAAATAGGAAGGCTCAACGCCCAGAGACACATCGCCTGCCAGATATCCGAGTCAGATGAGGACTCAGCCCCCGCCACGAAAGGGGACATAAAGAAGCTCCTACTGGACCTCAGAAAGGTATGGAAGAAAGACCTACAAGAAGTCCAGGCGGAGGTGGGGATAGTCCACAACAAAGTCAGAGCTATAGAGGCGAAAGAGACGACCAGGGACGGCCAAATGCAGGAGACTAGGACACAAATGGAGGGCCTGGCCTCGCAAGTGCAGAGGTTGAACCGCACAGTAACAATGCTGGAAATACGCCACAGACGTAGAAACATACGCCTCAGGAGAATCCCAGAGGAGATTGACACAGAGAAGCTGCTACACTATACACAATGCCTCATAGACACACTAGGAATCAGAGGGGGGTCTACCCCGTCACTAATCACCTCGGCGTTCAGAGTACGAAAATCCCCAGCAGCACCAGAGGGAACCACCAGAGACGTCATAGCGGTAACACGTGATGTAGTTGTCAGGAACGCGATCATGACCTTCTCTAGCACGCAGGGGAACATAACCATTGAGGGAAGCAAAGTGGCAGTTTATGGCGACATTCCGTTCCCTGTGCTAGTGGAAAAACGTAAATTGGCACCGGTGGCAAAGAAACTAAGAGACTGCTCTATAAAATACCGCTGGGGAGTGGAAGGGACCCTGGAGGTAACAGCTGGTGACATGCTCCATACTCTGACATCGGCAGATGACCCCGAGGAGCTATATAAACACTTGGACATGCATCCTCAAACTCTGACAGGCACACCCTCCAAGCAACATCGAACCGGCGGAAAAGAGACCGGCACCAGCACAGCACAGAGGCTGACCAGGCCACTAGGGGGGGATACCTCCTGGCGCTGATCCACGGACTTCATCTCCCACCCCAATTCCCAGGCAGTGACCCACCCAGCCCCAGAGCCCAGAGATCAGTATGCACCAAGGCCAAGCTGAAACTTGACAGTAGACCAGTTCTTAAAGTGGTCTATCAGGGACTCACAGCCAAGGTCAGACCACCACAGCAATTTCCCTCACTATATGCCCTATGATAGTGGCAGTTAAAAGATCAAAACGATTCATCATTATATAAAAAATGCAATAGTTTATGCCTGCTTTACTCATGTTAACTATACATAAAATGGAAAAGTTATGCTTTATTCATGATAACAATAAAAAATATAAATTGAAAAAAGAATATTACAAGCTACACCATTGCCTTCATATGTGGTCATACATCCTTCTACGCACATGGCTTAAGGGTTAATTTGGCAAAATCTATGATTCCTAATTTATAATTTGTTCCCAATACTGTACACTGTTTTCAAGTTAAGAAAAAAAAATTACATTACTACTTTTGTTTTCACTTTGGAATTCTGGGTATTATTGTGGGATGAATTCTATAAACAGACATATGTTGTAGCCTTCCAAGTTAAAGGGACACTATAGTCACCTGAACAACTTTAGCTTAATGAAGCAGTTTTGGTGTATAGAACATGCCCCTGCAGCATCACTGCTCAATCCTCTGCCATTTAGGAGTTAAATCCCTTTGTTTATGAACCATAGTCACACCTCCCTGCATGTGACTTGCACAGCCTTCCATAAACACTTCCTGTAAAGAGAGCCCTATTTAGGCTCTCTTTATTGCAAGTTCTGTTTAATTAAGATTTTCTTATCCCCTGCTATGTTAATAGCTTGCTAGACCCTGCAAGAGCTTCCTGTAGGTGATTAAAGTTCAATTTAGAGATTGAGATACAATTATTAAAGGTAAATTACATCTGTTTGAAAGTGAAACCAGTTTTTTTTTCATGCATGCTCTGTCAATCATAGCCAGGGGAGGTGTGGCTAGGGCTGCATAAACAGAAACAAAGTGATTTAACTCCTAAACGACAGTGAATTGAGCAGTGAAATTGCAGGGGAATGATCTATACACTAAAACTGCTTTATTTAGCTAAAGTAATTTAGGTGACTATAGTGTTCCTTTAAACTGATACAAGAAATATGTTACTATAATAACCCTGAGAAAATTCAAACTCACCAGTATGATCCATTTTCAACACTGCAGCTAAACAGCTGCTCCAAGGATTTATCTCCATGTCTGGCAATGCATCCATATTCAATAATAAACTCCAGACAGTTAGCATTAGCCCCTGATATGGCTGCCAATTCCAGCAAGTCTGCTAGACTACTGAAAACTCAGCTTCTTTGAGCTAAACAATTACACAAACTGTCTCTGTGCATTTCGATGATTATTGAGCTGATTGTAATATATTTCACTAGATTTACAAGTTTAGTTAGTGAATGCTCACACAAGGCTTAGAACTGACTGTCCTTTTATCTCTAGACATTGTGATGAGCTGGAAGAATGTGACTTTCACTTTTCTACAGATAATGTGATAACAAAAACCGATAGCTACAAAAACCACTGCATTTAATGGGCAAGTACAGAGTGTATAATTGTATTTAGAGTTTTAAATTTTTTTAAAAATAAATACATTTTAAAAAAGTTCCACGTTCCATTTTTTTTTCTTCTGAGGTAGACTTTACCAGGACACAGTTACCTTTCAATTTAGGATAGCACAACTTAGAGGCAGCTAAAAGTATATCTTATCAGTTACACGGAATAGAAAATTATCTGATCAATTTGAAAAACTCCCATAGAAAAACATGAATGCTATTTATTAGGCAGACTAAGCAACTTACTAGCAGAAATTGTACATTATTTACGCCAAAATATTGTTATTTGGATATATTTACAAGTAGGTCTAGCGAAAAATACATGTCGCTACTTTTAACAAATAGTGACTTTTTAACATGACAGTTTCATGACTAGCAACAGGAAGTCACTAACAGCTAACATAATTTCCTATAGGAGGAACTTAAAGGATCACTATAGGGTTAGTAACACAAACATGTATTCCTGACCCTATAGTGCTAAACCCACCATTTAAGTGGCTTACCCCCCTTAGCCCCCTTATAGAAGTTTAAAACTCACCTTATTTCCGGTGCTGCGCGGGTCCGCCAGCGCTGGCACCACCCCCTTTGTGACATCATCAAAATGGCAGATTTTTAGCCAATCCAATGCTTTCCCATAGGGAATTGGATTGGCTAAAATCGGCATGGGGGTGGGGCCAAATGCCATTTTGGCCAATCAGGACCTCCTCATAGGGATGCATTGAATCAATGCATCTCTATGAGGAAAATTAAGCGTCCCCATGCAGAGCGTGGTGACGCTGAACGGCAGGGCTGCCTACTGAGCCAGGAAGCCCCTCCAGTGGCCATCTAAGGAGTGGCCACTTGGAGGTGTCCCTAGGGGCAATGTAAACACTGCCTTTTCTCTAATTTTTTTAACCTGCCGCTAAGCCACCTGACTATTCCCTTTAAAGGGACGTGAATTGTCTCATTCAAAAGCTTTGAATGTTAGTTTTGATTTAAACCCAGTGGCCTCGCTCTGTAGGCTAAAAATAGCAGGTAAAAAATATTATTTTTTTCATTTTTACCTATGTCTTCTTTGTATGCTTTCCACATTCACTCAACTGTGGACACTGATCTATTTATTACATCCGTTTGTTGCTTCATTTTTTGGTTTGTATGTTTGTTTAAAAGTGTTTGCTTGCCAGTTTAAAAAAACGAATTGCCAAGTGGAATTTCAGAAATCCTCATTTTCAAATATATAATTTGTTTAAAAATAAAACAAAACAAAAAAATCAGCATATAACTATTTTAATTTTAGTATTTCAGTTAGCGTGCATTACAGTTTTCCTGTTCACACGTCTACATACATTCTTGTGAGTTAGCTAGCTAAGTAGCAGAACTACAAGATTCCAGAACTATTTTTGTATTCCCTATCCTTCCCTGACCCCTTTTACCCTTTTCGTAGCTTACTGCCCACTCTCTCCATTAATATTTCAGTCTCCGTTTTCTGTTATCTCTTCTTTTCTTCCTCCATCTCAGTTCCCCAATTCATATCAGTTTTTTTCCTCTTCCATGAAAGGCTATATATCACAACGCGCTTTGCTACATAATTAACCCTATGTGAATAAATCACTTTAGCATTCCTTTCCTTCCTCACCATCCCCATTTCTGCTATCTTCCCAACTTCCTCGTTTATACCAGATTCATATTTAAAGGGACACTATAGTCACCTGAACAACTTTAGCTCAATGAAGCAGTTTTGGTGTATAGAACATGCCCCTGCAGCCTCACTGCTCAATCCTCTGCCATTTAGGAGTTAAATCCCTTTGTTTATAAACCCTAGTCACACCTCCCTGCATGTGACTTGCACAGCCTCCCATAAACACTTCCTGTAAAGAGAGCCCTATTTAGGCTCTTTATTGCAAGTTCTGTTCAATTAAGATTTTCTTATCCCCTGCTATGTTAATAGCTTGCTAGACCCTGCAAGAGCCTCCTGTATGGGATTAAAGTTCAATTTAGAGATTGAAATACAATTATTTAAGGTAAATTACATCTGTTTGAAAGTGAAACCAGTTTTTTTTTCATGCAGGCTCTGTCAATCATAGCCAGGGGAGGTGTGGCTAGGGCTGCATAAACAGAAACAAAGTGATTTAACTCCTAAATGACAGTGAATTGAGTAGTGAAATTGCAGGGGAATGATCTATACACTAAAACTGCTTCATTTAGCTAAAGTAATTTAGGTGACTATAGTGTTCCTTTAACTCACCTGCTTCTCCCTCTCCCTGGAGGTTCTATCCCTTCTAATTCACAATGAAGTCCTTGACCCTTCCTTATTCTCTTGACAATAAGCTTTTTTACCCCATTCTCCTCATTGCTCCCTTTGTTTCTGATAATAATTCTCTACAAATGCCTGATATTAGTCCTCTTCCTCCTTTTATTATCAGATTACTTCCACATCATAGGTTCTCCGTTACTAATCTAGACGATTCCATCGTTAACTTAAGTGGAATTGTGACTAGGTAAAAGCACAAAGACATAACCATAAGCTGAATTAACACACAGCCACAAGATCTGAGGATGTATAGGCACATCTAATTTTAGAGTGTTTTATAGCTGGCAAACCACAAGGCAGTTTGAAAAAAGGTGTTTTCATAAAGTTTTTTTAAAAATTGCAAAAGTTTATTTTTCAATTTGAAACTTGGTTAAATTGCAAAAGTTTATTTGATGACATTTCCGAAAGAAATATCTTTAAAAAATATAAGCCGCCAAACATCCATCTCTATTGTATATCAAATATCCCACTAACTAGTACAGTTTGCATACAAATTCAAGATCACTGCTGTTTCAAAAGTATCTGCTAACTGAAATGTTAATTAATGGACCATAAAACCAGTATGTTAACAGACTCTAAACACCAGTAACCCCATGGGTAGTCCCCAGTCAGGAGGTTTCAAATTAGTTAGGCTGATGTAATGAGCACCTTCAATACTACTGTGTTTTAGAGGGACACTTCATGAACCATAGACACTACAGTTATTGCAGTCATTATGGTACCCAAAAGCTACAGTCCCATGGTTATTGTCAAACCATTTCAACCCACTTGACAGAAACAGTAAGATTTGACAACACCTAAATTTCATCCCCTAAGGAAGTATAATTGTACAGAGAGAGTAGTGGACGCATAGAATAGCATCCAGCTGAAGTGGTAGAGGATAACAGAATAAGAGAGTTTAAGCATGCGTGGGATAGGCATAAGGCTATCCTAGACTTACGATAAGGCCAGGGACTAATTAAAATTGGGCAGACTAGATGTAGATGGGCCAAAAGGTTCTTATCTGCCTTCACATTTATATATTTCTAAGAAAATAACAAGAAAATCTCATACCCTTGGTTCCTATCAACTTTTAAATATCTCTGATCATTCTTTTGTGTATGTGTGACTCTGCATCTCCAGATGTTTGTGAACATAGCTGCCACAGGAAGGGCATAGTATTCACTGTAGGCATTTAGCCAATCAGAGTAAAGGCAAAGATGAGAGTAAATGAAACAGAGAAGGGTAGCAGACTCTTCGCACTCTGCTCTTCGAAAGGCCCATACAATGCTTACCTCCCAAAACTGTCACTGGTGATGTCCATGATAGCTGGAACCACCCGGAAGGGGAGCCTACTGAAGGAGCGTGACATTCTGTCTTGCCTGGTCTTTATCAACATGGTCCTAGCGCACATTGCATGGGGAGCTACTGATTGGCTTAAAGCATCAACTGACTGTAACTGAGATTCAGAAGACGGATGCCGCCTAGGGACCTCGAACGGCGCTAGAGACAACATTTGGGGTTAAATTGTTCAAGAATGGTTTTCAACTCCTTAAGGTAACAATGCGCTTAGGGGTCTCCTAACACCATAGCAACTTTATTTATGAAGTTGTTATGGTGACCAGAGTGTCCCTTTAAGCGACAAAAGAGGAGTTCTGTTATGGACACATACATTACTGTAAGTCATACCTCCCATGTGTCCCTATTTTGGAAGGGCAGTCCCTATTATGGGACCAAATCCCTCTGTCCCTCTTTTCTACCCTAATGTCCCTCTTTTCTAGGAACTCCATAATGTTGGAGTGTCTGAGTCTATAACAAAGCTATCCAGCAATAATACTCTCAGAAATGTGTCTTTAGAAATCAGTCTAAATAAGATACATTGTTCTTGTCCTACATTACATTTTAGGTGTATAAATTGTTATTAGTAAGCCACCTAAAAATTCTCATAACAGCCCCACAATTGATCACACCCTACCCACACCCCAAACATGAAAGTGTCCTTCTTTGTCCATTTCAAAATGTTGTGATGTACGCTGTACGTTTTAAATAAGAGCTTTGTGATGGACAAATACATTACTGTATATTTTAATTACGGTAACTGCACTAAAACACCCAGATAAACAAGGCATATAACATGGACTTTTGTGTTTGTTATACACACCTCGGATTACTGAGCGTTTTAGTGGTATAAAACACTATGATACATGCATACAAATATGACATAAACTTACAGGATGATATATGGCATATATTAAATGAAACGTGGCATATTGACAAAGGACTGGAATAACCTGACAGACAATGATAATCTGTAATCACAATGCATAAGGGAAGATGAGGTGGGATTTGCAATGGCAACAACAATTGAATCATGCAATGAAGATATACTGCACAAGGGATTCTGGTATAAAATATACTGAGACAGGATTAGAGTTTAAAGGGAAAATAAAGCTGGCAGATAAATGGAAGATTATACTAACATAGATATATAACCTGAACAAAGACTTGCGTCCATCAAGTTCAAGCTTTTTACATTGTAAAAAAAAAAAACAGAGACTGGAAAAGTTGTGGAGGATATGTATAAATAACTGCACAGATAAGTGTGTGAATATTCAATCCCTCTGTTCCTGTGCATCCAACTTGTCTGGTTACAAACACGTGTCTGTTAGTCCACCCATTGTACAGCGCTGCGGAACCTGTTGGTGCTTTATAAATAATAATATTCTTTACTTCTAAATAGTTCACAGTATAGGATTATTCTCTAAAAAGTGAACTGTCTTGCATTGACAAAAGAAAAGGCCTTTCTCAACCCCTGGAAAGGTGATAGGCATAATAACCAAAAAGTTACTATGTATGGAACCTTGTGGACCGTGAAATCAATTTAATTGGCTGGGCAAATAGTTCTCCAAATGACCTATTCACTAGCAAAAACCAAGTGAACAAAATTTTGTGAATGTGAATCCTGCAGGATTTTATATTCGGTCTCCATGAGGTCGTTGATAAATGTCCAATTCCTATCATTTATATTGGTTTGCATGCATATATTTGCATACAAATTTTCCAATCGCTTCCGAACGAATGTTACACAACTGGTCGGACCAACTGTATTTGGATCTAGTATATCTGCAAATTGCCAATGCGGTCAGAATCCGGTCATTTTCACTAGATTTTGTCCCAATTTTTTGTCCAAGATTTTGTTAAAATTGTAAAAAAGGTTATATCACATTTAAGGAACAGTAAGAAATTATAACCTGTGGAGCATATCTAACACATCTTAGTCTGACCACTTGAATGAGACTACTTTTGGAAAATTCACAGGGTTTTTAAAAATAACTTTTGTTTATATAAGAAAGAGGAAATAAATGACTATTAAGGCAGCAATGAGGAAGAGTAACTAAAACCACAACCATTCTAACAACCAGACCTTTAACTCCGTAAGGACCAACAACATGTTGGGTATGTCATTATATAAAGAGACTTTCTCAGCACCAGTACTAAAGTGGTTAATGCAGTGTTATGCATTGGAAACTCTACCTATACCGTAGCTTTACACCGTCCTAAATCACCATTTATTACTTACTACAGTCAATAAACATTGTCACAGGGAGGTCTGCAAAAATCACTAAAATGGCTAGTGCTCTGTGAATGATTACAAACATATAAACATAAGATGAAACAGTTGGCTGATTGAAAATGTCAAACAGGGGGAAATCTGTTTTATCTTTACTTAAGGCTATTTGCTATTTAACAAGCTAATAAAGTTTAAACAAGCATGATCTATTGCATTTTTTTTACGAGAGGTTATAGAAGAAACACTGCTACAGCTACTAAAGTATATTTTGAATTCTAATTACGGTACTTTAACTAAGGGAAATAAAATGACGTATTGCCATCAACATCTTTTTCAATCTCTTTCCATACAAGTTAGGTGCCAAGCAAAATTGTTGGCGACATACTGTCATTTAGTCATACCCTGACACACACCTTAAACCATTCTTTCTAACACTCATACATTCTTAAATGAGCACTATAGCATTATGAATACAAACATTTATTACTGACACTATAGTGCTGGTGTAGCTGTTTAGGTGAGCGGCATCGGTCCGATCTTACTGCAAAGGAGAATATGCTCACCATTTTTGACATACATACACAAATTGTCAATCATTCACCCATGCGTGCATACATTCAATTTATATATTCAATTTATACATACATACATACTGGCACACATTGATACACAAACACATATACAAACATAAATGCATACATTTGCATTCATACATAGGCATACATACATCCGTAGATCTTGTTTATATGTAGTAAGATGCCATAATTATATATTGCCCATCTCACAAGACAATAGCTTATGAGAAGTGTCAAGATGTAGTTCCAGAACACTACAGAGAATTTAAAGGAACATTATAGTCACCAGAAAAACCACAGCTTAATGTAGTTGTTCTGGTGAGAATAATCAGTGCCTTCAAGCTTTTTGCAGTAAACACTGTCTTTTCAGAGAAAAGGCAGTGTCTACATTACAGCCTAGAGATGCCTCCACTGGCAATTTCTCAGATGATTACTAGAGGTGGCTCCTGAGGCTGTGCTGCACAGTGTGCAATGTAATCTCTCTTTAAAAAAAATCTATTTGCTTTAGGATGTGCACACTGTCACAACTCATTACTGAGTATCCACTACACCCCAAGTTTATGGATCATCCAACTGTTTATTGCTATTAGTCTTATGATTATTAGTGACCCTTTTAATGCACCCAACCACCTTATTCAGATTACACTTTTGATAGGTGTTCTTACTGTTTGTACCAAATAGTATTTCTTCGTTGTTTTGGCTTCTGTAAAATGTTTAAAAACTTTTAAATAAAAAAGAGAATCCAAAAAAGCTAATTTTATTTTGCTAGATGAGGAAGTGATCAGTTCTGCGATTTTTCTCACATTATGTTTGCTGATAAGGCAGTTTTTTTCACAATTCCACTAGTGAGAAGGCTAAACATATCTTGTTCCATTACAATAACACGTCTTATATATAAACACAAGAGACTCTGTTGTAAAGATGCTCCTTTTCTACTCAAACTAGCCATTTTAAGATTAAGTGTCCTTGGAAAGCCCATACAAATGTGTTGTTGTTGTTTTTAGTTAAAGGACCACTCTAGCTTAATGAAGTGGTCTGGGTGCCAGGTCCAGCTAGGGTTAACCCATTTTTTTTATAAACATAGCAGTTTCAGAGAAACTGCTATGTTTATAAATTGGTTAAGCCTTCCCCCTAATCCTCTAGTGGCTGTCTCATTGACAGCCGCTAGAGGCGCTTGCGTGATTCTCACTGTGAAAATCACAGTGAGAGCACGCAAGCGTCCATAGGAAAGCATTGTAAATGCTTTCCTATGCTACCGGCTGAATGCGCGCGCAGCTCTTGCCGCGCGTGCGCATTCAGCCGACTGGGCGGAGAGGAGGCGGAGAGGAGGAGGAGAGCTCCCCGCCCAGCGCTGGAAAAAGGTAAGTTTTACCCCTTTTCCCCTTTCCAGAGCCGGGCGGGAGGGGGACCCTGAGGGTGGGGGCACCCTCAGGGCACTCTAGTGCCAGGAAAACGAGTATGTTTTCCTGGCACTAGAGTGGTCCTTTAACCATGATCAGTATTTCCAAGCAAGCATCTATTCTAGTTGGTGCTAATACTAATTGAGACATGAATGTGTCATTTAACAGGTTCAAAGACATATGTCCCTTAACTGTACTACTATTCCTTCTGGCACAGTCAGTTGCTGGATAATTAAAGGGACACTATAGTCACCAGCACAACTACAGCTTAATGTAGTCATTCTGGTGTCTATACCATGTTCGTGCAGGCTTTTTGCAGTAAATTCAGTTTTATCAGAGACAAGGCAGTATTTACATTACAGCCTAGGGGCACCTCCAGTGGCCACTCCTCAGATGGCTACTAGAGGTACTTTCTGGGTCAGTGCATCACAGTGTGATTAACTGAGATCATCACTTTTGATATCAGCCAAAGGGGCGGATTGGGGGTGTGGCCAGTGGGTTTTACTATATGTGGCCACGATTTTACTATATTTAGTGTGGGCCAGTGGGTCTAGAAAGTGATTTTAACACTATAGGGTCAGGAATACATGGTTGTGTTCCTGACACTATAGTGTTCCTTTAAAATATGTTCAAACCCATCTCTTACTAGACTACATTTTCCTAGCGCAATGTTACTGAATATTTGAATTCAATAGGAAGCTTTCCAGTTTCAGAGTGTTGGCAAAAAACAGATGGAAAATGTTAAATGTATATACACAAATGAAGTGGGGATTATCCGACCTTGAAAACCTAAAGGCTAGTAAATAGCCTAGATAAAAATATATATTGATGGTAACTAAGTGGTAACAGGTGTACATTTTATTCATATTTACCAAACATTATGAGCTCACACAAAAAAAGGCGAGCAAGTTAGGAAAAGCAATGGATGAATTTGCTTTGTGTAGGAATTTGGGAGTATGACATTTGTGGAAGAAGGTCCTTCAAAACCAATAGCATGTATGCGTTATAATCAATCAATGTGTACTATAAAAACAACATAAAACCATATGAGAAATTGTCAAGCCTTGTTGTAAAGAACGTGTAGAAATTAGGAAAAAAAAAATTCCTATGTGTTCTAATACTACGTTTGTACATTCCACTTATTATTTTGGCTAACCGACACTCGCATGTGCCCACAATTTTGGATTGATAGGCCTATCTGCCCTCTAACTCTCATATCCTTGAATCATTGCATGAATGTCATTGTTTGTATATTGCCTCCTATTGGCATAACCTACCTAACCTACTTAAGCCAACTAACTGTTTTTTATTTGATTTCATTAGTATTTTGGTTATTGTACGTAAATAAGAGAAATGGAATACATGATACTGTACTACTACTCATGGATCTGCTATGCCTGATTCCACTAATAAAAAAAAAGTTAGGGAAAAAAATATAGAATAAAAAAAATTAATTCATATGCCCCCCCCCTAAAACAATTACATTTATACAATGATTCAGGCTGAGCGTGTGATGGCGATGCAGTCAGCCTATCACTGGCTGCCAAGGAAAAAACCTCCTGATCACTGACGGCCACAAAAAGATAGAGGAGGCGGAGGGAAGCTTTGTGGTTAAACCATTCAAAAAGGGTTTAACCTAATAATGAAAGATGGCATCTAAGATTAACTCCAGCCCTTGTAACAACTTAAACAAGACAAAGTTATTATGGAGTGGGAGTGTCCCTTTAAGGAAAAAAAATATACCAGCATCCTTTAAGAAGTTGGGAGCGTAATTTCAAGGCTGAAACTGCAATGTGCATGTGCATGGCTGATTTACAGATTTAAATAGAAAGATCTGAAACTATTTAATGCATCTCATAAACTAGTGTTTATATATGATGCAAGTGAGAAAGAAGTGTCATAAAGAGATCTTTGCACAAGAATGAGCTCCATAACAAAATACATATGTCTTTCTGTCTAAAATGTTATATTATCCATATAAACATAAAACCCTAAAGGTAAGATGGCGCAAAGTGTCATAGATAACCACCCCAATACGCAGAGTGTGACCCTATCAAAACTAATCAAGATCAAGATAACGTTACTCAATTCTGCAAACATTTTATTATGTTTATATGATGTGAAAATCTACACTGAGTGCTGCAATACTGGTTAATGTGTCTAATGCTCGTAAGGCCACTATAGCCCCTGTAATGGCATTGTCTGTATATTATCTTTGTGTATAAGTACAGATGCACTAACACCCAATGCTGGCCCGTACTGACTTAATAGGCAATATACATCTGGTATCACTTGAGCTTACTTTACAACTGTGTGACATTACATTGGATTTAGCAATGTTAGTGCCAAAGCTTTTGTAGACATACTTTTCTATAGTTGAGCTAGTTTGGCAAAGGCATGTGGTATGTTAAATATAATTGTGAAATATAACTGTATAATGCATTTATATCATAATATATATCTGCATTTTTAGCATGATAACAATTTATTTAGATATTTCTTTATTTCTATAAATCTTTAATATTAAGAGGTATATATGCCATGCCTCCCAACCGTCCCGATTTGTCGGGAGAGTCGCGATTTTCGCATCCTGTCCCGCCTTAGTCCTCTGGTATCCCGCTTTAAGGGACATCAGTGAACTGTCCCCTACAATTATAGCCAGTGGTGTATCCTGGTTTTGTGCTGCCCTAGGCAGGACAAAACTCAGGCGCCCCCCTCCCGCCCGCGACACCCCCATCCAACCCTTCCCCCCGCCCGCACCACCCCCACCCTTCCCCTGCCCCGCCTTCTAAATACACACACACACACACACACACACATTCACTTACAGATACGCATACACTAGCTAACAGAAACACACACTCGGTAACAGAAACACACACACACTTACAGACACACTCACACTCACTAACAGACACACACTAACAGACACACACTCACTAGCCGATACACACACACTCACACTAACAGACACACACACACGCACTAACAGACACACACTAACAGACACACACACACTAACAGACATACACAGACACACTAACAGACATACACATACACACACACTAACAGACATTCACACACACACACTAACAGACATACACACACACACACTAACAGACACACACACTGACATACACAGACACACTAACAGACATTCACACACACACACTAACAGACACACACACTGACATACACAGACACACTAACAGACATTCACACACACACACACTAACAGACACACACACACTAACAGACACACTAACAGACATTCACACACACACACTAACAGACACACACTGACATACACAGACATTCACACACACACACACACACAGACATACACACATACTCACTCACTCACATATTTAACACATTTTTTTTTAATTTAACCCCCCCAGCCTCCTTACCTTTGGGAAGGCTGGGGGGGGGGGGTCCTATTTCTCCCTGGTGGTCCAGTGGCTGCTGGGCGGCGCTGGCGAGGGAGCACTTCCTCTGAGCTGTCTGCTCAGCTCCCTCACGCGCCGCAGAGTGAGGCTGGGAGCCGGAATATGACGTCATATTCCGGCTCCCAGCCTCACTGTGCGGCGCGCGAGGGAGCTGAGCAGACAGCTCAGAGGAAGTGCTCCCTCGCCAGCCGCCCGCGCCGCCCAGCAGACCGCCCACCCAGACAGCATGTCTGTTAGCCGCAAGGCTAACAAGGCATTTGCCCTGGGCATTTGGGGGCGGCGTTTTTTGCCGCCCCCTGAAAAATGCCGCCCAAGGCAAATGCCTTGTTTGCCTCGCGGCTAATACGCCCCTGATTATAGCATTGCCTGTGCACTATCTCCCTGCAAGGCTAAATCAACTATAATGATTGGCAGGCGGCTTTGTGTGTATTCTCAAAAGGGTGACTTGCCAGTAATGTGGGTGGACACACCCCTTTCAGTAAGACCCGTCTCCTTCTTGGAGGAGCCAGTTATGCAACCGCTTTACTTCCCCGCTGCTTTGCTTCCCTTCCACTGGCGTCCCAATACTGGGACTGCTGTTCATGGGAGGCATGTATATACTAAACTAGGAATTGTGAATACCTGTCAAGACATTTACACAGTTTAGGTGGAAATAAGCAAACTGGAAAAAGCTTTCAAATTCATTTTTTTCACTAAAATCATTTGCTATTTAAATGTGCATAGGGATTTGGGATAGTGTGCATCTTATGTATTGGGGTGCTATGCAGTCCACCTTCCAGTAGATGACAGCATAGTGAAGTTATGCACTTGTTCTGTTTGTGTTAGTCTCTCTTGTGTTATAACATTATGTGTGTGCTGAAGTTAAGAGAAGTTCTATTTCACTACTTGTCTGAGAGCCATTTGTGAATATATAACATGCTAATACACTAAACTGGCGACGAGGATGGGATGTCAGTAAATGGACACTGCAGAATATATATAAAGGAAATAAAATCAGCCTGAGTGAGGAAGTAAAACTTTTCTTTTGGAATTCTATTATCTACAAATATCTCCAGCATGGCGGGACACATGGAGGAATTTGATCTGGCTAACCCAGCCTCATGGGACTCATGTGCTGAAAGGTTAGTGTTTTTCTTGGAAGCTAATAAGGTGGTTGAGGCTATTCAGAATAGAGCTGTGTTACTGAGTTTAGAATCCTTGTTAAGGGATAGGCTTGTTTGTGGGGTGCAAGATAAAGCCACTGCTGCTGAACATCTGCATTGTCTACTAGATAAAGATGCTCCATGGAGGTGAACTGACGTTCATACTACCCCTTTTTAGCGCTGCAAAAAAACAACTGTTGTCACCTGACAGTGTACTTGTACACTATGATTTGGAGAAACCGCTCAACCTCTACTGCGATGCTTCTCCGTATGGCATAGGGACTTTATTGAAACACATTTTGAGAAATGGGGTTGAGGCTCCTATTGCGTTTTATTCATGGACCTTATCTACTACAGAGAGGAATTACGCCCAGATTGACAAGGAGGCTTTAGCTATTGTGTCTGGTGTAAAAAAAGTTTCATGACTATTTGTATGGGCGGAAGTTTACTTCTAACAGATCATAAACCTTTACTGGGTGTGTTCACCAGCAATACTCCCACTCCTCAAAGTATTTCCCCACGCATGCTCAGGTCTTCCCTTATGCTGAATGCCTATGATTGTGAGTTCAAGTATCATCCTGGCAAGCATATCACACATGCTGATGGATTAAGCCGGTTACCTTTGCCTTCTCCTGACTTCCTTGTTCCTCCTATGTCTGAGGTCCTGATGTAGGAATCCATTCCAAACCCTCCAAATGCAGGACAAGCTCGAGTATTGTATGCTCTCCATGAGGGACATCCTGGAATAGTTTGCATGAAAGCTTTACCCAGAAGTTATGTTTGGTGGCCTAAAATGGATAAAGTTATTGAAAAGTGAGTGAATTCACTCGTCATGCTCCACCTAAAGCCTCAGTACATCTTTGGGAAGTGACTAGGTCACCTTGGTCCCATTTACATATAGATTTTGCTGGCCCTTTTCAGGGACAGATGTTTTTTTTAGTTGTTGACTCCTTTTCAAAATGGTTAGAAGTTGTTCCAGTTACATCTGCTACCTCAGTCACAGTCATCAAGATTCTAAGGAGGCTGTTTGCAACACATGTGTTGCCAGATACAATTGTGTCTGATAATGGAACACAATTTACCTCATCAGAATTCAAAATTTTCATGGCAAGTAATTTTATTCGACATGTTACGATTGCACCATTTCACCCATCATCAATTGGTCAAGCTGAGCATATGGTTAAGACCACCAAAGACTCATTAAAGAGAATTATTGAAGGAGATTGGAATCGTAGACTTGCAAATTTCCTTCTGCAACAACATGTGACACCATGCTCAAGCACTGATTGTAGTCCAGCAGAGCTCCTTATGAACCGGCATCTTAAAACTTGTCTGGATCGTTTACATCCTGATTTGACATCTGAGTTACAAGAGAAGCAAGAATTGCAATTCAATAAGAACTATAATGCTTCTACTGTGAGAGTATTTGCACCTGATAGTGCTGTCTATGTCAGGAACAATGCTTCTGGGTCTAAATGGATACCCGCAAAAGTATTTGTGGCCACAGGACCTTTGTCATACAAAGTACAAATTCCTGATGGTAGAATTTTACGAAGGCATGTCAACCAGATCCGAGAACGGAGTGATGAGATTGTGCCTACTGCCAGTGCCAGTCATACCGGGTTTTCTGTGATGCCAGATGATGGTGAACCACTGGATGAAACAGGTGTCAGTTCTCCAGGAGTTGTTGTTGCAGAACCAGTTCCGTGCGGTCCATCTGAGAGAGTACAGGAAGACGTAATGGGCACAACTGAAGGTCCAGGTGAAGCAGCTCCAAACTTGGTTTTGGGGCGCCCAAGAAGAAATATTCACCCTCCCAGTTATCTCAAAGACTTTAGGTCTAGTGGGGAGGAGTGTTATGTATTGGGGTGTTGTGCAGTCCACCTTCCAGTAGATGGCAGCATAGTGAAGTTATGCACTTCTGTTTGTGTTAGTGTTTCTTTTGTTATGTCATTATGTGTGTGTGCGGAAGTAAAGAGAAGTCCTATTTCACTACTTTTCTGAGAGCCATTTTGTGAATATATAACATGCAAATGCACTAAAGTGCTGCTAACTTTATTTTTGTTTTGCTATATGCATTTAGGCTGATGGATACTATAACTAATTCTGCCATCTTTGAGTTTGAGCACAGAGATTTGTCAGGCTTATTTACTAAAATAAAAATTCAAAGTGAATATCACATTTAGGCCCAGAGTAGCAGAACTGAGATCATAAATGACTTAGAGGATGTTTCACTTTGAATTCTCACTTAGAAAAAACTGTGTTAAAATTTGCATTCACCTGCATTAGTGACTAAACCACAAAGTGCAGGTGCTTAATATATTATGACCTCGAATTATTAAACCTTCCAAATGATTCAACACAGTGTTAGAAGACTTTCCAAATGGTGTATCTACAGGAGTCACTAATAAAGTCTATGGGAATTTTTGTAGAGATATAATTTAAAACATTTCTAACAGTATTGAATCATTTGGAAAGCTTATTAAATAAAGGCCTCAGTTGCTTCTAACAGAGAAAGAGAGATTTAACAGTTATTGCAATGTTATATTATAACATTGCAATGCGAGTCTTAAAGCGGCACTATAAGCACCATAACCACTTCAGACAAGTGTATGAATTATTCTATAGATGTACTGGCGCCTTCATTGTTTTTTTTTTTTACATTCAAACCGTTGAGGGGTTTTACAATTATCACCAGCATTCAATATAAACTATACTTCTCAAATACAATTCTGTCATTATAGCAAGATTGGGCTGAGAGTGCTGGTGTTAGGTTAGTCGAAAGGTTGAACGAATCGCATTTGTTAATGTGGAAACATAGTTTCCTACCTGTCTAGAGGCATATTCAATGCAGCTGAAGGGTAGATGCTTTATGTTTGACAGTAAAAATATATATGTTGAAGATTTATGCGCAATGAAATAGAAAAAGAAAGAAAAATAGTGTAAATCATATTACAGGTGAAAAGGGCAAGTCGCTAAGAAGTGATAATCCCTATCTGTTGTAACACTTTTTAACCGCAGCCTTCACCTCACTGAAAAGGCACGATCAGTATTTTTCACTGTGATCTGGGGGTCTGTCAGCTGAATAGAGGCAACGGTTATAAACTGTCTGCCAACAGTGCTAAGAGAGGAAGCAGTGAAGCTGTCTACAGGGAAACAAAATACCAAGAGTATAATTTATCTTTCCAGACTAGCCGTTTAATCTGAACTTGCCTGACATCACTGAGTCATTCCACCATCACAATGATCACACGCTAATAATTTTAGAATTTTTCCCTTCACTGCTAAAAAAAACCCCCAAAACAGGACATATGGAATTATGGAAAGTTTGGTCAGTATGTGGAAATCAGACTGGGGTTTATTCACTAAACTGTCAATTGTGAACAACAAAATAACTGAATTACAAAATGTGGGCCTTAAAGGGACACTATAGGCAACCCAACCACTTCATCTCATTGAAGTCGTGAGGATGTAGTGTCCTGTTTCCCTTGACACTGCAATGTAAAACACTGCAATTTTAATAACTGCAATGTTTACATTGAAGATTTAAGAATGTTTAGATGTTTTTATGACCATCTGTGATGTAAGTAGTTATTTAATGCTCCTCCTGTGATGTTACTCTGCCTTGCTAGAAAGGGAGAGATATTGAGGAGGATAGGCTGAGGGGAGGACTTGGGTGGAACAGACTCCAAGCACCATGACCACTTCAAATCACTGGTTGGAATAATAACTTGACATGGCTGTGATGGTCATAGGCCAAAGATCTCCCTCACTGGTCCACAGATGCTAAAATCCAAGGAGGAGGGAAGAGGACCTGCAGCCAGTAGCTCCGCCGAGTGCTTAGGGTGCTCTCGCGAGGTCGGACTCGGAGAATCGCCGTGGTTACTCTGGCTGGAATTCATTCACCACTGGACCACTAGGGCTTCACTGCCAGACCACCAGGACTTGGAAGAGGGCTTGCACCCCTCACACACACTGCACCCATTACACACACTCTGCCCCTCACAAACACACTGCACCTCTCACACACAAACTGCACCACTCACAAACATACTGGACCCCTCACACACGCACTGCACCTCTCTCACACACACACACTCTTACACCTCTCACACACAGATTGCACCCCAGAAACACACTGTGCTACTACACACTAGATCACATATAGACATTACATTCCTTATAAACAAACTCTACCACTTACACAGACTATATTCCAGACATACATACACTACATCTCTTACACACACACACTGCACTACTTGCACAAACTACATTATTCACACACACACATACACACGCTACCTCCCTTATACACACTCTGGTTCCCCTAGACACACTAGATCCCCTATATACACTATGGATCCTCTACTCACACTACATTCCTGACATAGATCCCCCTACACAATCTGGATCCCTTATGCACACACTAGTTCCACTGTATGCAAACACAGACACTACATTCCTTAAACACACACTCTCTATAGCAACTACACAAATACACTACAGCCCCTATGCACACACTCGCTAGATTCCCTATACACCATATTACCCCTATACTCTACAGCCCCTAACCACAAATTATACACCACAAACACAACATGACTGAATCCAACCTATTACATACATGTTTAACTTTGCCCTAAAATCTGTCCTCATATATAACATTCACATATCTAAAACATATTGAATGTATGAATACACTTAAAGGCAGTCTCGCTAGCTCCTTATACATAGATGATGGGTATATGTGGCAATATAGATACAAAAAATTAACTTGTGGAAAACAAAACAAAACTACACTACATAAAACAAACATAAAAAAAGTACAAGAACCGAGAGACAGTTACATGAGTTACATTGCTTCTTATTGTACGGTGTGATTTTCAGAAATGTTCAGTAAAAGTAATACTGAAATTACCTATCAAATTTTTATCTCACAAATCATAGAATATAATTGTAGTTTTTCACATTTTTACATTAGCAGGTACTTCTAACAAGAAATGACTTGTCACCACTCTGTGTTCTAACATAACACTGATGTAACTAATTCACAAGTTCATTTTATTTCTGCTTCCAAAACAGTGCATGCAGATATGGCTGATACATTAAACTAGGAGGGCCACATACTATCCATTTTGTGTATACATTATGTTACATTATTTTAAATAAAACACCTCTCTACCTAAGTATGCATTGCAATGTCTTCCTTCCCTGGAGCCAACATTGCTAAATATGCAAAGGCATTCCAGAACATTGGTTCTTCCCCAAATTCGTAAATTGTTTGGTTTAAACATAAACCAAACAAGAATTCCATCAAGCACTCCATGCTGTTAAATGTAATGTCAAAGCAAAGCCAATGTGTGTAATTAGGGTTCTACGTTATAAGAACAGTTTTGACGAGCATATAATAATAAGAATAAGTATGGATTTAAACATATGATTGACAGATCTCTCTAGATTTTAGAAGCCTTTACTAAATGTTTATAGAAACAAACAATTCATATTCTCACCTATACTTAAGTTACACTCTCATGCATGCATAAAATGTAAGAAAAATGCATGGGTTAGCAATGCAAATACAAAAAAAATAATGATTTCTTATCATGCTATTTGCACTTTCCACTGTAGCTCCAACAGGGGGAAAAAAACAGAATAAGTACAAAAATTAGCGCAGCACAACAGACATTTCTGTGCACCAAACAGTGCTAACACACTTTTATTGAAACACCAAGTGCAGGGGTATAATCGTGATTTTTAATTCACAATCTGGCCGCGACAGTCAGAAAAACTACAAACAGATACAGTGAGGGGGAAAAGCATTTGATCCCCTGCTGATTTTGAACGTTTGCCCGCTGACAAAGAAATGATCAGTCTATAATTTTAATGGTAGGTGTATTTTAACAGTGAGAGACAGAATAACAAAAACAAATCCAGAAAAACGCATGTCACAGTCAAACATGGAGGTGGAAACATTATGCCTTGGGGGTCTTTTTCTGCTAAGGGGACAAGAAAACTGCACTGCATCAAATCTTGAGAGAGAACCTCCTTCCTTCAGCCAGGGCATTAAAAATGGGTCGTGGTTGGGTATTCCAGCATGACAATGACCCAAAACACACAGCCAAGGCAACAAAGCAGTGGCTTAAGAAGAAGCACATTAAGGCTCTGGAGTGGCCTAGCCAGTCTTCAGACCTTAATTCCATAAAAAATCGGTTCGAGTTCGAGTCAAAAGGTTTCGAGTTGCAAAACGTCAGCCTCGAAACCTTAATGACTTGGAGAGGGTCTACAAAGAGGAGAGGGACAAAATCCCTCCTGAGATTTGTGCAAACGTGGTGGCCAACTACATGAAACATCTGACCTCTGTGATTGCCAACAAGGGTTTTGCCACCAAGTACTAAGTCAAAGAGGTCAAATACTTATTTCACTCATTGACATGCAAATCAATTTATAGATTTTTTTTTCTTGTTATTCTGTCTCTCACTGTTAAATTACACCTACCATTAAAATTATAGACTGATCATTTCTATGTCAGTGGGCAAACATTCAAAATCAGCAGGGGATCCAATACTTTTCCCCTCACTGTATCATTACTACACGCCTCACTGGGTGTCCTCTCATTCTAATGCAGGCTGTTTTGTTGCTCAAGGAGGAGAATAACAAGCAGGTCAGTGGCCTAACTGTGTGCATACCCTTTTGGTAAGGAAGTGTTGTTCTGGAGTGAGGGCATGGCTAAAGAGGCAGGCTTATAGTGCAGCATTCTGCAAAACATTTATTTGTTTTATGCAAAAGCTATAAATATTTGAGTATGCAAAAAATACATCATATTAATGAGGTCTAAACCTATCAAATGCATTCAAGTAGTATTGGTACCCAGAGTGTACCATCTAAGCCAAAGTTTTTTTGTGCTTAGAGTGTCCTTTCAAGGTACTTGGCATTGCTTTTAAGATTACTATACTGTCATGAAAAAAAACATTTTCCTGACACAACAGTAGGTTACCGGCCTAAAGCTGTTATAACTTGTTAACTTGTTTTCTCCCATGCCGCACCAGTCTCACCACAGCTGGCCCCGCCTCTTTGGCTGCAATCATCAAACTTGATGATCTGAGCCAGTCCAATGCTTTCCCATAAGTAAGCATTGAAAGGCTATTGCGCATGCATGCCAGTACGCAGTGGTGCTGCCCTAATCAGTATCTCCTCATAGAGATGCATTGTATTAATGGATATCTATGAGGAAAGTTCAGCACCACCATGCACAGCGTGGAGACGCTGAACGCCACTGCAGCACAATGTACAGCACTGACATAGGAGGCGCCTCTAACGGCGGTCTGAATAACTGCCACTTGAGGTATTACGAAGCACAGCTTACATTAAAGAGCCTACAGGGACATTTTATAGATACCAGAGGGACTGCATTAAGCAGTAGTTGTTAAGGTGACCATAATGTCCCTTGAAGAAATATATGTTGCTAGGGAACTTGGAGCAGTCCATCAAACTTCCATACACTCATAACACCTTTCTCATATTCTTTGCTATTTTTAAAAGTATTAATCAGAGACATGCAGTATGACTCATTAAGGTCTCCCCACAGACCGTGCTAAGCTGAATCATAAGGTATTAGCATTGCTGTTTTAACTTGGCTCCATTTATCTTCAATGCCACTTAGCACTAAGCAGTGAAAAATGACTGTTCTGACAGCTGGCAAACTTCGACACACAAAACATTAAAAAATGTATTTCAATAACAAAACAAATGTCACTTTCATGCTCTGTCCTGCATTTATAATAAACACAAGTTCTATTAGTCCTGCATTTATAATAAACACAAGTCTTTAAACAGGATCCACTCTCTAGTCTCAGATCCCAAATATTTTCTGTGCAATATATTGTATAAATTAATGTTTTGTCTCTTTGGCAGTCTATCAAGATATTGGTTGATAGAGATCCATCAAACATCCACAAATTGGAAAGGGAAACCCCCCATTGGGGGTGACAGGAGGTGTGCAAGACCCTAGTATTCATTATAGTCACCAGAACAACTACAGCTTATTGAATTTGTTCTGGTGAGTAGAATCATTCCCGTCAGGCTTTTTACTGTAAACACTCTCTTTTCAGAGAAAATGCAGTGTTTACATTACAGCCTAGTGATAACTTCACTGGCCACTCCTCAGATGGCTGTTAGAGATCCTTCCTGGGTCATGGCTGCCTAAAATGCATCCAAACATTCAGTATCTCCTCCCTCTGCATGCAAACACTGAACTTTCCTCATAGAGATGCATTAATTCAGTTCATCTCTATGAGGAGATGCTGATTGGCCAGGGATGTGTTTGAATAGTGCTGGCTCTGCCCTTGATCTGCCTCTTTGTCAGTCTCGGCCAATCCTATGGAGAAGCATTGTGATTGGATCAGGCTACCAATTCTGCTTATGTCAGCAGGCAGTGGGCAGGTCTAAAGGAAACAGGGACAAAGTAAGCAGCTGCAGACGTGAATACAAGTAAGATTTTACTATATTTAGGGAGGCATGAGGGGACCAGGGAGGCTAGATGGTGGTTTTAAACCTATAGGGTCAGGAATACATGTTTGTGTTCCTGACCCTATAGTGCTCCTTTAACTAGCCTCAACCCACACCACAGACAGTGGCAATTTTGTATATTACGTCTGATTTGTTTATTTTATCTCTGAATTCCTATGAATAGTTCAAAATTATTAAGATGTGTCTTAGTGAACAACACCTACTTTAGCTTGGTATAGAGAATTATAATATATATATTTTGATTACTCAAGCATACAGTAGCATTTTACTATACATATTGATTTCCACTATATTGTCTACACGTATGTCTTATAATTCCACCGGATTACATCCAACTGGCTTCATGTAGAGAGGAAGGTGAAAACATGTCCTTAAGTTAAGGTGCCCAGGGCTCTTCTTGAAATTGTGTTTGTTATGCATGTAAATGCATTACATGGGCGCATTAATGACCCTTAGTGACTCTTCTTAAAGGAAATCTGATCGGTTTAGATTTAAATTTTAAAGGGTAAATAAATGTGAAATAAAAAAAAACAATGTTATTTATTCCAGAAAGGAAAGTTCTACAATTCTTCCCTACACAAAGCTAAACATTTACATGGCCTCTAAAACAGACATCGATTTTGTTTGCTTGTAATTGCCAAATACATTCTGTTAACATTAGGAGTATACAAGAAACCTTAGAATTCTATTAACATCTGGGCTGCAAATCCAGTGCTATGTACACATAATATTCTGAAAAAGAATTGATTTTGCCACCCAGTATGAAACCAGGTTCAACATAATATTAGTATCTTGCCCTTTGAACACTCCTGTTGTCTTTGTCTTCACGCTCTTTAGTTTTTTAAACCAACCTCCTACAATTGTCTGTGTTATATGAAGTCACGGCTTTCCACTAAAAATCTAATTTAATGGTTTATATTTCACAGAAGGTTACCATAGTCTATATGTAGATGAACAGAAAATGGTATAACACACATTCAAACTTTGAAGACATTCTTATAGATTTTAATTATTTGGTCTAAAACTGCCCCATTTTACCTTTATAACCTTTATTACCTTTACCTTCATAAACTGGAGATCTCGTGAAGTATACCAAACGACTCCTCATTCTATTTCCTAGTTATATAGTTTACATCTGCTGTTTACATTTAAGGTGATAATGTTTCTTTATTTCTCTCTTTTATAGTGATTTAAAAAAACAAGTTACCTTTTCCCAATCGCTTCTCTTCTTCTTTCCTACTCTGTCTTTCTTTCTTCTTTATTTCTAACTAAAAACATGACACAAAGTAGGGACTACTTTGTCTTTTGTATTTTTCCTACTCCTTTACTTCTAGACAGTGGGCGAGGCTATCGCCGTCTAGAAGTGCCAACCTCCCCGGCTGTCACCAGTGAGTGCATGTAATTGGTTCTGTATATGGACGGTCCCGTGGGATCCTTCATAGACCTCAATGTTGTAATCTTGTGCATGCGCAAATGTACAGCAGTAACATTGGCTACTGACATTTGAAGAGCTGAAGAGGACGCACTGGAAGAAGATGACAGCGCCCGCAAGGGACAAGTTTAGTTAACTAAACTCACCTTCCACCCACCTCCTCCCAGACCGGCAGTGACAGGCCGCTTTAAGTCCTGTAAGTTATGAGGTGGTGCCTCCATGGATTGGATTTGTTGTTACAGCACATCCCATATTTGCAGTGGTGTATTTTGGATTTGTGCTGCCCTAGGCACGACTAAATTCGGGCACCCCCAAAATCTAAATTTGCCCCCCCCCCCAATTTGTGTTATGGTCGGCTGAACGACACATGCCCTCATTGATACATGCACTGATATACACTCACTGACAGATACACAGTCATTGGCACACAAATACAGTCACTGGCACACACTGTTTAACCAACACACACTTTCACTGACAGACACACACTGACACACCCGCTCACTGACAGGCACGCACTCTCAGATACACATAAAATGACATAGACTCACTGACACACACTCACAGGCACACCCATTCTCACTCACAGACACACACTGACAGCTACACTCACTCACAGTAAGGTGGACAGCCCCAGAACACAAGGCAAACAAGCCATTTGTCTGGGAGCTTGGGGTGGCATTTTTTGGCGCCCCCACTGAAATGTTCAATTAGAACTGAGGAATTTGAAGGGTAAGGCAACATCGTAAATTCTTTATCATGTTCCTCAAACCATTCCTGAACAATGTATGCACTGTGACAGGGTGCACTATCCTGCTGAAAGAGAGGTGTATGTGGTCTGCAGCAATCTCTAGGTAGTGCGAACATGTCAAAGTAACATGAATGCCATGACCCAATGTTTCCCAGCAAAACACTGCCTCCACCGGCCTGCCTTCTTCCTATAGTGCATTCTGGTGCCATCTGTTCTCCAGGTAAACGATGCACCCGGCAGATGCTATTGTACCGATATAATCAATGTTATTCACTTAACATGTTAGTGTTTTTATTGTTGTGGCTGATCAGTGTATATTTACTTATTATTATTTATATAAAGGATCACTATAGTGTCAGGAAAACAAACCCGTTTTCCTGATGTATAGCGCCCTCGGCGCTGGTGACCTCTCTTCCCCCGCTGACGTCAGCTCCCGAGTGGAGCGGAATGCGCATGCGTGGCAAGTGCCATGCGCGCATTCAAACAGTCCATAGGAAAGCATTTCTCAATGCTTTCCTATGGACGTTCTGCACACTGAATGCGAATTTCGGGAAGACAGCCACCTCTGATTACATCTGAAGGGTTAAAACCTGAGTGACCTGGCACCCATACTACTTCATTGAGCTGAAGTGGTCTGGGTGGCTATAGTGTCCCTTTAAAGAGAGGAACCACCTATAGTTACTCTTAGCTATCATACTGTTAATGAATTGATCAGTGTACGTTGGTAACACTCACAAGAATGAGTGAGAATTTTCAGGAATATATATATATATTAAATATAAAGTCAAAATTGCCAAAACTGGAAAAAAATCCATACCTGCTATTGTTCCTGTGTGGCTGTTTTGCACCTGAATTTGAAATTCACTTTGAATTCTCTTTGAATTCCCGACAAATCTCACTTTAGTGAATCATGCTGTAAGAGTCCCTTGTGGTGGCATACAAATCATAAACATAAAGAACCAATGAGTGCATTCAGCATTTAAAGTTGGTTAGCTGTTATATGGGACACGTGGATATCTTTGAAAAAAATTGCACAAAAATCAATTCAGAAGAAATGTTGTCCGCAGAAAAATATTAAAGGGAAACTGTCACATCCAGGGAGTTTGTTATATTTACTTATGTAACAAATTTATTGTTGATGTTTGAAAAATAAAAGTTACAAAGAAATCCACACTGCATTATTTAAAGGGTCACTATAGGCACCCAGACCACTTCAGCTCATTGAAGTGTTATGGGTGCATTGTCCCAGGTCCCTTAACCTTGCAAAGGGTAATTATTGCAGTTTCTGAGAAACTGCAGTAATTGCCTTGAAGGGTTAACTCCACCTCGAGTAGCTGTGTACCAGATAGCCACCTGAGGGAAATCATTAAGCAATGCATTCACATGGGGGAAGTCCTAAAGCACAATACGTCCTCTAATGCAATGTGTGCCCTAGCTGGCCTGAGTGAACTGGATTGTAACATGAATTTTGAAATCTTTGGCATACAAACAGAAGGAAACAGGAATATGCAATAGGTTAATGTGTTTACCTTTCTCATGTGATGCTCTGTTTATTTTTCAATGTCTGTTAAAGACGTAGCAAGAGACATGACAATACAGTTTAATCAAGGCACAGGACAATATTTCATTTTTCTCTTCCACTAAGAATGTTCAGTGGCAGAAAAGTAAAACATTTATAATTATGTGATTGACAGTCACCCAGGATGGAGGTACCCAGTTCTAGGAGTGTGGTTTTCTGCATTAGATTTTATTTTTTAGTGTTTCTGTGTGGCAGGTGCTCAAAGCAGACCCTCAGGGTCTAGACAGACCCTGAAAGGGTCTTCCATTTTAGCTCTATGCCAAATGTGATCAGTGCTGGGCTTTGGTTAGTGTAGGGGCTGGTATACGGTAAGCGTCAACTATTAAAAATCAATAGACATATGAGGCATTTAACAAAAAGGACTGATACATGAATCTATCTTGAGCTCTTTTTTTTTTAGTTACACTGGATCTGTAAAAAATGATTAACCTTCTCTTTTTTAACATTTTATTCACAATTAAAGCAAATTGAGTATTTCATAAAGATAAAATCTTTATGAAATACCCAGACTGACTGTATTGAAATTTCATTGACATTCCAACCTACTCAAAAGATTTACTGAGACAAAGCAGGGACCACATTGTCTCAGTATTTTTCCCACACTTGGCTTTTCTAGATACTGGGCGGATGCTACAACCGTCTAGAAGTGTCAATCCCTCAGCCGTCTGTAGGTCTCGTGGTCCTTAATATTGTACTCTTGTGCACGTGCGAGATTACAGCAGTGACATCGGCTCCTAGTGCTTCTGAAGAGGACCAGCCAGAAGAGGATGGCTGCACCCAAAAGGGACAGATTCAGGTAAGTTAAACTCACCTTTGCCTGACTCCCTCCAGTCACCAGACCCTTCAGCGACGATGTCACCGTTGGGGTTCTTCTCGAATTATGCATAGTCCCCAGACAGTCACAGTGCTGTTTTAATTTTGCATTAGGCATATATATATATATATATATATATATATATATACATAGGATATTAAAATAAATCCCTATCTCTCCTATAAATAATATATATTATGTATGGGGGTACTTAAAGAGAAACCCTTAAATTACAGTTGAACACATAGCACATATTCTAGGTTTTGTTTTTATTCAGAACAGCAGCAGCACTGTCACTTTTTGTTTTCCTTTTCTCATAACCCTGGTATTTTTTTTTATTAAGCTTACCCCTTGCTATTTGCCTTTATTTATGTATACCTGTATTATATTTTCTTCATTTTTTCGGATCTCAATATCTGGGTGCAGCCATTTTTGTTTTCCTCTGTCCATGACGCCTGCAGTTTTCCCTTCTGTTGCATTGTTTTGACTGATGGATTATGGGTAAATTACCTTGACAATTGAAATGGAACTTTGCTTAAGCTCTGCCCATTGCTAAAGACCGAGATTAAGCTCCCTATAAGATCATGTGGTCCCTTATATATTTAACTAATAAACTAAGGTGAATTAAAAAATAAATACCGTATATACATAAATTAATGAATAAAAGCAAGGGGTACTTCCTGGTGGGCAATATCAGTTTTGTGCAGCTTTTTCATCTGGTATCAACACACACCGCTAACCCCAAACTCCTTGGACTCCTTGGAGGCTTCTTTTAAGTTTCAGGCAGACATCCAAAGGATGTGTCTGTGCGTCCAGCATGAAGGCTGGAGAAAAGACTAGCGTACAGGGGTTGTGGGTTGCAACTTCAGAGCACCATTTTTCTGTTCAGTACAACTGGAACCGTGCAGGACCTTTGTTAACAAAGCACTTTGTGGTTTGGTGCTTGGGCTGGTGGCCCATGATTTACTTTGTATTTATGTCAGGTATGGTCCACTGGGGTATTTCCCAGCATACTTCACTATCTAGGCCAGTCAGACAGCCAGACTATGATGGGTATGCCTGGTGTCCCTGGAGATGGTTGCAAGCGGCTGCGAATTGAGACAGTGCTCAAGACATTTATCACACATGCCATACGTCATTGGTGACAGTGGCGTCACAGGAAACAGATTTTAAATCTTGCAAGCATGAAAGAATCTCTGTGAATGCCCCCTTATGCATCACAGGTCATATTAATTGAGGTAGCAGGGTTATATGGTGTCAGTCACACCTAATAACCACTGCATTCGCCACCTTTCAAACAAATACTTTTGCAGGAGCTGTTTGAGTAGGCCGATATAAACACAGATCTGCAAGCTTTGTGCACTGAAAAGGTTTCATTTGCATTGTCCACCAGGCCTAAAGTTGCCACACTTACTATGGTTTCAAGTGAAAGCCAAACTTTGTGTATGACATCACCGAGTAGGACAATGTGCACCAATCATGAACACTCTGAGACAGTTTGTGTACAAGTTAGGGTAAAAGCTATTCTTCCCTCATGACATCACAGAGTGGCACCGTAGATATGTGGCTGCAATAATTTAAGCTAATCACTCCAGCATTTAAGAATGTGTAATGCAATCGCATATGGGTATGCAATGAGCATAATTTATCATGTATGTTCCCATACAGATATGGCTTTTAACTCTGTTCTCGCCAAGAGAATGCAATTTCAGATCTGAAGCTTAGCTTAACTGCAGTCACATCAAAATGCAAAAATGTTTATACAGTTTGTTTGTCTTGTCACTAAACAAATGTATAGATTGAATTATAGTTTTATTTATGTTTTAAAGGACCACTCTAGGCACCCAGACCACTTCAGCTTAATGAGGTGGTCTGGGTGCCAGGTCCTTCTAGGGTTAACCCATTTTTTCAGAAACATAGCAGTTTCAGAGAAACTGCTATGTTTGTGAATGGGTTAAGCCTTCCCCCTATGTCCTCTAGTGGCTGTCTCATTGACAGCCGCTAGAGGCGCTTGCGTGATTCTCACTGTGATTTTCACAGTGAGAGCACGCCAGCGTCCATAGGAAAGCATTATGAATGCTTTCCTATGTGACCGGCTGAATGCGCGCGCAGCTCTTGCCGCGCGTGCGCATTCAGCCGACGGGGAGGAGAAGAGGAGGATCGGAGGAGGAGAGCAGGAGGAGATCTCTCCGCCCAGCGCTGGAAAAAGGTAAGTTTTTACCCCTTTCCCCTTTCCAGAGCCGGGCGGGAGTGGGTCCCTGAGGGTGGGGGCACCCTCAGGGCACTCTAGTGCCAGGAAAACGAGTATGCTTTCCTGGCACTAGAGTGGTCCTTTAAGTTTATCCCTACATACAAATGTAAATGGCGGCTATGCTGTTTAGAAGATCTGCACTTTAATGGATCGGTCCCAAAAATGTATTGGTTAAAGCACAATGCGTCTGGCTATCCATTAATTGGAAAAATAACAGTTCAATGAAGAGAGTAAACACACCCATAGGGATAATTTACTGTCGTTTCTGTGCACAATAAAAAAAACCCTGCAAAATCCAAAGCAGAGTACATTTTAATGACGTAACATTGTAAACAGAGGGAGTCCCTAGTCTGCCGATGAGTCATGATTTTTCTCTGACATAAATTGTCAGTACATGTTTTGTATTAAAATGTCATTCCACACCAGAGCGGTTACTGCAAAGTAATGTATTCACAATTTCCGCATGGAGGTTTAAACCTGTCAAAGGTTACAGTCAATGCAGAGTATTTTCCACATTGTTTTCTAATCTGCCAAAACAAAGCAATCTGACGCCGCAGCAATAAACAGTTCAATTAGTGGTCGTCTGTGCCAGCAGAAGCCTGGATGGGATGCAGCCCATCACGCTGTTATTGTACTCGGGCTGGTCTATTACAGTCATTGTACCAAAGTAGTATTGGGTAAATGGTCTCAAACGGATGTGGCATGGGGTTTCAGAAAGCTGTGATGAAAATAGGACCCGTTGAGGAAATACTCACAGGCAAAAAGAAGCAAAAAATTATAAAGGAAGATCACAATATTATATACAACATGAACTTAGCACTAAAATGCACTACACCAAATCGTTAGAAAAGCAATATTAAAAGCACAAGGAGAGAGAGGGAAGTAAAAACTGGGAAATCATTGCTAGCACAACAGCAGAAACAATCCGCTCACAATGCCTTTATTTAGTAAAGCTGTAAACACACTATTCTTATTTAAGTTTTCCGTTACACTAGAAATATTTTAATATCAACCATACTCATATCAAAGGCATCAATTTAATATTTTTGTATAGGCTTTTCAAATGATTTACCGTATTTTTCGGACTATAAGGCGCACTGGGTTATAAGGCGCAATATCATTGATCAACTGCTAACTGGTTTATTTTCATACATAAGGCGCACCGGGTTATAAGGCGCACACATTAAATGAAACAAAACGAAATGACTGGAGACTGTGCAGGGAGACTGACAGGTCTCCCTGCAGCTGCTGGCAGCCACACCAGCCCCCAGCTCCTCCCTCCCCTCGGACTGACAGGCTGGCACAGTCCGAGGGGAGGATTTATTATAATAATCATTAGGGCTGTCAGCCCGGCCCCAGCTTAATGCGGCCCACCGGGAAATTTCCCGGTATCCTGGTGGGCCAGTCCGGCCCTGCAAGCAGTGCAGCTTCGTAGCTTACTAAGGCCGTGCTAAAACATGTTGACAGATTTTTGAGCGCCGTGTACCACATAAAATCGGTTCTAGGACAGAAAGCACAACCGTACATTAGGCGAACCGCATTATAAGGCGCACTGTCGATTTTTGAGAAAATGAAAGGATTTTAAGTGCGCCTTATGGCCCGAAAAATACGGTAATATTTTTGGATAAACATTTTTTTTAATGTTTTATTTTTTTGTTATTTTAATATTTTTTTGGGGAAAATAGATTTATCCATGAATATTAAATAATTTGAAAAGCGTATCCAAAAATATTGAGTCAGGATCAGCATCTGAAACATTCCATAGACTGAATGATGAGCCAAAGAGAGAAAACGTTCTAAGCACCGTAATATGTCATTGCAATGTTTATGGTGTAGATAATATTTGCTCACTGTCTCCTTTTCCAGAGTGGTTTATGAAAAAAAATTATAAACTTGGGATGTGCAACCAACTGAAACAATGATCTCTTAATTAACATATTTGTGACATGCACATAAAATGTATATACTACATTACGTTGAAAAAAATTAACAACACATTTAATTAAAATATCATACTTCTTATTCTAAGACATAAGAATATGTGTAAGAATCTCTGCAGCTCGGACTGCTTCCTAGTTCGGTGACATCAAAGGAGGGACTTTGAGCAAGATCTCTTCTCTGGCACTGGAAATCCTCTGGACCCCAAAAGAAATGACTAATACCCTTACACTCAGTTTGAGTGAGTATAAGGACTATATTGTACTAATAATTTTTTTTACAAATGTTCAAAAATTTGCCTACTTCATTCCTGCGCAATTCTTGTTATTTTTTTTATTTTTTTTATTAATTCTTTATTTTTGTAGTGCGTATAGTAGTCACAGGCTTACATATGGTACCCCAATGGCATTCCACATGCAGGTTTCAAGACATTAGTTACAGTAGGGGGTAATAGACAATGCACTTTTTTTTGTTATTTGTAAAGACGGGATATGCATGAATAACAGGCGTATAAAACAGGCTTAGAAGACAGGCATATAAAACCGGCTTATAAATCAGGCATAGAAAACAGGCTTTTAAATCAGGCATTTTTAAATCAGGCATTTTTAAATCAGGCTTTTTTAAATCAAGCTTTTTTTTTTTTTCTAAATCAGGCATTTTTAAATCAGGCATTTTTAAATCAGGCATTTTTAAATCAGGCTTTTTTTTTTTTTTTTTTTTAAATCAGGCTATTATAGCAGGCTTATAGAATATCTGACTATGCTACATAACGATTTGTCACAGGTAAGACGTAGTTCAGCGCTACTTAAAGTGTAAAATAAAAGGTCCCATGGCACAGATTAGGTCAAAGTAGCTTAGCTAGAGTGTAAAGAACTTATGAAGTCCCAAGTTGGTGCCCCTTCTAGTTATAGGGTTTCAGTCCAGCATGGGCAGACTACCTGTAGTCCGGGCTTCAGCCGATACCCGTTGTCGGTCTACTCAGTGGTCCAGCGTATAGCATGCTGAGCTTCGTGGCGCCGTGTGTGGGAGGCAAACGACACCACCGTCTCCCGTGCTTGTCGATGCGTTGCTGAAACGAGCCATGAGCTCTGACGCTCCTTGGGGAGATCCCGTGGAGTCGTGGATGCAGGTCTATTCTTCTGCCCCGGAGCTGTAGGAGAGCTGGTGCCCATTTACCACGAGCCCGGGTTCCTTTGTGGCCCAGGGTCGTCCCTCTTGGGATAGTGCGGCGGGTCTTAATCTTGAGTCGTTGTGGCTGTCGCTTGACTGCCCTCCGCCAGTGTGGTCGGCACCTGTGGGGTGTTCCCCCTGTTGCTCTCTGCCCGGGAGGGCCAGTAGTGCTTGAATCCCGAGATCGGGTTAGTATTGTGCCCTGAAGAGAATTCTTCTGCCTCCTCTCACCGCGGGCTTTGTCCCGTGCAGGTGGGGCTGAGATAGTCGTTGCTGGTTGTAGGTGCTCTAGCAGTCTTGCCCAGAAGCGGTCAAAAATATCGCCAATGGTGTCCTTGACGGCGGTGTTCATGTCTGCCAGAGCGGGCTGTTGCTGCCGCATGGCCCCTTGAGCAGGGCCCAGTGCGTCCGCCATCTTGGAAGCTCCTGCGCCCACGTTTCTTGTGAGATTCGCTGGCCCCGTTGTGAGGTGTGGGGTATGGAGAAATTCACCTGGCGGAGACCGGGATATCCCCCACCGGTCCAAAGGGTGCCCCCATGAGGTTGTCAGCGTTAGGCGGGAAAGCGGACGTCTTTCCCCCTCGCCTCCTGCACCAGGC
Source organism: Pelobates fuscus (assembly GCF_036172605.1). Lineage (NCBI taxonomy): Eukaryota > Metazoa > Chordata > Amphibia > Anura > Pelobatidae > Pelobates > Pelobates fuscus. Next base: position 123,914,564 of record NC_086317.1, read on the forward strand.
CTCAACTCGTTGCTGCAGTTTGCGGACATTCCGGGCTTCATGTGTGGTATCGCTGTGTTCATGCAGGCATCCCCCGTTCAGTCAGCTGGGTCTTGGGAGAGTTGTAGCTCTGTTGCCCGAGAAATCTGCTGATTTTGGGTCCAAGTAGCAGGAGCTCATGCAGGGCACGTCCTGTCTGCTTGCTAGTTAGGCTCCGCCCCCCCAATTCTTGTTATTTTTAGTTACCTATATACTACAAATATTGTTTAGTGAATAATTGTCACAGCAATGTTTTCAGTATAGAATTTGTAGACTGAATATTTTGCTCCAGTGACATGACCACAAACATTCCGGGTCCTTTTTTTGATATCTTTAAAGGCATAGAATCTGAACGCATATTTAGTATGAGACCCAGAAAAAAATTGCAGACACTGATTGAAATTATCTGTGAACACCAAAAGACAATTATCTAAACATTCATTGTTAACTTTCACTGATATTCTACAATTAAACAGACATCAATCCATTTCATTTTGAGATTTTAGCAGTACTTATGTGGAAAACATTATCGAGAGCTGTGACAATTGCCTGTGCCCAACCAAATTTTGTAATGAGAGAAACGTCTCAATTTGATTCATAAATGGATCATAAAAGAGCACCATTTAGGACCAGTGATATGATATATTATGATGTATGTCAAGTACTTGCCTCTGTTCTATCTCATGATCTGCATAAAAAGCATAGAAAACAGACAATACTTCCCATAAGCATTAACACTAAGAAAAGACAGTTTAAATGACATTAATCACTGTGCAAATGAATGTATAAGGGGAATTGTTGTGTTGATTAATTCTGCAGAACTAACATATTGTTTCTGATTTCTATAGTGACTTTTTGTGAGGTCTGAAAAATGAAATAAAATATAGAAATCCATTCATCCACTCAACTCTCCCGATTTCAGCAGGACAGTCCCTATTTTAGGGTCCTATCCCGTCATCCTGACTTTATTCCCTGATGTCACGGTTTAGGAGTCGCCAGGGAAATGCCACAGAAAGCACAGAGAGAGAGCAAGTTTTTCATTGGCATGTAGCCTGGTATGCACTGATGCCAGGCTGGCCTGCCAGTTTTTACATAATGTGCAACTTGTACAATTTTGACACTGTGTGTGTTGAAACGTTGCCAAGTCCACAAAGTGGTGCAATAAATCTCCATTGGCGTAGTTTGTAGTTCTGCAAAACATTTTATTTTGTTAATTTGTATATGTTTTTTGTAGGGTAGCCTTGTGAGTCTGCATTTACACTATCTACTAGGAGTGCTAGGTCTCCAATAGCATCCACTGTCAGTTCTTCAGGCAAACCAACTCCTTTGGGAAGCTCCAGTGATGTAATTTGCTTCACTGGTCCGCCGCCTTTTACTCTGCCCACTGAAGGCAAATCTTGTCTGGAAGTGACTGATCCTCATTCACCCATCCCAGTAACCGTAATATGTTTAGCAGAGGCAGGGTAGCCACTATACACACACTACATGCCTACACAAACATACACTGCATTCACTATACACACTCTGCAGTCACTATACACACTACATGCCTACACACACACCACACAATACACACTCCAAATGCACTATACACAAACACACTATGCAGTCACTATACACACACACTGCATTCACTATACACACACACCACACATGCTGCATTCACTATACACACACTACACAAACACACATGCTGCATTCATTATATACACTCTACACTAACACACTGCATTTACTACACACACTACACAAACACACACACTGCATTTACTATACACACACACCACACATGCTGCATTCACTATACACACACTACACAAACACACATGCCCCATTCATTATATACACTCTACACTAACACACTGCATTTACTACACACACTACACAAACACACACTCTGCATTCACTATACGCACACTACATCCACTACACAAACACACACTCTGCATCTAATATACACTACATACATTACACAAACGTACAATCTGCATCCACTGTACTGCATTACACAGGCACTCTGCATCCACTAAACACATTCTACATCCACTAAACACACACTACATTCAGTATACACGCTGCGGTCCTGTGGGCGGACTCTGGGGTGGCCCGGTGGGCAGGCTAACGGGCAGCCATGTGGGTGGAGTGGGAGGTGGGCCCAAAGGGCCCAGATATTGAGCTGTGTCAGGTGCCCCAAAATTTCTGATGGCAGCCCTGGGCAGAGGTAAGTATAAAATGCTCTTAGCTCCTCAACACTTTCATGTGACGTTATTGTCCCATGATGATCTGTGCACACACGTTCACTTCGATTTTATATATATATATACTTTCTTAAAAATATTTCACTGTTTGTCAATGTTTTTCCAACATAATATAACAATCCAATAGTTTCTATGGCGATTGTTCCAAAATTGAGCTCATTACATAATTGCGTGAATTATGCCCCACTAAAGTCCCATTATGCACATGAACTAGTGTTCAATAAAACATTTTGCATGTGTATGGTTTAATTCATATAACGTGGGTTTCATTTTGTAACCTGACTTTAGTGTCAGATTTACATACATGTATGTGTCAGTATATAACTAAACAAAAACATTTATTAAATGTTATATACTGGCATTTTTTTTTTTTTATAAAAGTCGTTACCACACTTGTGTGCATATATTGATTGCTTGACGTTCCATTTTTCCACCAGTAAAACCAATTTCATAGAATATTGCTGTTTAAATCTGGATCTGTTTCTTTAAAGAGCACTATACAAACTCATTTTCCTGGCACTATAGGGTTATTAGGTCCCCCCCTCCCTCAGGGCCGCAAGAGCCGCACGCACATTCAAACCGCCCATAGGAAAGCATTACTCAATGCTTTTCTATGGACGTCCAGCATCATCCCAGTGTGATTTTCACACTGAGAATCACAGAAGCAGCCTCTAGTGGCTGTCAGGGATAGGGATCAACCGATTATCGGTTTTACCGATATAATCGGCCGATATTCTGTATTTTCGGCAATATCGGTATCGGCCAATAGAGATACCGATATTGACGATAATACCTCCTAGGACCGCCAGGCTCATTACAAGCCCGGCGGTCCTGGGGGGGGCGGGCAGCAAGCTTTTACTCACCTCCAAGCAGCTCCTCCAGCTCCCCAGTGTAAATCTCGCGAGACCCGCGGCCGTCAGAGCGTTGCCACGGGTTACCATGGCAATGCTCCACGCGGCACGCTGGTCGCGAGACTTACACTGGGGAGCTGGAGGAGCTGCTTGGAGGTGAGTAAACGCTTGCTGCCCGCCCCCCCACAGCTCAGCCAATGCCACTGGACCACCAGGGACTGCTATATCCCCCCTCCCTGGCCAAGTAACAAGCAGGGAGTCGGCACAACAAAAAATAATAATAATAATTAAATATAAAAAAATAATAATAATTAAATATTAAAAAATAATATTTAATATAAAAAAATGTTTTAATTAAAAATGCCCCCTCGCACACACACTCCATTATATACACATACACTACACAAACACACTGTGTATATAATGCAGTGTGTGTATATAATGATGTGTGTATATAATTCAGTGTGTTTGTATAGTGTGTGTATATATAATGCACACTATACAAACACACTGCATTATAATCACACACTATACAAACACACACTATACAAACACACTGCATTATATACACACACTATACAAACACACTGAATTGTATACACACACTATATTATATACACACTACACAAACACACTGTATTATATAAACACTGCATTATATACACAGTGTGTTTGTGTAGTGTGTTTATATAATTCAGTGTGTGTTTGTGTAGTGTGTTTATATAATTCAGTGTGTGTTTGTGTAGTGTGTTTATATAATGCACACTACACAAACACACTGCATTATATACACCCACTATACAAACACACACACTCTGCATTATATAAACACACTACATTCACTATACACACACTACACAAATACACACACACTCTGCATTCCTTATATACACACACACTACACAAACACACACACTTTGCATTTAGTATATACAGCATTCACTTTACACACACACTGCATTCACTTGACGCACACTACCCACACACTACACAAACACTCTGCTTTCATTATATACACAGTACACTAATACACGCTGCATCCACTACACACACTAGACTAATACACACTGCATCCACTACACACACTAGACAAATACACACTGCATCCACTACACACACTAGACAAATACACACTGCATACACTACACAAACACACACTGCATCCACAACACACACACTAGACAAACACACACTGCATCCACAACACACACTACACAAACACACACTGCATTCACAACACACACACTACACAAACACGCACTGCATCCACAACACACACACTACACAAACACACACTGCATCCACAACACACACACTACACAAACACACACAGCTCCCGAGTCTAAACACACTGCATCCACTACACGTGGCATGTATATTTTGTGCATTTACCTTTAGAAATAGTTTTTATTTTCCAAAATGGTAAATGTACAGAATATCGGCAAATTATATCGGCTATCAGCCTAAAAGTTCACAGAATATAGGTATTGGTATCGGCTCTAAAAAATCAATATCGGTCGATCCCTAGTCAGGGAGACAGCCACTAGAGGCTGGATTAACCATCAATGTAAACATAGCAGTTTTCCTGAAACTGCTATGTTTACAGCTGCAGGATTAAAACCAGGGGGACCTGGCACCAAGACCACTTCATTGAGCTGAAGTGGTCTGGGTGCCTATAGTGGTCCATTAAGTGAATAATCCTGGCTAGACCGATTGTCATATTAAGCTTGGTAACATAATAAAAAATGAAGGACACAAACTAGATTTCTATACCAGTAAGTGTTCACAAACTCAGATCAAATTTATCACAACTAATTTCCAGCTATGTATATTGAAAGGGACACTATAGTCACCAAAACTTTAGCTTAAAAAGTTTCACTACGCAATTATCTGCCAGGAGTTAACCCCTTAAGGACCGAACTTCGGGAATAAAGGGAATCATGACATGTCACACATGCCATGTGTCCTTAAGGGGTTAAACCACTTTTGTTTCTGTTTATGAAGCCATAGCCACACCTCCCGTGGTTGTGACTGACACATAGTGCATTAAAACAAAATGGTTTCATTTTCAATCAGATGTAACTTACTTTAACCCCCTTTTATTCCAGAAGTTTGGCCCTCAAAGGGTTAAAGGTCTTCTCTTCTGCTCTGTAAATTGAACTTTAATTACACACAGGAGGCTCCTGCAGGGTCTAGCAAGTTATTAGGAGATTGGGAGATAAGACATTATAAATTAAACAGAATTTGCAATAAAGGAAGTGTAAACATTAGATAACTCTTTACAGGAAGTGTTTAGAAAGGCTATGTAAATCATATGCAGGGAGATTTGACTAGGGCTGCATAAACAAACTGATTTAACTACTAAATGGCAGAGAGTTTAATTATGAGACTACAGGGGCATGATCTCTACACCAAAACTGCTTCATTAAGCTAAAGTTGTTGTGGTGACTATAGTGTCCAATTAATTTGCTGACTTTCTGAATCCTATGCAAGTTCAATAGTTAATTCCATAATTACTTCAATATGGACACAATGTTTGAGCTCATTTTGGGAATGACTTCACTTATAGCTCTAATTGCTACTTCTAATTCTATTTACTAATTGCAATTAGCCATGATGTGCCTGTGCTGTCGCTAAACCAGTATCTTGCATTCTGACTATTATACATGATATCTGTCAAGTCTTGTGTGTCACATATTTAAGGTGCTCCTCGGTCACTTGATATTTATTTGCCAGCAGAGAAATGTTTTTTTTTTCTCTATCTCAATGTTCTCAGCACTGTGAAGTTATCTTCCTATTTATTTATAATTGGGGCCTGCGAGAAACTCATTAGATTTCTTACCGCTGTAATGCCTGCCACACAGGGGATTATTTTAATCACACCCTCGCTGCCCATGAATGTACTGTCATCTTCTAACAGCTGCAGTTCTCATTAATTTGTATTTAGCTAAACTGTTGTTAAAAGCGTTTTTATTATTTGAAAAACTACAGATGTAAAATATATTCTAATGCAGTTATCTAATATTACAGTAATAAAAATAATTTTCTTATAAACCCCTGTCAGGTTCCATTCAGTTCTGCAAATGATTCTCATTCTTATTTTTTCATGAATGTAACAGTGGGTGAGACTGCAGTCCCACTAAAGGGTAATAAACAGGGATGTAATATGCCTTCTTTTCTCTTGTGGGTGGTTCCCTATTGGCAAAAATGCATTTTAATAGTTCTTGGATATCTACGTTTCAATGGTTTTGTAATTTCGATCCTCTTGATCATGGGTCCTCAAACTCCGGCCCCCCAGATGTTGCTGAACTACAACTCCCATGATTCTTTGAATAACATAGATAGCCAGAGAATCATGGGAGTTGTAGTTCAGCAACATCTGGGGGGCCGGAGTTTGAGGACCCATGCTCTTGATTATCCCCTCTCATGGGTACTGCCATTGATTTTGCACTTAGTACTAAATGATCAATGTATTTTATAGAGCTCTGCTCTGCATACTTCATGTGCATCCTGCTATTTCCAAACTTCTCATGCCCTATTTCCTTTCTGTACCATGTTTCTTGATTGAAAAACATTTTTTTTTAAATGGTTTAACGCTGAAATTGTCCCACCTCCCGTCAGCTCTGCCTCTTCTTCCCTTTCTCTCAGTTGCTGCCCTGATGTGGAAGGTTTGCCTGAGGTGAAAGGCTAAGAGCATCAGTTGACACGTTTAGGTATAACTGGCATTCTATTGCAAGTAACATAATTGGACGACAACTTTGGGATTAAGATATTCAAAAACGGCTTAGCCTAATAAGGCAGGAAGGCACACAGATATTCCACAGGAGGTGGATGGTTGCGCTTCCAGTAGATGTATGTATAAAAGACAAAAACAAAACAAATGAAAATTCAATGGTGGAGTGTCTCTCTGTATAGGGACCCAAAAATATGTGGAGAGCCACTTACATTCAATAGAGCTTTCCACCAGCTCCGAGATTCTGTGCCTGGTCGGAACAATCCACGCCTAAGGACATATGGTATGTCTTCCTCTATAGTGCAGTTCCTCTTCTCAAAACAAACTAGATATTCTGTAAATTCCTAAAGAACAGGAGCTTACAGGATAATATAGGATGAGAGTCTCACTTCATAAAGTTCAAAGTTAAGCATCCTCTTTTTTCCCCCAAAAAACAATATATAATGCACTAAGGAACGTGGGTCACTTCTTGCTTGGAGTATCCATCTAATGCATCTAAAGCCCAAAAGCTAGATTCTGAAATGTTTTAAACCTACAGCTTCCATGATGCTTTATCATTCTAAAGGCATGAACACATCATGGGAGTTGTAGTTCTACAACATCTGGGGATCTACCTTTTGGGCCCGTGCTCTAAAGCAGTGTTAATTTTTTAATCAGATTTTAGTCGACAAAACGTTTTGAGATTTAGTCGACTAAAACTAGATTAAAACAATTTTGATGACTAAAATGGCTTTTTAATCAAAAGATAAACTAAATTGAAATTTCCCCCCAAAATTAACACTGGCGGGTAAGACACATGGGGGAGGGAGGAGAATAAATGAGACACATTGGGGGCTGAGGGATTGAAACAAATGGGAGGCTGGGGGGAATCTAAGAGAGACAGAGGAGCTAGGGAAGGGGCAAAAGATACAGATAGCAGCTTTAACTAAACACATTAGATTTTAGCTGTGTCAAAAAACTAAAACAATTCAGATGACTAGAATACAACTAAAACTAAAAGACTAAAACTAAATTGCTGCCTTAAACGACCACTATAGTGCCAGGAAAACAAACTCGTTTTCCTGGCTCTATAAGGTCTTTGGGTCCCCCTCCCGCCGGACTGAAGGGGGGGAAGGGGTTAAATTCTTACCTTTCTCCAGCGCCGGCTCCCTCGGCGCTGGGGACTCTCCTCCCTCTTCCGAAGAGTCACGCGCGCATTCAATCAGTATATAGGAAAGCATTTCTTAATGCTTTCCTATGGACATCAGCGTCTTCACACATAGAGAAATCACAGTGAGAAGCGCGGAAGTGGCTCTAGCGGCTGTCAGTGAGACAGCCACTAGAGCAGGCCTGTCCAACCTGCGGCCCCCCAGATGTTGCCGAACTACAACTCCCATGATTCTTTCAATGAAACAGATAGCCAGGGAATCATGGGAGTTGTAGTTCAGCAACATCTGGGGGGCCGCAGGTTGGACAGCCCTGCACTAGAGGCTGGATTAACCCCAATGTAAACATAGCAGTTTCTCTGAAACTGCTATGTTTACAGCTGCAGGTTTAACACTAGATGGATCTGGCACCCAGACCACTTCATTGAGCTGAAGTGGTCTGGGTGCCTATAGTGGTTTTTTAATTAACACTGCTGTAAAGTAACACTCTGAGCTGGAAATCTAAAATAATTATTGATAAATAAATATGTCTTACACTTCACAAGTCATTGAAGACGAATAAAGAAAAAAATAATGCTAACTGTAAGATTTACATAATTGTATTTTTGTGTCTATGACTAGCAATCTTTCCACAACATTTTGTTTCGATTTATTTTAATTAAGAAACTTGGTCATGAAGGGGTTAACACAAAAAGCCTTTGTCTTGTATAGTCAGTGTTCACTGTAACTCCTGTCAACTTCCTGCACTGTATGGCCCTGAAACACAGTTGCTATAGTAACTGTCCTAGATATCTGTCAAGTTAAATGTTGATAAATGTTTGCTTTATGTGTTGTTACGCTATTCCCTAGAGAGGTCCGGAATGTGAATAATTACAGTTTTTATTAAGATTTATTGGGAGATATCCTGCTTATGGAGGTCATATTTTAGTTGCATGACTATGACTGCTAATATCTAAAGAAAAATGATTGTTTTAAAGAGATGCTACGGGGAGGAAATCCCTATTTTTTTAACGCATTTAAAAATAAAAAAGGATACTTTTTAGAAGATACATTTAAAGTAACAGAGCACTCCAATTGCCTGACTGACAGGGCAGAGTTAGCTTATGGGAGTTTTTAGGGGTGTGATGGTATCTTTTAGGATTTAAATTACTCTATTTGTTCCAACCATATCTGCATGATGCACATTTATGTATGTAGATACATCAAATTCCAGCCACTCATTTAATCCAACAAATTCTTTAAGGGTTTATTTTAAAGGAGTAGCCACATTACGAAAACATTAATGTTTATGATGATTTCACTTAAAATATATTTCCAACATATACATACAGATAAGAAATACATAACTGAGTGTTATTTGTGTAATAAGTGTCAGTAGAAGGAACTTGTAACAGAATCCTATTATTCATTTAAGAACAGTCATGTAATGATATCTCGCATTTATACATTCCTCTAACAGCCTTCAAAAGGTATAGAGGTAGCTGGAAATACCTGAAATTTCTTCAGGAAGAAGGTAACATTTTAAAACTGCAATATAACTTGAGTTTTTTTTATGAAGATAGATCGAGTCTACTGCGTTGGAATCTCTTTGAAATTATAAGGCATTCAGAAAAAATACATAATGCAAAGCAGGGATTTCCAATTTTTGGCAACTTGTCAATGAAGTTGTTATGGGTTCAGGAGGGCAGAGGCGCCATCCTAACTTAAAGGAACAATTTAATTCCAAATTTGCAAAATAAAATACAGTTCCTCGGTTCTTGCACTGATGGGTGCCAACTGCCTTTTCATACCTTATTCGCACATTTTTTATGAATGGAGAGCTACTGAGCATCAGCTGGTGCTCTCAGATAATCAGTGGCACTCACTCCGATTCTAATTGATTACAGCACCAGGCCATTGTCAGAAGGAGCTGGGCAGAGTGGACGGCAACATCTCTGCAAGGTTGTGGTTAAACCTTTTGTAAATAGTTTACCCCATTAAGGTTAGACAGCACCAGAAGCTCTTGTCTCTAGAACAACATCATTGAGATGAAGTTGTTATAGTGCCTGAAGTGTCCATTTAATATATATCTATATCAATTCTGTGTATTTGAAAAACTTATACATGTGGGACTGCACCAAGGAACTTCTGGCACCATAACAAGATGCTATCGTGGGTGTGGTGCTTAATGTGCATTCTTAAAGAGACACTCCAGACCCCTAAAGCACCTTAGCTTGCATGCTTTAGACACTCCAGACCCCTAAAGCACCTTAGCTTGCATGCTTTATCTGTGTCTTTTTTTTGATTGCTACAAAAAATGCAGATTTAATTTGCAATTTACAATTTTATAAATTAGCTTGGTTACACTCCCTTGGCTTTCAAGCAGACAGCTGATCCTGTTACTTCTTGGTTTGTTAAGCTCAGTGGAGCTAAACTCAAGATGCAGCAATTGACCAGAGCACCTGCCTTGCAAGGACTTCTCATTGACCTGCATTGTGAAGTCTGTGATTGGACGGCCACAAAGTCTGGGCGGGGTTAGGAGAGGAGGACTTGCAAAGGCAGCAGACAAGAGAGCTGCAGGTTTTGCAAGCTGTTTTCGATATTTAGAAAAAAATGCAAAATTAAAGGCATGCAATTTTTATGTGGGTTATATCTACTAAGCAGTTACTTTAATTTATTTTGTATTTAGGCAGTGGAATGTCCCTTTAACTACAAATAAAATGTTAAAGGTGAATTCTAGAAATATTCACTTGCAGGCAATTGAAGTGGATGCAGTGCTAGCAACCAATTCAATAAACACACAGAGTGGCCTTTTCACAGAAAATAATGGCTCAAACAATTATTGTGAAAGTCTGAAATACAGTGTGAAACTTTACTTCCTGTTTTAGAGTAACAGTGTACCATTTTCTTCCTATACATGATAATGATTTAGTACATTTTATTTATATGTGCATCTCAATTTTGAAATTCTCCTCAAATCAGCAATATTATTTTTAATTTTACTAATTTCATGACCCACATGATACAAAGAAAACATTTTGTTTCTGCTGATGGCAGATATAAATTCCCAATACAAAAAGAGCTACCACTGAATACTTTATTTACAGATGTCTATGTAAAAACAAAAAGCAAAGTCCACTCAAAGTGCAGCTAGATCAAGTAAAAAGTATTCAAAACTTGTGTGCATTTCTTCAACTGCCTGCACACATATATATTACTGGCCCTACACACTATTAGCATCCAAAACAACTGCTTAAGCCTGAAATACTAAGTAAGCATGCTTAAGCGGGCTGTTACTACAGTAGCTACTTTTTGAGGTGTAGCAGAGCACAAAAAAGACAAAAAGAACCAAAAAACACAGGAATTAATTAACAATAGTATGGTAGCTGAGAGAAGCCATAGGTGTATTCTTCCAAGCACACCAAATGGCCTACCGAAATCCCAACCCTTCAGGACCTCACACTGGATTAGCTCATCACATGGCCACGGTAGATCACTCTCTGCCAATACCAACCGTCATATACTACAGCTCTGGCTTTTAAATAAATTATCTTCAGAATTTAAAGTCGTTAATTTGTGCATCAATCAATACCATGGTGGCACTCACATTCTTTTGCCACCTCAGTCTTAAATTAGCTCATAACACCATAAATCTACTAGGATGCAACCTTCAACATTTTCAGATCATTCTTTTAGAATAGGCGCTGCTTCTGCAGTCTATAGTAAATATCCCGTAGCACATCATCAATAACTGGGACAAGGTAAATAATCTGCATTGACCAGATACATCCCTCAGCCGGAGAGGGAATTGAAACGGGCATTTGAAGTACGTAATGTCAACAGAAAGTGTTAAGCCATTGAACTTTTTGCTTTCTTTTTAGAGGTCTAACTGAACGTTGGTTTCGGCACACCACAACTTACTTACACCATCACTACTGTAACTCAGTTTATTGTGCCCGACCACAAATAGAAGGGCTGAGTCTGTAGGCAGAGCCTGAACTTGTGGGAGGGCTTACCAGGCCTATAGCCCCTTAAGGACCAAACTTCTGGAATAAAAGGGAATCATGACATGTCACACACGTCATGTGTCCTTAAGGGGTTAGATACATAGGCCGTCCCTTCCTCTGGGCCGATACTGCCTGGTTTAGCACACTTACCGCTCCCTTTATCAAGCCATTCAGTTTTGGTGGAGATCTCTGAAGGGAATTTTAATTACTTGCTTCCGGCGGTTAGGCAGTGCAGGGGAATGGAGGGGGCTGCCAGCTCTGCGGATTGGGGCAGGCTGGAGGCCGCCTCTGAGGAAAGGGGGGCGGGCGAGCTGTGAGGAATGGGGGGCAGGCAGCAAGCAAAGCAGTCTTTATCTTATGCCCTGCCAGCCTGAAGAGGGAACGGGGCTGAGCAATCCCAGGCGTCAGGACAAAATTCTTATTCGTCATGGCGACCTGGCACCTGGGATTTGTTTCCATTTATAACCCACCGTGTTTCTGTCTCACCATGTCCCACTCATCGCTTAATTTTTATCCTTAAACTATCCCTCCTAGTACATTTCCCTTTATAGCTCCTTCCCTCTCTATACATTTTATAACAGGTAACACTACCTGTCTTTCACTCCCACAATCTTTATGGGAATGGTGCAGCCAAATCAATGTCAAGTCTTGTGGACTAAGTTACCAGCTGCTTTGTGTACATGCTGAACAGTTGGACCTTTAACACCTTCCCCACACAATGAGAATTACTAAGATGTCCGAGTATCAACATATCCGCACAAAATATAGAGCTACATAAGTGACTGCGCAATAATGCATTTGGATGGGCACTGCTTAGGCTCTTTACAAAATGCTGAGAATGAGCTCTGTTAGCGTACGCACCTTCCTCAGCGAGCACTTGGACAGGCATCCATTTTTTATGGATGGTTGGGCATATAACTTGGACTGATCTTTCTCTACTCCTACCTTAGTGCTGATCACTGCACACAGACTTTGTTAAAAAAAACTGGGGACTGAGTAGGTAATAAACTTATAGCAACTGTTGCTGGGGAATAAGCTACTTCCTGAATGGAGATTTATAAGACAATATCAAAGTTGAAGATGGGAGGTTCCTGATTGGTGGGGACTCTTCCTGGTGAGGGAGGAGTCTGTCTGATGTTGCAGTCAGCTTACCTAAGCCGTGCAGTTTCATTATTTGGAAAAGTATTTTTTTTTTTACTATATTATCTATATAATACATCCTGTTTTAGCGCTCTGTTTCTCTTTAATGGTTGTTGACCTATGTATGTGTAAACAGCCATTTCATCTGAATTTGAATGCGTTGATGCAGCACGTGTGCCTATCATATGCTTTGACCAGTTGGTGTATTCTTCCCGATTAGTTATTTATTTAGAAACTTTTTAGTGAGAGAAGAAAGATACTGGTATCAGCTCACAAATTGAAATTTGGACGTAAAACAGTCTTCTGAATTGCAAAAAATGTATGTATCTTTTTCCATTAATTGTATCATTACTTTTTTTTAATTGACCTTTTCTAAAAGACATGTAAATGTTAGACCCAAATAAGTACACATTAGCGTAGATAATGCAGGAGAGAAGAAAAGGCACTGTTTGTCGAAACAAAGCTTTAAATTAGGGACTTGGAGTGTAATGGAATTTTTAGACATGGTCTTTGTACAGATGCAACCACAAAGAGATAAGTAGGAGAAAAAGTTAGACAAACGATAATATAGAATAAGGATGTTATAATAAAACTGTCTTAACGCTGGCTATATATGGCGTCAGTGGGTGGATTAAATATCAGTTACTATACAACCGTGAAAATTCTAAAAGCATACACTGGTAGTTTAGACCTTATCTTGGTCAGCAAAGCATTTCATTTAATCATATCAGTGGGTAATTTAAAAGTAAAATTAAGGGGGGCGGAGCCTAGCGGTGAACCTGGACGGTCGCATGCTAACTGCGCTCCGCTCAAACTCACCGATAGCGGGCAAAATTACTAATTACCCCGGTATTCAACCCCAGGACCGCAAACACAAGTATGGGCCGCAAGAATAAAAAGCCTAAACCAGACAAGAGCCCGCCGGGCCGGGATATCGAGGACATGTTCCGGAGCTCGCAGAGGGCCACATGGTGCAAGATGGCGTTGGAGGACGACGACACCTCGTACTCGTCAGATGACTTAGCCACAGCCCCAACAGACCGTGCAGCTCAGGCGGCGAAGAAGGGCCGCGCTCCATCGGACGCTGCTATGGGCGGTGAACCAGTCACAGCAACACAGCTAAAGGAGATGCTAGCTGAACTCCGTGCGAATCTAGCGGGAGACATGGCCCCCCTCAGGAAAGCCATTGAACACACAACCACCCGCCTGGCCCACGTGGAATCTGTCCAAAACACACATGAGAGCCGGATTGCGGTGATGGAGAAACACCTCGCTGATATTGACAAGCACCGGTAGACAAGACCGTAGAATGGACGTCCTGGAGGATCAGAGACGCAGGTACAATCTAAAACTCAGGGGGGTGCCAGAAAAGGTGGGACTGCCAGACTTACCACATTTCGTTAGGCGATTCCTTGCGGCCCACCTACCCCCGAAACAGGCCAAAACCATGAGGCTAGATGGCATGTTCCGCCTCCCCAAGCCTGCCAATGCTCCAGGGACCACCCCCCGGACCTCATCCTCCGTTTTGGCTCCCTGCAGGACAAAGCCCTGGTACAGTCCGCGGTGAGGGTGAAGACGCCCATTGCTTTTGAAGGCGCTTCGCTGCTCATCTTCCCAGATCTCTCGCGGAACACACTCCTATGGAGTGTGTTCTCTGAGACCACTCCTCCAGCACCTCCGTGCCCGTGAGGTGCCCTACAAATGGGGCCCTTCCCGCTCGGTCCTGGTTAGGGCCTCAGACACCACCCTCCGAGCAGAAACGTACCAGGAACTGGAAGACCACCTGCAGACACTGGGAATCCCGCTGAACAACGCAACAGAGAACAGGTCGCTCGCGCAAGTGGACCCGGCCGGGATCAAAGAGTTTATACCGAGGTCAGCGAGACCCTCCTCATCCACTGGACCGGGGACTTAAGTGAGAGGAAGCCGACCTCCAGCAGAGACTGAACCCTTGCCTGAGACCCTCCAATGTACCAGGGACTTGCTGAGCGGGCTATCCTCGCTAGTCCTGCTGACCCCAGGACTTTCAATTGGACATATTCTCTACCGCAAATGACGACAAGTTGAAAAGTTGAAAAGTTTTATTGTTTATAATATGTTCTTGCCGCTAAGGTCGCTAAATGCCACCCCTGCCTTCACCCACAGTACATACTGCCAACTGGAGGGGACACAGAGCGAAACCCACTCAGACCACACACATTGCTTAACCCCCCCCCCCCCCCAAGCCCCTCCCTCATAATTCTCACGGACGCACAGGCCACACACCTATTCATAGAGGGAAGGGACATACACCCACGCCACAGGTATACCAACCACTCGTATCACGCTCAAGATGTACAACCCTGTGGCAACACAACTCTACTCCTACGTCCCACTGTTAGGCTCACATCACAAAACAAAAACACCTCTTCTCACCGGCACTCTCGAAGGCAACATAACACTATCGCAATCTTCTAATACTGTGCACAATAATGCCTTGAAATGCTGTTTATCTGATAACCTTATCAAAACGTATATTTCCTGAAAAAGTTGATACCTCATGTGAGTTGAGAAAAATAAAGAATAAAAAATTTGTGATACCAGACATACAGCAGAACATCCAAAAGAGTTCAAAATAGCTATACACTGATTATCGGTTCTGCTGATTATTAGAGCTAATATTCAGCATATTTCTGATAATCGGTCTTGTAATTTAGCGATATTACCAATAACTTACTCACCTCTACCAGTCACTGCACAACGTCTGTTGCATCTGGAAACTCCAGCCGGCAGCCAATGATGCGCCACGTCACAACCCCACGTGACCCCTCATTGTGAGTCCTGCATGTGGCGCTCAGCTGAAGGCAGTGAGGTGAGACAGTTAATAATGCACTGTAATGTACTGGGCTGGCTGACTGAGAGTGATAGGTGTGTGACTGTTGTCAGCAATCACACTCCTATCAGTAACATTAC
Organism: Pelobates fuscus; assembly: GCF_036172605.1. Taxonomy (NCBI): domain Eukaryota; kingdom Metazoa; phylum Chordata; class Amphibia; order Anura; family Pelobatidae; genus Pelobates; species Pelobates fuscus. Next base: position 123,930,647 of record NC_086317.1, read on the forward strand.
TGAACATGCTGGGATCACCAGTTATCAGCAATTGGCCCAAAAGGACACTTATAATCTGTATCAGCATTGGCTCGGGAAAAATGATATTGGTTGATCCCTAGTTCAAACCCTGAGAGTTGAGGTCTGGGAGGTGTGACTAAGGAGGAGGCAAAAAAAGTGTTTGAAGCTGTCCGCACAATTAAAAAACTCTAAATTCTTTTGTTTTTCCCAAGTTTTAATGGAATCTAATGCACTACAGTTTTGAGATAAAAAAAAAATGACTGGGGGCGGGGCCCGACAGCCGAGCTAGCCAGACGCATATGCAGAGAGCTCTGACACAAACAAACCTAATATAGGCTATTATTGGCCATAATCTCGAATATAGCAGTCTTGCTCAACGATAACTTCTTTCTGAATCGTGTGGGGGCGAGTGGACACCTGATTTATAAACGTTTGCCGAGAAAAACCACACTCCACAAATGCGGCCTAGCAAAGTAAGCGGCCTAGTGGTAGGGGGAGGCGGCCGATCTCCCGCCCTGGGGACCGCTATAAGCAGCAGCTCTCCTGACCTCCCGCACCCCCCCCCCTCTGGACCGGTGGGGGTCATCCCGGTCCCCGCTGGGGAATCTCACAAACCTACTACAAATGGCTGACCCGCCGGAGTGGGGACCTCAGTTCGGGCCCAAGATGGCCGCCAAGTAGCAACCCCTGCAGCCTCGAGCAAGCCCTGAGATCCAGACCTGGAGAGAGCACTTTGAGGCTCGATTTGACCGAGTCTGCCAGGAATTCTTTAAGCGCATGGAACATAAAGCCACCTGCAATGATCTATTTGCTGTGAAGGGGAAAGAGGCTGAACCGGCAACTTACCGATCCAGCGCCCACACAGAGTCACACCCCTCCTGCAGACAGGACCGCCGGCAGACCCTCCAGGCACCGAATCGCAAAGCAGCACGCCATCACCGACCACTCATCCTACCATCTCGCAGCGGCTTCTCTGCACGACGCTCCAAACCACCCCGTCGCAGGGTCCACATAAGGCAGCGCAGATCAAGAGCACAGAAAAAGCCCAGAGACCAAGATCCAGCTACTAGATGGACTAGATGGATTGTTTATTGGCGCAGAACAGGAACACACAGGCATCTGGGACCGGAGGGGCTCTCACCTGCAGAACGGTGGACTCAGATCCCCCAAGGCTGACAGTCTGCCATCAGCAAGCATTGGTTAAGCATTCACTGGCAGAGGCATCTAACCCCTTAATGTTGTTGGTTGTTTTTTTTACTTTCATCCCTCAGCAGTCATACCTGTAATACAATCAGCTCAGAATATATGCCTCTGCAGTATTTCTCTAAGGCAATGCAGATGTACAACCAGTGGAAACTGTGCTTTAATTGTATTTCCTTTCCATATTAGTTTTACGGTTTCACTGGTTTTATTACTTTGATTCAGTTTTAGTCTTCGCCAATATGTTTCTATGCCACCTAAGATAATTTAGCATGTTACCTACTGTTCATAACCAGCAAATACCATGCCTAGGAATTATTCATGTATAAAAATAAGCTATCTCTACATTCTATAAGCGTAACTACCCAGTGGCTACTACAGAGCTAATCATAGATAAGCATGTTATATAACTCTCCTTTCTTTGATGCAGTTAATGTCAGTCTACACTACTTTTAATTACACTTACTGCCTTCCCACTCTCTGACACAACCTGTATTATTAACCTGTTAGTTACATAAAAATGTGCAGTTCTCTTATATGTCACAGTATAACGCCTTGTGAAATGTCTATAATTGTTACCGTGACAAAATAAGCATGTCTTTCAAATTTTTGCACAACAAAAATAAAGAATTAAAAAAAAAAAAAAGAATAAATGACTGTTAAGACCAAACTGATAGGCCTTGTGTGTTTTTTTCCATTATCGGGAACTTGTCAGCCAGTAAACTGTTCTGCGATAATGTATCTCTTGGAACATTGGGTGGTATATTTGCAGCCTTTTCCAGAAGAATGTGTCCCTGGCAATACCCCCCTTTTGGCCAACAGAGAAGTAGATACAAGATTTTGTTTTGGACTGGCCTCTGGGATCACTTGATGAGAAGTATTGCTTTTGATATTGTGATGTCAGGTTTGTTATACCTGTTCAGCAGATGAACAGGTATTTATTATCTTAGAGGTGAAGGTCAGAATCATTGAGGGCTGAGAAAAAACAATTGTAATAGAGCTTTTGGGTAACAGTTCCAGACTCCAGAACTCCCATTCAGAAAAATAATTTCCCATTTTAGCTCTATGTGATCAGTAATAGTCTCAGTAATAGGAAATGGTTACCATTCAAGAAGTGATTTAGATCCCACTTGGATGAAGGGGCAATGACATCCGCAGCATAAATGGCAAACCTCTAGTTCCAGCTCTTTCAAATACAGAATATAACCCTCTCGGTACATTGGAAGATTGACTGTAATCCACTATAAAGATTCTGAAGACCATCGCCAGCCCCTGAGGAGAGGCACCATCTTGGAAAAAGCAACAGAAAGAAGCCGGTCCCCACATTTTTTTTGGTAATGAGTGTGGCAGAGGGGAAAAGTGGAGGGCAGTGTGAAAACGCTTTCTGGAGAAAACTGCATTGAATCTGAACCAAGTTCTCGTGACCAATGGACACATCTACTGGGACCAGCAGTTGACATTCTGACATTCTCGGTATACAGATATCAAGGCAGGTATTTTTTTCAAAAGACATACATTTACATTTTAAGTGCTAAAAGATTACTTAACTCGCTAGTCTTCATTACTTGCCACAAATGTATTTACAGAGTTAGATAAAAAAAAATAAAAGGTATGTTATCCATTTCCTTGCCCCGTTTAGCACAGTACATAGCAATAAGGTGTCTTGTACAGACTGTGCTCTGATTTTCAATGAACCCTTAAGGTGTCTCCAAAGTCATCTCCCCCCTCCCCCCCCCCTCCCCCCCCAAAAAAAAAAAACTCTTGCAAGCATCAAATAGAATTGTTCTTCTTAAAGCCATATTAGTGCAATTAAACTTTCTACAGATGCGGGCTAAATTAGTGTATAGGGGACCATGGACTGTTGCACAATAAAATCAAACCACTCCCAGCCAGTCTTTTATCAGGATTCCTCCAAAATGTGTTTATTACAGTGTCCATCAACTTAAATCTACCTTTTGGATAACCTGCAGATCTCACATGGTTCTCCATGATTGCAACACCAATTACCCTCAGCCATCTTATTATCGTGTCAGGGACTGCAGTTGTATACGTAGAAGAATATGCAAATCAGAAGTGCTTCCTACCATAAAAACATACAAAGTTAACGTTAACTACTTTTTGTTCCTCTTTCTCTGGCTTTACTTTTGATTTACAAAAATAATACCAAATTAGTGTTTTGGGGTTTATTTTTGGTCAGCAAACTGGTTCCTTAAAACTCTGAAATCATTAACCCAGTATTTTTTTTTAATAAATGTAAAAATGTATAAGGAGAATGTATCTGAATCTATTGGTAGTTTCACAATTTCTATTTAGTTCTTTGCAATCACATGTAAATTGATTTATTCACTAAAGCTATGAATTTGAGAGAGCAAACAGCACTACAAACTGTAGATTAAAATAGCAAAATTGGCCAAAATGTTTCTTTCCATGGCTTTCTATCTAAAATATTTTAATATTTATTATTAGGTGATACGCAAGTTTCTCTCATCCATATTCTCTAAGTATAAAAAAGGCAAATACAAAGTCACTCTGTCTTTATGGAGAAAAAAAACAAAACATTAAAACAGTAAACTGAGTACAATGGAAGTACATCCTTTACAATAGAAAGATTCATTTTGGGTACAGACTGGGGCAGGTGCATTTGACCACATTCCACATTCCAAAATGAACACAGATTTCAATCACCTACAGAACAATAAACATATAACAGAGACACAACTTGAATAACAAAGCCACACATGGCCATTAAAGCATAGTATATCAGCTATTAGTCTATGACATGACATAACACATTAACCAGTCTCTCTGCAGTAAGGATCATTAACACCGTGTGTGCCAGGACATGTAAAAGACCCCTAACACATAAACTGGTTTATTCACTGAATTGGGAATTGTGGAGGACTGAAAAGGTAATCGCAAATGCTTGGCCAGAGAAGCACAAATGTAAACATTGTGTAGCTCAGCTATTGTGTTATAAAATTTGCCGGTTCTTTGTCATTTTATTTTGGAGAGTTAGAGGTTAAAACAGATTTAAAAAAAAAAAAAACAACAACAACAAAAACATTACTCGGTGAGCAATTAACTGGGGACCTCTGACAGCTACAGAGGCATCACCGGCACTTTAACGGTTAACTTGCCATCCAGCCCCCAATCACTGAAACAGTTATTATTAAAACATGATGTAGCAGCATTTTCTGCAGCACAGCATGGTGGAGGTGTGAGCACAATGCCAAGGGGAAAGACAACATATACAACCAGACAGTCAAGCAACTAAACATTACTCTGGTCCAAAGAGCTTGCAATTCATATGCAATCTACTGTTAGGGCAGAAGGGTATTTGGCTGTAAATTATATATATATATTTGATAAACAACGAGTACACATAGAATGGCAGTGGATGTCACATGCATTACACTAAAACACAATCACTTATTGGTATTTATCAACTGATGCCTGGTTGATAAAGTAACATCACATGCAATAATCTATACAAGTGGTGGCTAATCCTGGCACTTCAGATGTGAGGACTACACTTCCCATAATGCTCAGCAAGAAGGCTGTATAAATATCTGGGGTGCCAAAATTAGCCATCTCTGTTTTAAGGATCTATTCCAAAACAATGAGATAACCCATCATCAAGCACACTGAATAATGTCACCACTGTAAGAATTATTATACATTTTCACATAGATCTGTGACTCACCCATTTATGTTGTATCAAGACTCTTAATTTCAAGGGGTGCTAGTCGAAAGTTTCCCCAGGTGAAATCAAGAAGAAAAACAATATGTAAATGCTCAGTAGTCACATAGAGTGTCCCCCCTTTTTTTCCCAACAAGCTCTGCTTCTGAGCTGGAGAAGGATATTTTATATCACAGCTTCATGGAACACGGCAGAATAATGTATCCTCTGGTGATTGGTAAAGCATCAATGGCTCTTCCTGAATAAATAATTGATCACCCAGTGAGAGCAGGCACCATTCACAAAACAAGACAGGTCTATCCTGGATCTACACCTTGGCACTGGGTGCTCTTACTGCAGCTGTGGATGGGCCAATAAATAGTCTACAAGACCAAGGGTTCGGCTCATTGTCAGCTCTGCAACTGGAGAATTGGCTGCTGGCTCTCAGACTGACTTGTGATGAGGGCTGCGCTTCCTTTCCCTCTGAAACACCTCCTCTCTTTGCAGCTGCTGCTCATGCAGTGACCATGCTCTCCTTCTCTAAAGCGGCTCTCCCTGTGACAGTCTGACTCAGGGTCTAAGAGAACCGCCCCTGTTTCTCCTCCTCTGCCCTCCTACTGCTGTGCTCTGCATGGCTTGCAGTCAGATCAGTTTGGCACAATGGCTAAACAACATAAACAAATGGAGCTACTTGCCACGAGGGCTAGGAAGTGACTGGTTCTTTGATGGCTGCTTAATATTACAATATATACAATGCATCGCATTGATCTGCAGAGAGGTTGGTGTGCATGTGGAGGGGTGACAGAGCATTGTAAATTCCCTGTCATTACAATGGCAGATGGAGATATACAACCTCCCCATCATTATTACACACAGACCATCCCTCCCATGACAAAAAAAAAATAGGCTGCTTGCTATACATGCTATTTGCTTTACTTACATCTCTTCCACCAGCTCTGCGCTCCGTCACCAACACACATAACCATGCTCAGCACTGGGATTCTGTACCTTTATTATGACGTCACCACTGTATTGTGATGTCAGCATAATGGGATTTTTCTTCCTAGTGTGCAAGATATTTATTTATTTTTGCACACATATATATATATATATATATATATATATATATATATATATATATATATATATATTCATATGCCCTCCTTACATGTAATAGATGCAATATGTTAAAGAAACATTCTAAGCACCAGATCCTTACTGTACTGGTTATGGTACAGAGATGCTGATGTTTTACTCAATCTAACATATTGTTTCTGAGAAACGGCAGTGTTTACATTTGTCTGAGCTTACACCTCCAATGCGAGTCAGTAACCATAAAGAGTCACTTCCTCATAATATATTCCGTTTTCACAGATCTTCATTTATGGTGTAATCGCACAAGCACAATAATGACGAGTACATCCAGTGCTTCTCTAAGAAGAATAGAATGCCATTAGATTCAGTGCTTCCATATGAGAAGCATGGTCTGGACCAGAGATCATCAGTCCCAATTATCTCATTGTTGCTGTATTAGAATGTAAACTGTCTCATTTCTGGATTACAGAAACGTTTAAAAGCTTGTTTTTATACAGGGGTGCCTGGATCTATTCTAAATAATAAAAAAAAACTATAAAATAAAAAATAAATATATATGTTTATAAATGTATAATGTTAGTTCAAATTGAGTTGTAGAATCCGGAGGGGTGGCAGTACACTGTAAATGGTAAATACAAAATACCAGGACTGCAATCAGAAATGTACGCAGCTCAACGCCAGGGGCCCACCCGAGTCCACTCAAAAGGATGCAGGGCATGTGTGTGTATGCTGGATGCAGTTTATATGTATAGTGGATGCAGAGCATTTGTGTATAGTGGAAGTAGTGTGTGTATAATAGCTTTAGTGTTTTTTCAAATGGATGTAGTGTGTGTAGTGCATGCAGTGTGTATGCATAATGGATGCAGTATGTGTGTGTAGTACATGCAGTGTGTGTGTAGTGGATGCAGTGTGTGTATGTAGTGGATGCAGTGTGTGTGTAGTGGATGCAGTGTGTGTGTAGTGGATGCAATATGTGTATATAGTGGATGCAGCTTTTTTGTGTGTAGTGCATGCAGTGTGTGTGTAGTGGATGCAGTACATTTGACAGGGGCTGTGTTCCGTGGGCAGTGAGCAGTTTATTTATTTATTTTTTTTTTCAAATAGATTTTATGTTTACCTCTACCTGTCTCTTACCTGTGGCCAGGGAAGGGGGGTCACTACATACTCCCATGGGTGTACATATATAGCGACACTTTTTTTGCCCCCATTTTTCATGAGCTGAACTCAAAGATCTAAGTCTTTTTCTATGTACACAAAAGGCCTATTTCTCTCAAATATTGTTCACAAATCTGTCTAAATCTGTGTTAGTGAGCACTTCTCCTTTGCTGAGATAATCCATCCACCTCACAGGCATATCAAGATGCTGATTAGACAGCATGATTATTGCAAAGGTGTGCCTTAGGCTGGCCACAATAAAAGGCCACTCTAAAATGTGCAGTTTTATCACACAGTACAATGCCACAGATGTCGCAAGTTTTGAGGGTGCGTGCAAGTGGTATGCTGACTGTAGGAATTTCCATCAGAGCTGTTGCCCGTGAATTGAATGTTCATTTCTCTACCATAAGCCGTCTCCAAAGGCGTTTCAGAGAATTTGGCAGTACATCCAACCGGCCTAACAACCACAGACCACGTGTAACCACACCAGCCCAGGACCTCCACATCCAGCATCTTCACCTCCAAGATCATCTAAGACCAGCCACCCGGACAGCTGCTGCAACAATCAGTTTGCATAACCAAAGAATTTCTGCACAAACTGTCAGAAACCGTCTCAGGGAAGCTCATCTGCATGCATGTCCTCATCTGGGTCTCGACCTGACTGCAGTACGTCGTCGTAACTGACTTGAGTGGGCAAATGCTCACATTCGATGGTGTCTGGCCCTTTGGAGAAGTATTCTCTTCACGGATGAATCAAGGTTTTCACTGTACAGGGCAGATGGCAGACAGCGTGTATGGCGTCGTGTGGATGAGCAGTTTGCTGCCACAGGCCACAATAAGCAACCTGATCAACTCTATGCGAAGGAGATGTGTTGCACTGCGTGAGGCAAATGGTGGTCACACCAGATATTGACAGGTTTTCAGACCCTCCACTCCCCCCGGATCCTCCTAATACAGTAAAACTGTTCATTTTAGAGTGGCCTTTTATTGTGGCCAGCCAAAGGCACACCTGTGCAATAATCATGCTGTCTAATCAGCATCTTGATATGCCACACCTGCGGGGTGGATGGTTTATCTCGGCAAAGGAGAAGTGCTCACTAACACAGATTTAGACAGATTTGTTAACAGTATTTGAGAGAAATATGCCTTTTGTGTACATGGATAAAGTCTTAGATCTTTGAGTTCAGCTCATGAAAAATGGGGCCAAAACAAAAGAATTGTGTTTATAATTTTGTTCAGTGTATATTTGTGCTCGGAATTGATCTAATACATAATGGAATGTACATGCACATTAGAAATAGGGGCCCAGGCCCCTACAGCTGAATTGGTGTAGTACCCCTCATGGCGGCTCGGCACACTACTATGATTTTCCCTGTTAATAGTAAGACAGATGGACAGATAGACATCTTCATCATCACACACAGACAACCCTTGCCATGACCCAGTTGTGGAGCTACCACTGTAACCGCACCAGGGCTTCAGCTTGTGAGGTGTCCACCAAAAGCCAGGTAGCATGTACATGTCCCTATAATTCTATTCCTACTATTTGCTGCTGTGAAATATAGAGAAACACAGTTTATAAATACAACCCTGCTAGGTTGAGCAAATGGTAGATCCACAGCCGGATCTTCCATTTTGTCCAAAACATTTTTATGCACCAGGGCCCTCTCTACATTAGTTCCACCACTAATATTAAACATAATTGTCTGCGTAGATGTAATTTCCTCTTCTTACCTCTGCTATCAGCTCTGCTGAGCAAGTATTGATCTGCTCCTCAGACACACGTAATCACACAGAGCACTGGAACTCTATGAGTATACTGTGATGCCACCAATGGATTGTGATGTCAGCACATGATGTCAGCAGGACACTATAGTCACCTGAACAACTTTGGCTTAATGAAGCAGTTTTGGTGTATAGAACATGCCCCTGCAGCCTCACTGCTCAATCCTCTGCCATTTAGGAGTTAAATCCCTTTGTTTATGAATCCTATTCACACCTCCCTGCATGTGACTTGCACAGCCTTCCATAAACACTTCCTGTAAAGAGAGCCCTATTTAGGCGTTCTTTATTGCAAGTTCTGTTAAATTAAGATTTTCTTATCCCCTGCTATGTTAATAGCTTGCTAGACCCTGCAAGAGCCTCCTGTATGTGATTAAAGTTCAATTTAGAGATTGAGATACAATTATTTAAGGTAAATTACATCTGTTTGAAAGTGAAACCAGTTTTTTTTTTTCATGCAGGCTCTGTCAATCATAGCCAGGGGAGGTGTGGCTAGGGCTGCATAAACAGAAACAAAGTGATTTAACTCCTAAATGACAGTGAATTGAGCAGTGAAATTGCAGGGGAATGATCTATACACTAAAACTGCTTTATTTAGCTAAAGTAATTTAGGTGACTATAGTGTTCCTTTAATTACATTTTTCCAGAGTGAAAGATTATGTTATAGGAGTGTATATATACAATTGCAAATGTGGGTATATATATATATATATATATATATAGACATTTGGAATTATGTATGTACATAGGGCTTCAAGATGTCTGTCGCATTAACAAAATTATTTATCTTAAAAGGTTACTAAAGTCATGCAGACTACTTCATAGCAATGAAAATATTTTACATTACAGGGTTAAATCCACCTCTAGTGACTGTCAGGAAGACAAGTGCTTCTATGGCACTGACCAAATCAAAGACGGTCACGTGATGCAGAAACTCATAGGAAAGTATTGGATGCATGCATTGGCCATTAGCTCCCAAAGCTATTCAATGATGTCGCTGGATGTGGAGAGGTGAGGAGTGCAGAGAAAGTCTTGGCGCTTGAAAAGGGTAAGTAAAACCTTTACTTTAGTAATTTTATGTCACCTATATCATGATGAATAACAATAGAGTGTAAGGCTACATATTTAGAAGCAACTCCCCCCGAAGTAATAAATCAGTGCACTGGTCTCGCCGCAGCCTCCCATTCTCATTACTAATCCCAGCCAATCCAATGCTACTCCATAAGGAAACATTTTGGGGGCTAGTGCACATGTGCGGCAAACACAGTGCTTTGCCAATCAGCATTTCCTCACAGAGATTGCATTGACTTAGTGCTTCTCTGTTTGGCATTTCATGAAGGACCCCAACCAGGAAGTCCCTCTAGCGGCTGTCAGTGGCACTAGTGATACCGGAGAAACTGACGGAAGCGAAGCACAGAGAGATGGACACAGGTTTCTTCAGGAAGGAAGAGATTCTTTATTGGATCACCGATCGGGACTCAGAGGGACTAATGTCACCAAAATACAGCAAGTTCTGAGCCCCGGACAATAGTGCAGGCTTCTTATATAGGCACATAACTCCTCCCATATTAAGCTCCACCCGCACATTCTCTTGACCAATCAACACAAATAAGAATTAACTTCCTGCTTGACCGCATGGCCTGTCCAGCACAATGGAGGAGGGGAATACTATATCCTGTATTCTTGCACATGCTCCGTACACTACTGATCGTATCTTGCCTCGTGCAACCAACTGATCGATACGTCAGCATATGCACGTACACATGCCACGTGGTAATCTCGGCCTACTAAATTTATTTTTACCGAGATTCCACCACATTCCCCCCTTTGATGCCTCTTGATATTTTACAATTACTTGAGGCATCACTTAACCTTAGTTTGCTTACACCGCAAGTTACCTTGAACCAGACCAGACTTATCTTATGATGTGAATCTTCAACATTCATCTTCCTGCATTGGTTCTCCCTGATCTAGAGCCTCATATTTATATATTGCCATTATCTGTGCTGCAGCCTTCCTCTCTGCTATATTTTCTATCAGGCTTTGCACAGACCTAACTACTAAGGGTATAAGACACGGTAGGAGTAGACACAACATTAAAATCAGTAGGACTCCACCTACCACTGCCTTAAGCCCTCCAAACCACTCATACCAGCTACCAAACCAACTACTTGGATTGTACCCTTTCCATACCTGAGTAGGCACATGCGCTAGTTTAACCATATGGCTAGTAAGCTCAGCTATTGCTTGCCCTTCGTCATCTATTTGAAGACAGCAATTGCTCAGGTTAAACTTCCCACATACACCTCCCTCTACTGCCAAAAGGTAATCCAAGGCTAATCTATTTTGGTAGACTGCTGTCCTCATCCTGGTATTATGCTTCGCTAGAAGATTGAGCGCTTGTGATGTCTCGTTAGTGATAATCTCAACCACCGCCTGTAATCTTATAATACGGTTGAGCATATAAATAGGGGTTCTATAACCAAAGGTACCATCTTCTGCCCACGTGGCTGGCCCATAATAATCTATAATACGCTGGGGAGGCCATTCATTATCTTCCCAGGCGCCTATCTCTATGGGTCCCCTTTTCTTCCTATGATTCACATCATACACTTTAACACCTAAAGTCTCACCTGTTTCAATAGGTAACAAGAAGAAGGATGGTTTGAGCATACCCAACACACATGCCCCTTCCCAGTCCTGTGGCAACTCCGAATAGGCTTTCTTACCACAGATCCAGTACAAATTTGCTGGGGCTCTCCAGGTAGATGTGATGGATAGATCAAACCACACATCCTTTAAATTGGCATATCTAGCAAACGGGTTAGATGGTTCTGAGACATTTGAAGCCGACCACCAAGTTGTATTCTTAGTATCATCATCATAAGCTTTTTGCCCTAGACAAGTTAATTCTCCTACAGAAGTATTATACATTATTCCTTTCCTTGCTATGCAAACATAACCTATGATGGAGGTCTTTAATCTCCACTCAGATTTACCTCTAACACTCATATGATAATCGGCTTGTGTAGATATTAGTTGGTCAACTGCCTCAGAACCGGACATTACCTCCTTTGCTTCCCAAGGCCATTGGTCTCCCATGTTAGTACCTCCACACACATAGCAGTTGGTAACATTAAGACTACCGGCAATACTTTCGGCTAAATCAATGAACAGGTTTTTAGCATTATGGGGGATCTTATTATCTATACTCATCTCTTCATAAAAGGAATGGTATACTTGATGAGTCTGGGAGGATACCGTATCAGTCTCTATCCCTATAAACAATATTGTCCCAGGATCTAAACCCGTCCCATATATTTGAAACCCAAATAAATTGCCATACTTGTCTAAGAACTTGTCGGGTTATTTATAAGTATATGGATGGGATTGCATTCCATAGACTTACAATATGGGCTGGTAGGCAACTTAGTCACTATCATGTCCTTGTCTACTGTCTGTCCCCAAGTTGCCCACCCCACACAAGACCAATATGGGCAAAAGTTATACTCTCTATTTGGGCATCTAGGACTCACATATTTATTTTTACTACTGGGACAAATATATTTATCGTTAGACCCATACGTCCTCTCCCATCTAAGATCCCCACATACATTCCACGGCTTTCTACCACTTGATATCGCCTTACATGCATCAAATAGCAGAACACCCGAAGAATGTACGGATTCTAACACCGTCTTATTAATTAGGGTCCCCTGAGGATCTCCATTCCTGAGAGTCAACCAAATTGTACGAGGTTGATACTCCGGACTGAAGCACTTAGGTTCTCCTACTCCTAAATGGCACACACTATATTCTATATTAAGGTATCTACATCTTGATACATCTCCTTTACACTCGTATTGTGAATGCCAAATTAGGGTTTGGGAAATATGGTTACCTGTTCTCGTAGTCTTAATGCATACCTCACAGCTAGGAGTGTCGGTACCTCTACCTTCCTGAATATAAAAACACACATAAATAAACACTATCAAAAACACATCTTTCGCCGTCATCCTCAGTCTTCGTCCGTGCGAAGGCACCTCAGCTTCCAGGATGTAAGGGCTGCAGGGAATGGAGTTCTGCTCGTCTTCACAGGTGTCCCTTCGAGACTTTCCTGGCTTATATACTATGTGCTGGTGAGCGGACAGGCTTTATTATGGCCGTCTAAAACACTCACTTCACCAAATCCCTGTAACAATAAAATTTGTAATCCACACGATTCCTCGTTACTCCGACTGAGTAGTGCGTTTTAACCGGATCTTGCAGGGATTCTCTGGATCTGCTGTAACTTGCCAAGAATCGACTGCTGCTGGTTTAACCCTGGAGTGATGTATCCACGGAGTCACTTCGGCTACTTTTATCGCTGTAGGGGTAGACAAAAGAACAACATAAGGACCTCTCCACTTGGGCCCTAACGGTACATTATTCCACTCTTTAATCCACACTTGATCTCCTGGATGGTAACTATGAACTGGGGGATAAATATTCACAGGTAATCTATCTTGTACCCATTTCTGTACCTCCTCCATAGTCTTACCCAACTCTACAACCTGCTGCCGGGTAATTCCTTCTCCCAACTGACTCAAATCCCCCCTTAAGTTACCAAGTACGGGAGGTGGTCGCCCATACATGATTTCAAAAGGAGAGAGGCCCATCCTTCTGGTAGGGGTGCTGCGGATTCGCAATAGAGCTATGGGTAAGAGAACGTTCCACTTAAGTTGGGTTTCCTGACACATTTTAGCCAACTGGTTCTTAATAGTTCTATTCATTCTCTCTACCTTACCAGAACTCTGGGGTCTATATGCCGTATGAAGCCTCCACTTTATACCAAGCATATGAGTCAGTTGTTGTAGGCACTGGTGAACAAAAGCTGGACCATTGTCCGATCCCATAGAGCAGGGTAGTCCATATCGGGGTATTATTTCTCGTAACAGGAATCTCACAACTTCTCCTGCTTTCTCAGTACGAGTAGGACATGCTTCTACCCAGCCTGAATAGGTGCACACAATTACCAACAGGTAACGATGTCCACCCGACTTAGGCATCACTGTAAAGTCTATTTGTAGATCGGACATGGGGAGTCCCCCCATAAACTGGACTCCTGGTGGCTTTACTGGTCCTTGTCTTGCATTATTTTTAGCACACGTTACACATCTGCGTACAATGGCCTGAGTCAAGTTGGACAATCTTGGTATGTAGAAATGTTTTCTGAGAGATTCTTCTGTACTGTCTCTCCCAGAATGTGTCCCGTTGTGATAGTTTTGGACAATTTCTACCGCTAGTGATGCTGGTATAACTATTCTTCCATCTTCTAGCTGATACCATTTGTTCCCCAAATACTTTCCTGGTTCAGTCTTTAACCACTCCTCTTCTTGAGCTGTATAAACTGGAGTCCATTGAGACAGTGGGGTTGGTATTAGAGCAGCTATATGCCCCACATACTCCTGTCTTCCTGATTCAGCGGCACGCTTAGCTGTACTGTCTGCCATCCGATTTCCTTTGGTTACATCACCATCTCCTCTCAGATGCGCTCGACAATGTATGATACCGACTTCTTTCGGCTCCCACACTGCTTCCAATAGTTGTAGGATCTCAGCTGCATATTTGATTTCTTTGCCTTCTGAATTCAGTAGTCCTCTTTCTTTATACAGAGCTCCGTGGGCATGAGTGGTTAAAAACGCATACTTGGAGTCCGTGTAAATGTTCACTCTTAAACCTTCAGCCAATTGTAACGCTCGTGTCAGTGCTATCAATTCTGCCTTTTGTGCTGATGTTCCTTTTGCCAGTGGTCGAGCTTCTATCACCTTGTCTATTGTTGTTACTGCATATCCTGCATAGCGGATCCCTTCTTTCACATAACTACTGCCGTCGGTATAATATTGAACATCGGGGTTCTGGATGGGAAAATCACGAAGATCTGGTCTACTTGAAAATACTTCATCCATTACTTCCAAACAATCATGTTGACTTTCAGTAGGTTGTGGCAAAAGGGTAGCTGGATTTAAGGTGTTTACAGTCTCTAAATGCACTCTTGGGTTTTCACACAACATTGCTTGATACTTGGTCATACGGCTGTTACTAAACCAATGATTTCCTTTGTAATCCAACAACGTCTGTACTGCATGTGGGACTCGTACATAAAGTTCTTGACCCAGAGTGAGTTTATCGGCTTCAGCTACTAGCAGGGCGGCTGCAGCTACGGCTCTTAGACAAGGTGGAAGTCCGCTGGCCACTGCATCCAGTTGCTTAGACATGTAGGCAACAGGTCTTTGCCATGATCCCAAGTACTGTGTCAATACTCCCACAGCCATTCTTCTTTGCTCATGTACGTACAGGTAGAATGGTCGTGTGTGATCAGGTAGACCTAATGCTGGGGCACTCATCAAAGCCTTCTTCACATCTTCAAATGCCGTTTGCTGTTCTTGAGTCCATAAGAAGGGGTCGTGCTCTGTACCTTTGATAGCTGCATACAGAGGTTTTGCCAGTATCGCGTAGCTGGGAATCCATATCCTACAGAAGCCTGCTGCCCCCAAGAATTCTCGCACTTGTCTTCTATTCTTGGGTATCGGTATTTGGCACACAGCTTCTTTTCTCTCTGGCCCCATAATTCTTTGACCTTCAGAGATATGGAATCCCAGATATTTGACAGTTGGCAAACACAACTGAGCCTTCTTTCTAGACACCTTGTATCCTGCCTTCCAGAGAATGTGTAGTAGATCTTGCGTTGCTTGCTGACATTTTTCTTTTGTAACTGCTGCTATCAACAAGTCATCTACATACTGTAACAATACACACTCTCCTGGGATAGACTCGAAATCCAGTAGATCTTGACTTAGAGCTGAACCAAATAGGGTAGGTGAATTTTTAAACCCTTGGGGCAGTCTTGTCCAGGTCATTTGGCGTTTTGAGCCCGTTACAGCGTTTTCCCATTGGAAAGCGAAGATACATTGACTTTCTGCGGCAATTCGGAGGCAAAAGAAGGCATCTTTGAGGTCTAAGACTGTAAAATAGGTAGCCCAGCCCGGAATTAAAGCAAGCAGGTTATATGGATTGGGCACAACTGGATGTATACTAACAACCGCATCATTGACTGCTCTCAAGTCCTGCACAGGTCGATACTCATCTGTACCGGGCTTTTGAACAGGCAGCAATGGGGTGTTCCAGGGGGAAGTACAGAATTTTAGGATACCATACCGTATGAACTTATCCAGATAAGATTGGATGTTCTTCTTAGCCTTCTGCGGGATGTGATATTGTCTTAGGCTCACTGGATAAACCCCAAGTTTTAGTTCGATTTTAATAGGTGGAATATTGCGGGCCAGTCCTGGTGGGTTGTTCTCTGCCCAAACTCCTGGTATGTTGAATAAGGATTCATCACTCCTAGGGTTTTGGATAGTCAACGCTGTATAAAGTCGCCACTCTTCTTCCTTTGGTACGGATAAAGTCATAATACCTGAAGGTCCATTAAACTTTAAGGATGTTGTTCCATTTGGTAGGAACGTAATCTGCGCTTGTAATTTAGATAGCATATCACGTCCCAGCAATTGGACTGGACATTCAGGCATATAAAGGAATTGATGTTTTACTACGTGGCCTCCCAATGTACAGAGTCGACGTTTAAGAACCGGTTTTTCAGCACTTCTTCCAGTTGCTCCTATCACAGTAATAGTCCTTCCAGATGGAGGAGCAACTAGATTAGTCACCACTGAATGTTCAGCACCAGTGTCGATCATGAACGCACTCCTTTTTCCCCCTATTGATACATCGACCATAGGCTCCGCTCGACCAAGGGGGATGGAGCCCGGTCGGTATCAATAGTCCTCCATGACCATGTCAGCCAATCCTACAAAGTCCCTACCTTCTCTATCGCGGGACCTTTGCGCTGCTGGAAAATACCTGTCTTCCCTAACACTTCCTCTGTTCCCATTGCTCCCTTTATTACCATTACTCCCTCCGGGGCCTCCTCTACCTCTCGCTCTGCCTCTAAAGTTTCCATAACCTGTCCTAGGTCTGTCTCTCTCAGACTGTTCTCTTCGCGGACACTCATTTCTCCAATGCCCTTCTTCCCTACAGTATGCGCACTGATTTCTACTTAGAGGTTCCTCATTCCACTTACTATCGCCTCTATCTGGGCCCCGTCTATCTACGCCTGCGATTGCTACCGCTAGCATATCTGCCTTTCTACGCATCTTGCGCTCTTCCTCTTTCTTACTTTCTGTTTCCCTATTCATATAAACCTTATTCGCTACCTCCATTAGTTGAGTGATTGACATACCTGCAAACCCTTCTAACTTTTGTAGCTTGCGCTTAATATCTCCGTAAGCTTGGCTGACAAAGGCGGAGTTCACCATTCGGGAATTATCTGCGTCTTCCGGATTAAAGGGGGTATACAAGCGGTATGCCTCCAATAATCGGTCATAAAAGACACTGGGCGCTTCATCACTTTTCTGAATCACCTCAACTGTCTTCGACATATTAATGGCTTTCTTTCCTCCTGCTTTCATGCCAGCAATTATAGCGTCTCTATAGGCTCTGAGTTGAACAATATCAGCACCATTTACATTCCAATCGGGATCGGTGTTGGGATAATGTGTTGCGGACCATGCTGCTGGATTAGCTTGGTTCAAAGCACGGGCTCTATCCTCTAGTGCTTTAATGGCCGCTTGATTTATTCTTGTCCTTTCCTCATTGTTAAACAAAGTCATTAATAACTGCTGGCAATCAGCCCATGTCGGGTTATGTGTCTGTACTATTGAGGTGAACAGATCAGTCATAGCTTGTGGTTTCTCAGTATACGAGGAATTGTGGGTCTTCCAGTTTAAAAGATCGGTTGTAGTGAATGGGACATATACGAAGACTGGGTCAGCATGTGCCATTTGACCTACGGCATCGATATAGGCTGACCCGGGATTCAGACGAAGAGGCATCTGATAGTTCTTTAATTGTTGGGTACCGGTCAGTTGTCGGGTTTGTATGGGGCTACGTAGAGGGGCGTCAGTCATGGGTTCCGGTCGGGGAGAGATAGGGCATGAGGATGAGGGAGCTTGGTTTTGGGAAAAGGTAGTGAATAGAACACTTCGGGTCGAGCTAGAAGAAGCTTGACCGGAAGTCTGAAGTGGCGCCAAATCAGGATATTCAGACCTAATGGGGGTTGGCTCTGATTCCGGAAGGGGAGATTTAGTACGAGAGGGGGTGGATCCTGTACTGGAGGAGGAAGCGGAAGTGGATGAGGGTAATGAGGGGAGGGGTGCAGGACTTCCTGCATTTGCGTCACTTCCTCTTAAAGGAAAGTAAGGGGGCGGCAAAGGGATCTCGGACTCAGGGGGCGTGTCCAAAATGGGCCTAACACCAGTCCTAGTGGACAAACAAGTCCTAGCCACCATGAGGCGACACTGCTCCTCGTGGCATGTCTGAATCCATTTTGGCGAGTCATTTACGACCTGTCTCCAACAATCAATATAAGGAAACTGGCCGTAAAGTTCAGGCCTACCTGATACAGCCACGTGTAAGCGCTGTACCAGAGTTGGATCCAAACTGCCACGTGGCGGCCATGCCGCAACCAAAGTAGGCCACTCCCTAGTACACAAAGTGACCAAACGTACAGAAGACATTTTAACCCCAAAATCACAAGTTTTGAATCCCTTTTTAAAATTCTTCACCATACAACCTAAGGGATCCGGAATCGTTGACTGCGACGCACCCATACTTAACAATGGAACGTCATCGACAACGAATACTATACACGCGTACTATTCAACAGTCACACCCGTTTCCTCTGGCAACAGCACCACGTGGTACGGTTACCAAGTGAAACGTATACAATAACACAATGAACACTCAGGGAATTCCCGTACACACACAGCTGTTACACCAGTCACTATATAATCAATATTATGCCCTTTGGCGAAACTATACAGTCACCCACGCTATAATTCTCTATATATGAATTACCCGTCTATAACACACCCCAGTAACATCGTCTTTTACAAATAGCGGTTACAGTACGGTTAGCATAGGTCAAAGCACAAGTTAAGGTCACAATACAATTATTAGTGGTTATGGTGTTAAACATGCATTTAGACGACAGTGATTAGTACTTATATACAGTGTCAGTAAATATACAGGGTTATGGTACCGTGCACTATAATACAGCAACACACTATTAACACTCTCGCTAGACGGCTGAGCTCGCGCTATCTAACAAGATATACACTTTACTAAACAATCTTTATCACATTTACAATTCCCAACTAAACTATTGGCCAGTACCTTGAATGGACTACCTAAAAACAATCTACATACGTTTTGGTTAGCCACACTGCCCAAGCACCACATATAATCGAGCTAGAGGACCGAATTTACACAGACGCCTCTTAGTCGAACTATCAAAAGTCTAGTGGGTTCCAAATTTACACGCCTTCCCACTTAGCCCAGATAGGTTGAGAGCTAGCGAACCGAATTTACACAGACGCCGCTTAGTCTCCCGGTCCCTCCGACCTAGCGAACAAAATATACACCCTAGAACGCTAGTCTAGACAAGACACCGGTGTCCGGCTAGGGCTATTTACACCAGAGCCCCGCCTGACTAACAGAATCAAACGGTCTGACTAAAGAGCGTTCGATCGAGCGGTGCGCCTTTGCTCCTTCCCTCCGACAGAGGGGGCAGATACACAGATTCAAACCCCTTTGGGCCTACCGCACAATCGGTATACCCCTAGTGGGTTCTGCCGTCTAAAACAGCAGTTGTCTTACCTCCTCGTTCCTGAACCTGAGTTCACACTCATCGACGGGGACACCCCAGCACTTCTTACGTAGAGGCCGATGATCTCCTGGACAACAGACCAGTGGCGCCGAGACGAAGGGAGGTCCACGCAGAAGTTCAGGGGTGCAGCCGTAGAGAACGTGGGCAAAGATAGACCATCTCACGCCTCTGCCTCTCAGCTACCGTTGAACGATGAGCTTCCCGGCCAATGCACCAAATGATACCGGAGAAACTGACGGAAGCGAAGCACAGAGAGATGGACACAGGTTTCTTCAGGAAGGAAGAGATTCTTTATTGGATCACCGATCGGGACTCAGAGGGACTAATGTCACCAAAATGCAGCAAGTTCTGAGCCCCGGACAATAGTGCAGGCTCCTTATATAGGCACATAACTCCTCCCATATTAAGCTCCACCCGCACATTCTCTTGACCAATCAACACAAATAAGAATTAACTTCCTGCTTGACCGCATGGCCTGTCCAGCACAATGGAGGAGGGGAATACTATATCCTGTATTCTTGCACATGCTCCGTACACTACTGATCGTATCTTGCCTCGTGCAACCAACTGATCGATACGTCAGCATATGCACGTACACATGCCACGTGGTAATCTCGGCCTACTAAATTTATTTTTACCGAGATTCCACCACACTAGGAAGCCAAAAAAGGCAAAGTTTAAATTGCAAGGACAGTCTACTTGACCCAGTACCACTACATTAAGCTGCAGTGGTTCTGTTGTTTAGAGTGTTGCTTTAAAGGTGGTCATGAATGGGTTATATTTTCAGGAATTCTAAAGTAAGGCATTTTCAATCTATTCTAACTCTTCAAGTAAGTTTGAAAATACTGCCTGCCCACTTTTCATCCCAAGAACAATCCAATAGATCTTGTTCTTTCTTTTTGTTTTCATAGCTTGGTTTGATTTCCATTTTCAGAAGTCCGACTTAAAGGGACACTTCACTGCCCAAATACAAAAACAAAAATGATTAAATAACGCTGTTTAAAAGATATACCCCAGCTCTTATTTGAGCTCTGTGTGCAAAGTAACATTTACTAGTTATTTCTGATTTCTGTTGGCACTGTAACGCTTGGGTTCACCGGCCAATCTAGTGGATTCGAGGTGTAAACACTCTGGAGGCACCTGCGAGAACATTTGGTGGATTCAAATCTACAGCCTACCTGGTGAAGCGAGAATGGGAGATTTGGCAGATCTCTCCAACTGTAATTGACACAGATTCTGAAGCCTCTATACTTAGACCCCTGATTCCCCCCCACTTGTCGGTGGGGTTTATCCTGGCATTTTCACCCTGTACCACTAAAACTTGTGGGCCCCAAGGGTTCTACATAACATGACCTGCCTTACCAAGCTCTCTCAGTATGGCGGCTGAACTCAGCCCAGTGTTGGAGTATGCCCATGAAGCCAGTGTTTGTCTTTTTAGAGGATTTTGATTTAGTATGTGTGATTAACTGGACCTCATCACAGGTTCTTGGAGGGGCATTCTTGCCAGCCTCTTACCCTGTGACTAAACTTGGTTTAAATCACTGTTTGTGCCTTTTGGGACTTGGTGATAAACTTGGTTTAAATCACTGTTTGTGCCTGTTGGGACTGGCAACAGGAACCATTAAAACTTTCTGCCTATACAGGTTGCAGTTTTAACTTCTTCTGTGTAAAACACCTTGTACATGCTCATGACCTGTATACATTTTTCTTTCCACCTATTACACATATTTAGAAAGCCTTAAACTGAAACACAATATGTGTTAATTTTTTATCTTGTTGGTATTTCCCCTTTTCTGTTAACGTTTCTGTAAGTCCAAATATTTGATAAATGTGAAGGCTTGGCCTGCAGTTGTGGGAGGGGCATGGTCCCTATTTAAGCCCACTACTCACCTCCACCTGTCCCGTTTGTTCCTTAGCGTTGATTGACGCTGGTTCCGGTCGTCTTGCCTCTTCACTCCTTTTCCTGCTCCTCGTGGCTCTCGTTCCAGCCGTCCTCCTCTGGGTTGTTGCTGTGTCTCGGTCCAGCTCCTGTTGCACCAAGCCGTCAGCCGCACATCTTCTCTGCTCTACGGTGCCGTTTTGTGCACAATCTCGGTAGACTGCATTTTGCCCTCCTCGCCTCTAATGCTGCTCTACCTTCTGGAAGGTATGTTTTATTGTTCTGTGTTTTTCTTTTCTGTCTCTGGGTCCACTCTCAGACCCATACGGGCCCCGGGCGGCCATTCACCAACGGCCTGACCACCTGGTCTCTGACGTGCTTACTCCGCACTCCAGCTACGGTCTGCCTTACGTTGCTGCATCATACCTTCCCTACGTTTTTGTTACACATTTTTCCTCAGCTACGTCCTGTCTCGCACTTCGCTATCCCACCTAGTCTAGACGGGGCTGGCTGCCAGGGTCTTAGGTGTCCAATAGTGGTAATCTCCCACGGCTTTCTTAGCCTTAGGTTAGTGGTCCCGCGAGGCCAACACCCAACCTCATACTCGGAGGTACTACGCCCCTTGGGCCAAATCATAGTTAGTCGCCTCGCACGTGGCATAGAGAGGGCCTCACCTGTCACTCCCATTCTGTCTTGTACTTTACTGGTCACCGAGAGGCCAACACCCCGCCACAACGTTCAGTGGCCTCGATCCCCTCGCGCCAACGCATAGATAGAGCCTCTCAAGCCGCTTGGCATCTAGCAGGGCCTCACCTGTCACCATCTTAGTTTAATTGTTTCGCCACCTTGCGGCACTAGCTAGCTAGCCAGCTCACACGGGTCCTACACTACTCTGGTCCTTTTTCTTGCTCTGATTTCTCGTTTTTTTTTTTTTTCTCTTTTAGCATGGATCAAGTACAGGAAGGTGGCGAAGACTTGTTCCTGCCTGGCACTCCGGCTAGGTCTGGTACTCCTTCTCGTAGGGGAGATTCTGCCACGCCTGCTTCCTTCGGATCCTGGTCTATTCTTCTCCTTACGGCAGATCTTCGGGAACGTCTGCTCCCGTCCCCTGCATACACTAGGAAGGCCGACCTGTTCGGGCTGCTGCACTCCTCTTCCTGCGGATGCTGGAGAAGGCCCAGTGGCACGGACCCCTCTGAAGTGCATTCCATGTGGTCTTCTCTTGTGGCATCCATGGGGCATAACAACCAGAGGTTGGTCTCGCTGGAAACTGCTTCTCGGGTAGAGTCGCCAGCCAGCCTTTCCCGCTCCAGTTCCGGCTGACCCTCCCTCGGCTGGTCAAGGTAATTTGTCATGTAGTATTGATAACCCTCTGGATGTCATCCCGGCCCATATTCTGAAGGATGTCTTGGACGGCAAGGACGTGAGCCTGTTTTCGCTCTTCATTGCCTTTCAAGATATCGTTGAGACCGAGACTTCTGCCTATAGGGATTTGTCGGTCGTGTTCCAGGCCCGGAACCCCCAGGCTTAACAGGAAGCTCCAGTTTGGTATCCCCTGATTTCGTCCGAGGAATTTTTCCCTACCTGTTCCACAATTGATAATGCCATTTCTGCCTTCATTAAAGCTGGGATGGGCACTTGGTTTGGTATATGTGGCATTATCACTGCTTTTAAGTTTTGCCGATACGCCCTACGCTCTGGCACCTGCACGGTGTTGTATGAAAGGGCCTGTATTTTATTTTTTCTCTCGGCTTACTTTCGGTTCCAAAAGTAGCCTGAAACGGTTTGTCATCTTTGCCTTAATGTTGATAGGTGTCCCGTGGTCATCCACTACCTGGATGACTTCCTTATGATTGAGGGGTACACTTCCCCCCCCCCCCCCACGTAGTCTGAATGGGGCCACTGCCCTTTTTGGGTTGTTGGGTGTACCACGGACAAAACAGAAGGTCCGCATGCCTTCATTACTTTCCTGGGTTATCATCTTGATACTGTTCCCACACCGGCCAGTCTGCCGAGGGGAAAATGGTCGTCATACTCTCGTGCATTGATGAATATTCGCGCCAGGTCTTGCTGCCGGAGGGAGTTACAATTTTTGTTGGGGTTATTGAATTTTGCTTTGCTGATTATCCCACAGGGTCGGGCATTTATATCTCCATTGCTTTCCCTGTTTCCTGCTCTCCCCCACGATACTAGCCGGATCACGCTCGATGACCATGCCACAGCAAATCTGCTCTCCTGGAATGGGTAAAGTATGTTCCTCCCCGCACTTTCAAGGGCATCGCCACGATATGGATGGATGCATGCGGCAGCCACAACCGGCTTCTCTGCCATTTACGGTTCTTAGTGGCTCTGGGGTGCTTGTCCAGCAGAGGTCCTGGGCATTAAGGGGTTTTTTTTCCCTCTACTCTGCTCTTTTCTAACTTTACCTGATTGTAGTGGCCGCTGTGGTTTGGGGTCAGGTTGTCCGATTCGCTGTTTCTCGGTTGCAAACCATAACATACAGGGCTATAATTTATTTAGTGGGGTAATAACTGCTTGATACAAGGAGACATCTGACTGCCATTTCTGGGGTCAAGAATACGTTTTTTCCTGGTTTGTTGCAAATTGGCAGCGCTAAAGACTGGGTTTTTTGCCTTCTTTTGGATCAACGGCAGGGACATATGTGGAGATGGCTGAACTTGATGGACGCAGGTCTCTCTTTTGGGGTTTTTTTTGGGGGGGGGGGGGGGTTTAGACATGCCCCAACACTTAGGAGGTTACCCATTGTCATCCAATTATTTCACTGTCTTCCGGACATTTTAGATGCTGGTCCTTTCTGATTTTCGCTCCGACCATGTAATTAAAACTGCCATTTACCTGGGTTTTTAGACCCCGTGAATTTACCTTAACGACCTTAACCAACATACAATATTGCCTCAGGAGGTCTCACCTAGTTAAATTGGGAGACTATTATGTACTTTCACTTCCTCTCACTAAAACTAAACAGGATGGTCAAGTCGTTAACATACCTTATCTCACAGCACATAACCAATGGGGCTCGGTTAAGATCCTAGTTTCCTTTCTACTGACTCGTAATAACCATGCTTCCCAACCACTGTTAACTTTACATGGGTTAGTCCTTACCACAACTAAATTTATGACTTACATCAGATCATTGTTCACTAGGCTAGGTCTCAACCCTTCTGACTATTCTGGCCACTCTTTCAGAATAGGGGCGGCTTCCACGGCCTCTAGCAAGAACATACCTGTACATATAATTATATCACTAGGTCGTTGGAAGTCCTCCTCATACTCGGTTCATACCAAAACCAGTACAAGAACTCAGACACGTTTTTCATACTATGTCCAGGTAATTCATGCTCTTCCTTTTGTTGATTGTTTGTAATAAATTCTAGTCTGTATCTATTTTTGCCCTCTTTATTTACAGGCCTACTGCTACGTCGGTTCCGGCACACCTCAACCGACTTTTCCTCTTCTTACACCTTGCTACACCTTCATACTCTCCTTACACTCTTGCCTCGGCTTTTTTTATGCCCCTACCACAAATGTGAAGGCTTGGCCTGCAGTTGTGGGAGGGGCATGGTCCTTATTTAAGCCCACTACTCACCTCCACCTGTCCCGTTCGTTCCTTAGCGTTGATTGATCCATCCTCCTCTCCCTTTTATACTTTCTTTATTCCTTACTGGGTGGGCCCTCTTTATTTACAGGCCTACTGCTACGTCGGTTCCGGCACACCTCAACCGACTTTTCTTCTTCTTACACCTTGCTACACCTCTTTTTTTATGCCCCTACCACAACTGTTAGTCGTGTTGTAAAATGTTGTAGTTTTCTCATCTGTGAACCATTCTTTTGTAGTTTGCTTGTATGCCATTTTTAGCCATAGAGTTGACAGGTTTCTAATTCCTGTGCAAAAGATGTTGGTTTTAAAAGCATGTTTCATTTATGTAACGCAGTGTACTTCTGCTGTTCAGCTCAGTTTAGAAAGTCACAATGCTTTGTACGAAACCATCTCCATCGAGGACCATCCTATGATAATTGGGAACACAAAGTTCTAACAATAATTTGATCCCAATAATTCCAAATGTGTACAAAGGACTAAAAGCAAACATATGCACTGTAACTAAAATATGTACTTGTGTGTCATATTTAAAAAAACTGGAATAGGAACCAAAAAAATAAATCAATAAATGTTAAATTTTACCTTCCTTCATAATTGCACACTCTCTTTTTTTTTAAGCTGGAGTGTGATAAAACATGACTTTTATTGTACAACTGCCAAGCAGAGAACGCATATTGTAAGTCCATTATTGGTTATCTAAATATTGGTTATAGAGACAGTTGAACCTATCCATTTAGTTTACAGATATTTAGCATTGTAGTTTCATTGTCACATCCACATTCTAGTAAATGTTAGTTCACAGTGCTAACGTAGCCGGTTTTAAATTATCTGGTAGGACCAGTTTCTCCCATTTTTGTGTATCAGCAAGATGGCTGCCGTGACAATTTTCATATTTACAAATCTTTGTTTATGTGACCAAGTAAAGAACTGTATTACCCACTATTACCCCATGTAAAATGAACGTCTCCATCTTAAATTAGCAGAGAAAGTTATTCTGCGGATAACTATGTCTGCCTATGTGGAGCATTGGGCTGCAAGGAAAACGTTGGTACTGGGTTGAGGTGAGTATTAGCTTTCTTTCTTTCTTTCTTTTTTATTTTGTTTTATTAGGGAGGATGGGGGGGGGGGGTGACACCAGCAGAGCAGAAATTACTGTAACCAAAACCATTGTTTTAGGAAAATTCTGATTGAAGCAACCCTTTAATGGCATTGGCTTTACCATTTCAAGGTGCTCGTGTTCCCCATGAAGATATTTTCATCAAATTCAAATATTTTCATTACTTAGTTACATAGTTGAATATCTGAAAAGAGACATCAAGTTCAGCCTTTTTGTTTTGCTGTTGGTCCAAAAGAAGGCAAAAAAACAAGTCTGAAGCGTGTCCAATTTTGCAACAAACTAGGAAAAAATTCCTGAATGGCAGTCAGATTTATCCATGGATCAGGAAGCTATTACCCTAGTAATTAAATGTTTTATTCCTGAATATAATGTTTTTGCAAGTATTTATCCAATTCTGTTTGTTTTATGAATAAAAATAGATATCCATTTTGACAAAATTTTTCATAGTTGTCGGATTTTTCGTAAAAACATTTTTATTGTCGTGCATCAGACAAATAGGTAAAAACTAAACTTTTTGCACTGATCGGTGCCAAGAGAATTTCCAGTGTACATAGCCGTCTTTGTAATAAATAGAAAATAACAAAATTAATCAAAAATGATAACACTTACACGTTCTCTATCATATTTTAAGATAAAGGGTTGTAAGTAATTAATTGGCTGCAGTGAGTGGTCAAAAGAGAGATGATATGGGGGTCCTGTTAGACCATAGCGGGTTGGCCGCGATCAGTTTGGTGATATACTCATTAAAGCTGTTGGCCTGTTAGTAAACCTTCCCCCCCACAAAATTAGTGGATGCACACCCTATTAAAATGGGTTGCGCACTCCTAAGATCATATCTAATCCCTAGATGGTAAGAATAAACGAATGAAGCAACACATCTGTCCAACTAAATCTAAGTAGTAGTAGTAGTGATCATATTAATGTCCTTTCCTATTTAAAATAAATTGGGCAAGTTCCATTATGTTCATGCCAACATCCCTTTGTACGGCTCATTTTATCTGCTTCATCATTATCCCAGAGGCACTTTGTTTAGTTTGTTTCCCATATGTTTATTTATTATTAACAGACAATTCCCACTCCATATATTAAAATATAAAATACTCACGCTGTATTGAGGCATATTTGTGCTTGAACTTGTGGAATGAAAATAAAAGTATCATGGGATATATAGTCCCAAGTAACCAGAAGACAGAGGTAGCCTATCTCAGCTGTAAAAAGGCTCCAGTTCTTTAAAACATTGATTTCTGATCCCCGCGGTGATAATACATATTCCCATGTTCCAAGCCGCAATGCACTTATAAGAAAGTTGCAGTTCCCCAAAGTCAAAACATTTATTGAGCAGCCCAGCACGACAAGTAATGGAAATGACACAGGTCTCTCATTTTATTCTTTACTGAATCATTTTAAATTCAGAAAAATGTTCAAGATTTTTCTTTACTGGTATGGTGTGGGGATTTATGGGATCACCATGCACCATGCAGCACAGAAGGAAGCTTTTGACAGATCTATATTTTAGGTTCTGCTGTTACCTTTACCTGTAACTTAGTTTTGTGTACAGTAAATAAATGCCCGGTGCGCAGTAGCACAAAATATAAAACAAAGTTCAATCTATACCAGCACTCTGAGTCTTTCAAATCAAAGTATATTTATTTTGCTTTTAATCCAACCACCGGTTTCAGTTCAAAGTTTGGACATAAAAAAAATGTTCTGATGAACTTTGTTTTATATATATATTGTAACAAACCACCTCTTTTACAGGTAGGATTTTGTCACTGATCTTGCAGTAACCACAGCCTTCTAGGGTATAAAAAGTCCAGGACATATTCAGCTCGGTTTTCCTTTTTTTTATTTGATAAGAAAAACAGGTGCTTTAAATAATAATAAACAAACAAAAATTCCTTGCTCTTACTTGACAGAAATCACTATCTGTAATTGGGTGGCTTTCCCACTTACCAATTTCCCCCTCCCCCCCCCCAATTGTTGTTGTTGTTGTTGTTGTTGTTGTTGTTGTTGTTCTCTCTCCTAGCTGGCTTTTTCTTCCTCACCCTGCAGCAGGCTAATCTCTTCTTTTAAAGGCCTGTCTGCTAATTGACCAGCTACAGGTGAGTGCCAATTAGTTAATTCTGAAGCTAAATCAAAATTCTGGTCAGTACACAGCAACTAGTGCTGTTGGAGCATTGGCCCACCCTGTTCTCCAAATGCTCTGCCCCAGGGACCCATACCGTGTTTTGTAGAGCATCAGCAATGTATATTGGAAACTTTAACCTCTCTCCCTGGGGCATTTAACAATCAGGCCTGATATATCTTCCATCAAGCACTATTCCACTTTTTCGCTCACAATATATATATAATTATGAGGTTTGTAAGGTTTTACAAAGGGTACAGTTTGTTTGCCCCTAACAGTAGCACATTAGGTTTCTATTGTCGAGCAAGGGACAGTAGAAAGTAAATACACACTTACACGCTCTATAAATATTCATTGGATTTTCTGTACTGCAATTTGCCTCTGAAATTTCTAACAAAAGCAGAACAGATCCCTTGGGAGAGATGAGTGTGAAGCAGCCTGACTTGCCTGATAATTTGTCATGGAGTGACTATTTATTAAAGTATTCAGCAGGGATATCTAAAACAAAACTGCACCACGACCACAAAGGGGATACAAAAACATTTCTGGAATGTCTTCATAGATAAATCTAGCTAATCATGTTTACATGATTTTTCATATCTTAGAAGGTTTACAATTAATACACGTATCACCATTATGGAATGGTAGATTTCACGTTGTGTTTCTCTGGTCTCTAAAGTAATAATAGGCTGCTACATCTTACATACTTACAATGTTTATTATGTCAAATTGTATGTAAATGGCCTCAATGTGTTTCAGGAAAATAAGATGACTCTTTCTAATTTATAGAGTTTATAAATGAACATAATATGTGTAGAAGCTTTCATTCTTCACGGGGAACCTTAAAACACAATTTAACATGCACTTAGAACCAACATTGCATGTCTCTGTTTGCTCACTTTATTTTAATTATTTGGCGACCTTTGTTTATTTGTTAAATTGGATTTTTCTTGTTCAGTAGATGAAACTACCAAACACCGACCACCCCTGGTTTATTAAAATCAAAGGAAACCACAGAGTTAAGTGCTCTCCCTTTGTGGCCGTCGTTCGTGTAGTCGAACGCCACATGCAGGAGAAAACGGTGGCCATCTTGTTCACACAAAAGGAGGCAGTGGGACTTGGTCGTCGAGTGTCTGGAACTAAAATCGGACACTCTACTTCGCGAACGCCGGTCACACTTTGCAAACGCTGGCTTCCTTTCACGACCAGCCAGGAGAGCGCTATTCGGTAGTTTTGTTCCGACAAATTATGGGAACATACGCTACCTATGAGCCAGGGGGTACTGTTTGTGGATTTGTTTGGCTTACAGACTTTCCAAAATTGACCAACTGCACAACCTAAACTCATGGAACTATTTCTGGGCAGGAGCCTCGTGTACGGTCGGTCAAACTAAGACCTAAGACCATGAAACTCCTAAACCCCTGACCTGATCTGGGTGATTTTGGAATATGTTGGTCACCCAGATCAGGGCTATCAGGGGACATAACGTTTGTGGGGTTCCTAGGAAGTTTGGGGTACTCTCCAAGTTATATGAAAATGTGTGCTTTTTGGGTTTGGAGATAATTGAGTTTAGCATATTGCTTGACTCGATTAACTCCCGAGTACATGGGAAGGATTGTATTACTGTTGTAGGAGTGTCCTGGACCTAAGAGCCAATGGAACTGTAAAATTTAACTTGTCACTGTCCCCTCTCAGGTCCAGTGGGGAATGCCCCTGGAATATGTCAATCGAAACCCTGAATGCTTGTAACCACATAAAAGCCAGGCGGTTAGCCTGAATAAAATCAGTCCTGTTGTACCCTTCATCTAGTCTAGGCTGATGTTTGGTTAACTGTCTATTTGCTGTGAAGAAGCTTCTTGAATGCTGTATTTTGTCTGGAACGTTCGAATCAACACCCGAACTGAGAGCTATAATCACTCAGGCTCCAGCAGTTCAGGAGGAAACAGACAAACTGGTATCTGCAATACCAGCGTTCGTAACATAAATGAAAAGAATAGGTTACCAAAGCCTGGGTATAGTGGAATGGACAATATGTTCCATCCAGCGTCCCTGAGTTCAGTAGAAATACACTATTTGGCCCTTGTCAAAGTCACTCAGATCTTTTCACTTGCCCATTTTTACTGCTTCCAACACATGGAATTCAAGAACTGATATATCCCACCCCTTGACAGGTAACAATATAACAATGTTACTCCCTTCACCTGTCAGTGTTTTTATTGTTGTGACTGATCAGTGTAAGTGTCCTTGGTCAAGACACCTATCAATTCACATCTGCGTATGTCAAACTCTCATTGATTGTATGCTTGTTTGAGCAGGGCATTTACAATCGTAAAGTGCTGCAAAATATGGTGGCTCAATATAAATCTTAATAATAATAGATATACAGGCTTATTCAGTAAAGTGAGAATCCAAAGTGATTTCAAAAAGAATTTCACATTTAAGGCCAGAGTGGCTGATCTGGAAGCAGAGCTGATATTTTTTCCAGTTATTATGACCTTAAATTTGAAATTCAATTTGAATTCACCTTGATTTCTCACTTTAATAAATAACCCTGATAATTTTACTGGGTCCGAAGGTCATCAGCCCATATAACTTTATGCAGCTTTTGTAAGATCTATAAGATTATATATGTACAGACGCACTATATTTTCTGTTGTATATAACTACCAATGCAGTCTTATAAATTTCAGTCCTTTTAATGTAGCACTCCCATCAACATTGTGTCAGTAAACACCCAACATTCCATGCAGCTATTTTAAAATAATTCTTGGCAGTTACGTTATTTGATGACATCCCTTCCACTATTGGTCTTATCTTTAATTACTCTGCACAACAGAACCTCCCCGGGGGAACCTGATCATTCCTATTTCATACAGGATATTCTAGTGAATGAGCAGTTAATAAATGAATTTAAAGCATTAAACTCCAGTCAGCCATCGGTGGATAAACTAGACCTTTATATCCCTGCTCTTATTAGCAAGATGTAGCAATACTTGACCTCCACCTTGATTCCTGTGCCCTAGCTACGTAGTTCAGGATGAAAATATCCCAAGAGCTATTGGGTTTCATGAAAGAATGGAGAATGAAGAATATCAGATTCCAGCTTTACTGCGAGTATCCAGATTCATTACGTTTGCAATATCCATGTTAAATTGCCCAACATGCTCATTCTATCCAGTATTCCTGGTCAAGGGTTGGGATATACTAGGCAGCAAGTAACCAGTCACTTCTTGAATTTCCTGTGTTGGAAGCAGGAAAAATGGGCAAGTGAAAAGATCTGAGTGACTTTGAGAAGGACCAAATATTGATGGATGGATGAATGGATCAGAGCATGTTTAAAAAGGCAAATCTTGTTGAGGTGTTCCAGGTATGCAGTGCTTAGTACCTACAAAAAGTGGTGCAAGGAAGAACAACCAGCGAACTGGGACAAGGTCATGGATGCTCAGAGCTCATTGATGCATGTCGTGAGTGAAGGCTGGCCCATCTGGTCTGATCACATAGAAGAGCTGTGTATCTCAAATTGCTGAAAAACTTAGTCATGCTGGCCATGATAGAACACACAGTGCATCACAGTTTGCTGTGCATGAGGCTGAGTAGCTGCACACTGGTCATAGTGCCCATGATGACCCCTGTCAACCACCGAAAGTACTTTCAATAGGGATGTGAGCTTTAGAACTGGGCCATGGAGCAATGGAAGAAGGTTGCCTGGTCTGATCAACCATGTTTTCTTTTAGGTCACGTGGATGGCCAAATGTGTGTGCATAGTTAGCAGCAGAATTCACTATGGGAAGAAGGCAGGCTGGAGGAGGCAGTGTTATGCTCTGGGCAATGTTCTGCTGGGAAATGTTGGGTCCTTGCATTCATGTGGATGTTACTTTGACACGTACCACCTACCTTGCGATTGTTCATGTTCCCTGATGGTAGTGGCCTCTTTCAGCAGGATAATGCACACTGCCGCAATGCACAAATTGTTCAGGAATAGTTTGAGAGCATGACAAATCGGTCAAGGCTGCTTTGGCCATGAAATCAAATATTTTAAATCATATACCTGTCATTTTAAAAATAAAATTCCATGATGAATCTCAAAAGACTCAGTTAAAAATGAACTACTAACAAATAGGTTATTTACCTCTCAAATGCTTCTCTGAATTTTGGTCTACCTTGTACATTTATTTAATATCTCCTATGCATAGGCGTGCGCACGGGGTCCCCCGAATCCTCCGCGGCACGCCTGTGAGTCCTGCAGCAATGCGTGGAAACGGCGTTCCCGCTGTTCCTGCAGGCACTCTTCCGCCCCCAAATGCCCTCCTCCTCTCCCCGAGTTCCCCCTGTCATTGGGGGGGGTGCCAAGCGGTGATGGACCCACCCCCCTGTCCGGCGCCTGTCTCCATCTCAGCCGCGGCGAGGGAGCTGTGTGCTGTCTGCTGTAGCTGGGAACCGGAATATGATGTCATATTCCCACTCCCGCCATCAGCAAACAGCGCGCGGCGAGAGGCAGCAGAGTGGACACAGCTCCCTAGCAGCGGCTGAGATGGAGACAGGCGCCCGACCCATTATACCCCAGGTACAAGTCCACGCCAGCACTCCAGGTAGTCCTTTTGGGGTAAAAAAAAAACAAAGAAATGCACCTTATACACACACTTATATACAAGGATACTTATCAGTGGTAGGTAAATACAGCCTCCCTCAGATCGCTCCCAGCTAGCAATCAACTTGAACACAAGAATATACAAAACACAACGAGGGAACCGGCTGGTTGTCTAAATAAAGATAAATAAAAAGAAATATAGTGTAATACAGTTTTACAATATTAACACTGCGCAATATGAAATGCACTCACAGAATCTTGGACAGTTCAGGCATATATGGTGCCACCCCTGATGATATGGGGGGCTGGGGGAATCCCCTGGACACTTCCACTCAAAATGCAGGACTCCGGGTGAAGGTATGAAAAAAGCGGCTTTAATTGGATAAAAATATATAAAATAAATAAATACAAATAGAGGTCCTACGCGTTTCGTCCCTTCTGTAGAGTATGGGACTACCTCAGGGACCACAATATTAAAATAACAATCAATGCATATGTATAGGTTCTTTACATATTCATTTTTGTAATTTGTTTAGAATTTTTTCTATTGCCATTATAGCAGTTCATGTTGTGTATAAAACTACAACTATAAATAAAATACACTGATTATCTATAACAATAACACAATCAAGTAAACATCTCATCTCAAAAAAAATATATGTTCCTTTTAAATCACCCAAGAAAGATTATACAATTGTAGATCTGGATATAGGGGTTTGAATTGGTCTGTAGCTAGCATTTTGTAATTATTTTCTTTCTTTTTCCATCTAAATGTGTGAATATTTTGTTTTTATTGTGTCTCCAATGTAATTATCCATGGCCCGGTTCCCTGTTGGAATATGCTGATATTTGGAAAACTGCAGAATGATTTTATACGTTACTCTTTTTTTTTTTTTGCATTTGTTCTCATCATTATGGGGAACACACTGTCACAACACAGCATGCAGGGGGCCTCAGAGAGGAAGCAGCCATTACGCCATAATTATAGCACTCGAGAGTCTTCTGTGCACAGAGAGTTATATTTCAAAGCTTGCGGAATACAAATGAAAAGTGGAATCCCCATTCACAATGTTAATCAAAATAAGGTCATCAGAGCTTCAGTTATTCCGTGTTCAGGATATAGCTATTTGGACAACTACAAATAGCTATTTGGTGCTTCGTGCTGACTGATATTTTGTGTGATGTAAAGAAAATATTTAAACAATACATTCATTCAAGTACATAATATATTCAAGTAAACCTCAGGTACTGGATTTACTAGCCAGTTCCACAAGTTAGGAGCCATACAAAAATATCACTAGCCATTTCATTGAGAGAGGTGTGCATACGCACGTACACCTAATTACATATACACACATAACGAGCCTCTCATTCACACATATACAAACAAAAACAGAAGTAGCCATTCATACAGATATACATGCATAAGCCAGTACAAAATAACATGCAGCAATTTTTGTACATACATAACAAATCAACAATAACACATAACCATGCAGGCACACTCTTAGTAATGTATCTGTGCAGATTCAAACACACACACTCTTATACAAAGACATGCATGCAGCTCCAGATTCTCATACACATGCATGAAAATATACCAACCTGGCATCACACTCTCCTGGCATACTACACATATGCAGAATTTGGTCCTAGTAGGGTATTTCACATGATGACTGGTATAACAGCAAGATGTGACTACCCTCTCCTTTGTAGAAAAATGACTGCCAGGGATGCAAATTATTGGCACTGATTTCTATTTCTGTGTCTCCACGACATAGTCCACGGAATATTTGATCTCTGGACTATAGATATATCATGTGCACAATTCAAATTAGATGTGTAAGCTGTAGGGGAGGGCAAATCCAGTCAAGTGGCCCATTGCACCAAGAGGAGAGTATAAAAACACCTTCCCCATGTGATTGAAAGGGGGGCAGTCACCTAAACAGACACACTCACTGACAGGCACACACACTTTCTTATTTGACACACACGAACAAACACACAATCACTGGCAGGCACACGCACACACACACACATAGTTAAAGGCATACTGACTTACACAGACAGACATACTGACACACACACACACACACACACAGGCATACTGGCTGACACACACAAACAGACAGACTGACACACACACACACACACACACACACAGAGACATACTTGCACACACATAGACAAACTGGCTCACACACACAGACATACAGGAGCTGAGGGGGGTACAGGAGGTGAGAGGGCGGGGCAGGAGCTGAGGGGGGGACAGGAGCTGAGAGGGGAGGTGACAGGAGCTGAGATGGTGGGGCAAGAGCTGAGAGGTGGGGGCAGGAGCTGAGAGGAAGGGGACAGGAGCTGAGAGGGAGGGACAGGAGCTGAGGAAGGGGGAACAAGGGATGAGGAAGGGGGGACAGGGGCTGAGGAAGGGGGATAAAAAAACAAAACAAAAGACAACACCTAGTGTGGGTTAAAACAATAACTGCTTTATTCTTTGTACTACAGGCTTATATGCACTAACCCCAGCACGGGGTCTATATTCACAGAAACGCAAGCCTGCCCAGGTGCCTCTGTGTCAGGGAGATAATTGAGTCAGATATAATTTAAATCTCCCGGATACAGAAAATGCAACACAGAAAACTGCCCAAAAAACAAATAATACAGTTGGGCAACCCCACATAGCTCATCTCTGAGCTCCCAATCTGTCCAAATAGTGCCCGGATCTGAGGTGGCTAGCCCGAGTTAGATGGAAGGCAAAGATTAGTGGGTCACGGCTAGTCTCCGATCCGGCGCACAGTTGAAAACTGTGAAAGTCCCAGTCAGAAAAAACAACAGCGCTTTCCCTGAATACTTGAATCTCCCCCAAGTCCAGGGTAACTACCAATGCCTCGTTACCTTCTCTAGCTCCCCTCCAAAGACCACAGTGCTAGGTAACACTGGGACTCTGTTTGAGCCACGATCCGCTCTAGAGTTCCGGGGCAAAAGTGGCTTTTACCCTGTCGATTAACGGGAGCTCCTGCGGCCAAGCAAAAAGTGGCTGTGGTAACTTCCTTCCAAATACATGGCAGGTCGGGAAGCGAGTGTTTGCCACAAAGACATCTGCTGTCTTTGACAGATGATTTTAGATTTACCCCTAAAGAAAAAATGCAGAAATAAATAATTGCATGATTACATCAGGGACATCTACTAAATTATGATTTTAATCTTTTTTTTTTGGACAATGGTGTGGAAAAAGGTGTACAACTCATTTCCACTCATCCAATAGTGGTAGAATTGGGATAAAAAGGTTCATGACTGCTTTTAGTTTTTGTTTACATATGCTTATCATCTTTCTCTCATTTAGCCATGCTTAACAGTACTTATCACAGCACACGGTAACGCGAACACGCAAAAATACACAAGCCCCCCCCCCCCCCCGCTGAAGAGAGCGGAACGATAAGTGCCTTAAGCACCAGGTGCTCCCCCAGCATGTGAAAACCCCCTCCTCCCCCCACCCCCGTGGCTCCACT
Source organism: Pelobates fuscus (assembly GCF_036172605.1). Classification (NCBI taxonomy): domain Eukaryota; kingdom Metazoa; phylum Chordata; class Amphibia; order Anura; family Pelobatidae; genus Pelobates; species Pelobates fuscus. The sequence continues at coordinate 123,967,160 of NC_086317.1, forward strand.
AGGTCAGGGACCGTCTGCCACGAATAAGTAAGCACGGACCCTGGGCTCAGATACCATACACATAGGTTACCCAGTTAGCCCATGTTGCCTACTCCAACATTTTAAATACCATAGTGACCGGGCACACACATCATAATGACTGGACACACACCGGCAAAGACAATCAGCACCTACACCCCAGGGCCCGAAAAAGAACAAAAATAAGTCTGTGATTTTACAATATACAGTATGTGAATGTAGATAAAGATCTTCATCAATATTTTGTATAACTCAAAGTATAGTGTTAAAATATTTACTATTTCCTGAAAGCGTTGTGCTAGCTCTCCAAGAATGGTCAATTTGCTGCTTGAATTTATTTAGCATGAACTAAAATTTACTGCTATTGAGAGAGAAAGCTCAGGGTGCATACACTATTTAAATTTAAAACTAGTGCTACTTTAGCAATTTCCAACCAAAACATTTTTTGGAATATACTTTCGAATTAGTTTGAGTTCTGCCAGCTATTGGAACTGAAGCACCATACATTGCCATACGTCTATAAGATACCTGATGTTTTCTTGTGATCTGTTGCCATGGTATAATGGTTGTGTGTCATTCTTATATGTGGCCAGGGGAGCCTCGTAATGGCACCCCATCTTCCTGAAGCATCCCAGTAACAGTGTACTTTTACATGCATACTAACCTTGTCCTGAGTCCTGACACAGTAGTGCCTGGCATGTTGTACATGCAGTTACACTGTACACCCAGCTGTAGTGTAGCGGCAAACAGTAGAACAGGGACACCTCCAGTGGGGACAACATCTAGGGGTACTGTCTTAGTTGGTGTAAGGCTAATGGCCCACACTCTTTACGTTCTCTGTTTACAGTGCTGTGTGAAAGGTCCAAATAAACACTCAAATATGAGAACATATGCCGTTGCAATTCCTCAGTCATCCCCTTGCTATTAAATGGCTTAATGCTCTCCTATGGGAATTTTTAAAGCACGCTGCATTTGCACTCCTTTAAGAGGATCATTGGACTCGACCCTCACAGAGAGACAGGACCTCCTCCGTGACATCAGTAGGGGAGAAGACGTCTGCTGAGCCTTGGGAGCTTCGAGACTGGAAAAAGGCAAATAAAACATACTCTTTAAAAATAATAATTTTTTGCTCTGGAGGGAGGGCCTTTTCAGATCTAGGCAGAAGGACGCTATAGTGTAAGGAAAACGGATTTGTATTCCTAATGCTATTATTTGCCTTTAATGATATGTCCACTTTAATGAATAGGTGGAGATACTTACATTAGGTTATTTTCACTAGGGGAAAATATTACAGTGTCTCATTTTGTTAATTTTTTTTTTTTATTCTTCCTTTTGGCCTATGTAGCTGTCATTGTCAACAATTTTCAAATACAGTAAAACAGTCTGTCCTGATCTCTCAAAATACATTTGTTAGTACGAGCAAGCATGCAAAAAAGCAGAAGTAACAAATAAACAAAATTAGCATCCTAGCATGGTGCTAGGTCAACACTGAGATATTTGTAGAGCAATTTTTATTTAGTAATGCCTCTTAGTGACATGTTGCATTCCGGCAAACTACGTAGCAGAAATTGCATTGTCAACACAACAGTTTCTTCTCTGTGATATGAATGTAGTGGATAGTAAATGTTATTTAGGCTTTAATTTTTTCTTTAATTAGGTTTATTTCCCCCTTCCCTGCCTTTTACCTGTGATTAGGAAGGAGGACACTAGATTCCATGGTGGTCTAGTGGCACAGTATGTTGTATTGTTAAGAGGAGGCCCGGGAGTCTGTTTCCACCTCCAGCAGCATCAGGTAATCTCTTCTCACAAGTCATGAGAGTGTGGCCACAGGAACGCTCCACGCAGCACGCAATGCATGCCTGAGCATTGCCATATCAACCGGCGCCCACACTCTACCGGCTTGTGCGAAGATAGGATATATTGCTGCTGGAGGTGTAAACAGACTCACAGGCCCACTCTTCCTTATGTTAGTCAACAAGGCTGGGAGTTGGATATATACCGTATATACTCGAGTATAAGCCGACCCGAATATAAGCCGAGGCCCCTAATTTTACCCCAAAAAACTGGGAAAACGTATTGACTCGAGTATAAGACTAGGGTGGGAAATGCAGCAGCTACTGGTAAATTTCTAAATAAAATTAGATCCTCAAAAAATTATATTAATTGAATATTTATTTACAGTGTGTGTATATAATGAATGCAGTGTGTGCGTATGAATGCAGTGTGTGCGTATGAATGCAGTGTGCGGATGAGTGCAGTGCGTGTATGAGTGCAGTGCGTGAGTGCAGTGTGTGTGTGTGTATGAGTGCAGTGTGTGTGTGCAGTGCGTGTATGAGTGCAGTGCGTGTATGAGTGCAGTGCGTGTATGAGTGCAGTGTGTGAGTGCAGTGCGTGTATGAATGCAGTGTGTGAGTACAGTGTGTGTGTATGAGTGCAGTGTGTTTGTGTGCAGTGTGTGTGCGTATATATTAATTGAATATTTATTTTCAGTGTGTGTATATAATGAATGCAGTGTGTGTGTATGAGTGCAGTGTGTATGAGTGCAGTGTGTATGAGTGTAGTGCCTGTATGAGTGCAGTGTGCGTATGAGTGCAGTGTGTGTATGAGTGCAGTGTGTGTATGAGTGCAGTGTGTGTATGAGTGCAGTGTGCGTGTATGAGTGCAGTGTGTGTGTGTGTATGAGTGCAGTGTGAGTGCAGTGTGTGTGTGTATGAGTGCAGTGTGTGTGCGTATATATTAATTGAATATTTATTTCCAGTGTGTGTATATAATGAATGCAGTGTGTGTGTATGAGTGCAGTGTGTGTGTATGAGTGCAGTGTGTGTATGAGTGCAGTGTGTGTATGAGTGCAGTGTGTGTGTGAGTGCAGTGTGTGTGTGAGTGCAGTGTGTGTATGAGTGCAGTGTGTGTATGAGTGCAGTGTGTGTATGAGTGCAGTGTGTGTGAGTGCAGTGTGTGTGAGTGCAGTGTGTGTATATGAATGAAGTGTGAGTGTGTGATGCAGTGTGTGTTTGTGTATGTGTTGGTGGGGGTGGGGATGGGCATTTGATATATTATTAATTATAATTTTTTTTTTTTTATTATATTATTATTTTTTTTATTATTATTATTTATTATTTAATTATTATTATATATTTTTTTTATTATCTTTTTTTTTTCGTCCCCCCTCCCTGCTTGCTAGCTGGCCAGGGAGGGGGGCTCCTTCCCTGGTGGTCCAGTGTCATTGGTAGTTCAGTGGGGGGAGAGGGGTGCTGGCAGAGCTGTACTTACCTTTCCTGCAGCTCCTGTCAGCTCCCTCCTCCTCCGCGTGGTCTGTGCAGCTCCCTCTGTCAGCTCCCAGTGTAAGTCTCGCGAGAGCCGCGGCTCTCGCGAGACTTACACTGGGAGCTGACCGAGGTGCTGAACGGACGGCGCGGAGGAGGAGAGAGCTGACAGGAGCTGCAGGAAAGGTAAGTTACAGCTCTGCCAGCACCCCTCTCCCCCCAGTCTGTATTATGGCAATGCAAATTGCCATAATACAGACTCTGACTCGAGTATAAGCCGAGTTGGGGTTTTTCAGCACAAAAAATGTGCTGAAAAACTCGGCTTATACTCGAGTATATACGGTATATAACGTTGCTCGCTATATATATACCAAGAGGACCAGGAATTCCAAGCTGATAGGTAACATCGTCTGGTTCCTGGTGCCCAGGAATCCCATATGAGGTCCCTAGCAGTCTGCGATAGTTCGCGACCTGCCAGGCACCCCGGAAAGAGTCCAAACCCACCAGAGTCGATCATCCAGGATTAGAGGATGAGGGCTCCCCTTCGGATCCGCGAGGAGCATCGGATAGGATGGTATGAGTAGGGGATCCGCGTAGGACAACACGAGGACGTCCGGCAACCAGGGTTGGCCCCGCCATAGGGGGGCGATGAGAAGTAGAGACACACGTTGATTCCTCAGGTATTGGATCGTCCTCGCTATCATAGCGAAGGGGGGAAAGGCGTACGCTCCCGTGGTTGGCCATGACTGGAGAAATGCATCTACTGCCTTGCTCTCCGCATCCGAGAGCCAGCTGAAGTAATCCTGTGTCTGCTTGTTGTTGCGTGACGCAAACAGATCCAGGTGAAAGGGGCCTCTCCTGTCCGAGAGGCGTTGGAAGACCTGGGGATCTAGACTCCAGTTGCTGCCGTCCCGCCAGTGACGAGAAAACTAATCTGCCGTGAGGTTCGTCTCTCCCGGGAGATATTCCGCCTTGAGGGAGATGTTGTGGGGTAGGCAGAAGTTGAAGATCTCCTTTGTTATCTCTGATAGGAGCCGGGATCGGGCTCCGCCCAGGCGGTTGATGTAGCGAACCGAGAAGACGTTGTCCATCCGGACGAGGATGCAACAGTTCGATTTGTCCCTCGCTAGGCTGCGAATGGTGAAGGATCCCACCAAGAGCTCCAGGCAATTTATGTGCAAGTTGATCTCCTGTAAAGTCCAGGCATCTAGTGTCGGTCTGCTGTCGCTCGTCGCGCCCCAATCCCAGAGGCTGGCGTCTGACTCCAGTATGACGTTGGGCGCGTTCCCGAAGATGGCCCGCAGTTTAATGCCTCCATGCTGTTCAACCACCATCCAAGTTCTTCCATTACCGGGACCGTTTGGTCGTAGGAAGGGTTCTGGCGAAGAAAGGAGGCTTTCAGGCATTGCATGTGAGGCTCAAATGTGAGGCCAGAATCAAGTATAATACCAAGACAGTGTGTGTATGTCTGTCTGTCAGTGTATGTGTGTATGTCTGTCTGTCAGTATGTGTGTGTCTGTCTGTCTGTCAGTGTGTGTATGTCTGTCTGTCAGTGTGTGTGTATCTGTCTGTGTGTGTGTGTGTATCTGTCTGTCTGTCTGTGTGTGTGTATCTGTCTGTCTGTCAGTGTGTGTGTGGGTCTGTCTGTCAGTGTGTGTGTGTCTGTCTGTCAGTGTGTGTCTGTCTGTCTGTCAGTGTGTCTGTCTGTCAGTGTGTGTATGTCTGTCAGTGTAAGTATGTCTGTCAGTGTGTGTATGTCTGTCAGTGTGTGTATTTCTGTCTGTCAGTGTGTGTGTCTGTCTGTCAGTGTATGTCTGTCTGTCTGTCAGTGTGTGTGTATGTCTGTCTGTCAGACAGTGTGTGTGTATGTCTGTCAGTGTGTGTGTATGGCAGTCTGTGTGTGTATATGTCTGTCTGTCAGTGTGTGTGTGTATGTCTGTCAGTGTGTGTGTGTATGTCTGTCAATGTGTGTGTGTATATGTCTGTCAATGTGTGTGTATGTCTGTCTGTCTGTGTGTGTGTATATGTCTGTCTGTCAGTCTGTGTGTGTATGTCTGTCTGTATCATTGTGTATGTATGTCTCTATATGCCTCTCCGTTTCTTTATGTCTGTATTTCTGTGTGTGCCTGTGTCTGTATGAATGTATGTCTGTGTTTGTACGACAATGTACCTGTATGTGTAGATTGTATGACTGTGTTTGTTTGATTGTGTGCCTTTTATGACTGTGTGTCTGTATATCTTTGTGACTGTGTGCCTGAATAATTATGTCTGTGTGCTTGTATGGTTGTGTGTCTGTATGTTTGTGTATTTGTGCATGTATGTATTTTTGCCTGTATCCATGTCTATCTGGGAGAAAAAGAGAGATAGATAGGGGCTGGGGGGAAGAAAGAGACAGAAAGGGGCTGGCGGGGAAGTAAGAAATACATAAGAGGGGTTGTAGGAGACACACTAAAGGGCACAGAGGGGCCAAAGGGGTAAGACATTCAAGAGGTTGGATATGCAACACTAAGAAAGAAATTCAAAAGGGGGCTACGAGACACAGAGGTGAAGATGCATTGTTTATTTTTGGGGGGGTGGGGGCAGCGGGAGGTGTGGGGTGGGGCGTCAAAATGCATCTTCGCCTGTGTAGTCAAAAATCCTAGCACCGGCCCTGCCTCCAGGAATAGCACGTTAAGGAGTCTATCAGTATCCTGCTTCTTTAACACTATGTACACTGTATGGTGAGAGCTAATAGTGAGTGAGGAGTAGCTGAAATGGTTGGAGTCTGTCAGTGTGTGTCAGGATCGGGACAGGGATCCAACACGCAGAGTACAAACAGTAGCCAGATACGTATACCGTTGCAGGAATCCACATGGAAGCGTATGGGGTTGTTTGGTTTTAGTACAAACTTCACATGCAGCGATGAACTCCTCAATATCCCTCCGTAAAGCAGGCCACAAGAAGTCCTTAGAGATCAACGCGTAAGTCTTGCGAATACCAGGATGTCCCGCCATCTTGCTATTATGTAAACACTGTAAAAGTTCCAGTTGAAGAGCAGGAGGAACGAAATGACGGCCCGCAGGAGTCTGTTTAGGTGCTAGATGTTGCAACTTAATGATCTCGGCCAATAATGGAGAATGAATCCTGAGATTCGTATTAGCAATGATATTGCATTTCGGAACTATAGAAGAAAGAACTGGTTCAGGTACAGTAGAAGGTTCATATTGGCGAGATAATGCATCGGCTTTAGAGTTTTTAGAACCAGGTCTGTAAGTCAGTACATAATTGAAGTGAGTCAGGAATAAGGACCAACGAGCTTGTCTAGAGGATAAGCGCTTAGCCTCCCCAATATAGGACAAGTTTTTGTGGTCCGTCAAAATCGTAATAGGGTGTAGGGTCCCCTCCAACAAATGTCTCCACTCCTTTAAGGCTTTAATGACTGCTAACAGTTCCCTTTCCCCGATGTCATATCTGCTCTCAGGCCCAGAAAATTTCTTAGAGAAGAAACCACAAGGGTGTAACGGTTTATCCACCCCTAACCTTTGAGACAGAACAGCCCCAACTGCTGTCTCAGAGGCATCGACCTCGAGCAAGAAAGGCAGAGTCGTATCAGGATGGACTAGAATGGGAGCCGAGGCAAAAAGTTCCTTGAGAGTCTTGAAAGCACCCAGAGCCTCCTTAGACCAGAACTTAGTATCAGCCCCTTGTTTGGTCATATTGGTAATAGGCGCAATGATAGAGGAGTATCCTTTAATGAAGCGCCTATAGTAGTTGGAAAAACCAATAAACCTTTGGATAGCCTTGAGTCCTTTGGGCAAGGGCCAGTCTAAAATAGATTGGAGTTTTACAGGATCCATTTTAAAACCTTCCCCAGAAATCACGTATCCAAGAAAGTCTACCTGAGACTGATCAAAACTGCACTTCTCCAATTTGCAATATAGACCATGTTGCAGCAGCTTGTGTAATACCTTTCTGACCTGTCTATGGTGAGTCTCAATCTCCTTAGAGTGTATTAGTATGTCGTCCAGGTAAACGATAACACAATCATGCTGAAACTCCCTAAGTACCTCATTAATCAAATCTTGAAATACTGCAGGAGCATTGCATAGTCCAAATGGCATAACAGTGTATTCGTAATGACCATACCGGGTATTGAATGCCGTCATCCACTCGTGACCTTGCTGGATTCTCACCAAATTGTAAGCCCCTCTGAGATCTAACTTGGTGAAGATTTTGGAGCCCTTAAGACGATCAAATAACTCGGTAATCAGTGGGATAGGATAGGCATTTCTGACAGTTATTTTATTCAAGCCTCGGTAATCGATACAAGGTCTCAGCGTGCCATCCTTCTTCTTAATGAAAAAGAACCCAGCCCCGGCCGGAGAAGAAGACCTCCTGATGAATCCCTTTTCTAAATTCTCCCGAATATACTCCTCTAGAACCGAGTTTTCCTGAACAGACAAAGGATATACATGGCCCCTCGGAGGCATAGTGCCGGGTAGAAGCTTAATCTTACAGTCAAATGACCTGTGTGGAGGCAAAGAATCGGCATTCTTCTTGTCAAACACTTCCCTTAAGTCTAGGTAAAGGTCTGGTATTTGTCTTTCTGTGGACTGAGTAGGATTCTCCGGTATGTTAATATTAGCTAATGGAGAAACCTTGCACAAACACCGATCCTGGCAGCCCTGGCCCCACGAGAGTATCTCTCCTAACTCCCAATCGATAATAGGGTTATGTTTTTTCAACCATGGGTACCCCAGAACTATGGGAACGGAAGGAGACGAAATGAGCAGAAGAGATAAATTCTCCACGTGTAGGATACCAACATTTAAACTAATGGGTATGGTTTCACGAAAGATAACAGGGTCTAGTAGTGGTCTACCATCTATGGCCTCAACGGCCAAAGGTGTCTCCCTTAGCTGGGATGGGAAATTGTTCTTACTAGCAAAGGCTTGGTCGATAAAATTCTCAGCAGCACCGGAATCTATCAATGCCATAGCCCTTACTACTTCCTTCCCCCAAGTTAAGGAAACTGGTAGCAGAAGCCTGTGATCTTTATAATCAGGAGTAGAGGACAAAATAGAAACACCCAAGGCCTGTCCTCTAGAGAGACTTAGGTGCGAGCGTTTCCCGGGCGGTTAGAACAGTTCGAGAGTAAATGACCCTTGGCTCCACAATACATACACAAACCCTCTCTTCTCCTGTGCTGTCTTTCCTCCTCAGAGAGGCGGGTATACCCTATCTGCATAGGTTCAGTAAGCAAAGATATCGTGGAGTCAGGACTTGGAACAGCGGGAGCTAACCTAAAAGAAGGTCTCTGGTTCCTCTCTCGAGTGTTCTGTCTCTCTCTTAGACGTTCATCTATACGAGAGATGAACGAAATTAAATCCTCTAAATTCTCAGGGAGTTCTCTGGTAGCAACCTCATCAAGGATTACATCAGATAGGCCATTCAAAAATACATCCATATACGCCTGCTCATTCCACTTGATTTCTGCCGCCAGAGACCTGAACTCTAGTGCATAATCCACCAGTGTTTGGTTCTCCTGTCTCAGGCGCAACAGTAATCTGGCTGCATTAACCTTTCTACCTGGAGGGTCAAATGTTCTTCTAAAAGCAGCTACAAATGCGTTATAGTTATAAACTAATGGATTATCGTTCTCCCATAGTGGGTTGGCCCATCTCAGAGCTTCCTCAATGAGTAGGGTGATAATAAATCCTACTTTTGCCCTATCTGTAGGATAAGAGCGAGGTTGCAATTCAAAGTGGATACTAATTTGGTTTAAAAAACCACGACACTTCTCAGGAGCCCCACCATAGCGTACTGGGGGGGTAATGTGAGAAGAAGCACCCACTGTGGCTACCTCTAGACCTGAACCGACAGGAGAAACAGGGGTATTACGTATCTCCTCTGGTGGGTTATTGGCACAAGCTAATAGAGCCTGTAGCGCAAGCGCCATCTGATCCATTCTGTGATCCATGGCTTCAAACCTAGGATCAGGAGCAGCCAGCTGACTGTTTGTACTTGCAGGATCCATTGGCCCTGTCGTAATGTCAGGATCGGGACAGGGATCCAACACGCAGAGTACAAACAGTAGCCAGATACGTATACCGGACCTTAGAATGGCCGGACTAACGTAAGTAGTACAGTATAGAATGGTCAAAGACAAGCCGAGGTCGAGGGTAACAGAAGACAGGTAAGCGAGAGACAAGCCGAATCAAGGGTAACAGAGATAAGCAGAGTAAGGTAAACAAGCCGGGTCAAAACCAAAAGGGATAATAGAATACACAAGCACTGAGTGACTAGAACAAGCTAGAACCACGACAGGGCAATGAGCTAATGAAAGAAGCTCTGTTAAATACCCTGTTCAGAGCAGTAACCACGCCTCCGAGGCGTCCTGATTGGTCCTGCAGCAATTGACTGACAGGTCGTTCCGGGGGAGTGTCCTGATGACTACTTCCTGCCTAGATGCTGTAAAAGGCAGTCACTCCCTCGCGGCCGGCCTAGCATGACCGGATAGACCGCGGGGAAGGGAGCCATCAGACCTTCTGTATGGAGGAACAGCTAAGTCTCTACCTCTTTCGGAGGTAGAGACCACAGGTACCCTGACAGTGTGCTGACAGCTAGTGGAGTAGCTGACATGTTTCATAACAGCAGCAGTATTTAATAGAAAGCTAAAATCATCACAACATGAGCACTGAAGATGAGACCATAAGAGGAAGAGCTAAGAGAAGGCTAGGGAGATCGACAAAGAGAGACAAACATTTTACAGAGACATGTACTGTGTGGGAATCTCTGTATTTAAGCTCTGTGTAATCCATCACATCTTTCCTGGCTTTGTGGAGTAGTTATGGGCATTTCCTCATTGTGGTTAGCTCTGTGTGTCATGTATCTGTATGTTACTCAGTTCTACCTGTTTTATAAGTATCTCTCTAGTCTACCCAGTATTGTATATTATAACTCTTTTTTTCCCCTCAGCTCTGTTTGTGGTATTGTTATATCTGTATTGTGCTCAGCTCTATGTATTATATAAATATCTTTATGTTGTGCCAAGCTTGTTTTATTGTATGAGCATCTTTGTAGTATGTTCTGCTCTCTGTATTGTATGAGTATCTCTGTACTGTATAGGAAGGAATACAATTATGGGGGAGGAGCCTGGCACTCCACCATCTTAAAACATTTCTAGCCGTCATTGTTTTACATTGTATTGTATTGATTTTTTTTGTGTAACTTTTCTAGGCATTCATGGATTTTTTTTTAACTCACAAACAACGAAGTCCATCTTTTTCTTACACTTCCCAAGTCTGTGTTTAAAAGGAAATGTGATTTTAATATATGATACTAATTCAAATATACTGAGAAGCAAGTATTTGAGCTTTTCTTCAAAGACATCTGTGGTCAGTTTTTGGGCCAGTAACCAGTGATTGCAAGTATAGCTTGATTTATAACTTTTGTAAACAATGAAACAGGAAAAACCCCAAAAAGAAGATGGTAAAAAATCCAACAAGTCACTCATTTTAGTTACATTGTGGGAACATAAGTGCAGCAGTCATAATGGCCACGTTAGTTTGTGTTGTATGAAGAAGCATTTCTCTAAAGTTGCCAAAATATCCCAGAAATAAAGAAATTGCAAATATCAGCAAATACAGTATATTAGAATTAAGAATAGTGGTTACCAAACATATAATAATCTCAAAGGGAAACAAATGTGCTAAACTTTCCGTTTGTACTGCATGAATAGTGTGTTACTTATATAGAAGATAAACTGTTAGAGAGCATGAAAGCCATATGCTGACTGTGTGACAGTGATGTGATCAGATAGCAAATTTCTGAGCAGTTATGACAAAAGTTCCAGCAATACTGTGATTTATTTAAAAAATTCAAGTTGTGGTCATTTTCTAAATGCCTACAGTGTTTCTACAAATTGGTTAAGTGGCTTTATTCCAATATAAATGAAACAAAACGGTATTAAATAGAATATCTAGGACTTCAACCTGTTAAAGTAGATCTTATCGGAAGGTTGAAAATGACAGAAACCTAAACCATTGCAACATACTCATTAATACTGTGTAGGCATCCCTGGGGATCTCCCATCTCCGCCAAACGTAGGAAAGTGAATTTCAGATATTGCATAAGACCCAAACCAGGGTTTAAGTACAGGAGTACAGTAAGTTACAGCAAAAGTGGTATTTATTAACTGGTGTAACTTTTCCACAATGCCAAATAAAAAAACGTTGAGAAATTGCTCCATAGGAAACTATATACACTGCAATGCATCTATCCTTGTTTATTCATGTGTATATTTTCAATAAAATAGATTGAAAGGATAAATTGAAATGCCATTTGAAATTGGTATTGTTTTTTTCCCCAAAAAATCCCATGTTCTGACATATACCATATTTTTCCGGATATAGGACTCAAGCTATTTTTTTTACCCCAAATATAAATATATAAATACAGCCAAGATTAGACCCAGTGAGGAGATCAAAGGACTTCATCACTAGGCCATTTCAGCCTTCTATGGCAGATGGGGGGCCTAGGAGAGTTCAACCTGCCACTCTGAATGGAGACGACTCAGAGTATTGCTCCTGTGAGTCTGGCCTGTAAGAGCTTTGCCGCAGATTACCATGGCAAAGCTCCCATACTACACAGTGATGGAAATTTTGAAAATAGGAGGTGCAGTATAGAGTCATTCACCATCATCATGTCCCCTCTCCCTGGCCAAAGGTAAGAAGCGGGGAGGAGGGAATAAATAATAAAAATGTAAATTAAATTTATAGCAAAAACGGGGGTGGGTGGGGGGGGGTGGGCGGGAGAGGAGTGACGGAGTCAGAGACCTAAGAGCTCCAGTACACAGCCACAAAAAAAATAGCTTTTTAGCCACCTTACCCGCAGCCATCGTGTCCTGGGGGACCCCCACACAATGCCCAACTAACATGGGGCAATAAAATAGAAAACAAAGACCGTATAAGCCGCACCTGGGGTTGACGATCGGCGACCTATAGCGACAGGCACAGGGCGCAACAGGGCCTAAAATGGTTCGCCTTTCAGACTGCAGATCCGACTTCTCGGATGACTTCTCTGGCGGAATGGAGGAACAGATCCCGCAGTCGGCAACACAACCACAGCGCAGCCCAGAGAATCCTGACACTGACCCAGTAACCAGAGGAGTACTGAAGGAACTCCTGGCCGAACTCCAGAAATTCATCTCCGCTGATGTTGCGGCGGTCCAAGGCGACATACAGGGCCTCACGTGCCACATGGGAGATCTGGAGGGCACGACACCCAAGAACATCCAACACATAACACTCCAACAGGAGGTTGGAGAGCTACAGATGCAAAATCAGATACATGAACGCCGTTTCACAGCACTGGAAGACACCAGGTGCCGCAATAACCTCAAGGTGCGTGGGGTGGCTGAAACTATACAAGACGCCGAGGAGTTTATGGGAGACCTTATTGCCCCAAAACAGGCCAGAATGGTGCAACTGGAGGGCCTTTTCCGCATTTCTAGATCTCACAGGGCCCCGCCCACATCACCAAGGGGCCTGGTGGTTCAATTCAGAAGTGGGGTGGACAAAGCTGCTGTCCTTAATGCCCTGAATGGAAAACTCACTACATACAAGAGCTCCATGAGGCCACAGCTTTGCTGCACACTTTGGGACTTCCTATGGACTCCCTCGACCAAAAACACAGGCTGCAGCGAAACAGCGCACCCATAATTGGGACCCAGCTCGGATCACCCCTTTCATCCCGCAGAAACCCACGCCGAAACCGTACGCAGCAGTGACAACCTGAACCTCGGTCGAGGATTCTGACCCTGTGCCCATGGACTAGTTGGCACCTTTGTTCATCATTGTGTACTTGTTCCTTTTGTGTTTACTTTTACCTCCACCTTTGTTATTAACGGTAGAATTTTGGTTTAAATATGATTTTTTACCCACGCAGACCAGCCGGTCTCGCAACGCGTGCACCTCCTACCCCCACGCCTGAGTCATATCTCTTAAGGCGGCAACGCCAGCTGGCACGTCGAGGCAACAACCCACACATGACTGCAGTTCCATACAACAGTACTACACGACAGGACACACAGTAACGCAGTCCTCAGCCCCCACTTTCGTTTTCATTAATAAGATTATGTTCTGCAGCGTTAGCTATCTTTTTTCTGTATGCCCACCACGCTGGCCCAAACGCAAGCACTCTCAACTCTCACTACACAGGCACACTCAAACGACAATTCTGGTTTACACCAATCATAGATTTACAGTAATACCACATCACCAGAAATACGCTACCCACAGATGAAGTTCACTAAACCCACTATTTCTGGCGCAGCGGCGCATAACACTTCTAGCCTAGGTTAGAATTACATCCCACGTGTGTTTACATTTTCTGAAACTGTACGATAATCTCACATGAATACCTATGGCTCTATACAAAATTGAAAATTGTACCGTTCTGTTCTTTTAATGTCATGATGCGGTCATATTTTGTTGCTATAAATGGTCTAGTGCCTGCGGTTGTGGCTATGCAAGCCCTTCTGTTCAATTACGCACTACAAAAATAAAGAATTATATATAGAAAAAAATTATCGCCAAAAACTATATAGAACTGCTCCCCTCTCGTGCCTCACACAATACAGCCCCTATCTCAACCCACAAATTCAGAAGACTTCCCCTACACACTCACAGCATCCACTATACACACAGACTTCCTCTCTTACACATACTGCATCCCCTAAGTATCCATGTATTGTATTCCTTATACACACACACACACACACTACATTCCTTAAACTCACACATTTCATCCTCGTATTAACGCACTACATTATCTACCCATGTACACCTACCATTATGTTGCAAAACCACAAATTTTGGGTAGAGTAAAAAAGGGAGGTTATATGTCAGGTCTCCCCTAATTACAGAGTGGTCCAGTGGACGGCAGTTTTTTTTGTTTTTTACTTCTTTGTTTATTGAGGTTAGAGAGATTGCATTATCTCTCTCAGCTTAATTCATATGGTTACACTTGTAATTTTCCTTGCATATTGCAAAAACTGTACTTTCTTAGTCTCCCTTCCATGAGACTCGAAACATTAGACCTACAATGTCATCAAGAGGATTGTAGGAAGAGGTTGGGGCCTTTTTTTCAGGGTCCTTCTAAGTTTGTGGTATCACAAATTCATTTTGTTTTTCAGGAAAGGCAGTTAATTGCTGTATGTTTTGCTTGAAAGAGTTACATTTATGTTAAGAAAAGACCAAGAACCTTGTACATTGCAAGGACGTCATGTAACGTAGTTCTGCACACGACCCTAGCCTTACACCCACTTTATTAGACACCCCTCCTATTACATGCAATCTTGAAAAGTTTTAGATCAAGGATTTGTTACATGCCTTTACCTTGTGGCTTGCACGAGCTGTCCATGCTGTTAGTTAATAGTTGGCAATATTTGATTGGTAATCAATACAACTCCCCCTAGTCCTCCCCTTTATTGCGGTTGCCAAAAGGGAATCATGACATGTCACACATGTCATGTGTCCTTAATAAACTTCAGACATTTTCTGAACTGACTACTTTGTACGGTCTCTAATTGAGTGTCCACAAGTACTTGGGGCCTGGTATGATCTGGATAAACAACAAGTCCATGGCAGTAGAGGTCTGGTGATCACCAAGGAGCAGTTCCAACAGTGCCACCAGTTAACATGATATCATGTACGGTAAATATATTGGTAAAAAGTGAAGCATAACCTCAGATAACTGAAAAAAGTGCATGTCCTGACATAGAAAATTAAATCTTATTTCCTCCCAAAAAGTCTGTAATGTCATGAATATGTACCTACTATCAATGTATTTTAGAAATGTGTAAAAAAAACTCCACTTTAAAAGATGAAGTCCAACCCTTCAAGCATAGGTCTACATTTATGATAGGCAGTAAAGCACCAGACAATGAGACAAATAAAACAGAGAATCATGAGACCAGCCATGGAATATGGGGAAGTGGTATTCCTTACCAAAGCTATGTCTCAATAAACTGAACTTGCACAACTGAACGTGCTGCTCTGTAATACATGATGTAATTGGATTAGTCCATCACTGTGATATGTCAAAGTAATTACAATTAATTTGACTTGCAAAGGATAAATCACATATTATACATACGTTATACCGCTCTCCTTGGAAACAAATCTGTTATTTCAGCAATATGTTTATTTCAGCTCTCCAAAACTGCTGAACTTCCGGGTTCCTGTTAATGTAATTGTTTTTTAATTCAGATATATACCACAGAGCTTTTTTTTTTTTTATTCTTTTTTTTTGTTGTGCAGGTAGTTACATTTCTTTGTTAAACGCCACAACAGCATACATATAGAGTCATACAAGCTTAACATTGGCAAGAATGTGTGCACATTTTTAAAGATAAACAAGTTCAATGATAATAGGCTGAACATTACTTATGAGGTACTGCTATGAAGTTAATATGTATAGGGTTTAAGCCCTTAAGGACCAAACTTCTGGAATAAAAGGGAATCATGACATGTCACACATGTCATGTGTCCTTAAGGGGTTAAAAAAATAATTAAAAAAATATCCGACATGAAGATATTAAATACAGTAAGTAAGTTAGTAAATGAACAAGCCAGATTAGGTCTGACGTTTGGTAGCCGCTGGGTACTTACGATTCCGGCAACCGGGTAGAGCCCTCGTGAGACTGGGGACAAGCAGTGAGAAATAACATGGCATATAATACGTTTGCGTAGGTTGGCTGGCTTTAAGGCTAATGCCAGTTTCAGTGGGTGTCACTGGGTAATGGGTCAAGCAAGTAGATTATTAGGGGTAAGCCATTCATTAACTGGCCTGCAGCCTCTGCCTGAGGCGGTTTAACCAATGCCCACTAATGGCTGCCTGCCAGGAGATCTGAGTCCATCTCCTTGTAGGTGAGGGCACCATCTGTCCCAGGTGCATGTGTAGTCATATATTTCCCTGACCTCTCCGCCACCGAGTACAGTAGCTGGGGCTAGGCCTCCAGGCCCTCTAGGTGCCCGTGAGTTAGTGCGCCATATATGAGCTCTCCAACTGAGCGGCATACTGGCGTGGAGTCTTCTCCCCTGTGAGTGCCGTATAGGAATGTAGTTGCGAGGTGGTAACTTGCGTGATAGGTGGCACCAAGTTTGGTGCTTGGGGGGTCCGCCGTCGGCCCGTCGGTGAGAGTGTTGCTTTTCTGTATGCGCTTTGTGCTGAAAAGCCGCCACTTCAGCCCTTGTTTCCCATGTAGTAGGTATAGCAGGGTGGGTGGAGTTGTGCTCTATGCGCCTCCAGAAGTCCCGGCATATGCTGTCAAACTGAGTTTCAAAGCGCTCTTGAGGTCTGCGTTCCGGACGGGAGATTTCAGGGTGTAAGCCTACTAGTTTCCCCAGCGGTGCAGAGGGCGGGATGCCGGTCGCCAGTAGAGCTGCTGCTGTTTGCGGTCCCCATGGCGGGAGATCGGCCTTCTCTCCCAGCCACTAGGCCGCTTTCTGTGGTAGGCCTCATTTGTGGAGTGTGGAATATTCACTCTGGGATTTCATCGGGAGTGTGTCCATGGGTCTCCACTCTGTTCAGCATTGCTGTATGGCCGAGCTGGGCTACTTTAGTTGAGTTTGTGGCATAGATTTTCCAAAATGATGTTTGCAAAAAACATATGTGAGGAAGGCTGAACTTGATGGACGCAAGTCTCTTTTCAGCTATGTAACTATGTATGTAACTATGTTGCTTTTTGCCAGAGCTCTCTGCATGCACGTCTGGTTACCTTGGCTGCCAGGCCAGGGCCAGATTAAGAGCCCAGTGGGCCTGGTGCTGACAATTATAATGGGGCCTAATTACAGAATCTTATCGACCAAAAACACTAAAACAGTCATACCTCCTACGCAAAGGATGCAGCTATAAGAAAACACATACTCTATGCTAATCTCTCTCTAATTTATGCTCTCTAATTTATGCACGCACAGCCAGTGTGTGTCCCTCCCACCCACACACAGCCAGTGTGTGCAGGGCCGGACTGGGAAAAAAATTCGGCCCGGGCATTTTTTTACCACAGCGGCCCACTAAGAAGGGTGGCGGGGCAGAGAGGGTGTGTTTTGCCATCACCAATGACAAACACGCCCCCTCTCAAAGTGAGCATGTTGGTTCAATGCTCTTCCAGGGCAGACCATGTGCAGAGCTCTGCTGAAGAGCTCTAGCATGAGAAAAAGGCCCTGCATTTGTTCTGCACAGCGCAAGCAAATTTAATAACATGCTTGCACTGTGTTTCCTTGCAACTTGTCTCTGGTGTCTCTATAAATGGATACCAGGAGACAAAAATGCCAGGAAAGAGTATTGTGCATGTGTTTGGAGCCTGCTTGTGGTATTGTGTGTGTGCAGAGTGAGCTGATTGTGGTGTGGTATTGTGTTATAAGGTCGGTTTTAGGCATGTTGTGTTTGTGGTGTAATGTAATGCATATGTGGCTAGGGGTTGTAGAGAATGTGTATAGGGGATGTAGCAAGAGTGTGCATGCAGGCTATAGTGTGTGTGTGTATAAGTGATGTAGTGTTTGTAGAGAGTGTGTGTTTAGGAGTGTAGTATGTGTTTGCTTACAAGGAATCTAGTGTGTGTGTGTGTGTATATATATATATAAATATGTTTGGAAGTATTGTGTATGTGTGTGGTGCAGTGTGTCGGGGGGGTTCTGTGTGTATGTGAGGGGTGCAGTATGTGTGTGTGAGGGTGCTGTGTGTTTGGGTGCTGTGTGTGATTGATTTGTGTGAGGGTGCTGTGTGATGTGTGTGTGGGTGCTGTGTGTGTGGGTGCTGTGGATGATGTGTGTGTGAGAGTGCTGTGTGTGACGTGTGTGTGAGAGAGTGCTGTGTGTGATGTGTGTGTGAGAGTGCTGAGGATGATGTGTGTGAGTGCTGGGTGTGATGTGTGAGTGCTGGGTGTGATGTGTGTGAGTGCTGAGTGTAATGTGTGTGAGTGCTGAGTGTAATGTGTGTGAGTGCTGAGTGTAATGTGTGTGAGAGTGCAGATGTGAGAGTGCTGTGGATGATGTGTGTGAGAGTGAGTGTGATGTGTGTGAGAGTGCTGAGTGTGAGAGTGCTGTGGATGATGTGTGTGAGTGCTGAGTGTGATGTGTGTGAGAGTGCTGGGAATGATGTGTGTGAGAGTGCTGTGGGTGATGTGTGTGAGTGCAGATGTGAGAGTGCTGTGGATGATGTGTGTGAGAGTGCTGTGTGTGAGAGTGCTGTGTGTGTGAGTGCTGAGTGTGATGTGTGTGAGAGTGCTGAGTGTGAGAGTGCTGTGGGTGATGTGTGTGAGAGTGCTGTGTGTGAGAGTGCTGTGGATGATGTGTGTGAGAGTGCTGTGTGTGAGAGTGCTGTGTGTGTGAGTGCTGAGTGTGATGTGTGTGAGAGTGCTGAGTGTGAGAGTGCTGTGGGTGATGTGTGTGAGAGTGCTGTGTGTGAGAGTGCTGTGGATGATGTGTGTGAGAGTGCTGAGTGTGAGAGTGCTGTGTGTGTGAGTGCTGAGTGTGATGTGTGTGAGAGTGCTCTGTATACATGTTAGAAGGGATTGTGTGTGTGTGGGGGGTAAATAAAAACAAAAAAAACATAAGTAAGCATTATGTCCCCCCCTCCTTACCTCTTAGCCTGTGAGGGGGGGACCGGCATGCAGGTGAGTGGGAGGGGGGGGACCGGCATGCAGGTGAGTGGGACGGGGGGACCGGCATGGTGCACCTTCCCTGGTGGTCCAGCGGTGAGTGAACTCTAGCCTGCGGGCTAGAGTTCACTCTCGCGAGATCCGGTCGTTGCCATGGCAACGCTCCGGATCTCGCGAGAGGAACCCGGCGGAGCTGCAAGATAGAGCTTCGCCGGGCATCCTCTGCTGGCAGGCTGGCTCCCTCCTTCTCTCTCCCCGCCGGCGGCCGCCTTTGATAGAATGTGGGCCGGTGAGGGAGATCTTTGATCTCCCCACCGGCCCTCCATGGAATACAGCGGGGCCGGCGCTCAGATAGTGCCGGCCCTGCATAGACCGGCAGGGGAGATCCTGGGACCTTCCCCTGCCGGCCTCGGCCCATGGCCACCGCGGCCCACCGGGCATTTGCCCGGTGTGCCCGATGGCCAGTCCGGGCCTGAGTGTGTGTCTCTCCCACCCACGCACAGCCAGTGTGTGTCTCTCCCACCCACGCACAGCCAGTGTGTGTCTCTCCCACCCACGCACAGCCAGTGTGTGTCTCTCCAACCCACGCACAGCCATTTTCTCTCTCTCTCCCACCCACGCACAGCCAGCGTGTGGCTTTCTCTCTCCCACCCACGCACAGCCAGCGTGTGGCTTTCTCTCTCCCACCCACGCACAACCAGCGTGTGTCTCTCTCTCTCCCACCCATGCACAGCCAGTGTGTCTCGTTCTCTCCCACCCACGCACAGCCAGCGTGTGTCTCTCTCTGTCCCATCCACGCACAGCCAGTGTGTCTGTCCCACCCACGCACAGCCAGTGTGTGTCTCTCCCACCCACGCACAGCCAGTGTGTGTCTCTCCAACCCACGCACAGCCATTTTCTCTCTCTCTCCCACCCACGCACAGCCAGCGTGTGGCTTTCTCTCTCCCACCCACGCACAGCCAGCGTGTGGCTTTCTCTCTCCCACCCACGCACAACCAGCGTGTGTCTCTCTCTCTCCCACCCATGCACAGCCAGTGTGTCTCGTTCTCTCCCACCCACGCACAGCCAGCGTGTGTCTCTCTCTGTCCCATCCACGCACAGCCAGTGTGTCTGTCCCACCCACGCACAGCCAGCGTGTCTCTCTCTCTCTCTCCCACGCACAGCCAGCGTGTCTCTCTCTCTCTCTCCCACGCACAGCCAGCGTGTCTCTCTCTCTCTCCCACGCACAGCCAGCGTGTCTCTCTCTCTCTCCCACGCACAGCCAGCGTGTCTCTCCCCCACCCACGCACAGCCCGTGTGTGTGTGTGTCACTCTCTCTCCCAGCCACGCACAGTCGGTGTGTGTGTGTGTCGCTCTCTCTCCCCTACCCACGCACAGCCAGCGTGTCTCTCCCAGCCACGCACAGCCAGTGTGTCTCTGTCCCACGCATTCCCCTCCTGCCAATCATTTCATGTAGCGTGGCCAAGGCACCACAGTAGAGAATCTTCTGTATTCTCTACCCAGTCAAACCTTAAGTGCTCCCAGACAGAATAGTGGATACAGAGATTCTCCACCACAGTTCACTCGACCACGCTACAAGTAGGTAGGCTGGCACTGCAGAAGGAGGAAGACAGCAAAAAGAGGGGATGGACAAAGAGACACATAGGGGACTGAGGGTGGACAAAAAGACACAGAGTGGGGCAGGGGTGGCAAAGAGATACACAGGGGGCAAAGTGACACACAAAGAGGCTTTGGGGGGCAAAGACACAAACAGAGGGTTTGGCGGGGACAAAGAGACAAGGGGGAGCATACTTAGAGGGACTTAGCTAAACAAAGAGGCACACAGAAGAGTTGGGGGGGATATAAAGACACACAGGGCTGGAGGGGCAAAGAGAAAGATGGAAGGACAAAGACATACAAAGGGAGCTGCGGGGGGCAAAGAGACACAGTGGGGCTTTGGGGGGACAAAGACACGCAGGGGCAAAGAGACAAACTTGGGGGAACAGACACACAGAGGGGCAAAGAGGCACACAGAAGGGCTGGGGTGTCAGACACAGAAGGGCTTAGAGAGAAAAAGACACACATACAGGAGCTTGGAGGATAAAAAGACACACAGAGAGGCAAAGAGACACAGGGCTAAGAGGGACAGAGAGACACATAAAGCTGGCGATTTTTGTTTTTTGGGGGTGGTGCAAGTATCTGGTCTTGTCTAGGGTGGAAAATAGTCTAGCAACAGCCCTGCCTCAGTGTGAGTGTCACCCACAGACCACATCACTGTTTTATTCAGGGGCACTTATGCCCCGAGTAAGGGACCTAGCAACTTGGTCTTCTAAGCTTGCTCTCAAACTCTGTTAACAAATAAATTGTATAATTTTAACTCTATATTTATGAAAAATATCCCTTATTAAAAAAATAAATGTTTACCCTAATCTAATGTCCACTCATCATTGAGTGTTTGTATTTCATGTATTTGTGTTTATGTCTTTACCACCCACCTATCGTATGTGTGAGCACCCATTCCTTGCGGACTGCCTGGGAGTGTGCATTGCTACTCCCATCTGCAGGTCAATCCACTTTGTGCAAAGTGCATGTGCTCAATGTATCACCAAAACTGTCCAATACAATTCTCTCAGGGGGACTCAAAATAGGAGTATACCTCCCTTGAGAAGCTCAATAATCATACATTTTTTTTTAAAGTAAGTATTTTAAAAATGAAATGAATGTGAATGTTTTTTTACTACTGCATGTTGAAACTTGATGAAAACATTTATAACATAATTAGTTAGATTTTCTGTAATATAAATATATATTTTTAATTTAACTTTTATTTATATCAGTGTTCATTCATTCTGGAGTTATCCTTTTAATATGTTTAAGGGAATAGAATAGAATAAAGCAACAACTGTACATGTTTCACAATGTTACACTTTATTCCTGTTTACTTTTAATAAAAAATAAATTTTGATTAAAATCTGTTTGTTTTCTTTTAACTATATGCCTATACTGTTTTTCTTCTCATGTGGGAAACCATGTTAGTCTCTGTAGCGGGCCGAGGGTAACCCGATTGGTTACATCAGCTAATGCAGAATGAAGAGACCCATTTTCCCCCAGAAACTGGACGACACACTGTTCCAGGGGTACAACAACCACTTTATTTGGCCCCTGGATGCCGTTCGTCTATACAAACGGCGGCCACCCAGGGAAGCACTCATTAATTACTTCCCTTGCGGTTTCACACTTATGTTGCAAGTTGCCAACGTTCTAATTGATTGGTGTGAGCACGCCAGGGAGCATTGGAATCCGCAAATGCTCCCCCTGGATGACGTTCGTCTAATGAACGGGCTGTCACCCAGGGTCGGCACGCGCCAAGGCTTCCCTTGCGGTCTGTGGTTTTGACACCTCGTAACGCAGTTTGAACGTTCTACAACAACATTCTAAATGGGGTTTCGTGGTGGTCCCCGTTTAAGGAGGTGAACGGAACCCGTTCGTATGGCGCTCCCGAAAGGGGAGCAGGCAAAGCATATGAATACAGGGCAAGACATGAGAATAGCACATAGCAATTCACGGACAGGAACAGTCTCCCACAACCAAACAATAACTTTTTAGTCACATGGGTATATTAATCTAATAGATTAAATCAAGACTCAACAAATCCCAGGCGCCAGATCGCCATGGTGACTAGGAATTTTCTCTTGGCGCTTGGGTATTTGTCAGTGCGTTCAGGGGGCTGAGGGAGAATGGAGATGGCGTCGAAGGAACTGTGATCTTGTTGCTCTGCTGTGATGCCGGAAGCCGGTCCGCGAAGAGGCAGAGCAACCCCACACTGGCCCTGAGGGAAAGGAACGTAGGGAGGCTGGGTGCCATTAAATTAAAAAAATAATAATTTGTGAGTGCGAGAGAATGTGTGTGGGTGTGCCAGTATTATTATTAGTATTTATAAATACCCAACAAATTCCGCAGCACAGTACAATAGGTGTGTGTCTGTCAGTGAGTGTCAAATTAGTGAGTGTGTGTCTGTCAGTCACTGAGTGTGTGTGTCTGTCAGTGAGTATGTCTGAGTATGACTGGCACCCTCACCTTTTTTCCCACGCTGTGTTGGCTCTCAGTGGCTGGCCCTGCCTCAATGGCTAATAATCATTCTTGATGATCTCAACCAGTCCATTGCTTCCCATAGGATAGCATTAGGAGGCTACTGCGCATGCGTGGCAAAAATGCCTCACTGCGCCAATCACCATCTACTCATAGAGATGCATTTTCTCTCAAAAGGCAGTGTTTACATTGAAAACCCTGCAGGGACAAGCTATAGATACCAGAATCATGATATTAAGTGTTGGAACATGTCCTGTCCTTGATGATCAGCAGAATTACCTGCCATGGTCTTATAGTTCTAACCAAACTGTACCACAACCTCAAGTATTTGGAGACACTCTTGAGAGACCATACAAAGGAGTCTGATTCAGCAAATTTCCAAAATGTATTAAACAGAACACTGCTTATAAATCTTATGCAATAAGGGGGGTCTAGTGGTATCATTAATTATCAATCAAATATTGACAACTATTAACTTACAGCATAAAATATGCAACAAATTGATTCTATGTTTATCTAGGGGGCATAACTAGGCAGCGTGTTCTTAGAATAGGAGGCTGTAGCGATAGGGTCTTACTAGAAGAGGGGGAACAAAGATGGTCATGTGCCATACTACGTATGTGACGTCCTTTCAATGTACATGTTGTTACTCTTATGATTCAGCTGAACAGAAATTAACCACTTCATTAAGCTGTAGTGGTTCTGGGGCCTACAGTGTCCCTTTAAGAATTATATTTTTGTTGTTGAAAATAACTAGCTTTGTTAGTTTTTGAAAAAACAACAACCTGACTCCTAACTAACCGCGGATTAAGTCCACATAGTAGCAGGTGTGGTTTGTGAAATAGGAGCCCAGGCATAAGATGCTGCCTTCAAAGTATTGTGTAGTGGACATGTACAAAGGTGATGTGAACTAGCACAGCTGTATATTGTCCTAAAAGCAAGGTAGAATATCCATGGTAGAATATATGGTCAATAACTGCATTTTTCTCCTGCTAGATGTTTAAAGACCACACAGTTTAAGGTGGAAGGGCACAGTGAGTCCAGGGTAGATGGAAGAATATTGAATACATAAAATGAAAATAAATAATTAACAATTTTTCTATGATATTTCTAGACTTTCAAATCATGGCAAGCAGATGTGAGTAGTAAACACAGTACCATATACCCATTCCGCTTTCAAAAGTGTCAGATAAAATAAACCAGTTTTCTTTATTTTATTTATTTATTTATTTTATTCTTTATTTTTGCAGTGCATATGGACATAACAAGCTTGCATGGGGTACCCCAACGGCAATCCTCATGCTTTTTTTTTTTAACATTAGTAACATTGGGGTATGCGATAGTTCTTGCACAGTTTTATATTTAGTAGAGGTAATAGGTCGCAGGCTAGGTAGGTAAAATGCTATATAGCGTAGTACAAACAAGCATAACATAGGATTCTAATCTAACCTGTGTGTGAGAGATTATACATAGATGGATGGTGACCCTCAGGTGTACCTATGGGTTAGGTGTGAAATATACATGCAAAGTGAGGCAACCACTGGATTATAGGGCTTTGGTTATTTTTATATTGCTGTTGCATTTATGAGCCATGGAGCAAGTAAATGATAATATCCTGTATACTAAGTATGCATGTCTAAGGTTTAGGTTAGCTTGTCAACAGAGATAACAGAGAAAAAGTGATTGGACAGCTTGGTTAATATTTCGGGTATCCTATCTCAGATGTTAGATTCATGGCTCTCGCTTACTATTGCTAATCATCGAGAGAAATAAAAAAATAAAATAAAAAGAGAAAAACATAACACTTAAATTAAGCCTTGATCATATATCATGGGTCACTCGGGTGGTGTTGCCACAGGTAGATAGTGTCTGTCAGTGTGTGGTCAAGCCTTTCCCTTTCTGGGGGCCCTTATCTCCGTTCATCCGATCCCTGTCGGTAGCAAGGCTGGTGCTGGGCGGGGGGTGAGTCCGCGGACCTCTTCGGTCGATGGAGACGGCTTCCAGGCTTCCCAGGGAGGCAGCGTGCGGGTGTTCCATGTGAGTGTTTGCACATAGGTATGTAGCTTTTTCGGATCAGTCCCTGTAGCGTGTAGGGGGTTTGGGCTACACCGAAGGTGGCTCTGGTGCTTTCTTCCTTGTGGGTACTGCACTCTTCCCCTTCATGGAGCAAATTGGCGAGGTAAGGGGCGCTGAGAGGGTGACCATGTGGTGAGTCCACGTTGAGGCGTTGAGTGACTCACCACTGGTCGGCGATTAAGGTACTGGGGCTGTCGTCTACCTGCCCGTCTCCTTCTTCCCGCTTTCTAATTCTCTCCTGAGGCCCATCCCAGAGTCGCAGGCTGCTGCTCGGAGCTTCGTGGGGTTGCAGTCGGCAGGGTTTCAACCGAGGTGCACCTGCGGGTAGAGAGCCTGGCCCAAAAATCAGCGAGCAGACGGTCAAACCGCTCTGATAGTGGGGGCAGCGGGGGCCCAGGTGCTGGGTAATTAATGGCGTCTGCCATGCTGTGCATCGTTGGTCCGATGGTGCAGGTAAGCCGATTTTGGTTCCCCTGTCTCGGGCTGCAGGCTGTCGTTGCCGGGATATCCCTCTCCGGCAGAGGGGGGGAATGGAGTGTGCCGGGGAGACCATCTGTGATGTAGGCTGCAGTCGGTGGAGGGATCGGTTGCAAAATAAGCAACAAAATGGCCTACACCAGCCTGTAAATGGCAAACCATTGCAAAAGAAGATTTTTTTTTTTTTTTTTTAAATATGTAAAAACGTATTTAATCTGTAAAACATATGGTTGACTAGGAAAAAGTTAATACTTGAGTAGGAGATAGTGCCATTTTCTGCAACAACTGGGGTACACCAAGTTTTACAAATGTTCTACTAAATTTTTAAAGACAGCCGGGAGTTTCTGCAGCTCAGATGAAGATTGATTGTGAGTTAATAGAAAGACCACACAGGTGTAAAGTTAAAGGGCAATGTGTCAGGATTTTGATGGGTGATGCTGAAAGAAATGGCACACAATAGCGGCACAATCTTAGTGTACTCCAATTTCCAGCATGAAGTCATGACAAAAGTAGGGAGTTTACGCTACTTGTGCTGTTTCTGAACTTCCACGTTGCTCTGGTGCTATTTGCCTAGAATTCCTCTAATAATCTCCACCAAACTGTGCGTGGCCGAGTCTCAATTTCAGAAGCCAAATGTGCTGTCTGAAGTATAAAACCAGTACAATGGATTTTATAAATATAACAGCCAAAGCACCTCACTTTCCTGACACTTGCGGCTGCCGCTCCATGGACAAAATCACCCTCTATGAGTCCACGACAAATGAAAAAATGTTGGAGTCAGAAACGAACCAGACCAGTACCCATAAACTAAACAATAAATATAGGTATATAATGACACTGCGGAAGTCAAAAGAAGAAAAGAAAATCTCAGCATTAACAGTTCAGTGTGTTTATGTGAATTTTATTTCAAAGCAATGACATGAATATGGGTGTTGTATCTAATCACAGTGCCATATATCCTCCCTCACCTTACATGGGTCTATAAATTGCCCACTTCAATTTCTCCATTGCCAGCAATTGCATCCCTTTACTTTCAAATTGACCTGCACCCACATACACACTGTCCCCCACTTTCCACACTGCTACAGCTTTACGAAGTTGGGAGCAACTCAGTCTCCCTAACGGCCCGCAGCATCCAGTTATCATGAGCCGCAAGGGCTGTAGCAGGTCTTTGCGTGTAACAAACTCAGATCTCAGTACGTGCTGTCTTGTGCTCCACATACGTTAAAATCATTCCCTCTAGCTGAGAAGTTTGCAATCAATAAATGTTCATTAGCAGTATAAAAACTAGGAATTCTTATCCTTGTAAAGGATCACTATTAGCTTAAGGTTTACAGTCCATTAGCAGTATAAAAACTATGTAAAGGATCTTTGTGAGCTGGAGCTATAAAGGTCCTTCTGCTGGATGGGAACTAGATTTCTCACTGTGAGCTGTCTAGTTCCTATCCCTGTAAGGGACCTGTGTGAGCTGGAGCTATAAAGGTCCTTCTGCTGGATAGGAACTAGATTTCTCACTGTGAACCGTATAGTTCCTATCCATGTAAGGGACCTGTGTGAGCTGGAACTGTAAAGGTCCTTTGGCAGGATAGGAACTAGATTTCTCACTGTGAGCTGTCTAGTTCCTATCCTTTAAGAGGACCCAAACACTATGGAGCAATAGGTCCTTTAGCAGGATAGGAACTAGCTCTCTCAGTGTGAGCAGGATAGTTCCTATCCCTATACAGGACTTAACCACTAGGGGCAAAAAGGTCCTTTAGCAGGATAGGAACTAGATTTCTCACTGTGAACCGTATAGTTCCTATCCCTGTAAAGGACCTGTGTGAGCTGGAGCTATAAAGGTCTTTCTGCTGGATAGGAACTAGATTTCTCACTGTGAGCTGTCTAGTTCCTATCCCTGTAAGAGACCTGTGTGAGCTGGAGCTATAAAGATCCTTCTGCTGGATAGGAACTAGATTTCTCACAGTGAACCGTATAGTTCCTATCCCTGTAAAGGACCTGTGTGAGCTGGAGCTATAAAGGTCTTTCTGCTGGATAGGAACTAGATTTCTCACTGTGAGCTGTCTAGTTCCTATCCCTGTAAAGAACCTGTGTGAGCTGGAGCTATAAAGGTCCTTTGGCAGGATAGGAACTAGATTTCTCACTGTGAGCTGTCTTGTTCCTATCCTTTAAGAGGACCCGAACACTATGGAGCAATAGGTCCTTTAGCAGGATAGGAACTAGCTCTCTCAGTGTGAGCAGGATAGTTCCTATCAGTGGTCGCAGGGGTCGCGGCTGCGACCGGGCCCGGCCCACCAGGGGGCCCGGCCGCCCCTGCGACCCGGTATGTATGTCACTTGGCCCGCCTCTTCTCCTGGGGGGCCCAGGAGCCGGCCACCTCCGGGCCCCCCGAGGCTGGCCCTGCTGTCACCCGGCTGGCCGGTCCTGCGGGCGCGCGAGGGAGCGTCATCTTCCGGCGCCGGTATCAGTACGCGGCGCGCGAGGGAGCTGAAGAGGAAGCACTCAGGGGAGAGTGCTCCCTTGCGCGCCCGCCTGCTTGCCTGCCCGCCGGGTGACCGGCCCCCCAGGAGCCCAGCAGCACCACTGGACCCCAGGGAATCCCCTCAGCACTCCAAAAGGTAAGGAGGCTGGGGGGATTAAATTAAAAAAAAAAGTGTTAGTGTGTGTGTTAGTGTTACTGTGAGTGTTAGTGTGTGTTTTACTGTGAGTGTTAGTGTTACTGTGAGTGTTAGTGTGTGTGTTAGTGTTACTGTGAGTGTTAGTGTGTGTGTTAGTGTTAGTGTGTGTTTTACTGTGAGTGTTAGTGTGTGCGTTAGTGTTACTGTGAGTGTTAGTGTGTGTTTTACTGTGAGTGTTAGTGTTACTGTGAGTGTTAGTGTGTGTGTTAGTGTTAGTGTGTGTTTTACTGTGAGTGTTAGTGTGTGTGTTAGTGTTACACACTAACACTCACAGTAACACTAACACACACACTAACACTCACAGTAACACTCACAGTAACACTAACACACACACTAACACTCACAGTGTGTTAGTGTTACTGTGAGTGTTAGTGTGTGTGTTAGTGTTAGTGTGTGTGTTAGTGTGAGTGTTAGCGTGTGTGTTAGTGTTACTGTGAGTGTTAGTGTGTGTTTTACTGTGAGTGTTAGTGTGTGTGTGTTAGTGTTACTGTGAGTGTTAGTGTGTGTGTTAGTGTGTGTGTTACTGTGAGTGTTAGTGTGTGTGTTAGTGTTACTGTGAGTGTTAGTGTTACTGTGTGTGTTAGTGTGTGTTTTATTGTGAGTGTTAGTGTGTGTGTTAGTGTTACTGTGAGTGTTAGTGTGTGTGTTAGTGTTACTGTGAGTGTTAGTGTGTGTGTTAGTGTTACTGTGTGTGTTAGTGTGTGTTTTACTGTGAGTGTTACTGTGTGTTAGTGTGAGTGTCAGTGAGTGTGTCTGTTGAGTGTGTCTGCTAGTGCGTGTCAGTGAGTGTGTTACTGTGTGTGTTACTGTGTGTGTTTGTATTAGTGAGTCTGTTTGATGTCTGTTAGTGTTTTGTAAGTCAGTGTGTATGTATGTCTGTCGCTGAGTCTGTCTCTGTCAGTAAATGTGTGTCTGTTAGCTAGTGTGTATGCGTCTGTTCGTGATAGTGTGTATGTGCGTGTCTTCAGCACTTACCTTTCTCCAGCGCCAGACTCCCTTGGCGCTGGGGATCCCTCCGCCTCTCAGCTCCGAATGCGCATGCACAGCAAGAGCCATGCGCGCATTCAAACCGCCCATAGGAAAGCATTACTCAATGCTTTTCTATGGACGTTCAGTGTCTGAGAATCGCGGAAGCTCCTCTAGCGGCTGTCAGTGAGACAGCCACTAGAGGCTGGATTAACCCTCAGTGAAACATAGCAGTTTCTCTGAAACTGCTATGCTTTCAGCTGCAGGGTTAAAACTAGAGGGACCTGACACCCAGACCACTTCATTGAGCTGTTGTGATCTGGGTGTCTGTAGTGGTCCTTTAAGTGTGTGTGCATCTGCATGCACTGGTGTACATACCGCGGTCGCAGGGGTCGCAGCCCTGCAACCCCTGCGACCAGGTGCCCGCCGCCATGTGTTGCGGCCCCGGCCCGCGCAGAGTAAGCGTGCGGGGGGGGGGGCCCACGGATCAATTTTCGCACCGGGGCCCCATAGGTCATGTGTACGCCACTGGTTCCTATCCCTATACAGGACTTAACCACTAGGGGCAAAAATGTCCTTTAGCAGGATAGGAACTAGCTAACTCTCTGTGAACCGTCTAGTTCCTATCCCTGTAAGGGACCTGTGTAAGCTGGAGCTATAAAGGTCCTTCTGCTGGATAGGAACTAGATTTCTCACAGTGAACCGTATAGTTCCTATCCCTGTAAAGGACCTGTGTAAGCTGGAGCTATAAAGGTTCTTCTGCTGGATAGGAACTAGATTTCTCACTGTGAACCGTCTAGTTCTTATCCCTGTAAGGGACCTGTGTGAGCTGGAACTGTAAAGGTCCTTTGGCAGGATAGGAACTAGATTTCTCACTGTGAGCTGTCTAGTTCCTATCCTTTAAGAGGACCCAAACACTATGGAGCAATAGGTCCTTTAGCAGGATAGGAACTAGCTCTCTCAGTGTGAGCAGGATAGTTCCTATCCCTATACAGGACTTAACCACTAGGGGCAAAAAGGTCCTTTACCAGGATAGGAACTAGCTAACTCACTCTGAACCGTCTAGTTCCTATCCCTATACAGGACCTGACCAGTAGGGGGTGAAAAGGTCCTTTAGCAGTATAGGAACTAGCTCTCTCACACTGAGCATGCTATTTCCTATCCTCAGAAAGGACAGGGTCCTTCTATTGGATAGGAACTAGTCGCAACCGTTTTTTGATAGAACACCGGTCTGATGTGGAGTTGTCTATAGACAGTGGCTCTGTCGAGTTGAAAGACTTCAATGAGCTAAAAAAAAAATAAAAGAGAAAAAAAGGAAAAACTTAAAAAAGAAATATGTAACCTTCGAATAAAAGACTTCAGAACTGTCTTCTCAGCTGTTCTCTAACAAAAAGGAAGTGGGTAGGGATTTTTTTCCAGAAAAGAAATGGGGGGAAAAAAAACAAATAATTGATTAGTTATGATGCTTTAGGAGGCGATGTGTGGTCAACCTCTATTATGCTGATTTACATAAACATACAAAGTATCCAGACCCTTCACCATTTAGCACATTTTACATAAAACAGCCTAATGTTTATTACTTGATTTGAATTCCTTTAAAACTCAAAAATATTTATTTTAATCTAAAATGTATTTTTTGTTGAAAAATAGTTTCAACAAATTGAAAAACCCCTCTGCTCTGGAAACTGATGATAGTTGAGGCAGCAAAAAATGCTGTAGTTGCAAAACAATTACTGTAAAAGGACACTCTCCAAAACTACTACATCTTAATGGATTAGTTTTGGTGCATAGATGCTGGCAGATAATTTAAGTGGCCAACATACCTTTATAAAAACACTAGTTTTTATTTTGATCTAAATAAAATCCTATACACAGAAACATTACATGTGTAGATGAGAGGCAGCGGGCAGCTCCCCCCACAAAAAAGGACTGTTACAGAGGATTCCTGAACATTGTTAAAAAGGGCCATTTAGTAAGAACGGCCTAGAAGAGCGCCCAAGGTAAAAAATACTCATTCTGCTAAGATTTAATCCACCGAACTGGTGAAAATGTTTCAGCTGTAAACCTGCTATTTTTTGCACGAATAACTTAGGTGAGAAGCCTCGGAGTTTGTCGATTGTGTCACATTAAGTATCTCTTCAAAAGATGGATTTTTCAGTTTTTTTGCTCAGAAAGTAACTGTGCTATTCATGCATAAATGTTCTATTTCCTAACTTGTTTAATTTTTATACCATTTTTTTCTGAAATATAATTACTGTTTACAATTATCTAATTTACTGAAAAGCTATAATCTTAGGTTTGCTTGTTTAGCACAAATCTCTTTCGCCTAATGCACAAATATATGGTTGTCTCAGCACGCAGAAGAAAGAGGTATGGCCAGGAATTTATGTATGCATCATTAAGTAAAAGATGTGTTTTGGTTTGGGACTTAAATATATGTCTGTCGTACTGTGGACTCCATTAGGGAAAAATAACTAAATACAAAGTATTACACTGACTACAAAGGATACCCAGGACTGGATTAAGAGCCCATTAGGCCTGGTGCTGACAATTATGATGGGTCTAATTACAGAATCTTAATGGGAGAAAACAGTTATACCTCCCACGTGTATTGCATCTGGTGGAGGTGGCAATGCCATCTTAACCCCTTAAGGACCAAACTTCTGGAATAAAAGGGAATCATGACGTGTCAGACATGTCATGTGTCCTTAAGGGGTTAACAGCATTATGGGCCCCCGGGCAAAGCAGTGCCACTGTGGCCCTGACTACACAACAACTCACAGAAATAAATACCCAAATTATCAATAAAATTAAGCTTATATTTATTGGTACCTTCAACAAATGCAATACCTACATACACACAGACAGCTAAATACACGCACACAGTGACTG
Source organism: Pelobates fuscus (assembly GCF_036172605.1). NCBI lineage: Eukaryota > Metazoa > Chordata > Amphibia > Anura > Pelobatidae > Pelobates > Pelobates fuscus. The sequence goes on from NC_086317.1 coordinate 123,999,238, forward strand.
CTGAATACACTCACACACAGACTGCTGAATACACACACTGACTGCAGAATACACGCACCCAGAATTCTAATTACACGCACACAGACTGCTGAATACGCACACAGACAGACTGCTGAATACACACACAGTCAAACTGCAGAGTACACATAAACAAACTGCTGAATACATGCACACAATCTGCTGAATACACACCCACAAACAGACTACTGAATACATATAGGCTGCTGAATACACACACACATTGGTGAATACACATACAGAGACTGCTAAATACACCCAGACTGCTGAATACACCCAGACTGCAGTGAGGGGTGCAGTGTATGTGTTTGTCTGTGAGGGGTGATGTGTGTTTGTGAGGGGTGCTGTGTGTCTGTGTGTGTGTGTGTGAGAGAGAGGGTGCTCTGTGTGTGTGAGGGTGCTGTGTGTCCGGGGTGCAGTGTGTGAGGGATGCTGTGTGTGTGTGGGATGCTGTGTGCTTGCGTGATGGTGCTGTGTATAAGGGGTGCTTAAATTATTTTATCTATTAAATAATAATAAATAATGATGAATCAAATCTTTATGTTGTCCCCCGTCCACTACCCTTCTTCTTACTTTTTGTGAAGGAGGGGGGCACAGCCAGCCCTGGTGGTCCGGTGGTGGTGAGTTCTGTACAGTCTACAGCTCTTCTGGCTACAGGGCAGGCTGTCTCCTGTCCTCCCGCACGTAGAATGCTGTGTGGAGCGTTGCTCGCGCAGGTCCTGTCCCAGCCTCCGGGTCCTCCCTCCTCTTCTCTCCGCTAACGAAGGGCATTTGAAACGGTGAGGGAGATCTTTGATCTCCCCAACGGCGCGACAGGGCCCACTGGAAGAAAAATTATTGGAAGGGGTTAGGGGAGTACTAATATGAATGGAAGGAGTAGGGTGGGTTCTAATATGCATGGAAGGGGTTAGGGGGTACTAGTATGCATGGAAGGGGTTAGGGGAGTACTAATATGAATGGAAGGGGTAGGGTGGGTTCTAATATGCATGGAAGGGGTTAGGGGGTACTAATATGCATGGAAGGGGTTAGGGGGGTACTAATATGCATGGAAGGGTAGGGGGTTAATATGCGTGGAAGGGGTAGGTGGGGTTCTTTTGTGCATGGAAGGGGTAGGGGTGGTTCTAATATTCATGGGAAGGGTAGGGGTGGTTCTAATCAGGAGGATCCCGGCGCTGTATCCGGGTAAGTAAAACCCCTTCCCTGTAGTGACCCTTTAATGTTATTATTTAATCATTTATATAGCGACTGCAAATTCCGTAGCGCTGTACAATGGGATAAACAACTCCTAGTTTACGGAATAAGAATATACCCGGCGAGTAAAAATTCTATCCCCCCCAGATTTTTTTGGGTTCCTACGCCCATGAGAATAAGGGAATATACACTTTCATGTAACAGGGGTAGAAAAAAAGTATTTGTTTAAGATGCAGTACACATCCATTTTGTACTTCAGATATATTTCAGAAAGCAGATGAGTTCATATCTAGTTAAATATTATCATCAATACATAACACAGGAAGCATATCTTGCCATCATTCATAAGTCTAAAGAGGAAATGGAACAGGGAAGTGTCATGATAAAATATTCACACATAAAAGCAAAGTGGGTAGCAGAATGTACAAATGTGTGGTAACCCATAAAAATATGTTTTGTTCTTGTTCAGTCAGTTCTCTCTTAGTCTTTCTAAAAGGGCCAGAATTATATTTTAGAAGGATCCATGGTTCTTGCAAACGCCCATTACAACAAATGTTCTTTCCCATCGCAGGAAGCAAATTCCTGGAGAGCTTTTTCTTAGTAGAAGCACAGGAAGTTCTGTGACTGACCTGTTTTTCTCAATGTTGCTGAAGTGTACGTTTCTGAGTACTCTTCGTTAGACTCAGAGACTGAGATTGAATCCACAAGATCCAAAAAATGAAGTAAAGGACTATTATGAGTTTACCTTTATTCAAACATGAAGAGTTAAAAAATTTAAATAAAAAAAGATACATATCTTAAAAGTTACTAGCCAAATTACTCTTTAGTGGAATGTCCCTCTGACACCGGGAAGAGACCTCCAATGAGAAGCATTTGATTGTGGTCTGTGGGGTCGGTTCCTATCCCATAAAATCTGTTAATGGTTTAGGGATAAGTAGTTTCTCCCCTAGGTGCCGTTTGCTCATCACTTTAGATGAGAGGAACAGCTCTTAACACTGTTAGCTGCCATACTGCGACTGCCAACAGTTTATACTTATCCTTGTTCCCTGTTTAATAAACTGGAGTGCAGCTCTCTTCAAAGCCACAATCTCTTGGGAGGAGTGAGAATGTATGCCACGTTGTGCATGCAGTGTACACACACCACCAGGGACATTGCTAGGGGAGGGCTGATAGGGGCTGGTGCCAGGGCTGTATCTTCAACGATGCTGACAAGGCATTTGCTTTGGGCGATACTTTCAGGAGGAGGGGGGGGGGGTGGCAAATAGCGCCAACCCCCAAGCACCCTGGCAGATGCTTTGTCAGCCATTTTCATGGGGGCTCCAGAGCTGGACTGCTTGGGACATCCTGAGGCAGACGGCTTCTAATATTGTGGGCTGGCAGTGAGGAGCGCTGTTATCTGAGCTCTTCCTGCTCAGCTGGAGCTGGAATATGATGTCACTCTGGCTCCCGGCATTGCTAAGCAGAACGCGAGGGAGCTGAGCAGGAAGATCACAGCTCCCTCGCCGCCAACATTGACAGGACACCTGCCCGCCCGCCCAACCCACCCACTGAGGAGCATAGGAGCCTGCACAGCCGGCCATCCAGCCCAGCACCTAGAATGGATCCCAGGAACATGAGCCCCTCTGGACCCCCAGTTAAAGAATCCACTCCAGCTCCCACTAGGGAGCTGGGTGGATTTTAATTTTAAAAAATAGCAATTTGTGAGTGTGTGAGGCAATGTATGTAAGTGTGTCAGTATCAGAGTGTGTGTCAGTGTGTGTCTGTCAGTGAATGTGTGTGTGTCTGTCAGTGTGTGACTGTGAGTTTGTTTGCCTGTCAGTGAATGTGTGTATCTGTCAGTGTACATCTGTGAGTGTGTGTGTGTGTGAGTGTGTCTGTCAGTGTATGTCTGTGAGTGTGTCACATGTTGATGATGTCATTATGGTGCCAAAATTTGAAATTGTAACTGCATGTACTCCCTATATATACCCCTATGTGCCAGGTTACATGTTCTTATTACCACTTGATAAAGCCCTGTGTTGGCAGAACGTGGTTGGTTTGTTTTCATTATTACCATTCTATTAGAGACATATTGTCTATTTTACCTTTCTGTGCCAAATTTTTATGAAAGTTTAAACCTGGTCACTCATTTAAATCTTTAGAGAAGAACTCACCCATGAATTCGAGGTGGGGATTACACCACTTATGTTTAATAATTGAGCAGTAGCACCTGCTCAATCAAATGTGAGACCTCTTCTATAGCTGTTTATTTTAACCAGTTTTATACAGAGAGCACTTTTTCTCCTTGTTTTCTCCTTTTGGGACACCTTTGCATTTAATAACCTGTTGGAAGTATCATCACTGAAATCCTACCAGTGGGGGAACTATCTCCATAATATGTGCGTAGACTGATAACGTCTTAATACTACCTTAATATGACCTGTTTGTGGCAGATTTTTTTTCTTTTTGGAAGCAGCACCTTCCTGATTCTCAATTGAAAGCTACTGAAATAAGGGCTCAATTTTATTCATTGTACCTCAAAGTTTGGACTTTTTTTTATCTCTGCTTAAAGTTATTGGACTTCTATTGCTTTATTGCCTTTGAAGTACTTGCATTTCTATTTTTTATGTTTTTTTTTAATTGCCTTCTAATCTTAATTTAACGCCTTTAATTTTAGGCGCAACCTATTTTTTGTCTTATTAGCTATACTTCTTTTTTGGGGTTTGTGAGGGAGCCCCATCCTTAGGTTTGATGCCTTTATTTACTAAAATATAATCTCTGTTTGATCACTTAGCACTGATCCATGTGTTTTTTTATTTTATCATTTTTAATGTGTGTGTGTCTGTCAGTGAATGTGCGTGTCTGTCAGTGTATGCCTGTGAGTATGAATGTCTGCCAGTATATGTCTGTGAGTGTGTTTCTGTCAGTGTATGTCTGTGAGTATGTGAGCATGTGTGTCTGTCTGTCAGTGAGTATGTGTGTCTGTCAGTAAATGTGTGTGTGTATATGTGAGTGCGTTTGTCTGTTAGTGTGTGTGTTAATAAGTGTATGTCTGTGAGTGAGTGTCTGTTAGTATATATGTGTGTCTGTCAGTAAGTGCATGTGTCTTTTAGTGTGTGTCTGAGTGATTGTGTGTTTGTCAGTGTTTCAAATCAGTGAGGATATGTGTGTCAAATCAGTGAATATGTATGTATGTCAGTGTATGTATATCTGAGAGGGAGTGTATGTCACTGAGTGGTTGTGTGAGTTTGTGTCTGTCAGTCAAAGTGCGTTTTGGTCCTAAACATGAATGGGTGTTAAAAATTTAGATTAGAGGGGGGGGGGGGCCTGAGTTTGAACATGCCTAGGGCATCACAAACCTAAAAGAGCCCTAAGTTGGGTCTTAAAATGCCCAGTTTTCAATATTGGCACCATTTCATTGCTAGCCCCTATCTCATGGGCGTCCATGGGGGGGGAGGGAGGGGGGGAGGGTCTGCAAGGAGCAGAAAGAGTCAGCAAGGGGCAGGAAGGGACAGAAGGAGCACAAAGGTAATGTAGGTGCAGGAGCAGAAATGAGCAGAAGGGAACAGAAATGAGCAGGAAGGGTCAGCAAGGAGCAGGAAGGGTCTGCAAGGAGAATGAAGGGTCGGCAATCAGCGGACGAGTCAGGAAGGGACAAAAGGAGCACAAAGGTAAAGGAGCAGAAATAATCAGAAGGAGGACAAAGGAAAAGTAGAAGAAGGAGCACAAAGGGCCAGCAAAGAGCTGGAAAGGACTGCATGGAGTAGAAAGGGGCAGGAAGGAGCTGGAAGGGGCAGAAGGAGCGCAAAGGTAAAGTAGGAGACGGAGCAGAAAGGAATGGAAATGAACAGGAAGGGGCAGCAAGGATCAGGAAGGGTCTGCAAGGAGCAGGAAGGGGCAGCAAGAAGCAGGAAGGGGCGGCAAGAAGCAGGAAGGGGCGGGAAGGAGTAGGAAGGGGCAGCAAGGTTTCTTTTCAGCTCTCGTAGTAAATGGGTCCGCCGTTCCGGTATATTCAGACTTCTACAGTTTAGGGTGAGGACAGACAGGGGAGCGGGGCGATATGCATCAGGGGGGCCAGGCGCTCTGTCGGCGTCCATGGTGGCACCACCTAGTCTCACCTCTCTCACCAGCTGCGGTATTCCGATCCTCTAGAGGGGGGGTTGCCACCCCCACGGACCCGACCAGGGAGAGTCACAGACTCCCCCAATTCCGCCAAGCGGGCACTTTTTTTTTTCCCTGTTTGCTTCGTGGCGAATAACCTCTGGCTGCCCACCCTCACCCCGTATAGTCAGTGGGGGTAGTGTGAGGTCCGTATGTAGGTGTGCAATACCGTCAAACTGCATATAATAGTAGACAGAAATAAGGGTGTAAAGGCTTTCGATATCACGTGCATCGCATCATTAGCATTTTAGTCCCTTATCCCACAGGGAATTTGAGGCCATCCCAGTCCCGGTGTCCCATCCCATGCACCCCCACCCCAATTCCTCTGTCCCGAGGATGCATCATGCCACCCTAGAATCCCGTCTCTCTTATGATGACTCTGTGTCGGTGAGCCACACAGCTTACAGCTTACGGGCCATATTTCAGGGGCCATATTTCAGGGGCCCAGGGAGCCTCGGTAGGTCGGGCCCAGGTTGGGGGGGGCAGAGTCAGTAGGGTGCATTGAGGGGGCGACAGCATGCCCTATGAGGGCCAGTCCCCAGCATACCCTGGAGCCATAACCCACCCAAAAGGAGAAAGAGAGTTCTCGCCCTCCCCAAGTTGTATAGATGCGACCGGAGGTCAGCAGGGTCATTTGCCTCTAGGAGGGGGCACCCCCCAGCCTGGTGGCGCGGGAGGGAAGGTTAGGCCCCAGTCAGACCAACGGGGGGGATCTGTCTTATAGGGTGCATCGATGGGTAGCTCGCCTTCCAGACATGTGGTAGTCCCCATTATCCATGACCACCCTGCCCCCCTCCCAAAAAGTAAAAGCGAGGTCTGCCGTCATATCCCCCCTTAGGCAGTGAGCGGGTGTCTGGTTAGCGGTATGAGTATCAGTGGTCTGTAGGGAGAGCGTCTCGACCCAGGAGCGTGAGGGGCGAGATCTAAGCGGGAGAGGGATGTACTCACGTGTCCCGACCTCCAGGTCCCTGGCGGCGGCGCTGAGGGGGTAGACCCACCGGGGATCTTCCTCTGCGTCTGCACGGGGCTCGCTGCTGTCGAGGCGCCTGGTCTACTGGGCCCAGGACCCAGTTAGTCACCGGTGTGGGTGGTAGGTTGAGCTCCTCCAGGAGCCGAGGGACTTCTTCGGGCCATCTGGCTGGTATCCAGGAGTCGTGGTGTCTTGCCAACAGTGCAAATGGGAAACCCCACTTATAGGCAATATTGTTTTCGCGGAGCACCGCCGTCACTGGCCTAAGTGCTCGCCTGGCTTCCAGCGTGGGGATAAGTGGGGATAAGTTGAAGGGCCATGTGGGCTGCTCCCTAGCCTTCCGCATGATAGTGTGGGGAAGGAGTGGAGGCAGCAAATCATGTCTCTAGGACCTTCTTCTTGCACTCGTGGCTTCAAGGCTCTATGTGCCCTTTCAAAGTTGTAGGATTGCGGGGCGTCCACGTGTAGTATGGAGTTGAAGAGCTCTGTGAGGACCTCCTCCGGATTCTCCTCCCTCTCGGACTCCGGTATCCCCCTAACCTGAATATTACATCTTCGGCCTCTATTATCAAGGTCTTCCATGTGTCTGCGCATGTGGAGAATCAAATCCCCTTGCCTGGCAACTGCAGTGTCTGTGGCCGCGTGTCTTCCCGCCTGGGCCTCAGCCGAGTGCTCCAAGGCCTGTATACGGCCTGCTTGCGTGCTCACCTCTGCCTGGAGCCCAGCCATCTCCGCTCTCAGTGCGTCCTGGATTGTCGTTGTGAGGGTGAGTAAGTCAGACTTAGTGGCCATGGCGGCCGCCATAGTCCTCAGCTCATCGCTGATCCGATCCAGTGCCTGGGAGTCGCCGCCCGTCGTCGAGGCGGGGGACCGCGGGGCCGGGCCAGGGCTCTCGTTCCCGCCGGCGGCAGCACAAGGGGGTTGCAGGTAACCGTCCATCGGTCCCTGTTGGGAGCTCGGGTGTGGGGTCTTAGGTGCCTATGGGTGCTCTGAACGCCAGTTGCGACCCATTTGTGTTCTGCTGCTTACAGTGGATCACAGTATCGGGGTATGGCTCGGCGGAGCTCAGAGATCAAGCAGCCATCTTGGTCGGTGCCCCCCATACAGCCTCTTTTATTCACAATCCACAAACATAGTACTGCCCACAGGGTTTTGAAATACAACCAATCAATCCGTACAATACACACAGACACTCCCACACAAAATCCTCCCCTCTGCCTGTGATATGATTACTGAACACAATGGTTAATATAATTATCACAGGCAGAGAAATACAGTTTTATAAAACATATCACAGGGACCCCAAAACATGCAAGAACCCCGGGGGATCTGGGTGAACCACATATCCAAAAGTCACCCAGATCCGTTCAGTAGTTTGGAAGATAAAGTTTAATGCAGATTCCGCAGAATATATAGAGGCTATATGAAAAATAATTACTGTATAACGTGTCCCCTGTTGTATAGTTTAAAACTACTGCACGATGTCTTTGTGCACCAAATACCGGCGAGATGGCACCGTGTAGAAAAGTCCAAACAGTGTCTGTGAGTTAAAAGGGCCGCCATCCATTGTTCTCACCATGTGCCTCTGATACATGAAATGGTGGCCACCCAGTAACTCCACAGTATGACCCCAGATGGTTCTTAAAGGGCCAGCAGCAGCATAATAAAATACAATATGCCCAAATACTGTATTTAAAGGGCCAAGTCTCCCAGGGGCCATAGTCAGCAGGCAGGAGGCGGGCAAACAGGCTTCTCCAATGCCCAGTGGCGTGGTTGGTTTCGCCACACCCTTACTTATATTCCTGACACTCTAGTGTTCCTTTAATCAAATTAAAGGAATATTCTATTCACCATGACAACTTCATCTAAATGAGAATCCTATGATACCAGGAGGCCCCTGGGTGCTTTCTTTCCTATGATTTTTAACCCTTTATTTGTTAGTAGGGGGAGTCAGGGGTGCAGAACAACAACTATAGTATATAGTATAGTGTTAGGATTACAGTTCCTTTAACCCCTTCCTGACCGCAGACGTATCAGGTACGTCTGACAAAAACGGTCCTTAAGGACTGTGGAAGTAACCGCTTGTCTACTACAAAGTAAACAGCTAAATTCTTATACATCCTGTGGAAAAATATGTGTTAGTTTAATTAGTTTATACTGAAACCATATTACTTATTAGAGCTTATTAAGCCATATCAAAAATAAATAGATACAATTAAAGAAAAGGACAGACAAATAATTTGTAACAAAGTGCATGTGTCATTTACAGCATTTGAACAATTCACCTAGGAGAAACCCACTTCAAAAGTTACATAGATACACTGATCAGCCGCAACATTAAAACCACCTGCCTAATCAGAGGCGTAACTAGAAACCACGGGGCCCGGTGCAAAAATTGCCCTGGGGCCCCCCCCACACCCCATTCGTCCGCGCCCCCCATACATCTACCCCTACTCCATACATCCCCCCACACACGCAGACAAACAGATACACACGCAGACACACACATATATATATATAGACACACACATACAAACAGCCATAGATACAGACACACATACACTCATCATACTCCGACATTATATGGACGTCAAAATAAAGCTAAAGTTATTTCAACTCCTACTTTTCTTATGCCAATCGCCCTGTTGTGGTTCTTGTTTAGCCCAATAGTACGTTTGTTATTGCTTTGATCTCTTGTTACTGATCTTGGCTCATTTACCATTTATTCTATACTCTGTGTGCCTAATATTTGGATTGTCTACCGTTTACTCTGTTTTCTTATACCCTTGACCTTAGCTATCTCTCCGTCTATTCCTTGCGTTAAGCCCGGCCATCCTAAAGTCTGGTAATACAGTGATTTATATACTTTGTTGTAGATTAGAATCTGTGTGTTTGGGTTCCCTTACACATACCATGACAAACACGCTGTGAGACTGCACCCGCTTGTTATTTTCATGTTTTTAATTGCTTTTATTTGCTGTGTATCAGCAATATAATTCTTATATTATTTTGCTTCTTTTTTCTTTCTGCTTATTGGCCGGAAAGATCTCCAGTTACCCTGGGATGACCCCAAGATGTTTCTGATCCATCTGTTGGTTCTGGAGTTCTGTTCTGAGTGCTACTATTTGGCCCGAACTTGGGCACCTTATCCAGTACGTAGCTGGCACTACAGGATAAAATACAGTCTGAAAAAATCCTTAATTAGCATTGATTCTTAGTATTGCTTTATTTATTCATCATATACTATACACTGGTATCCATACACTATTAGATCTATTGATTTTTACTAAATGTATATTCATGTTTTACAGGGACTTTTTCTAATATAGTCATTATATATTTATTAATAGTTTATGTTAAATTGCACTATTATTGTTATATAGTTTTCCATTTTACATGTGTATCACTATAATTAGAAAACTGGATACAAATTGATAAGTATTATCCACAAGCACATCTCATTTTGTTTATCACAAATTACATGTAGTGGTTATGGTGCTGAGAATGCCACTTTAAGAGCTAAACCATCACTTTCTTTTATTTTTATTTTTTTATAAAGTAGCACAATGCATGTTGAAAAGCTGTATGTATGCTTCTCACACATTCAGACACATGCAAAATATTTTCTCAGCCTTAAAATAATTGAAATTGAATTTTAGCTAAAATATAACAGCGTAGGCATGAACTTTGAGTTGCTTTGCAGTAATGTAACGTATAACTGAATCTATAGAAAAAAAACAATGCAGGAACAATCCATTCAATAGGAATGGATTGTATTGATCACATAACTAGCACGCACAAATAGCAGAGAACAAACGGCAAGTTCTCCATGAAATGACTTACTAATCAGATAGTCATTCACCAAATCGGGAGCTGTGGAAAATTGACGAGCGGAAAGCAAATATCAGGTCAAAGCAGCAGAGCTGGGAAGTTGAGATGGAGTATTTTTCCAGTGCAGCTACTCTGGCCTAGAACATATTTATAGTGGTCCTCAGTTTTAAAAAGCTATGAATGTAGCTTAAATTTAATGGTAGAAACTCCTCTTGAGGTTCAAATATATTAATGGTGTAAACGAGCAGCTTCTAGTATTGGAGGTCTGGCAGGGATTGTGGGATAATAAAATAGAGCCTCTGTATCGTAGGCATGCACAGATTGTCAGGCTGCATATGGTCATAGTTATTGAGTTTGCCAGTATATATGATATCACAGCCCACAGCCCCTGTTTATCATAATCATACATTGTTTGCTCACCCTGAGTAAGACAATCAACACTGATATTTGTGTGTTTCACGGTCATTCAGGAAGACCATTCATTGGTACTTGTAGGCTACGTTTTGCCAGCTCTCCCCTGGCCACAATAATGTGTAGAGTGTACGAAATTATCACAGACGTAATTTTCTGTCCGCCATAAATTAATCTGTCTGACTAAGGTCTGGGTTTTAACTCTGGTTTCAAAGTTGAGATCATTTTAGTGCTAAGGAGAAGAATATCTAACTCTTAAGAGGAACTAACAATATTTTCCCCCCTATTTTTCACAAATGTAAAATTATGTAATTGCTCTCAGATTGCTGTATTTGTTTGTACATACCAATTTTTCAATTTGTTAGATAGATATGAAATGAGTACTGCCTACTGGTGGTTTTGTCACTCTTTATACTAGCGTAGTTACTGGCACAATGCATTGTTTAAATTAATGGCAGATCAAACTGGACTGAGGTTATTGATGACAGATGTACAGTATTGGAATAACATACACGCTGAATGAGCTGTTAAAGCATGTCCCCTTAATTGTTTAATACAAATGATTTTTATCATTTTTATTTGTATATTTACCGATCAGCCACACCATGTAAACCACCTGCCTAATATCGTGTAGGTCTCCCTAGTGCTGCTAAAGTAGCTCTGATGCATCAAAGAATGGACAAGATCTCAAAATGTATCAGGTGATATCTTTTTAACCCTTTATTTGCTGGAAAAGACCCGGGTGGGGGGAGAGGAACACGTTTATGTTAGGAATATAATACAGACCACATAGTGTTGCAGGGACACTTATAGACACCAGAGCCCGGCTGGACCCCTTATAGATTAGTTGATGGAGGCCCTGGGCGCAACCACTGAAGTCAAGAAGCAACATCACATCCCAACTCTCTCTCTTTTCACACCGCAATTTGAGTGAGGAATACTGGATGGTGTGTAGGAAGATGTGCAAGAGGGGATGGCTACGGACAGGGGATACACACAAAGGGGGTAAGACTATAATGTATTCTATGGGTGAAGTGGGTAGAGAAGCACATGTGTGTGACTAGTGGGGGGCTAATGTTTGTGTTTATGTCATTACCCTAGTTCGGCTTCTTTTAGAACATTACCAAAGTTACTCACTAACCTATCGTTGGTATGAATGCTTTGTTGGGAATCACTTTAGTGAACAACCGTGTAAAATGCAACAAGGAGTTCAAAAACCTTTTCCCACCCTGTAAACATGCCCTTGGTAATAAATTGCGTCTGTTAGGCAATGCCATCCACATCACGAAACAAAAGTGATCTAATGACAAAACACTGTGTCACATACTATATTATTTTCTTCCACCTTTTCAAATAACAAATAATTACAACTTAACTTTGGGCAGTGGCATCTCCAGGATTCATACTTAGGGGGGGCATATAAGGGGCCAGGGACAAAAGTAGGGGGGCAGTTATTAAACGTGTATATGTGTGTGTATGTATGTATTTATATATATATATATTTACACACACACATACATACATGAAGCTCGCCAAATTCCAGACGCCAGGTCGCCATAGTGACTAGACATTTTGCCCTGGCGTCTGGCATTTGTTGGCCTTTGCTAAGCCGCGCAGGAAACATTAAAGCCGACCACCAAGGAGGTGCATGGCCAAACTAATCTTATTGATTTTTTTGATTGGGTAACTAAAATTATAGATCAGGGTGGTGCAGTAGACATTGCTTACCTAGATTTCAGTAAGGCTTTTGGCACTGCTGCACATAGAAGGCTTATCAATAAACTGCAATCCTTAAGTTTGGATTCCAATATTGTTGAATGGGTAAGGCAGTGGCTGAGTGACAGGCAACATAGGGTTGTAGTCAATGGAGTATATTCGACGCTTGGGCTTGTCACCAGTGGGGTACCTCAGGGATCTGTACTTGGACCCATTCTCTTTAATATTTTTATTAGTGATATTGCAGAAGGTCTTGATGGTAAGGTGTGTCTTTTTGCGGATGATACTAAGATATGTAACTGGGTTGATGTTCCAGGAGGGATAAGCCAAATGGCAAATGATTTAGGTAAACTAGAAAAATGGTCAGAGTTGTGACAACTGACATTTAATGTGGATAAGTGCAAGATAATGCATCTTGGACGTAAAAACCCAAGGGCAGAGTACAGAATATTTGATAGAGTCCTAACCTCAACATCTGAGGAAAGGGATTTAGGGGTGATTATTTCTGATGACTTAAAGGTAGGCAGACAATGTAATAGAGCAGCAGGAAATGCTAGCAGAATGCTTGGTTGTATAGGGAGAGGTATTAGCAGTAGAAAGAGGGAAGTGCTCATGCCATTGTACAGAACACTGGTGAGACCTCACTTGGAGTACTGTACACAGTACTGGAGACCATATCTTCAGAAGGATATTGATACTTTAGAGAGAGTTCAAAGAAGGGCTACTAAACTGGTTCATGGATTGCAGGATAAAACTTACCAGGAAAGGTTAAAGGATCTTAACATGTATAGCTTGGAGGAAAGACGAGACAGGGGGGATAAGATAGAAACATTTAAATACATAAAGGGAATCAACACAGTAAAGGAGGAAACTATATTTAAAAGAAGAAAAACTACCACAACCAGAGGACATAGTCTTAAATTAGAGGGACAAAGGTTTAAAAATAATATCAGGAAGTATTACTTTACTGAGAGGGTAGTGGATGCATGGAATAGCCTTCCAGCTGAAGTGGTAGAGGTTAACACAGTAAAGGAGTTTAAGCATGCGTGGGATAGGCATAAAGCTATCCTAACTATAAGATAATGCCAGGGACTAATGAAAGTATTTAGAAAACTGGGCAGACTAGATGGGCCGAATGGTTCTTATCTGCCGTCACATTCTATGTGTGTATAGAGGAGTCTGTTTATGGTGTACTATGTGTAACTAGGGGCTGTAGTGGGAGCACGTGCTCATGTATGGGAGCTTTTGAGATTGTGTGTGTGTTGAAAGGGCTGAAAGGAAAATCAGTCTGGTGGCAGCATTCATTACAGTCTGTAGCAGGGCAATTAGGAAGACCAATCAGGAGAGGGTTACAATAATCCATGCGGGAAATTACTAGAGCATGGACAAGCTCCTTGGTAGCATCTTGCATAAGAAAGGGGCGGATGCGGGCAAAGTTTTTAAGATGGAATCTACAGGATTTGGCAACATACTGGATGTGAGGCTCAAAGGCGAGAGTCAAGTATGAAGCCAAGACAGCGCACTTGCAAGGATGGACTTAGGTGGATACCACTAACTTGAAGGGAGAGCGAAAGAGGAGAATCAGCATTAGGAGGAGGAAAGACAATGAGCTCAGTTTTAGAGAGATTGAGCTTCCGAAAGCAGGAGGACATCCAGTCAGAGATGGAAGGAAGGCAAGCAGTGACACGTTGCAGGACGACAGGAGAGAGGTCCGGGGAAGAGAGATATCTGGGTGTCATCAGCGTACAGGTGGTATTGAAATCCAAAAAAGGTAATAAGTTGCCAAGAGAGGCAGTATTAAAAGAAAATAGAACGGGACCAAGGACAGAGCCTTGGGCGACTCCAACTGAGACAGGAAATGATACCTCCTCCAACCGAGGCGGTATCATTAGAAAAGGAGACACTGAATAAGTGTTGGGAGAGAGAAAAGGAAAACCACTTTCCCTTTGTTTTGCTTGAATGACCCTTAAATCAAATGTCCATAGATGCATCTCCTCCATCCCTTAGCCCATCTGACCCTAATAAATCTCTCTCCTTCAGCCTGATTTTAAAATTTACCCAGCCCAGCCCAGCAAAGCACCCAGAGCTCCATCAGCTCTTCCACTGCCCTTTGCAACAGGTAGCCTTCTGGAAGGCCAACATTTCATTATATTTTTTACATACCCTGTTATTTTTGTTGTGTGTATTTTTATATTTAGTGATTATTATTTTATTTTATTATTTTCAATTGATATATTTCCACATCTTTGTAACTACAGCCTGTGCTAATCATACTTTGCATATCCCTGGCACATTGCTTATTTGATCACATTTGTCTTGTCCATTATGTTAAAAGTTAGTTTAACCAGCTCAGGCTTATACATCTTTCTTGTTATTTGTTTAATGGTTTTATTTCCCTACGTGAATACCTTTGTCTTATGTCTGTAATTTTCAATCTTTTCCTTTGTTTTTGCTTAAGTGACCCGTAAATCAAATGTCCATAGATGCATCTCCCCAATCCCTTAGCCCATCTGACCCTAATATATTTCTCTCCCTCAGCCTGATTTTAAAACGTACCCAGCCCAGCAAAGCACCCAGAGCTCCATCAGCTGTTCCACAGCCGTTTGCAACAGGTAGCCTTCTGGAAGACTGTTTCCCTCCCACTCACAGCTCATTTCCTCATTTATAGATAGTCTCCCACACAACTTTCATTCTCCTGAAATGACAGGTGCAAACACTGATCAGCACATTCTTCCAGTCTCTTAACCCTATAGAATACATACCCTCACTCCCTATAAATAGCTATATCCAAATTCCTATTCCTTATGTTACTTGCCCTTGCAAATCATGTGGAGTCTAACCCTGGTCCCCCAGCTTATTCTAGTCCTAATCTCCCCACTAAAAAAGGCCTCTCTTTTGTGCACTGCAACATCCATAGCTTGCTCCCTAAACTGGATGCACTGCAAGCCTGGTGTTCCCATTACAAATTAAAAAAAACAGAAATTTTTACTTACCGTAAATTCTTTTTTTCTTAATATGGTGGCAGTACCAGTGGGTTTTGCTCCTTCCTGTGGACAAGCATCTAACAAGCTTAATTAAATCAACAAAACCCCTCCCCCTTGCCCTATAAGAAGGGCTATCCGGCAAAACCAACCTCAGTAAGTAGCAAGAAAAATCCCAAATAGAACTCATACTGAATCAAGATAATGTAAAATAGAGGGAGGGAAGCTGTACTGCCACCATATTAAGAAAAAAAGAATTTACGGTAAGTAAAAATTTCTGTTTTTTCTGTCATATGGTGGCAGTACCAGTGGGATATAGCAAGATCCTTAACTAGGGCGGGTTCAATGTCACCGTAGGTCGCAACTTATACGCCTAAAAAGCAGTTTCAGAGGATGAGAACATCTCTAACCTGTAGAGCTTTATGAAAATGTGGAATGGAAGCCCAAGATGGTGCCTAACAGAAGGCCACTAGAAAAAACAAGTGTTCTTACTGGCCCAGAGGCAGCCAATACTCCAAGCGTCCTGAGAGAAGCCGGAACTTGAAGACCACCGGGAGAAAATGGCCAACCAACATACTCGCCTGAGTCAAATGAAACAAAAGAGTTGCAGGAATCACTGTATCCTTACACCTTTTATGGGAGGCTAACAAACAGAGGACCAGAATAACTGAGCTCTTCAGTCCTAGGAAAAGAGACATTACAAAGCTCCTTCAAGCTACACTTAGTACCAACCCGTAGGGAAAAAAAAAATGTTTAGCGTGAAGAACCACCGTGTCCATGAGCAATACTGAAAAATCATCTGGGGATGAAAAAGCTCTCTGAACCTATTAGCCGATAAGATGGCCCCCAAGAAGGTGTCCTGGAGAAACAAAACTTGTAAGGGAAACCCTTTAACAGGATTGAACGGGTGTTACCTAAAAAAAATTTAAAAAAATATATCAAAATTCAAGGACAAAAATACCAGGAAGGGAAAACAGAACTCTAGGAGGATGTCTGGACCTGGCAGATTACAAAAAAACTCAAGCTTAAAATCTGGATGTAAACTCTAAGAACAGCAGGATTCTCAGGCTTGAAGGCCTGGACCTCAAAGCAGAAAACGCCGAAGCCTGCCGAACAAAAGCAAGGGTTTTTAGACGAATGAAACACACCAGCAGGGGTGTTCCCAAAATCCCCCCAAAAAAATTCTAACCCTTATCAGAAAGTAGACCTTTAAACAGGATATATAGTTGCCAAGCAACATAGCCAAACAAATCTTCCCGCAGACCTAGATGATGAAGAAGAACCCTAGCCGTAGTCAGGCTATCAACCTGAAACTCTACAGAACGACTAGGGTAGATCCCTATACATCATGAGACCGATAGAGCTTTGAACGTTTGGGAATCAGAATCTTTATGCTCAGCATGGAATAAGAACCAGGATAAGGCTCCGATAGACCTAATTTTCTAAGACAACTAGAAAAAACGCAAGCGGAAGTAAGACACATTACAAAGAGAGTAATCCATCACCGAGGGACCTGTACTGAAACAGGAAGTGACTTGGTCGTTGAAAAGTTTGTCAACAGAGCCCTGGCTGGAACAACAATTTTACACTCCAGAGAGTCAAATTACACGGCCATAAGGACCAAACTTCCTAATTCCAAATACCCTCTCTGAGCTAGACGGCTATGTCAATCCCTCTGAAAGGAACTACCGAAATATCTACTAGATGAATTTGCACCTCAGCAAGATAACCGCATGCAGGAGAGAGAGAGAGCGCCTACACCGGTTCCTCCCTGCCGGTTGATGTACCAACCCTGTAGAAGAGTGCGCATGAAAATTTACAGCCTTCTGCCATATCTACGGAATGAAGAGATGAAGGGTGGCAATACACCTTAAAACCCCTGGAATCTGCGGATTTTAAAAAAGAGCATCTGTAGCGATCCCCAACCAGAAAACATTAGACGGAAGACAGACTTCCTGAAATGAACTCTATCTAATTTGAAAATTGGATCCGCTACTACCAACACCCCTTCTTCTATGATCGGGGAGAGAAAACAGTGGGATTTCTTTTTTAACATGTTACGAGATCTAGGGACTCTTATGAATAGGCAATAGAATATATGGATTGCTGGGGAAACGTCGGTCTCAGAAATTTTTCCCTCTGTACGCTCAGTCTGATCTCCAAAAATTAAAATAATCGCCTTAATATACACAACAGTACTTCTTTAGACAGTACCGAGGTTACACGCTAATCACCTGCTACAAGTAACGGAATTTATTAGACCACTGCAATTTCTGAAACGACTGGGGCAGAGGTTAATCCTGTTCTGCAGTGTGTTGATGAAAAAACACCTACATTGTGTGTGTTCGTTAACCGTCCAAATTGCCAGAGATATCAGTAACCTATACTGAATCTTGTATGAACAGAAAGCATACCTACACAACCTATGCCATATACCAGGGTTACGCAACTCCTGTGGAGATGATATAGATACAGATATAGATATATGAGCTACTGTGAAGATGCCATCTCTATACCGTCTAATGAGCATACATCTCCTGGCAACTCATCCATAGAGAAACTAGTGAAGACATATACTGAGGCCCTGTCTTCCCAGTACCTCATACATAAGGCATATAGAGTATACCTATATCCCATAAACTAGTGAGGCTTTTTTTTTTTATAGAGTATATAAAAGGAAAAGAACCCCCCTAAAATAGCCTATAGTGGTTACTAAAGTTGAGACCACCCATCAACTCGACAGAGTATATAGTAGATGCATATACTAAGGCTGAGTCCTCAAGTAACTCCTAACAGAGCATGCACGGAGGTTGAGTTCTCATTCTTAACGAATACAGTGCATACAACTAATGAAGCGGAGGCCACACTTCAAACTCGGCATAGAGCATATAGTGGGTGCATCTACTAAGGTCGAGTGGATAACAAAACAATGCGACATAGAGCATCTAGTGGATACATCTAAAGAGGTTCTTGTCCTTATACAAGGACTTTATAGTGTGTACCCTACTGAGGCCGAGTCATCTTAGACACTCACACACAGAGCATATAGTGGGTACATATACTGTGCACAGCAACTCGTCATAGTGCCTATAGTGAGTGCATACACTGCTCACAGAACTTGTCATAGAACATATAGTGGTAACCTATACTGTTCACAGCAACACAACAGTGCATATAGAGAGAATATATACTGCTCATAGTAACTCGTCATAGAACATATAGTGATTACATATACTGTTCACAGCAACACGTCATAGTGCATATAGTGAGAATATATACTGCACATAGTAACACGTCATAGTGCATATAGTGAGAATATATACTGCTCATAGTAACTCGTCATAGAACATATAGTGATTACATATACTGTTCACAGCAACACGTCGTAGTGCATATAGTGAGTATATATATACTGCTCATAGTAACTCGTCATAGAACATATAGTGATTACATATACTGTTCACAGCAACACGTCGTAGTGCATATATTGCATACATCTTCTGCACACAGCAAGTCGTCATGGTGCATATAGTGAGTACATATACTACTCACAGCAATTCGTCATAGTGCATATAGCGAGTACATATACTGCTCACAGCAATTCATCATAGTGCATATAGTGAGTATATATACTGCTCATAGTAACTCGTCATAGAACATATAGTGATTACATATACTGTTCACAGCAACACATCGTAGTGCATATATTGCATACATCTTCTGCACACAGCACTTCGTCATAGTGCATATAGTGAGTACATATACTGCTCACAGCAATTCGTCATAGTGCATATAGCGAGTACATATACTGCTCACAGCAATTCGTCATAGAGCATATAGAGAGTACCTATACTGCTCACAGCAATTCATCATAGCGCATAAAGTGGGTACATATACCGTCATCTTCGTCCTCTTCTTACCACGTGGCTTCACACTTTGCAAATGAAGTGTCTAAACTTTTACAGAGATCATTTTGAAGGAAAGATTAATTCACCTCACCTCAAAATGCCTCTGAACCGTGTGGGGGGTTGGTGACACGGCGTACCACTTCTGGCAAGCATCCATGCTGTCAGTGGGTACTGCACAGCTTCATCTATGCCGAGCATCAAACTTCGCGCTTTTTTTTTTTTTTTATAAAGTTTCGGCATGCGCATGCGCACCACCGGAAACTTTTGGTGGAACGCATCACCTCCCGGGCGTGCGTTCCACCGCTGTGCGCAGGTCATCAAGACCGCCTCCAGAAAGTATTCGCCGGAACCTTCTCGGCATAAGAGGCAATGTATCCATTTGCTCCGTAACCATAACGGAGGTAGCATGGTCTCTCAGCTAACCGCCCGGGCAGCTCTCGGACCGGAATCCCCCAGACCAGCAGCCTGTGTGTCTCACCCTCCAGATGCTGTGTCCTTCCCTCTCGGGACAAGAAAGGAAACTGAGGTTGGTTTTGCCGGATAGCCCTTCTTATAGGGCAAGGGGGAGGGGTTTTGTTGATTTAATTAAGCTTGTTAGATGCTTGTCCACAGGAAGGAGCAAAACCCACTGGTACTGCCACCATATGACAGAAAAATAATTGTGCCCTCGGAATCATGGTTAACTAAAATACCAGACTCCGCCATTGCAATACTGGGTTATTCAGGTTTTAAAAATGACAGAGCAAAGAGAGGAGCAGGCATTATTATTTATATTGAAAAGTCCATAAAATGTACTCCTTTAGAAAACTATAACTCCCCTACTGCCTTTAATTTCTTCTCTGGCACAATTTAGATCCCTTTCAGTAAAACTATCATTATTGCTGGAATCTACCGCCCACCTAGATCTCCGGTGCACTCCCTTTCTGACATAACTCAACTACTAAGTAAAACTGTAGCTCAAAACCCAAAAAGTGAACTGTTGGTTTTTGGAGATTTTAATATTGATTGGCTGAATCCTAAAAATAATAAATCATGTACGCCGTTTAAGACTTTGCAGCTAACACAATTAATTTCATCCCCAACTCGCATTACTATTAAAAGCCAGAACCATGCCTTGCTCGATTAAATTCTCTCCAGCTGTCCTGACAGAATCCAGGAGGCAGGAGTTCTCCCTAACAGTTTCAGTGACCACTGTCTAGTGTACTGCATACACAAAATAAAGGCCATCAAATCCCCTCCCAAGATTATAATCACCAGGTCTTTCAAAAAATGTAATCTTGAATCCTTTTTAAATGATCTCAAGAACATACCATGACACAGATTAGGTCCAATACCATATCTAGACTCTGCAATTGCGTTTTTTCAGTCTGAGCTCTTGCGTGTTTGGAATTTGCATGCCCCTCTGCTTAAAGTGAGACCCACCTGCCCTGGGTTACAGCAGACCTAATTCAAATGTACCAGTTTAGAGATTCACTGTGGTCAAAGTTAAAGCGTACTGGCTCCATGAACGATCACTGTACTTACAGACAATGCGAAATGCATGCACAAAACAAGCAAAAATGGCAAAAGCCCAATATTTCAGTGAAGATTTGAACAATAACCTATGAAACCCAAGAAACTTCTGGAAAATCACAAATAGCATACAAACCCCCACAATTCACTCCCAACCCTCCACTGTCAAAATGGACAACTAAGCACTGAAACAACCCCTAGATGTAGCAAATTACTTTAATAATTATTTTGTTGGATGTGCCGCCAACCTGGTTGCTAAGATAACAAATGACACATACGTTCAGACCGCAAATAAAGATCAGGCCCTGCAAATCTTCAAAATCCTCATATAGAGAAATTCAATTTTAGACCTGCGCCTGTTAATGTCGTTAATAAACATCTTAATGACTTAAAAATGAAAAACCAGTGTGGACCAGAACAATTCCCAGCAATGTTGCTGAAGCTCAGTGCGCCAGAAATTTCTAAACCTGTCACTACCCTTATCAATGAATCCCTGGTGTCAGTATACATACCCAAACTTTGGAAGACTGCAAAAGTTGTACCAAAAATACTTTGGTATCTATCACCCAATGTCATTGCTCCCTGTATTGTCAAAAATCTTGGAAAAATGCGTTTATAAGCAACTATGTGAATATTATCAACGATCGAATTATCTGACCCCTGATCAATCAGGCTTTCGTCCAAATCACTCAACTTCGACTGCCCTCTTAAAAGTTTGCCATGACATCCAAATTGGCATGGAACAAGGAGACTTAACTGGAGCTATTTTCCTTGATTTTGCCAAGGTCTTTGACACAGTAGACCATGGCATTCTTTTGCAAAAACTTAAAAACTCAGGCATTGGTGATCATCCACTAACCTGGTTTCGATCGTATGTTTCAGGCCGATTGCAATATGTGGCCATTTCTGATAGCGCTTCCCTCCCTATTCCAGTCACGTGTGGTGTTCCCCAAGGCTCCATACTTGGCCCCCTGCTGTTCACATTATTTATAAATGATCTGCCTAAAGTCTGCAAATCCTCAACTGCAGACATGTATGCAGACGACACTGTAATCTAGGCTAGTAAACCCAAGCTGCTGCAGCTTGAGGCTGTGCTCCAAAACCAATTCACAGAGGTAGAAAAGATGGCGGATAACAAACTATTCCTAAACACTGACAAAACTGTTACAATGATCTTTAGAACTGTACCTAAATTACGTAAACTACAAAATCAACAACTGTGTATCAGAACAAATTCAAATAGCACACTGACAGTGAACAGAAATATAGGAGATAAGGGCTGCGACAGAGAGACTTTATATCAAACAATAATAAAAGATAGTCCAGTGATAGATAAAAAAAATAATAATAAAAAGATAGTCCAAGAGAGTCTACAAGGTGCTTGGTCAAGAACAATGTCCTCGCTGTAGATAAAATATATTGTATATATTGTATATTTTTATATATTAAAGATTACTTGGTCACTTTTTCCTTGTGCCAATTATCTTTTTATACACTTCAGATTGTTTTTTACCTGGCATTTTATCACCCTGGACTCCAAGTAATCCTAGGTGGGGATCATACCACCAGCGCTATCATCAAGGAGCAGTTGGCCTGCTCCTTTCTTGTAAGTACAATTTTATATATTTTATTGATCATCATTTTATCCAGTGAGCACTATTGGTTGTCTCTTTTTATTTGAGCATTGAACATACCCTTGACGGAGGAAGTTTACCCCAAATTCCATAAGCGGGGATCGTACTGCTGTACGCCTTTCACACTAGAGCTAGCTATAGCTCTTGTACATGTGAGCTTTATACCAGCTTTTTATATTTATTTTGTTTTATTACTGGACATATTGCACTATTTGGTTCTCTATTTGTTTTATCTCTTGCATATGAGTGGATCTACACGGATGAGGACAGCGAGGAAATTGTTCCTGACCAAGCACCTTATAGACTCTGTGATCCCAATAAGAGCATTTTAGATAAGACTTTAATATAAAGTATCTCTGGCGCAGCCCTTATCTTCTATATTTATTTTTCTTGTTGTATTTTAAGGGTCTTTGAGGGATTCCCTTATAGGGCTGCTGCCCCATTTGTTATTTACACACTGACAGCAGTCTGCTCTTTTAAATAGCTAGGCATGTTGCTAGACACCAATCTATCCTTTGGCGTTCACATTGAAAAAATCTCTTCAAAACTTTACCCAAAACTAGGTGCCCTGTACAGAAACAAATCTTGCCTAAGCCTTACAGTAAGGAAACAGATAGTGCAACAAATGCTAATGCCGGTCATTGATTATGGGGATGTAGTGTATGCACCCGCACCACAAACTTACCTTAATAAACGTAATACGTTATATAACTCGTTCTGCCACTTTGTACTAGAATGTAATTACTTTACCCACCACTGTGACATGTTAAAAGAGCTAAACTGGCTGTCGCTGGAATCCCAACGCACTCTTCATCTTTCCAGCCCTGTGCATAAGAGTTTTTCTGGGAAGCTCACACCCTACCTGAGTAGAATGCTCTCCCCAGCTGTTACCACCTCCGATCCAGTACCAGCACGATATTTAGCATACCGCAATACAAAAATAAAGTGGCTCGTTCCTCCTTTACCTACAAAGCATCGCAACTATGGAATAAACTCAGGGACACAGTCAAATCTTCATTCAATCTAAAATCTTTTAAGAGATCTATGGCAATATACCTCAGCGCAGAATGCATCTGTCATGGTTGAATATATTTATTACCTGTGTACCATGTATTCAATTTATATAAGTGTGTGTGTATGTATATATAGTTTGTATATTGTATTTTTGTAATATTGTATCCAATGTTCACAATGCAATTTTCAATTGATTTTCAATTGATATTCTAGACATATATATTAATTTACTAAAGTTTTAATGCAAAGAGCTATTTTGATTAGGGGGTTGTTGTTTTTTAGGCTATGAATAGAATTGCTTTCAGGGTTAATTTGACAGGTAAAGGGTTAGTTTTTATAATTCATTGTTTTTCAGTTAGTCTATTGAATATTATTTTATTTTACTTAAGTGAGTGTCATTTACACTACACTAATATTATTTGCGTAATGTTTCCGATGTCTTCAATTTTTAAGGTAAAAATTAATTTGGATGGTAAAAAATGGCTGAAAACCAAAATCAACAGTAAACTAATGGATCTAGAAATGGCAGCTTCATCAGTTCCTAAAGCAGGAAAACTTTATTGTGCTGTATAACAGAAAGCTAATTGCAGTAAAGACCTGCTCTAGCATATTGGAGAACAACTCAAAGACTTGGTCAGTAGTTGGTCAGAAATGATAGTGTCAGATGGACCACGTCAGTCGGTACATGTGCTCCTCATTTTAGACACATCTGATTGAGTGGTTGTGCTTTTAACTGCTGCATTGCTTTTATTTATTTTTGCGTATTAGGTTTCCACAAGTGTAATATAGTTATCAAAAATATACTATATTAGTATATTTAGTAAATGCCCTTATTTCATTCGGACAAACTACATTCATTTCACTTGCTGAGTTTCTGTGGAGTAAATATTCAAGAGTGAGTAGGTTAGCTATCTTACTTGTTGATCCATTCAAAATAATTCACTACTTGCAAGATCTAAAAAAAAAAAAAAAATAGTTTTTCCATCTGATTTAGCGAAAATCATAATAAAGAAGATAATTTTTTATCCCCAACAAAATGTAAACCCAGTTCATCAAAACAAAAGACTGAAACCTGTCAGTGAAAAGGTCTCCGTTTTAATACCAGTACTATGTGTATCTGCTGATAATGTATGATGATCCAAAATGAACACTGTGTGCGTTCTGGAAATGTTCCCCTCATTAACATAAGCAATACATACACTGATCACCCACTGCATTCTGGGACCTACCCACAAGACTTTCCATTTTGGAGATGCTCTAGCCATCACTATTTGGCCCTTGCTAAAGGCACTCGGATCTGATTGCTCGCTCAGTTTTCCTGCTTCAAACACCTTAAATTGAAGAACTGACTGTTCACTTGCTGCCTTATATATCCCACCCCGTGACAGGTGCCATTGTAATGATATAATTAATGTTATTCACTTCACCTGTCAGGGGATTTAAATGTTGTGGCTGATAAGTGTATGTCATAATACATAAAGGGTGTGGTGCCACTCACATTTATTTGTCCTGTCCTAGTCTTATCTCCTGCAGTCAAAGGTGTAAACCAGTGAAGTCATTTTAAAAAATGTTTTGACAGTTATTTTATTATTATTATTTCATTAATCCAATATATCAGGAGGTGGGGTTTCCACGGAGATGGGGTGAAGTCAAATTGTGAGGGTGGAGCCCTACCCTCTTAAAACGTTACCATTCGTCACTGGTTGAACACAGATACATTCCCAGATACATCGTGACACACCCGTTTATTAACGCTGTGTTAAGATTATGGCAAAAATCAGACAGTGAACCATTGTCCAATACTTGGGATTTTCCAGCCGTGTTCTACATTCCGATGTTACCCCTCTTGAACTTAGTAAACAGTATTCTCCTAAGATACCTTTGGGAGAAAATGACCTAAAGATCTTGAGCAAGTCAATCCCTAACCCTAGACACATGGGACTAGAGAAGTTTCATTGAAATCAGTTATGATCGGGAGTCAGTTTAAAATCTGTCAAATATACTCTCAGCTCACAGGCTCTATTTTGCTACGAAGAAAGCACAATGCTAGGTAAATAGTAGGCAAAAGCCTGACATTTCATTGTAGCTATAAATGATCAAAAAAAAAAAAATCTAAATATAAAAGGTCTGAGAGACCTAAGCACATCATTAGAAAGACCAGATCAGCTCTCTCACACTGTAAAAATCTAAAAAGCTTGTAAAAAAAAAATTATACTTATTAATCGATTGATCTTCACCATCATAATCAGAGGAAACTGTAATAATTGTGGCTAATGATTGTTTGTGAGACCCCTTGGATTCAGTGCAATGGATTGATGGATTCAGCGATTGCTGAACTTGTGGCTATATGCCGGCTGCATCTGATTAAATCAAATTTAGATTTGGAGGATCAGTTGCCTTGAGGATGACTTATTTAATCTGTTGAAATAAACAGGAGGAGAGCAGTATTCTTAACAGGCTAAGGAACACATCTGAAAAGGTTTCCTTGAAACAGGGAAAAAGGAAGCATAATATTAAAAAAAAATCTGTTAATCCCAATTTTCAAGCCATCCTTTTCCCTAGGTTATTTAAGTCACCATTACCCTTCCTCAATGCCTGTATTCCATTTCTCTTCATTCACTTAATGCCGATAGGTCCATATTATTTCCCTTTTCATATACATATGTTTTCTCCTACCTGTTATTCACTGTATACCCTTACATTGTTTTAGGCTATTTGCACCTCTCCCAACATTTCAAATGAAAGGGGGCATTTTAATTAGGGGTGTGGTCAGGGGAGGGGCTTTTCTGATAAATATTAGGTGTTGTTCTAACAAGAATTTTTAAAACTAAAATGTAATTTAAAACGAGAGCCAGTGGTGTATCCTGGTTTTGTGCTGCCCTAGGCAGGACAAAACTCAGACGCCCCCTCCCGCCCACGCCACCCCCACCCAACCCTCCCCCCCCCGCCCGCGCCACCCCCACCCAACCCTCCCCCCGCCCGCGCCACCCCCACCCAACCCTTCCCCCGTCCCGCCTTCTAAATACACACACACATTCACTGACAAATACGCACACACTCACTAGCAGATACACACACACACTAACATACACACACACACTTACAGACACACACACACTGACATACGCACACACTAAAACACACACTAACAGACACACACTTACAGACACACACACACACACTAACAGACACACACATACAGACATACACACACACACACACTAACAGACATACACACACACACTAACACACACTGACATATACACACACACACTAACAGACACACACAGACCCACACAATAACAGACATACCCACACAATAACAGACATACACACAAACACTAACAGACACACACTTACAGACATACACACACTAACAGACACACACAGACACACTAACAGACATACAAACACACTCACTCACTCACATATTTAATACATTATTTTTTTTTACATTTAACCCCCCCAGCCTCCTTACCTTTGGGAATGCTGGGGGGGGTATCTGTCTCCCTGGTGGTCCAGTGGCTGCTGGACAGTGCGGGTAGGTGGGCGGCCGGCGAGGGAGCACTTCCTCTGAGCGGTCTGCTCAGCTCCCTCGCGCGCCGCAGAGTGAGGCTGGGAGGCGGAGCCGGAATATGACGTCATATTCCGGCTCCCAGCCTCACTCTGCGGGGCGCGAGGGAGCTGAGCAGACCGGTCAGAGGAAGTGCTCCCTCGCCGGCCGCCCACCTACCCGCACTGCCCAGCAGCCCGCCGGCCGCCCAGCATGCCTTGTTAGCCGCAAGGCTAACAAGGCATTTGCCCTGGGCATTTGGGGGCGGCTTTTTTTGCCGCCCCCTGAAAAATGCCGCCCGAGGCAAATGCCTTGTTTGCCTCGCGGCTAATACGCCCCTGACGAGAGCAACATATCTTATTTACACAGACTGATTTCTAAACACACTTATAGTATTTCAAAGACACATTACTGTGAATATTATTACTGTGGAGCTCCTAGAAATGAGTGACATTAGGAGAGAAAAGAGGGACAGAGGGATTTGGGCCCAAACTAGGGACTCTCCCTCCTAAATAGGGACAGTTGGGAGATATGCAGGTGAAATCAGGGCAGCGCACACTCCAAGTCAAGATACAGATGTATCAAAGTTAAAAAACACAAATATAAGATAAACATGTAGGATTTAGCCTTGTAATAACGGATGATTTCAGGTGAAACTGGGAAAAAAAAAATTGTAAAGATGTTGGCAGTGACACAGATCGAGACACAGGCGCGGTCCCAACGCTGAAGTTACCAGGACGCTGAGGTCTGTGAGCCGTAGATGAAGGGGGATCATTAAAAATTAGAGGATTAAATTCTGGCAAATCTAATGTATAGATGTAGATGTCCTTAGAATGTAATGGTTTAATTCAGGTTTTTCAGTACAGGATCCTTTAAGGTTGATAAAATCTATTTTTAAAGCTGAGGTTTTGGTGGTTTGCAATATATCATATCACAATGCAATAAAGCGGTTTACAAGCATATTGTAGATATAAAATGCAGTACATCAATGCAAATCTACTGCATTAGTTCCTGTGCCCCCTAGGAGTGCTTAATGCTTATGGTTTTGTTCGCTTTTTCATATATTAATTTATTTTTTCTGTGTGCCTTTGAGATCTTCCTGTGAAGAAAATGTGAATACATTACTTGGCCTTGCTCTTAAAATTTATTTAGCACGGCTATTTTTCATGTGCAATTCCCATCTGGTCTTATAACAAGCCCTGCAAAAAATACATGATGTCATTTTTTAGTCTCATGAATCTCACATTTAAGTTTTTTTGCAATATTAGATTAATAATTAAAGGATTAAAGGTGATATTGCAGCCAGTAGCTTCCAGAAAATGTTGCCCTAGCTCTCTTTTGAGATATGTGAGTCTATGGTTCCTCTCCTCTGGCTGATGCTGGACTACCACTATAATACATTGCCAGCCTATGGATAACAGATTTTGAGAGTTGTAGTTTAACAAGATTTTGGGGGGCTGACTTGAAATTCCCATATTGGGCTTTTTTGGATTATGATGCCAATAGGTAGATTCCCTGATGTTGTAGAACTACAACTCCCATGATGCTTTGAATGCCTTTAGAATAACAAAGCATCATGAAAGCTGTAGTTTTAAAATATCTGGGATCTACCTTTTGGACGTCACTGATTTAAACCCACGGAAATCAACATACACACGATTTATAGCTGATTATTTAATAGATCTTGAAACACACATAACATACAAGGCACAGGTAATAACTAATGAATTTATCATAAAAGTACTGAATTTACTACTTTCATCACATGATGGAGCCTGTGAAATATCCTCAAATATTCCAACTCAACATTTTGGTTTGAAAAAGGAATGTAATATAGAATGTGATGTTGTAATGTCACATTGATACAGGGACTATCTTGACCCTGTGTGATAAGCATACTCAAAGATGATGGAGGCTGGGATTTCACGAATGCTTGAAGCCTTGGCCGGGGGAGGAGACACAGCGACCAGGATGATGTACTCTGTCTAGAGTAGACCACTTTGGTTGTTAAAGTTTGACCCCATAGGGCAAGACAGTGCCCAGGTCCTCAACGCACCATAACAATGTAATTGAGATGAAGTTATTATGGTGCCCAAAGTGTTCATTTAAGTAGGTGAAAATTGTAAATGGCGTATCATTTGGGTTCATGATTAAAGTCTCGATAGGACGCAAGGCTCTGTTTTTGGTCCTCTCTCTTTGCATTGTTGTCATGGAAAACATTAATTCCTTTGGATTCCACTACCACCTGTTTGCTGATGTCAACTAAATATATCTCTCTTCGCCTGATCTGTCCACTGTTTTCCTAGAACTCGTCAATGGTTGCCTTTCTCTGATTGGATGTCCTCCCACTTTATGAAACTCAATCTTTCCAAAACAGAGCTTCTTATTTCTCCTCCTCGTTATACTAATCCTCCTCTTTAGCACTCCCTTCAGTTTGATGGTACCCACATAAGCCCATCCTTGCAAGTTTGCTGGCTCAGTATTATCTTTGATTCTGGCCATACCATTATGCCTCACATCCAATTTGCTGCCAAATCCTGCCGATTGCACATTAAATACGTTGCCTGCAACCGCCCCTTTCTTCCACAAGATGCTGCCAAGGAGCCTGTTCATGCTCTAGTTACAGGCATAGGCAACTTTTGGCACTCCAGCTGTTTTGGACTACACCTCCCATGATGCATTATGGGGGATGTAGTCCACAACATCTGGAGTGCCGAAGGTTGCCCATGCTTGCATCTAGTAATTTCCCGCATTGATTACTGTAACGGTCTCCTAATTGGTCTACCTAGAAGCCGTACTGCCTCATTACAGTCCGTAATGAATGGTGCTGCCAGGCTGATTTTTCTCTCCCGTTGCTCTTCTCACACCTCCCCACTTTTTCCCTGATATTGGCTCCCTGTATCCTATAGGAGTCAAGTTCAAAACAACAATACTTACCACTCCAGCCACAGTTCTTCACTAATGTGTAATTATGCCCCTTCTCTGTCTCTCCCCTCTGCCAGCTGCTCGCACCCTTACTGCTAACCTGCGCTTGCAGGACTTTACGCAGGCAGCTACTTTCCATTGGAAAAGCCTGCCTACTCCCATCCGACTCTCTCCTAGTTTTCAATCATTTAAGAAGTTCTCAAAACCAATCTCTTGAGAATAGCTTATGACCTCCCAGACCTCCTTATGACCGGCCAGAGTAGCTTCTATTTCACAATCCTCTCTTATGCTCACTCTACACTCCACTCTGACCTTCCAGTTCTGCTGCTTTCCCACCTTGTTGTTTGGTTGCTGTGTTAAGGTGTGTATCTATGTGTGTGTACTTTTTAGTGTGTACTTTTCACTGTGTATATGTCAATGTGTTAATGTGTTTTTTATATCTGTGGAAGTATGTATGTATGTATGTGGCAGTGTATGTCTGTAAGCAGGGCCGCCACCAGAAATTTTGGGGCCCCTAACTCAGCTCGGGGCCTGGGCCCCCTGGGGGCCCACCACCAAAGCCTGCACACACACACTGTTACAAAAGGACACAAATACATACTAACAGACACAAATACTGAAACAGACATACACACATATACATACTGACATCCATACACACACTGACAGACATACACGCATACATACATACATACATACATACATACATACATACAGACACTGACATCCATACACACACAGACATACATTCATACTGACATACATTCATACTGGCATACATACAGACAAACATCCATACACACATGCATATACTGACATCCATACATTCATGCATACTGACATACACGCATACAGACATACACACACACACACACACACACACACACACACAGACATACATTCATAATGACATACAGACATACATTGATACTGGAATACATACATACATAGTGACAGACATATATACATACTGACATACATGCATACATACACTGACATCCATAATGACATGCAGACATACATTGATACTGATATATATATATATATATATATACATACACACACACACACACACATACATACATGCATACATACAGACACACACACACAGCTAATTTTTCAGCCACCCTCCTGTTCTTACCTTTTCTTTGCAGAAGGGTGGCTGGGGCTGATGGGAGTCGGTGCAGTTCTCCCTCTTCATTGGCCTCCACGCTGGCTCTCCTCCCGCGCCGAGTGAGCTGGGAGGAAGCAACCACTTCCTCCCAGCAGCACTTGCGCTACGGCTGCACTTTTTTTTTTTTTTTTAAAGGGGTCCGGTCGCGCTATAACACGGCCACAGCACTGACCGGTGCTACATGTGGGGCCCGAGCGGCCAGGCCCTCTCCAAGGCCGCCGGGCCAGTGACAACCGTCATGGTTGTCACCCCCTGATGGCGGCCCTATCTGTAAGTGCATACATCTAAGCAATCAAACACCAACACAACATGCAAACCCACCCCTTCAATCTAACACAAATATTACTTACACACCCCTGCATTCAAACTCCCAAAATATGTACAGACACACCCCTTCACTTAAACACCAATACAACACGAAAATGTACATCCACTTTTAAAAGCCAACATTACATCCAAACACAACCCTGCAAGGATGTGAAAATAGTAGATCCCCAGCTTCCATAGCATTGTTGTAGATGTACGATAAATGGGGATCTACCTTTTGGCCACTCTTGCAGTAGAAAGGGCGAAAAAAATAATTATTGAACCAGGACCCCTCACTTCATTAGTTCCGCCACTGCATAGATCTACTCATTTTTATTAGTGCTTCTATGATTGTGACTGTTTAAATCATGAGATACTTTTTCAACGCATTAAACATATTTAAAGTTTTTCTTCTTATTATTAAATGTTAATAATTGTTGTATAGGCGAACACTCTCTGACACCTGAGCTATTTTACAAATGCTTTTTTCATAAAGTCCCTTAAACACACTCAGGTACACACATTTACTACAGCGGGAATTGTGTCAAATCTAAAGTAGATTTAAAAAAAAAATGAAGCTAGTATAACGGAACTGAACTCATAGAGGAGTCGTTGCTGACCCTGTGTGATGGACTCATTAATGAGAATTTCTAATCAGCCAATCATATGGCAGTGACTCAGTGCAGAAAAGCATTGTCAAGATATTCAGTTGTTATTCAAGTTAAATATCTGAATGGCAAGAAAATGTGGTTTAAGTGAATGGTTATCACATGTTGGTTTGAGTATCTCAAAAACTGCTGATCTCATAAAAAAAAAATAAACTTAGTTCAACAGCAGTTCTGTTGGTGAAATCACCTTATTAACGAGAGAGGTTAAAATAAAACAAAACTGGGTCAATTTGACAGGAAAGCAATAGTAACTAAAATAACCACAGTTTGCATTGCTGAATGCACACACTAATGCCTCGTTTCCACTGAGCGGATCGGTTCGGTTCAGTTCGGTACGGTTCGCTATTTTGGGTGTTTCCATTATGAAAGTGGTCCATACAAGCAAACCGTACCAATCCACTCAGGGTCCTGCTTCTGATGTAGGGCCATAGAAAATGGAACGGTTCGGTTAGGGCGGAGCTACTATACAATCCATTGATTGGTGGACAGGAAGAGCATTTTTTCTAAACCCTGCATGGCCCTGAAGGTCTGACTTGCAGTGGAAACGCTCACCAGAATGGGCTGGTCCATTCTAAACCTTCCAAACTGTACCAACCCGAACCGATCCGCTCAGTGGAAACGAGGCATAAGTATTGCACACAGCAGAGTACATCTGGTGGCATTCTTGCAATTCAAAGTGACACAGTCACCTGCCCCTCCTCCCACCCCCCTTTAAAAATTTGTATTTCATAACAATATAATCCCATTGATAAACGGAGACAAAATAGTAGAAGTCCACATACTTTACTTTGAAAACAGAAAACTGTGTTAATACGTAGAGGAAAATTCTGTAGCAACTGCATGATGTTACAATTTCAACATGGAATCTTTAGGAAATGTTCAGAGGACCTTGTTGAATCCCAAAATGTTTAAATACTTCCAATCCTCATTCGTTCACTAGATATGTGAAACTATGATAAAAATTAGAAGATAGGGCAAGATATTTTCTCAAGAGCAAGTGTAACGGACCGTTTTGCTCACCAGAGGTTAAAAAACGTTTAGGCGATATTCCCCTTTCCAGATGCACAGGCAGCAACTGTAAGCACCAATCTCCCGAACTGCAAACTCTACGAATCCTGGAAACCGCCGAACAGGAAAACCATACGAAAGGGTTACACTCCTGGCAGTCAGCATACAATCCAATTCCCCCCCAAGAACAAGATGACATTTTGTTTTGAGGGTTAAGCAGAATCTGACTGTCCTGACACATACAGTCTCTTTTATTCCCAATCCACAACCACAGTACAGCCCACAGGGTATTACAGAAGAACCAATCAATCCGTACAATACACACAGACACTCCCACACAAAATTCTCCCCTCTGCCTATAATTTGATTACTGAACACAATGGGTAATCTCATTATCACAGGCAGAGGAATACAGTTTTTACACAATATTTATAACTTCTAAAATATACATGTCACAAACATAAAACATACATTTTCATAAGCAGCATACTCCAAATACAAACATGTAAAAATCATCCAAATTGGTCCATTGGTTCAAAAGATAGATCGAAGTCCTTTGTGACCAAATGAAGCATGGTTTTTCTGCCCAAAACCAGTTCCACAGAGTCTTCTAACCTGGAGATAATTGAGAAGTAATCCAATTATCTCCAAGGACAGAGGCAAAACTGCATTAGCCACATGGCAGACAAAAGACAATACATAAAAATACAATAAAATACATAAGGTTACATTTATTACATAAAATACAGACATTCTACCACTCCCCAGATAGCTTAGATCTGAGCGCACATTATTACCGGATGGCGCTCAGATCACATACATACAGTTCAATCGCCATGGAGCCAAAGTCTTTCATACAGTCTTTCAGTATACGGCTGGGCTCCATGGCATAGCTATCTGGGGTAGCATGGCTTTAACAGTCCGCAGAAAGGCACAAACCAGCCTTTCTGCAGGGAAAAAGAACAGGGGCCATAGTCTAAAGGCAAGAGGCGGGCAAGCAGCCCCCTCCAAGGACACGTGGCGAGGTCGGTTTCGCCACAGCAAGTATCAATCCATACTGCTCTATTACCTATTGCAAACCAATATCCTCCTGCCTGCTTCATTGAGCACAGCAATGTGTTGCTTTAGCATCACCTATCCCATATAAGGCACATTAATGTTGAAAACTGAACCAGATGTCGGCACATGTATTCCAAGGAATTTTATATGTTAATGATATTATTAAATCCGAAGGTGCAGGAAGATAGTACTTTTTGATTATCATCCGACATTCTAATATATTACAGCATTAATGGCAATGCACACTAATGTACACCGACAACATCTATGGTAGATTTACAGAATGTATATAAATGCTCCCTGCTGTCGGATATAGTATATAGCATTTATATATAGTATTTATTTACAGATGAAAATGAAGGAAATGGGCCCCAGTTAGGAAAAATTACAAATGAGTCATTTGTTACATGTGAGTTTACAGAGGAAGAGGTTCAATTTCAACTGTCAAAAGTAAAGACAAATAAGTTGATGGGGCCAGATGTGATACACCCAAAGTAATTAAAAGAACTTAGTGGTGTACTAGCAAAACCATTAACAGATTTATTTAACCAATCATTGTTAACAGGAGTAGTCCCAGAAGATTGGAAATTAGCGAATGTTGTACCCATTCACAAGAAAGGTAGTATGGAGGAGTCGGGCAACTATAGGCCAGTAAGCCTTACTTCAGTAGTGGGGAAAGTAATGGATACCATGTTAAAGGATAGGATTGTTGAACATCTAAAATCACATGGATTTCAAGATCAGAGACAACATGGGTTTACTTCAGGGAGATCATGCCAAACTAAATTTATTGATTTTTTTTGATTAGGTAACTAAAATAATAGATTGGGGTGGTGCAATAGACATTGCCTACCTAGATTTCAGTAAGGCTTTTGACACTGTTCCACATAGAAGGCTCATCAGTAAACTGCAATCTTTAAGTTTGGAGTCCAATATTGTTGAATGGGTAAGGCAGTGGCTAAATGACAGGTTACAGAGGGTTGTTGTCAACGGAGTATATTCAAAGCATAGTCTTGTCACCAGTGGGGTACCTCAGGGATCTGTTCTTGGACCCATTCTCTTTAATATTTTTTATTAGTGATATTGCAGAAGGTCTTGATGGTAAGGTATGCCTTTTTGCTGATGATACTAAGATATGTAACAGGGTTGGTGTTCCAGGAGGAATAAGACAAATGATTAAAGTAAATTAGAAAAATGGTCAGAGCTGTGGCAACTGACATTTAATGTGGATAAGTGCAAGATAATGCATCTTGGACGTAAAAACCCAAGGGCAGAGTATAGGATATTTGATACCCCTACTAACCTCAAAATCTGAGGAAAGAGATTTAGGAGTAATTATTTCAGATAATTTAAAGGTAGGAAGAAATTTACTTTACTGAGAGGGTAGTGGATGCATGGAATAGCCTTCCAGCTGAAGTGGTAGAGGTTAACACAGTGAGGGAGTTTAAGGCTATCCTAGACTTAAGATATGGACAGGGACTAATTCAATGTATTTCAAAATATTGGGCAGACTAGATGGGCCGAATGGTTCTTATCTGCCGTCACATTCTAGGTTTCCATATGCTACAGGAGTAAACTCACCAGTAACGCCTGTGCAATCTCTGATGTAATTCAGATGGCAGGAGTGCTTTGTTAGTAACATTTTCAAAGTCATAGGTTAGATTCCCGACAGTATTGACTCAGGCTTTTGTCTTTTTGATGTCAATAAAGTAATTACCATTTATATATAATTAATATATACAATAGCATCATCTATATCTGTAACATTTATATAGTAAAATACATTGACATTCTTCATTGATTTCCCTCTAACAGCATATAAAGCTCCAAATGTTAAAAGATGCAATGAATGCAATACAATTCATAAATAAGCATTTTAATTAAAAAATAGAATTGTAGCTGTGTAAATCGTGCTTGCTACTCGACCAGTCCAATAAATATTTTGCATTGAAATATTTTGAGATGTGTCATTCACTGGCATTTATTTACACAGTCCTAAGAATAGCTTTTACCTTAGTACCATGGTTGAAAGGCATTTATAGATAACTGGGTAAGGTCTTCAAATGGGCTGCTAAATCTTTAATAATGAGCCAGTGCAGCGATGCAAATTTAGGAATGTGATACCTGCTATTAGCTGTAATGATGCTGTTAAAGCAAAAACTTTGACAAGATCTAACTATTAAGGCTAGTTGATCTATTTAAAGCATCACCAGTAATGACAATGGCCTGCCTCTAGCTGTGCCTCCTGAAAATTGACTAAGGTCTCACTGGCCCTGAAAGTGTTTTCCTATCAGCAGGGAGGTATGTCTAATGAGAATATGAACCTTGAATTGGCTCTTGTTACTTGCACTGTGTACAATGATACATTACAAAAAAAGAAAGTAATGATGTTAGCCCTTCTGTTATATTCACAAAGTAAATGAGATGATGAGAGCAGATATAGGCAGAGACCCAATGAGAATATTCTGGACATCCATATGCTTTAAGGCGGGGAAATATTCTCTTCAAAGGTGAATACAAATAAATATATAACACATCCACAAAGTGGCAGTAATTGTGATGCAGCAATAGAATGTTTTCCATAACCATTTAAAGATAAATAAGACTTTTTTGACACATACTATCTACCTGCCACTTGAATAACATTGTAAACACTTTTGTTAGACTTTAAATATTAACAAGAACTGATTCCTGGAACCATAACCACTACAGCAGGCTATAGTGGTTATGGTGCTTTAAGTGTTCCGATAATGTCAGGGGCAGACTGATATAGGTGTGAAAGCAGTTAATCAATTGTGGAAAAGAGAAATATTCAGCAACGGGTCCAACATTGCTTTGATTGTGAGCTCAGGATTTAAGTCATGTTAGGGATTGGAGAGTTGTGAGGTAAGATAGAGAGATATTAATATATATATATATATATATATATATTTCTTTTATGGTGGGGTTATTGGAGGGGCAATACTTCATTAACACTTTTCACACATTATAACGGATTTCTTCTCTACTGGTCAAATTCCACAATATTAGCATAAAGACATGAAGAGTGACAGGCACATGTTTGGATTGGAGCGTAACTAGAGTCCTAACGCTAGCATGTTGCCCATATTAACTTGCATCCAGTAGATCTGGAAGGGAACAATGGACTGTTTTTGGATCCCTCACCAGGTGGCATAGCACAAATCTCCCCCTGTTTTGTTTTTTAAACAAACACCATGCAGATTTACAGCTTCTGGCTTGAATACAGTAAGTTTTTTACTATATTTATGGAGGCATGAGGGGCCCAGGGGGGCTAGATGGTCGTGTTAACACTATAGGGTCAGGAATACATGTAGTTGCATTAGTGACTATAATGTCCCTTTAAGTATATATATATATATAAAAACAATCAATTCCTTGTGCGACCGGTGATATCAGATCCCTTGCATACAATATTTACTTTTAAACAAGATTGTCTATTTGAAAAGCAATAAATGTAATTATCAGGTTTACTTTGTTAAGTGCATTTAATGACTAAATGTGAACTTGCGCAGCCTAGAGCACTTAGAAATTACAAATGTCCCAATCTGGTCTTACTGCCAGAACTCTGATACTTTCTCTTTCCATTGTAGCCCTAGAATGCACAGTACAGTAACAGCCAATCCACAATGCGTCTGTCCTGCACCATCAGGATAACCTGGCTCACATGATATGTGCCAGATAGAAAAAGTGGCCGAATTGGTATTAACTCACTGTAATGTGCAGGGAGTGAGTATATTTCAAATACTCAAAGCAATGCAGATATGACATGACTTTATCCACAGTAATAGAAGTAACCGTGACATCCAGTGTGTATGACTATCACAGATACAAAACATTTTAATAGCACAAATGAATTAACAGAACGCCCCCCAAGACTTGCTTATGTGTTCATCCTTATGTTTGAAGGGACACTATAGTCAATTACAGAACAATAGAAAAATGAAAGCTTAATATAGTGGTTCTGGCAACTATAACTTTTGCCTGTAGGCTTTTCAAGGTGAACACTACTCTCATAGAATCGACAGTATTTACATTGCTGCCTAGTAACACCTCTAGTAGCAGTCACTCAGACGGCCAGTAGAGGTGCTTCCTATCTCAGTGCTGCACAGAAAGGAGCACTTGCGTTCAGTGTCTCCACGCTCTGCATGGAGCTGCTCAATGCTCCTCAGAGATGCATTGATTTAATGCATCTGTATGAGGAGATGCAGTTGGCAAAGCGCAGCATTTTGACTTGCATGCACAATAGCCTTGCAATGCTTTCCTTTGGAAAAACATTGGATTGGCTGAGATTATCAAGATTGATTAACTCAGTGATGGGGAGGCGGAGCCAGCCGCGGCAACATGTATGTGGTGTGGGGAAAAAAGGTTAGTTAAATCACCATTTCAGCACGATCGGAATTGGGTGAGCCACCTAAACAGCCACATCAGCACTATGGTGTCATGAATTCATGTTTGTATTCCTGACACTATAGTGTTCCTTTAATCATACACAAGTGTAATATTGTATTTCATCCAATCATTACATTTACTCTGAGGAGAATTTGTACCACCTGCAATCACTGCTCTGTTTACACAATCAGATATCTGAAATTCCACTGAGATTTCTGACAGGCTAGAATCTGCTTGGCTCTGGCAGTCGAGTGCCATGCAAAGTCACCTTGAGTGCCACACATGCCATAGGTTGCTGCCCATGGTCTATACCAGGGGTAGTCAACCTGGTCCATACCACCCACTAGTGGGTGGTTTGGGATTTCAGGCGGGCGGTGGGCCTCGATGGCTGTGGCCCAAGGCCGGCATGGGAGATCCTTTCAACTCCTCTGCCGGCCCATTCAGAGCCAGCCTTGCTGTAAGCCATCTTCCTCACCTGCCCTCTGGCACTTAGTCCCAGCAGTGATTGTATGAGTGTGTGTGCATGTGAGTGTATGTGTGTGCATGAGTGTTTCTTTCAGTGTCTGTCAAATCAGTGAGTATGTTTACCATTGAGTCTGTGTGTGACTATCAGTGTGTCTGTCAATGTGTGTCGATCTGTGTGTGTGTCAATGAATGTGGGTCAGATCAGTGAGTCTGTCAGTGACGTCTGTGTGTTTCTCATTGGGTGTGTGTGACTGTCAGTGTGTATACACCACTGAGTGTAGCGTGGCGGAGCAGAGCCCGGTACAGGAGCTTCAGTTTCCTGCACCCGGCCAGACTGACAGGAGGTGCTCACTTAGCGAGCACTCCCTGTCAGTCCGGCCGGGTACAGAAAACTGATGCTCCTGTAGAGGATCTGCTCCGCTCGGCAACGCTACAAGAGAGGTAGGAGGCACACCAGGAAGGGGAGTGTAACCACGAAGGGGGTGGTTGGTGCACCAAGGGACAGGGAGGGAAGGGAAACACCAAGGGACAGGGAAAATAAGGGGGTGGGCAGGGGGAGAAAAACACTAAGGGACAGGGAAGGGACCACTAATGGATGGGGAGGGGAGAGGGGCTGGTTAAGAGGCACATAGGTGAAGATGTTATTTTGGGGTGGGGTGGGGCAAAAACAAATGCATCTTTGCCTAAGTACCCAAAAATCCTTGCACCGGCCCTGCCTGCACTGAATTTATCT
Organism: Pelobates fuscus; assembly: GCF_036172605.1. Taxonomy (NCBI): domain Eukaryota; kingdom Metazoa; phylum Chordata; class Amphibia; order Anura; family Pelobatidae; genus Pelobates; species Pelobates fuscus. The sequence goes on from NC_086317.1 coordinate 124,038,865, forward strand.
GTAGCCCTGTTTCTCCCCCCCCTTCTGGACCGGCGGGGGTGATCCCGGTCCACCTCTTGGAGGCCCTATTCCCATAGCTGCATAACACTGCAGTGCTGACCCAGTGATATCTGGTACCGGTACATAACTGTGATGGTGGACGCCACGTGCCTCCAGGATCATCACAGAGAGCCAGCAGACATACTCACTAAGCTCGACAAGATCTTTGCCAACCTCTGGAAAAAGCTGCACAAACGCTTACACGCTCCCCAGCAACGAGAAGCACCTAACAGCTAGAAGAAGATGCAGTACTCTCAGACAAACTGATCACCTTCAATGTCATGTATGTTGACCTGACCTATACTATGTCAGGTTGATTATTTCAACTTTCTATGTACAGTAACTCACAAAAATCGCCAAAAACCTCACAGTGTTGCACGACCATGTGTTATTGCTGATAAGTAATGCAAAAGTATAAGTACAGTATATAAAACTCTCTTATCGGACTTCTGATTACATCTATTTAAAGAAATATCTTACTTTGGAACATGGTTATCTACACAAACACAGATTCTGCCTGCTCAAACTGAATCCTCTATTAACACATTGATTTTATTTTACTCATCTCCGTTACAGAATATATAACTATATTTTAATATATAATATATATTATATTTATACATATAATATTCTGGTACTGGAAGTCATTTCAAATTTCTTTTCCATTTTAAAGAGACACTATAGTGTCAGCAATACAAATGTGTATTCCTGGCATTATAGGTGTTAAACAAAATTTAGTCACCTTGCCCCCCTTTGAAAAAAGTAATTTACTTACCTTTTTCCAGCACCCCACGGATCTCCTCGTGACTCGCCCTGCCCACACTCCACCTCCTCTTGGCTGAGATAATCACATTTGATGATCTCAGCCAATCCAATGCTTTCAGGCTAATAGCACATGCAACAAAACGCTGCACTGGGCCAATCAGCATATCCTCAAAGAGGTGCATTGCATCTGTGCATCTTTATGAGGAATGTTCAGTGCCTCTATGCAGTGTGGAGAAGCTGAACATCAGTGCTGCACACTTTGCAGCACTGACCCAGGAAGCACCCCTAGTGGCCGTTTGAGTGACAGCCACCAGACGTGTTACTAGGCCTCTCTGAAAAAGTTTGTTTGTGAGTTTACATTAAAATGTGGGACAAGCTTCAGACATCACAACCCACTATTTTAAGCTGTAGTTGTTCTGGTGACCATAGTCTCCCTTTAAATGGACAAAAACTGACACTTTAATTTTAGGTGGTATGCAAGCGTGTTTGTCCAGGGGCAGGGCTGTTCTGAGAAAGTATAGGCGACTTACTAATAATTGATACAACTCAAATGTAATTTAGAACAAGAATGTATCCTGTTTACACAGAGTGATTTCTCAATGCATGTATTGTAATTTAAAGACAATTCACTGTGAAAATTATTGCTGTGGAGATCTGTTACACACGCTCACACACCAGCAATATGAAGCTCTAAAAAAAAATGAGACCAAAGGACTGTCCCTCCTAAATAGGGACAGTGGGAGGTATGCCAATGTAACCAAATTGAAAGCATGGTTAAACGTTTGGAATTCACTTTGAATTCCTGAAAATTCTAACTTTTGTAAATAACCTTGCAAATTAAGCCAGCTGTAACATGCTGGACTGAAACTCCCACAACTCTCTGGCAGCAGCATGTGTTTGTGGAACAGCAATAACCCAGCAGCACTTCGGTAATTTTATTAAGACACTGAGACTCCTATTATGCTACACTCTTTCTTTATTTCCCTCAGCAGCAAAGAAAAATAACATTAAATCCGTATAAAAAGAAACCAATAAATAACAGGAGAGGTATACCTTCCTAGCAACAGGAACAGCCAATCAGTATCCTCTTCATAGCACAATAGGCCAGTATACGACTTCCTCTTTCTTTGCTGCTTCCTCAGTTAAGTGACACTGGGTCCCATGGTTCTTAACTGTGGGATATTTTACTTTTATTCATATTATTACTGTGGTTAATATAGTTATTATCGTTATTACGTTTTAATTAGACTATTTTCATATTTATAAATATATTTAGTTACTTCATTTTAATTTAATTTGATTTAATTCAGCTATATGCTTTTTTTTTTTTTTTTAAAACTTTATTTTTGTGTGAAAGTCTCATTGCAACATTCGCGGACATTATACATGGTATAGCTGATACAGATATTGAAATCGTTACTGGTGCATTACAGGTATGTCTGTGGGCCGCTGTTATCATGCCCGCATTGCAACAAAGACATTACACGTTTTATATTTTTATACAACTAAAGTAACGAACCAGCAGAATATATCTCTAAAGAAACTATCTGTGCCAACGAGGCTGTTGTTAAGTAAGTAATTTCAAAGTTCAGTAGGAGGTTGGGTCACCAATCCCAGTGTAGCTGTCCTGGTCTAGCCAGAGGTCATTCTGTCTGTGGTATTCTAGGATTGGGGGCCGAATGCCCCCCCTGATGTAAAAAAGTGTGTGAAGAAGAAGAGAAGAAAGAAGAGAAAAGAGGTGAGAACTAAGATGAGTAATAAGAGTGGAGATCTGGGTAGAGAGGGGGGGGGGGGGGAGGGGGGGAGGGGGGGGGGGGGGGAGTGCGCCATTCCCGAGTTGCGTGGGGGTGTCCAGATTCCCGGCGTCGTCCCCTGCTAGTCTATGTCTCGGGAGAGTTCGCTACTAGTCCAAGGTTCCCAGATTTTTTCAAACCTGGACATGGAGCCTCTCACTGTGGCCGTCAATTTGTCCATTAAGTGTACGTCTTTCAGGTTGGAGATTACCTTCCGAATAGGGGGCATGTCTACCTTTAACCAAGCCTGTGCCATGGTTCTACGTGCTGCTAATGTTACTTTGTGTATTAATTTTTGTTCTCTGATGGTCCAGTTATCCAGTGCTCTATTCAATAAATATGTCCAGGGGTTAAGCTCGGGTGCCCTGTGTAGTATCTGTTGAAGAAGGTCAAATATTTTCGACCAGTACTCTTGTACCCTAGGGCATTCCCACCACATGTGGAGATACGTGCCTCTGAGGCCGCATCCTCTCCAGCATTCGTCGGTCGGTGTTTGGTGCATATGAAAAAGTTTCACCGGGGTGGTATACCACCGAAACATAGTTTTATAGGATTGTTCCTGGAGGGAAACACATATGGACACTGCAGTGTTTGCTTCCCATATTTCCCTCCACTCTACGCCCTCCAGGACCTCTCCCAGTTCCCTCTCCCATGTCTCCGTGTATGTTAATGTACCCCATTCCTCTGTTTCTGCACAAACGTGTGTGTACAGTGTCGTGATGAGGCCTGATGTTGTGGATTCTTTTAAGCACATTTTCTCATAGAATGTTAGTGTGGCGGTTCCTGCTCTCTGTATGTGGGGGCTACGCACAAAATCTTTGATTTGCATGTATCGAAAAAAGTCCCTGGGGGTGAGATGTGTTTCTTGCTTTAATTGTTCGAACGTAACAATGTTTTTGCCATCAAACATGTGGCATATTCTCTGCACTCCCACCTTTTCCAGGTTCGCGAACTCCCTGGCTGTCATTCCCGGGGGAAAGGCTCTGTTTCGTAGAAGTGGAGTAAGTGGGGAAGGGGATGTCGCCAGTTTATATTTGGACGCAGACGCGTCCCATAATCTCAAGGAGTTATGTATGGCTGGACAAGCGGTTCTCAGTGTTGGCCTGTCTCCTCTGGGTACCCACATATGATATTGTGGTAGATCTGGGCCGGTGAGAAGGGACTCCAGGTCTACCCATCTCCTTACCGTCGGTGGTGTGTGCCACAGGGCTACCTGCGCTAATTGCGCTGCTACATAATAAAAGTAAAAGTGGGGGAGTCCCAACCCTCCTCTCTGTTTGTGTCTATATAATATGTTTCGGGATATCCTGTGCCGCCTATTCTGCCATATAAAGTCCCCGGCTGCCTTTTGCAACGGTGCTAAATCCGATTTTAATAGTTTAACTGGGAGCGCCTGAAAGAGGAATAGAATACGGGGTAGCACATTCATCTTTACTGCGTGAATACGCCCTATCCAAGAGATAGGTTTATCTAGCCACTTATCCATATCGTGAATGAGGGTACGTAGCATCGGGGTGTAGTTTAGGCGGTATAGTTTGGCCGGGTCTTTTGGAAGTTGAATCCCCAAGTATTTTATGTGATCTGTAGCTATTGGGATGTTATATGTGTCCCCCAACTCTGCCGTGTCCGCCGCGGACATGCCCATTGTTAGGGCACTTGACTTTTCTAGGTTAGCCCTGTAACCGGAGAATTCACCGAATCGTGTTAATACTTCTCGCAGAGCCTCCATGGAGTCTTTCGGTTCTGTAATCGTTAACAGGACGTCATCTGCATAGGCGGACACTAAGAACTCCTGTCCTCCTATTGTTACGCCGTGTATCCGTTGGTGTTGGCGTAGGGCTTGCAAGAGCGGTTCTAGGGTCAGTACAAACAATAGTGGCGATAGGGGGCATCCCTGTCGGGTCCCGTTGCTCAGTTTAAAAGGTGTGGACCTCGCTCCCGTAATTTTAACTTGTGCATTTACTTGGTTATACATAGCTTTAATTGTGGCCACATATTTCTCCGGGAATCCCAGGTGTTCGAGGAGGTGGAATAGATAAGGCCATTCGACCCTGTCGAAAGCCTTTTCGGCGTCTATTGCTATGATTGCCGTGGGAGTGCCCACGGTTCGCTGGTGCCATATGAGGTCTATATTCCGTCTGGTATTCTCAAACAGTTGTCGCTCTGGTATAAAGCCCACCTGGTCCGGGTGTATCATTGCTTTCAAGTGCGGGTTAAGGCGGTCTGCCAGGACTTTCGCTAAAATTTTTATGTCATGGTTAATCAGTGAGATGGGTCTGTAGTTCTCTGGTGATAGGGGGTCCCTGCCTGGTTTCGGAAGGAGTATGATGTTGGCCAATGACATCTCACTTTCTGGGTTGCCTCCATCCATAAAAGTATTGAAGAGTCTTTCGAGGCGAGGTGTAAGTTCTTCCCTAAACGTTTTGTAATAGGCCCCGTCGAATCCGTCTGGTCCTGGAGCTTTGTTGCCTTTCAGTTGTGTTATTGCTTTATCTATTTCATCCTCAGTAATTGTTCCGTTCAGTGTCTCTGCTGCCGTCGTCGGTAGCTTTGGGATGTCTAGGCCTTGCAGGAACGTTGTCATGTTCTCCCTCGCCGCTGCTTGTGCCGTGGGGTCTCTCGTGGTATGATTGTAGAGTTTCTTGTAATAGTCTGTGAATATCTGTGCTATTTCCGTCGGAGTGTTCTTTATGGTTCCATCCCTGTGTTTGATTGTGGTGATATGAGTTGTACTTTGTCGTGGGCGTAGGGTCCTTGCTAGCAGGGTGTCCATCTTGTTTGATTTTTCGTAAAACGTCCTTCTGGACCAGGTGATGGCTTTGGCTGCGTCGTCCAGAAGCAATTCCGTTATTGATCTTCTGGTGTCTTCCAGGCGCTCTAGGATCTGTTGGGTTGGGGTAGTCTTGTGTTGTTGTTCTTGTTTTCTCAACAAAGCGAGTAATTGTGTCAGTCTCTGTGTTTTCTGTTTCTTCTTTCTTGTGGCTAGTTTTATGCATGTGCCCCTGATCACTGCCTTGTGAGCTGCCCAGACAGTGCTTGGGGACACGTCTTCAGTGTCGTTCATTTCGAAGTATTCTTGTATGTCTTTTCGGATTACTGCCTGTGATTCTGGGTCCCTCAGCAAATGTGGGCTAAGTCTCCAATTCCACGACGTTGTTGTGCATAGAGAACCCAGTGTTATAGCAATATCTGCGTGGTCTGACCACGTTATGGATCCTATTCCAGTGTCCACCACCCTCGCCATGCAAATGTTGTTGACGAGGAAGAGGTCGATCCTGGAATAGGTCCCGTGGGGGGCCGAGTAAAACGTGTAGTCTCGTGTGCTAGGGTGTTGCGCTCGCCACGCGTCAATCAGTCCATTATCTTGCGAGAACTTGTGTAGTAGTTTATCCTGACTCCCTCTGCACTGTGATCTCAGTTGGCCCGGTTTAGAGCTTCTGTCCGCAGCCGGACACGGCACAGCATTAAGGTCCCCACCCACAATGAGCATACCATGTGGGAGTTTCTGGAGTTTGGTGGATATGGTGTCCCAGAAGGCTATTTCTGGCGTGTTTGGGGCATAGACGTTCACCAAGTGAACGGCGTGTGAGTGTAGTGTTCCTGATAGTATGATATATCTCCCATCTGGGTCTGGGTCAAATGATGTTACCTGAAGTGGGCATTTGCTGTGTATTAAAATTGCTACCCCGTTGTTTTTACGATGGGATCTAGCTTCATACGAGATGGGGTGTGTGCGGTCTCTGAGCTGGAAGGTCGTGTGCTTGGGTATGTGTGTTTCCTGTAGGAACGTGATATCCGATCCCTTCCGTTTGATCTCCCGAAACATTAGTCGTCTCTTTTTGGGGGCGTTTAGCCCTTTTACGTTAAGTGATTGTAGTTGGAAAGTCATTCCTTGATTTGGAAGGAAGGCTGTTTTTTGCGTGTGCTATGTCCGTTGTCAGCTATATGCTTTAATGTATATCCTTTGATAATTTTTTTCCCATCTGACCGTCCTGGCCCCAAGATTACCATCAATTGGGGCTCAGGGACGTCTTTGAGGATCTTTATCCCCTGCTTGGCGCTATCGCACTGATTTTTCTCTTCATTCATCTGTCTGGCCGCTGCTCTGCCCCCAACTGCCTGAAATCGGAGTTTGGGTTTAGTTATAGTGGCGGCCGAGCAGCTCCTGCGTTTTCTATTACAATTGCTCTTTTTTCACTATTGTGAGTACTTTAATTTCTTTATCCTGTTTAGTTATTTATTTTTTAACTTGAGGGTTACTTAACCCTTTCCTTTAGGTATTATTTTACTTTATTCATTCCCTTAGGTTTGTTTGTATATTTATGATGCAGTCTGACAGGATCTTTCTGTGCCTTCTGCGTCTACAGCAAATATACAGATTACTACAGGTATCTTTGGAATGGAGGCAGATTTTACTGATCCTGTTGACATGCAGGCTTTAATTGTCGCTTCCATGTCAAAAGCAATGATGAAGGCCCTGGTGTCAGTGATGGAGGTTATGTCAGATTTACTTTCACAGATATTTGCCCAGACCCAGTTACAGGCAGAGAGATCCACTCAGCCGACTACCCAGGCGGCAGTACCTGTACTCACACCTGCTCTGCTTCAGCCTGACAGCAAGGCCTCATATAAGGCTAAACACTCCTCCAAAACAATATAGAAGGACAGTACCATACCGGTCACAGATGTTGCGATTATTTTAATAACAAAAGAGCCACTAGCCTGGCAAAATCGACTAGACTTTGGAAAAGGGCAAAATGCCAACTGAACTCTGAGTCTGAGCTCAGTGATATTGAGGAGTGGTTCCCTGATTCCTATATGGAGGATTCAGAGAATCTTCCTGAACCTGATTATGAAATAACTGATGGAGAGAATGCTAATCCCACGCAGGTTACACGTCCTATTAAACCTACCAAGATTGAGGTAGATCATGCGGCCTCAGGGAACACCGATAGGAACTTGGACCATCAAGCTGAACCACATAGACCACATAGCCAAGTATATTGCATCCAGAGTACGCAAGCAAAAGGCAAAGTGAAATAAATTGCAGGCTGAATGCCCACGCAAACAGTCCTTGATGACGCATGTAAAACACTTTCAGTTGATCCTAAGATCATTCAATTCCTGAGTAAGACAGGATGGAAGCCTACTAAAGGCTGTTTCATTGCAAAACTGTCAGGATAAAATCCTGGACATCTTGGGCCCCGCAGCCAAGATCTTTGAAGCAGTAGAGAATGATCTAGAATTAGATTGTGCCACCTTAAGTGGTTGGATCCAGAGAGTGATCTGTTAAGTTGGCAACGCCAACACTGCGGCTCCCACAGAACGTGTAACTATGGCTCTGAACGAGCCGGACACATAGGCAAAAGTTTCTCTTTGGGGACAACTTTGTAAAATAATTGGGCTACTTTGTCCACACATTGACTGCTCCAGATAAAGCGCAATCGAAGATGCGCAAGCTATTCAACCGTAGAGTTTTTGCTGGGGCCAGAAAAGCCAGGAGCCATCTGTCCGGCTGAATAAACACGTTCTTTTAGACAGAACCAAGACTCTTATACTGGCCGAGCCAATTTCTTTGAACAATGCACTATACCAACCTTCTTCCCACAACGTGATCGACCCTGGGCTGTTAGTGGCCCAAGAGGTGCCCTTTCAGGTTGAAACCTTATGGTAATTCTTCACGCTCTCCATTCTGCCCTACTGATAGTGGGGGGGGGGGGAGGGGGGGCAGGCTCACTTTTCACATGTATGGTCCCTCGTTTCATGAGATGCTTAGGTTCTTCACACTGTGAAAGGGTATGGCATAGACTTCCTTTCTCTACCTGTTCAATGTTCCCCATCAAGGGAAATTGTTTTTTTCCAACGAGACAAAGACCATGTCTTTGAGGAAATAAAAGAACTGATGTGCAAACAAGCCATCGTAGAGATTCCAGCCCATACCCTGGGTTACATGAGCAACCTTTTCTTGGTTCCCAAGAAAGGCGAAGGTGTCCGTCCATTGATAAATTTGAAACAGCTCAACCAGTTATGAGGCATAACACCACTTCCAAGATGGAAGGAGTGCATTGCTTAAGGGATCTTCTCCAACCAGCAGATTGGATAGCCAAATTGGATCTGCAGGATGCATAGCTCACAGTGCCTATCCCAGTCCAACATTAAGATTCCATCAAGATCAATAACTTCATGTAGTTCACATGGCAGGTCAGGAAATAGAGGTTCAGGTGCCTCCCATTTGGACGGTCTTTGGCTCCATGGTGCTTCACCAAGCTCATGAAACCTATGGTCGCCCTGCTATCGAGTCGGGGAGTACGTCTTATAATACACTGCTCAAAAAAATAAAGGGTACACAAAAATAACACATCCTAGATCTGAATAAATTAAATATGATTCTGAAATACTTTGTTCTTTACATAGTTGAATGTGCTGACAACAAAATCACACAAAAATTAAAAAATGGAAATACAATTTTTCAACCCATGGAGGTCTGGATTTGGAGTCACACTCAAAATTAAAGTGGAAAAACACACTACGGGCTGATCCAACTTTGATGTAATGTCCTTAAAACAAGTCAAAATGAGGCTCAGTAGTGTATGGCCTCCACGTGCCTGTATGACCTCCCTACAACGCCTGTGCCTGCTCCTGATGAGGTGGCGGATGGTCACCTGAGGGATCTCCTCCCAGACCTGGACTAAAGCATCTGCCAACTCCTGGACAGTCTGTGGTGCAACGTGACGTTGGTGGATGAAGCGAGACATGATTTCCAAGATGTGTTCAATTGGATTCAGGTCTGGGGAACGGGCGGGCCACTTCAGCCACATGAGGTCTAGCATTGTCTTGCATTAGGAGGAACCCAGGGCCCACCGCACTAGCATATGGTCTCACAAAGGGTCTGAGGATCTCTGTACCTAATGGCAGTCAGGCTACCTCTGGCAAGCACATGGAGGGCTGTGTGGCACCCCCAAAGAAATGCCACCACACACCATTACTGACCCACTGCCAAACCGGTCATGCTGGATGATGTTGCAAGCAGCAGAACGTTCTCCACGGCGTCTCCAGACTCTGTCACGTGTCACATGTGCTCAGTGTGAACCTGCGGTCATTTGTGATCAGCACAGTAGCAAATTTGCTAATCTTGGTGTTCTCTGGCAAATGCCAAACATCCTGCACGGTGTTGGGCTGTAAGGACAACCCCCACCTGTGGACGTCGGGCCCTCATGGAGTCTGTTTCTGACCGTTTGAGCAGACACATGCACATTTGTGGCCTGCTGGATGTCATTTTGCAGGGCTCTGGCAGAACTCCTCCTGTTCCTCCTTTCACAAAGGCAGAGGTAGCGGTCCTGCTAAAGGGGTGGTTTCCCTCCTACGGCCTCCTCCACATCTCCTGATGTACTGGCCTGTCTCTTGGTAGCGCCTCCATGCTCTGGACACTACGCTGACAGACACAGCAAACCTTCTTGCCACAGTTCGCATTGATGTGCCATCCTGGATGAGCTGCACTACCTGAGCCACTTGTGTGGGTTGTAGACTCAGTCTCATGCTACCACTAGAGTGAAAGCACCGCCAGCATTCAAAAGTGACCAAAACATCAGCCAGGAAGCATAGGAACTGAGAAGTGGTCTGTGGTCACCACCTGCAGAAACACTCCTTTATTGGGGGTGTTTTGCTAATTGCCTATAATTTCCACCTGTTGTCTATCCCATTTCCACAACAGCATGTGAAATTGATTGTCACTCAGTGTTGCTTCCTAAGTGGACAGTTTGATTTCACAGAAGTGTGATTGACTTGGAGTTACATTGTGTTGTTTAAGTGTTCCATTTATTTTTTTGAGCAGTGTATGTTTAGATGGCATTTTCATTCTGGCTCAGTCTATTCAATTAATCCACCTTGCATGGACTTTGACTCTGTTAGAGAACCTAGGCTTCCTGATCAATTGGGAGAAATCCATTATCGTTCCCACGCAACAAATCAAATCTCTGGGTTATTGTAGATTCTACCCTTGAAACCAGTGGCGTACATACCGGGGTCGCGTCCGCGACCGGCCGCCCTGCGACCCAGGTATGTACCCACAAGGCCAGCCTCTTCTGCTGGGGGGCCCAGGAGCCGGCCACCTCAGGGCCCCGCGAGGCTGGCCCTGCTGTCGGGCGCACGAGGGAGCACTGTCGCCTGAATGCTCCCTCTTCAGCTCCCTCGCGCACCGCACTGAAACCGGAGCCGGAAGATGACGTCATCTTCCGTCTCCGGCATCAGTACGTGGCGCGCGAGGGAGCACTCAGGGGACAGTGCTACCTCGTGCGCCCGCCAGCCGGGTGACAGCAGGGCCAGCAACACCACTGGACCCCAGGGAATCCCCCCCAGCTCTCCCACAGGTAAGGAGGCTGGGGGGGATTACATTTAAAACAAAACAAAAAAACGTGTGAGTGTGTTAGTGAGTGTGTGTGTTTGTGAGTGTGTGTGTGTGTGTGTGAGTGTGTGTGTGAGTGTGTTTGTGAGTGTGTGTGTTTGTGAGTGTGTGTTTGTGAGTGTGTGTGTGTGAGTGTGTGTGTGTGAGTGTGTGTTTGTGAGTGTGTGTTTGTGAGTGTGTGTTTGTGAGTGTGTGTGTGTCTTAGTGTTAGTGAGTGTGTTAGTGTTAGAGTGAGTGTTAGAGTGTGTGTGTCTGTTACTGAGTATGTTTGTGTGTGTCTGTCAGTCAGTAAATGTGTGCGTCTGTTCATGAGTGTGTGTGTGTGTGTGTGTCTTAAGCACTTACCGTCCCGATCCGCCTCTCAGCTCCGAATGCACATGCTTGGCAAGAGCCACGCGCGCATTCAAACCGCCCATAGGAAAGCATTACTCAATGCTTTCCTATGGACATTCAGCGTCTTCTCACTGTGATTTTCACAGTGAGAATCGCAGAAAATCCTCTAGTGGCTGTCAATGAGAGGCTGGATTAACCCTCAGTGAAACATAGCAGTTTCTCTGAAACTGCTATGTTTTCAGCTGCAGGGTTAAAACTAGAGAGACCTGGCACCCAGACCACTTCATTGAGCTGATTTGATCTGGGTGTCTGTAGTGGTCCTTTAAGTGTATGTGTTTATGCATGCACTGGCGTACATACCGCGGTCGCACGGGTCGCAGCCCTGCGACCAGGTGCCCGCCGCCATGTGTTGCGGCCCCAGCCCGCGCAGAGTAAGCACGGGGGGGGGGGGCCACGGATCAGTTTTCGCACCGGGGCCCCATGGGTTGTGTGTACGCCACTGCTTGAAACTCTACACCTTCCGGTGGCAAAATTAGCCAATATCAAGAAGGAGATAGGCGAACACTAACAACCCCTCAACTCTCTCTCAAACAACGGTCAAGAATGATAGGCCTTCTAGCAGCATCTATACAGGCCATTTTTCAAGTACTCTTGGCTATCGAGCCCTACAACAATTACAAGCTTCATCTCAAGGGCAGTGCATATGGTAACTCTGGACAAAAAAGCGATGGTTGAACAATGGTGGCTTCTTCACATGGAAGCTTGGAATGAATGCACCATATTCTGAACAGCTCCAGATTTGATAATCGAATTTGACGCAAGTTTGCACAGTTGGGGCGCTCAATACTGAAATATTTCCACCAGGGTAGATGATCAGATCTGGAATCAACACTCCACATCAATTGTTTGGAACTTCTGGCCGTTTCCTTTGCAGTCCGCAGTTTCTCCCCAACTCAATCCCAATGCGCTATCCTTCTGAAGATAGACCACGTGTCTGCTGTCCGCTATATCAATCACCTGGAGGCACAAAATACAAGATGATGACCTACATGGCTTATGATTTCTGGCAATTTTGCCTGATGCACAGCATTTGAGTCATGGCAGAATACATTCAAGGTCTCTCCAACACAACAGTGGATTGATATGCAGGCCTCCTCAGAGACTAGCACTTGGATCCCACTGTCTTCCAAGACATCTGAAACCAATGGGGTCTATTGGAAATAGACCTTTTCGCTTCTCGTTTGAATGCTTTCCAGTTTTTTTGAGACCAGATCCAACAGCACTGGCTACAAATGCTTCCTCCCAAGATTGGTCTTCTTTAAGGAATTACACTTTTCCGCCCTTTGCACTGATTCCCCGTTGCCTTTTCCATCTACATTGCCAACCCCGCACCCTAGTGATCAAGGCTCCTCTCTCGTCGTCCCAATCATGGTTCTCTCTTCAGGAGATTGCTATCAACCTTCCACGTCTAGTTCCACCTCTCGAATGCCTTCTTCAGGATGCGGATGGTCTGCTTCATCCCCTTGTTCCTCCAAGTCTCTTGCATCTCATGGTGTGGTTGATTTCAAGGAACCTTGGTTGGTCAAGGGAGTTTTGCAATCAACTCTCTGACTTATCGAGGGCGCATGGGCACCCGACACAATACAGGCGTATAAATCTGCTTGGAGCAGATGGCATAGTCGGTGCATGAAGTAAAATTTGATCCCATATCGGCACCTTTTAGGTCTGTCCTCCATTTTCTGTACTTTTCTGTATGACGAAGGTAAAGCCTATCCACTGTGAACCTTGACGATCGTCCGTTTCTGCTGGTCAAAGTTTTGATGGGACGCCTGTGGGTTGACATCCTGTCATTTGTCAACTTCTCTGAGGAATTTGTTTTGCTCATCCACCCTTACCACGATACTCTGTCTTGTGGGACATCTCTATTGTCTTGAATTTTTTTCTTGCAAGAGAGTTTCTGACGTACGAGCTCTTGATGGGGTTGTTCCTTCCAAAAGTCGCATCTTCCAGTGTCTACCTCTACCCTAGCCCGGTGGGTCAAATACATTATGTCTCTAGCATGGAATAGATACCTATGTGTTTGCGACTCATTCGGTTTGTGGGGCAATGGCTCCCAAGGCTTCCTCAATTGTTTGTCGCTTGGAGGATATTATGAAAGTGGCTGGTCTTCAGAGTCTACGTTCCATGATTTCTACTTTACAGGTATTTAACACTTCACAGGAAACAATTTCACAGCTTTAAACTAGCATAATAGGAGCCTCTGTGTCTTAATAACATTCACAGATTTTACTATTAACATGATGTCATGATTTTATTAATGACAAGGAGGAGAGTATTAGGCCTCCCTCCTATCCCTGGAGGTTTGGTCTTCTCTAGGTAAGTTGACTTCACGGCAAGTCTTTTTTTACATTTATTTTTCATTACTGGATTTTATCCTTGTTAATGACTGTTAAAGAGCTTAAGATTTGACTACACTGAATTTCATGTTATGTATGTGTGTGTGTATATATATATATATATATATATATATATAAATATTCCATGTAATGCGATTTTATGCACAAATCCAGTTTTATAGTTGGATATTACCATATTCTCCTCTCTCTTCAAGCTTGACCTCGAAGTCCAGGTTAAGGCTTGCATACCCTCTTATTGGAGTCACCCTTTTCATTTGGATTTGTTTTCCTTGTTCGGGATCCCAAAGAAAGAGGAAGTAGTATACTGGACACTGCCTATTATGCTTTTAAGAGGATACTGATTGGCTATTCCTGTTACTAGAAAGAGATACCTCATGTTATTTACTCGTTTCTTTTTATACTGATTTAAGGTTATTTTTCTTTGCTGCTGAGGGAAATAAATAAAGAATGCAGCATAATAGGAGATTCCGTGTCATTAATAAAATCATGACTTTACGTCATGTTAATAGTAAAATCTGTGAATTGTTTGACAGTCCTACTCGATCAGTTATTGTTTGTTGCCTGGAAAAGACCCTTTAAAACATTTTCCCATTTACTTTTGGATGTTATGGATCTCATTAACGAACTATAAGATAGGGTAGCAGGTTGTCATGACAACATATTTATCATCATCTACATACAAATCTCTGAGGTGGTACTCCGTATAAAATCAATGCTTACAGCTAAAGTTGATGGAGAAATATCTGAAAACTAGAAAAGCGATATTTAGTTCTAGAGCTGTTTTACAGTTTTGTTGTTGCATTCTGTAAAGGATATCAGACAATGTGGTTTTAAATTTCAGTAACACAATAACAACAGACTCTTTTGTATGCAAGTTAGTTTTGTTCACTTACCACATGTGCTCAATATGCACATAAAATAATAAAGCATTTAACCAAAAAAAGTACATTCAGATTACTCTGGGGAAGTTCCCTTCAGTGTATATCAATTACCTTCCTGGATATAATCTAATTAAAAAGAAATAATTCAAAATATATACATATAATAGAATCTCTGACCTATTGGTTTAGTGTGGTTTGGCACTAAATATTGGTTAAAGGGAGTGCAAACAGACCGTAGTTAAACTATTCAGGCACTTTATTGTATCAATACACAAACTTTCCAACAAATAAATGTCCTGAACTAACACAAGAAACAATAACTGAGGAAAAAAAGAAGAAAAAAAGTCCATGCATTAATTGTGAAACAAAAAAGGACAGAAATAAAGAATAATAAATAAGACAAACTGTTAAACCCAATGGAAGTCTTTACTCTAGAAACAAAAAATTAACATATAAACCAACTTATAATAATCCTCGCAAGAAAAGTGACACTTTACACAAGCAATTGTCCAGCTTAATACTGTCATAGAAAAAAAAAAAAAAAACAGTTGAAAAGAGTATAAAAGGTTGTGCAGCATTCCTCTACCCAAAAATAAAGGTATTTTCATCAGAAACAGTTTATCTTTAGTGCCAGTTCTGTAAGACATTGACCACAGGCTTTCGAGTGGCTGGATTACAACTCCCATCATCCAGTTAGTCACTCTTGATAAGTCCTAGAACAGTCTGAGAGCCAAACATTGGCCACCGTCGCTCTAGAAGGTGTCCTGCCAGTGATGTGTACCCAAGAAAATAAGCTCTTTTGTACATTATCTTCATTTTGTCAAAGTTAGGAGGTTACAATCCCATGGCAGCATCTCCCCGTCCCTGTGGAGCAAAATAAAAGAATATTTTGTAAAAACGTGAACAGAGTCACAATTCATTACAGGTCATTTATTGAGAGACAGCTACATTACATAAAAACACATCGAGGAAGGATCTTCCACCTACTATTATTACTCATAGCAGCATGACTAATACAGCTTGTCAATTGTAGATGACAAAGTGTAATGATCCAAGCACTGTTTGTGTAACAATTATCTCTGATGTGCCATGACTACAATGGAGGAAAGGACAAGTGCAGAAATGAAGTTGAATGAATAGACACTTGGATTCAGATGTCTATGATGTAATCTGACCCGTGATAATACGAAGAACCAGACCGAAGATGGATAAAAAAAAAAAAAATGTTGAACTAATAATCAAAATAGCAATCACTATTATTATGTTTAATTTATAGCTAAAAGAATGACATCATAGATAAAAAAAATAAAATCAGTTTGCAGCTTCATGATGCATTTTTGTTTGAAATCTGTTACACGTTGTTACCATTATAAAGAATAGACCACTTTACATTAAAGTCATATTTTTCAATGACCGCCTAACGCCCAATCAGGATGCTGAAATAGTACGAAGTGTATAGCACAGACAAAAACAATAATGAATAAAAGGGCAATGGAGGATGAAAGTAAACAATTAAAACAGAAGATAGTTTAGTCATTTTTGGTTATTGTGACATGTTTACCACACTCAAACTTTGATTTAAGAAGAATACTCTACGCTGTTTACAAAATACTATTACTTTTGCATGAACATGCAGTTTCCTTTGTGCTGGTTATTGGCTTTATAAAGGTCTATCGTTCTTTAAAATTTACAGTAAGATGTTACTATCCCTTTAAACAAACAATGAAAAAAACGTTCTACTATTGTGTTTTTAACTAGCAGTACCTACGTAAAACTGTCCATTTTAAAGGAAGTCATGGCTTGGCTACTATAGGTGGGCCAATCCTCATTTTTGACACGACTGTCTCCTTTGTTTAGTGCCAGTCATTCTTGTCCCCAGAGGTTGGGGATCTTCAGAATTAAACCGAAGATTTACCAGGTGTAACTAAATAAAAACCGCTAATTTATGGAAATACACCCATCCACTGCTCTAACATTTGTAGATAGTCCTATGTTATGAGCTGGCCATAACGGGTTACTCCAGTGATTTGAAGTGGTCATGAAACACTGTACATATGGAGTTATTGTTAATCGTGTGCGGGGAGCTAGTTGCACGCCCAACACACATAACTAAAGCAGCCCCCCCCCCCTTTCTTCCGCTTCACTCAGGTATACAAAGGAAAAAAATATATATATAAAAAAAAAATCATGATTGGACCAAAGATGGTAAAGGCAGTACCAGGTGCTTTGCATCGGAAAGATTGGAGTAGCCCTTTAAAATTTACTAACCTAATAACAAAAAATTTATTTTTGTTTAATTAAAATACAGTTTCAATAAAAAAAATATCAAAAAGAAAAAAAGGTTTTAAGTGCAACTTATCAAAAAAATTATGTAACATCAGAATAGAAGATTATTATTATTTATTTTTTTTAAGTATTTTAAATGCTTTTTATTTTTGTGCATTATAATATGTTGCACACTACCATCTAGTGGCAAGATCTAATATTGTACTTATCACATAAGTCCATAAACCCAAGAGTTTTTTGTTAAAGACACTTATGAGAAAGCATTATCTAAATGTTTGAAATTCTTTTATGTCTACCATTATATCACAAAAAAACACCTATTTAAAATTGCCATTGCAACATTTTTTTTGTTTTTTAGACATATAGACAGTAAGAAGATGATATAACAACAGGATTACCGGATAACCTTGGTATGAGAATAGGTACAGTAACCTTTAACCACAATCCATACTGGAAGTCATGTGCGAGTGTCCATCAGCCAACCGCACAACCACACACTATTATTTTAAATTCTTGTGTTCTACATTTATTATGTTAAGTTTTTCATAAAGTTTTTCCCTCATTCATTAACCAAATTTCTCGCTTTGTTCTTAATATCCTGCTGTAATACCAAATTTTTTTAAATTATTACTTTTTCCCAATGTCTCGTTTTTATTGAATTTTTTCATCTTTCTAAGGAATATTCGAAGGGTACAGAAAGGAAGAGGGGAAGGGGGAAACAATGCATCACCATTGACCGCTCCTGCAGATACATGTCATCATATGCATAAATCAAAAAACATCATTATTCAAGTAACATCAATCAAGTAACATCAACAACTGTAGCAAAAATACAGTGGGCATATGGTGGGCTACATTTGACAGCGACACCCTTGTCAGTTACGGGGAAGATCAGTCTCCAAGTGATCATTCTTGAGATCGTGTGCTGCTACGAGTCTACATGTCACTGTCCTGACCTTGCTGTAGCCTAGAACTACTGATTGTCACCCTATATCTCAAGGTTGGGCACTATTCCATAGTCGGGAGTGCTTGCATTCTTGCCCTTTTAGTCTATACGCCAAGCGTTCGTACTGATAGGTCGAGTGTACCCTGTTCCTCACCTCCCGGAGAGGTGAGGGGTCTTCGCTTTTCCAACGGAAAGCTATACTGATCTTGGCAGCTAGTAAGAGGTGACATATAACCATCCTGTGTGGTGAAGTCAGCAGTTCTGGGGATACATGTAGGAGAAAGCACTAAGGTCGGAAGGGGACAGTCACCTTCCACAACCAGATCGCTCACCTGTTGCCAATACTGTGACAGTTTGGGGCAGTCCCAGAACGCATGCAGTAGCGTGCCCTCCCCTCCCCACATCTCCAACATGTCTGTGTTGCCGTTTGATACATTTGGGCTAGTCTTGCAGGGACTAAGTACCATCTCATCAGTAGCTTACAGTACGCCTCCCAATGTGACAACTGGACAAATGGCAATCCCTAGAAATCTCATGGCTGGGACGAGTGCATACGGTCAAGATGATGGCACTACCACATGTGCTCTATTTGTTTCGCACCATCCCCATAGCACTACTAGACACTCAATCTATGTTCAACGCATACATTTGGAAGAAAAAAAAAAAAAAAAACAGAATCGCACGCAGATTAACATGGCTCCCACCGAACAAAGGGGGCCTGGGAGCCCCCGACATAAAAGCCTACTATAAGGCGTCAGTGTTGGCACATGGTCTAGAAGTCCTAACTTGAAGCCACCGGTGTGGTTCCCTCTAGAAAACGGTTGCATAAACCCAGACACAATTACCCAAAAACTTTGGTCCCCAACAAAGACAAAACAGGCCTCCACATTTGGTCTACCAAACTCCAACTTCTTACTCGCAGGCTGGAGGAGATGGGCGGGAGAACTAATGGGCTATGCTCACCCACTCTTATTTGCCCCCCTATTCCGGCTACATGATCTCACTAGTGACCTACCGCTGGGAGCTTGGATGGACAGTGGGATCAACTCCATAGGGTCCCTAGTCACAACACAGGGTATCAAGCATTTCCCTGATCTACAAACAGAATTCGCACTGCCATCCAAGGAGATTTTCACCTACCTACGAATCAAACATATCCTAACCTCGGTGAACCTACACCACTGCGAGGCCGAACAATAGACGGCCTTTGGCTGACACTGTATAACCACCCAACAAACACAGACCCCTATCCCTGTGCTATAATGCGATTAACAATGCCGACAGTTCTAAAAAAACACCTATTGTGGGAACGGGACCTAAATGTGTCGTTCCCCCTTCCCGTGTGGCTAAACACACTACAAGCCACACGCTCATCTTCCCATAACCGGTCTAATACCACATTTTTTAACAAATGTTTTTATTCTTTTTAATATGAATATTTATGTTATAATATTAGCATATAATATGTGCAACCGTGGTTTACAAAGGACTTTCTAATATGGCAGTTTGAAGACTTCCGTCTCCCACGTCATTATGCAGATACCGTCATGACGTCACGACGCAAGGATACAAAATGTAAGCGCCGGACGCGCAATGATGTAAGCGGAAATGGAAACTGAATCCACCAAGAAAGGGCGCCAAAATTTCCATTCATAAACAGGATTGCAGAGGAGAACAGGACTACCACTTTTGAGAAAGGCTCTATGCCGAAAAGCATCAAGTGGCAAGCAACCAGTGGACTTATCTTGTTTTTATATTTTGTATATTTTCACATCGTTATGTTGAAATTAATAAATCGTGTTTTTTTACCGTGATCCTGCATCCTGGATTTTTAAGGAAAATCATTGATAACACAGCCAGGAAGTATCTTGACTACAACAAGGACCCACTGTATCTGCTGTATACTCTGCTTTATACCTCTAGTCAGAGCCAGCTTTTTCTAAGTGGCTCAGAAACATGGGAGTTGGACCAGTAATATGTGGTTTTAATATACGTGTTAACTATATTACCCTATGGTCTATTTCTATTTTCATTTTAGGATTGTATCCATTTATATTTGTGGTAACCTTTTAACTTTTTGAGTACTCTCACTATTTTATTATTTTACATTTTGCACGTTTTGACAACTTACCTGGGTTCTGGCAATGCGAGACCACACTTATTGGTACAACCCAGCATCTTTAAACTTCACCAGTAATATTATATTATTAACAATGTGGCCACTTCTTGCATATAAGAATTATTAAAACCCTTTTAATTAGAATTTGCAATGAGAGTAGGAGTCAGTGAGGTCAGTTAGGGGACATTAATGGACACGATAGGCACCCAGACAACTTCAGCTCATTGTCTCAACCACAGAGCCACTAGAGCAGGGGTTCTCAACCTTGTCCTCAAGGACCCCCTACCAGTCCAGGGTTTAGGGATTACCTGGGTGTGTCTAAGGTGTTTAGAAAAAGAAAAAAAAACACCTTAGAGTTTAAGGTGTGTTTTTCCCTTTTTCTAAACACCTTAGACACACCCAGGTAATCCCCAAATCCTGGACTGGTAGGGGGTCCTGAGAACTGGGTTGAGAACCCCTGCACTAGAGGGACTTCAGGGTCGTTAGACAACTTCTGGTCGCCTAAAAGACGTACTGGACTTTCAGTATCAACGAAAACCCCATAGGAAAGCATTGAATAATGTTTTCTTCTGAGGAATTCATAATGTGAGTGTGGCCATTGGCACGCATGCGCATTAGGTCTCCATTCCAGCAGGGAAGGAATGAAGGCATACTAGAGACGAGGTTTTAACCCCTTCCTTTGACGTGTTTCATCCAATCTCTGCCCCCCACCCACCTTTGACGGATGGGAAGATATAGTGCCAAAAAAAAAAAAAAATTTTTAAAAATACATTTGTTTTCCTGGCACTAGAGTTTAGGTTTAAGCAAAATGTAAAATTAAGGACATTTGTATCTATGAATGCTCTATACAGCACCAAGACAGTAAGTCAGACTGGGTTCTCTAAAAGTTAGATAAAGGATCACAGCTCCCATGATAATTTGTAAACCCTATTTACTCTCCCTAGCACGGACAACCCCTTTCCGCCATGTCTAATCTTCTTAGGCTTTAGTAATTCCTCTATATTGGAGAATACTGCTACTTAGATAATCAGTTCTTTTAATCTAAAAACTGACCTTCTGAACAGTGCAATAAATTATTTAGAGCAGGCGCCAGGATATGGCGAGTTGCAATTTTATGAGTGTTTGTCAGTTTGCTCAACACTGCTTGCACTGATGCATGTCACGTAACGTGCAGTGGTGGAACTACTGGGGTTGCTGAGGTTACGATTGCAACTGGGTCCCCTCTGTGTTCGGCCTGTCGTGGCTGGTCCGAGAATCTTCCTGCTCTGCTCTAGTCATCAACAGGACTTGTATGCATTCTATAGCTTATATCTATAAAATGGTTGCTTGCTCAATTTTGTAAACCCTGCCTAAAAGTACAATTTACTATTAGGAATACAAATAAGTATTACAAATAAGTCTAAACACTATAATGTACCTCTGTCCCCTCACAGCCCTCACCCATCCATAAAACTGGTAAAGGACCACTCTAGGCACCCAGACCACTTCAACTTAATGAAGTGGTCTGGGTGCCTGGTCCCTCTAGGATTAACTTTTTTTTTTTTTTATAAACATAGCAGTTTCAGAGAAACTGCTATGTTTATACTGAGGGTTAATCCAGCCTCCAAAACCTCTAGTGGCTGTCTCATTGACAGCCGCTAGAGGCGCTTGCGTGCTTCTCACTGTGAAAATCACAGTGAGAGCACGCAAGTGTCCATAGGAAAGCATTGTAAATGCTTTCCTATGCGACCGGCTGAATGCGAGTGCGGCTCCTGCCGCGCATGCGCATTCAGCCGATGACGTCGCAAGGAAGAAGGAGAGGAGGAGGAAAGCTCCCCGCCCGGAGCTGGAAAAAGAGGTAAGTTTAACCCCTTCCTCCCCCCAGAGCCCAGCGGGAGTGGGACCCTGAGGGTGGGGGCACCCTCAGGGCACTCTAGTGCCAGGAAAACGAGTATGTTTTCCTGGCACTAGAATGGTCCTTTAAATAACCCTTTCCCCCCCCCCACATAGCTCTGGTAGACAGCCACTAGAGGCAGTCTTAACCCTGCAATGTAAACATTGCAGTTTCACTAAAAACACAATGTTTTATATTACAGGTTAAGGTTAAGGGGACAGGGACACTGCACCCAATGAGATGAAGTGGTCTGGGTGCCTAGTGTCCCTTAACTTCCTATTTCATTCTAAAATGTTTTTCTTTATTATTCATTATTCGCTCCTAAGCAGCAGTGTCCAATATAACAGCTGTACAAGATATGAAGCACAATGTATAATTTCGGAATGGAAATTCAGCTAACAGCCATCACAGATACAAAACGGACAACCAAACTGCAAGTCTTGAAAACCCCTGTTCTGTGCTGAATTGAGACAGTGCAGTGAATTTAGGTTTTTTGGGGGGGATTTTTTTTAGAAGACAATCTTCGGTACAAACATTGTTCCCTAATTAAATGGAAATACAAGAGTAACTTAAAATATTTATCCTTATATCATATGCTGTTCTGTATATAACAAAGTCGAAAACTTATTATTTGGAAGTCTATACAAGAGGACTAGCTGGCATCCTCTATGCTTACTTGACAGGATTGATGTTTAATAAACTTCTGAAATATCATATGATATACATTTCTTCAAATAGTTATTCTGATATTATGTATCTGTCCTAATGTGGAAATTTATAGTGGGAGATTTATGGACACCCTCTATCCCTCTCTGAAAGGACCTAACTCCAATTATAGGAGTAATATTAAAACATTGTACCAAAAATCACACTTTTTTAAAATGGCTACTCCTCAATTTACACTTCCATCTGAATTAAACACTAACATCAGAGCAGTATTTTCCAGTTTATTAACCACAGACGTTTGCTCATGTAATCACGTTTGTGTGACAAACACATTTTTGTTTAGTGGAAATAGAATATATTGTAATGTTTTAATTTAAATAATAAAGTGATAACATGTTTTTATCTTGAGAAAGTGGTTTCTACATAAAAGGTATACTTTGGGGAATTACTCACTTGTTGGGTTTTTCTCTTATCTGTTCTAAACGGTTTAATTAGGGTTATCCCCCGACAGATTACCAAGTAACCAATTTTTAGACTTCTGCATACATAGTATGTGTGATAGCCTTTTCTTTATCTAATCCTCTGAACAATTAATCACTTGCAGTACAACATTACACATGTCTTAAAGTTCAGACTCTGCAGACTAGAATAGGAGGCTCGTGTTTGGCAAATCTAATTCTTGGAGTGGGCAAAGCTCGAAGGATGACAATGTAATGTGTGGTTATTTGCACAAATCTTAGAAACTTTAACAGTGAGTGAATTTTTTTTGTAAATATGTTTTTGTTAGTCATTTTTGTCTTTGTAGTCATAGAACCAAGTAACCAATCAGGGACTCGCAGATCATATTTGATCAAAATGGAACAATTATAATGACAATATAATAAAATGGAGAAATGCAAATCTCGAACCAATAGAGGTTTCATAAGGTGTAGAAAACAGTGTAAATAGGCAGGTATGACAACACAGCCAAGACGGGTTTCATCTTGTTAAATAAGTATAGAAGACTATCTGCCAGGAAATATCATTAGAAGTCAAAATGTGAATAGCAAATTATCAACATTTTTTTAGTGCCTATTCTCCTAATTGCAGAGTATGTCTCTGCCAACAAAGTCCCTCCCTCTAGTACTTTTGCCCCCCCTTTGAATCTCTCTTCCAACACCCAGCCATCTCTACCTTTAGCATCTTAATTGCACCCCTCTGGGCCTGTCACGGATGTTCTTTGCTAGTCCCCTTGCAACCCTTATAATGTTAGTTGTAGTTGTAAAATCTCAATTGGGTGGCGGGTCCCATCAGGGTCTATTCTCTCATGCGTTGCCTACAGTCTACGGAGAACTTCGGAGTACCCAACAGCAACCCCTATAGTGTAGTCTAAGTGACTCATAATCTATTAATGGCTCTTTCTACATGGATGAAACTAATTACGTCTGGAATTATTATAGTTGTCTTCTACAACTAGTTTGTAATAATGAAAGAAATCAACTTAATGGGGGAAAAGAAGGGGTGGGTATGAAAGTGGCCATCTGGTCGCCTCTGCATATATCCCAGCCCCGCTAAAGTTGGGCTTGGAAGTTCAACCTGGAAGTGGTCAGTAAACAGTGTGTCCAAATTTCTGAATACACTGTCATTTTATTAGTGGCCCCACCATCAGCTTGAACCATACAGTGAACTGGGAGGTGACTGGCTTTCTCCAGCCTTGCGAAATGACTTGCTTGGCTACAACTGGGCATTTTTAAGGTTTATTTTTGATAGGTTTTTTGCACATTATTTTTTATATGCTTTATAGATACAAAGCATTGGGAAAAAAAACTATGTATCACTTCTAGTTTGGAGTGAACCTTCAAAGTTAAATAAACGTTAAAGGAAATAAACCCTTTTAAGGAAATAAACTAATAGAACCAACGCATATCTATTGCAGTCTCAATATAGATAGAGATATACAAAAACACAAATCCCAAAAAAATTTCATTGACTGAGATCAACTGTATGAATGATGGCACCATTTATGTTATAGAATCCAAGAAAACATCTTTATTTTATAACATTTTAAAAGGCATTCTGAAGGAGAATGTAAACTCAGGAGAGAAACAGAGCTTATTTATAGAGGGGGAAAATAAAAAAAGATTTATTAATGGGTGTTATTTTCAATGGTTCTTCCACGTTACCAGTAAGAGTTTGATGAATCAACTGCACAAAATGCCAAGTTTATTGTGGACAGCCAACAGATCATAAAATATATATTTTTTTAAGTTATAAAGGAAGTCTAAAGAAGTTTAGAGAACATCAAAGGAGGTGCACTTAATGCGTAATGTCTCAATGTCCACCATAATGGGTGTGGAGTATATCCTACTGAATAGCCTGGGAATTACATAAACATAACAGCATGGATAATATTCATTATTCAAAGCAGCGCTGTCAACCACACCACCCCCACCAAAACTGACTTTCATAAAGATAAAATCTCACATTGACTTTGTTGGAATTTCACCAAAATTCCGATTCAGTCAAATGATATCCATGGGGACTACTCTGTCTTATGTATTTTTCCTCCACTTTACAAAATGCAGGGCTACAGTCCTCAAGTTTTATCAATTCCCCCCGTCGTCATCACTAGCTGTGGGGAAAGATCATTATCTCTCTGCTTAAGAGACAGTATCTATGGAAACTTCCACAGTCTTGCAAGATCCTTCATAGACATCAGTGGTGTACTCACACGCATGTATGAGAGTACAGCACTCACGTAGGCTCCTGGCAAACTAAGTACCGGAAACTGAAAACAGAAGACGGTGGCACGCATGGGGTACAGCATAAGATAAATATATATCTCACCTTTGCTGCACTCTTGCATCACCGGCCGCACACAAAGCGACGATGTCATAATCTGATTTCTTTGTAAAATATGCAGATCAACGGGGGTGACAGAGCCAATTTAAAGTCTACAAAGGGGCATATTAATCCCTTCCTTCCCAACATCACGCAAAAACAACATAACAGATTAAACATTTTAATCATTGGTTAATCAGTTGGTAGTTATCCAGTTGGGATGGAAGACACATGATGCTTTCATCAAATGTATAGAGTGTCACTAAATTTGTAGTTAAAAAAACAAAACTAAAAGCTACATCTTGCATTTCATGAGTAACAAAAACATTCTAAACACTTAAAGAAAAAGGATCCTTTGGTTTCTCCGTACAGTTGTGAACTGCCCGTCGTAAGGTTCCCCCCCCCCCCACCACAAAAATATTGTTATCAAAAATGTAACAGGTTTTATCAGACTTACCTTATATGGTCTGCGGATTTCATCTGTTTTGTCAAAACTAGTTTGTGGAGGATACGACTGGTTTGTTTTTCCTCTGTAGTATGAACCCTAAAAATAAAATAAAAATAATAATAATAATAAAAAAAAAATAATAATAATAATAATAATATAAATATATATATTTTCATTCGACCAGGTCACATAACAGGAATACAAATTGTAAAAGATTATATCTTAATACCTATTTCTGTAATGTTGCAATTTTTGGGGGGGCGACACACATCTATTTGGAAAGATATGCCTTAACACCCCAGTCCAACATATTTGCTCTTTATTATGCCAGATACCTTATAAAAAGTATCATAAAGTTACTCTTGGTCTCTCAAAAGTTATCACCATCGGAGCATAATGAGAGTTGTAGTCAAAGAACAGCTGGATGGCCGCACACTGCTCAACCCTTGTCTAAACTGCTGCCCAGACTTGGCCACTCAAGTGTTTATTAAATTAGCAGTTATGTTCAGAGTAATGCTCATTAAAATGTCTCAACCTAGTTGTTTTTGCCCAGAAGCGATGAATGCAATGTATAATTGTAGAAAAAAGCTGCTCTTTTAATGTTCCGAAAACAGGACCCATATAAAATGAGACACATATCCAGACAAAATATTTTCCATAAACAATGAAATAAAATTCTGACTGCTAAAGCTACCAAATGAGCGAGTATCTACACTGCTACTATGTGCTCAACACTGCCCTCTTTGTGTACGTTTGGCACTGCACCATGCACCCTTTTTAAGAGAAGAGCTATGAATTACATACAAAATGCCTGCAGTCAAAGACCCTAACGGGACACACTATTTCATTTTTCTTTTTCTTACAATTTAGTAGATATACCCAGAAAGAAAACATGCATGCATACTTTCTTTGGGGGTATATGGGGAAAAGAAACAAAACACATTGTGACAAGCTGCAGAGCCTTTGCAGGCCCTCCCCCTCTTTCCCCAGCAGACTTTCCGTCTGTGACATGGAACAAACCAATCAAAGGGATCTCTGTGAGAACCCTCAATTCCAGAAATGCGAGTGCACACGTACAATTGCAGCATTCATATGCTTCTCATGGAGAAGGGGAAAGGCAGGCCCAGTGGCACTGTCCACCTAACACTTGTGATATCTCTGTGAAGCTACCGGAAATAGAAGAAAACCTCCCTTGCTGTGTAAGTGTCAGACATACAACAGACTATAGGCACATGAAGCACCTCCGCAAGTGTTCCTTTAAATTAGTTTGGTAACGGCAGTAACATAGCAGGTAGGCCCAATTTTAGGACCTGAAAATTATTTTAAGACCCAAAAGATTTAAAGGACAACTTCCATTTAAAAATAAAAAATGAAATCTTCTGTTTTAATAAGTTTCATATTTTTATTTTATTGTCTACCTGAAAATCCTCCCACTTCCTCTATTCTCGTTTTTCAGTTGAATAACTTTGTTAATTCGACTATTAGTTCTTGTTGGTCTACCATGCTTCAGTCTGTGTGCTAGGGTGAGAGGCGGTTTGATGTCATCCGTCTCACCCTCTGCTGGCTTGACTGTAGGGCACTACACTGAGATGCAATAATCAGATAAACCAGTCAGCCAACGGAACAAGGAAGCTCTATCGTTATTATCTATGTTAGAATTCCAAGAAAATGTTGACAGTTAAAAATGACCTCACAAAAGCCAATGCCTGACTCATTATATGGGTGCATTACATTTTTTAAAATAAATCTTTCATGACACCAAACCCAAGTAATTTGTTACTCCTTGCTTACCGAATACATAGAAGAAAAAAATACAGAGAGGGAAATTGTGAGTAGCTAGTGACGCTGATAGTTTGCTTTGCATGGTGGGTGTATAGACTAAGTCTGGGTGTATCTGACAGGCATGTCACACTGACACCAAAAGTTCAGCTAAAAGAGCACTGAAGTTCAATGTTCAGTGTCAACCCGTTCAAACACGTACTGTAATTAAAGATGAATTGTCAAGGTTGAGTTAACCATATATTTATACAACATATTAATAATATATCAATTACACATGCAAGTCATTTTTATATACATTTTGTTTCATAAATCATCAACACGATAAAACAACTTTTGTTTGAAAAGACCAAGTTGGAGCAAGTTAACTTTTCCCATGATCCTTTGGTGCAATAAAGTAATGTTGGCTTATACATAGATTTGCTTGTTCTAGTGAGTGTGTCCTTCATGACCCCCTTTTTCTATGTGTGGTGCTCACAAACTGGGTTCCCAGTGAAATTAATAACGGAAAACACAAACTGGAAAAATACATTCAATAGAATTCTGGGAAAGATTAGCATGAAATACCTGGACTGTGCCTTTTCAGTTGACAAAGGTCAAAACGCAGTGTGGCTTTCTGAATAGATAATTTCCACTTGTCAATAGCCATTGGCAAGTATAAAATCACTCCTGGAGGGTATACTACGGCTTGCAGTGGATAGTAACTTAAGGCGTGGCTAGTAGCATAGGACTTCTCTTCATCTTTCAGAATTCGTTCTTCTATTCTTCTCATCTATTTCTCTTTAAGAGAGAAGACAAAGTAGGGACTACTTTGTCCTATGTATTTTTCCTACGCCTGACAATTGAGACAAAAGGGTGGAGCTTAAAGAGAAGTCAAGTGAACAAAGAGTGAAGCTTGCATTAAGCCCAACCCTTTTGTCAAGATTGCCACGGGTAGAAAAAGTCCCTACTTTGACTCATGTTTTAAAGAGAAATAGATCAGAAAGAATAACAGATTCTGAAAGAGGAATCATTGTTTTAGACGATTATAAAATAATAATAACTACTTATTAAAAATAAAATCCAATTTCACTCAACTGTTTAAACCAGGGGTCCTCAAACTACGGCCCGCCAGGGTCCTAAACCCGGCCCCACCATTTAGGGCCACCCGATGAACCCTATATATTTAGGGGCCCGGTCAGCGCTGCGGCCTAGCAATAGCGCGACCGGGCCCCTTTAAAAAATTGCAGCCGCACGTAGTGCTGGGACGAAGTGATGGCCGGTCACTTCCTCCCAGCTCCCTCCGCGCGGGAAGGGGGGGAGAGAGAGAGAGAGATTGACCGCGAGGACGGGAGAGCCATGCCGACTCCCATCAGCCACAGCCACCCTCCTGCAAAAAAAGAAACATTAGCTATATGTATGCGTGTGTATGTATGTCAGTATGTGTTTGTATGCATGTATTTGTATGTATTTGTTTGTCTGTATGAATGTCATTATGGGTGTGTGTGTGTGTATGTATGTATGTCATTATGTGTGTGTATGTATGAATGTATATTTAGACAAATGGAGGTCATTTAGTTGCTCCAATGGCCATTGGAGGGATGCCCGCCTGCCAACGTCAAGGCAGACCCCCCCCTAAGCGGGTCCTAACACTGACCCTTCAGCCTGCTTCCTTGAGCTTCTGGCAAAGATATCTCTAATGAGACAGAAAGGGGTATTTTTTATATACACCCCTTTACTTATTAACCCTTAATAGGGAACACATGGGATGGGTAGCAGCATTGTAACCAGGCTGTGTGATACAAAGTAAATACAAATACAAAAAGAGAAGTCCTGCGCTTAAGCTGCCTCCATTTGTCTAAATATACATAGGGATTAAGGAAAAAGCGCAAGTAACATTTTCTTTTCTTTGGTTTTTACTATATATTGGGGCTGATGTGTGTTGTAGTCCTTGCAGCTTAAGCGCAGGACTTCTCTTTTTGTATTTGTATTTACTTTGTATCACACAGCCTGGTTACAATGCTGCTACCCATCCCATGTGTTCCCTATTAAGGGTTAATAAGTAAAGGGGTGTATATAAAAAATACCCCTTTCTGTCTCATTAGAGATATCTTTGCCAGAAGCTCAAGGAAGCAGGCTGAAGGGTCAGTGTTAGGACCCGCTTAGGGGGGGTCTGCCTTGACGTTGGCAGGCGGGCATCCCTCCAATGGCCATTGGAGCAACTAAATGACCTCCATTTGTCTAAATATACATAGGGATTAAGGAAAAAGCGCAAGTAACATTTTCTTTTCTTTGGTTTTTACTATATATTGGGGCTGATGTGTGTTGTAGTCCTTGCAGCTTAAGCGCAGGACTTCTCTTTTTGTATTTGTATGTATGAATGTCATTATGTATGTCAGTATGTGTATGTTTTTATTTCAGTATGCATGTCAGTATGTGTGTGTGTCAGTATTTCAGTGTGTGTGTCTGCAAGTATGTATGTATGTCCTTATGCGTGTGTGTGTCTGTATATGTCTATGTGTGTTTCAGTATGTATAGGAATTCGTTCAAATTTTTTTCAAACTATAGTGCGCCCACCAACAGTGTGTGAGGGTTAGTGAACTGGCCACCTGTTTAAAAAGTTTGAGGACTCCTGGTTTGAACGGTCAGAGCAAATGTTAAAATGGATTCAGGAACAGATTACTGTAAAACAGCAACAATGAACACCAACAAATAAACAAATGGCAAAAAAATGTTAGCATTTTAATAAATTTTATTTGGACCCTTCAGGCAAAACAACAAAAAAAAAAAAGAAAAGAAAAGAAAAAGAAACCACAAACAAAAGAAAACAGCAAACCAATATGTTTCTTGCTGAGGATTTGGATTCTTCCTAAAGTTACACATAAGATTATTTTTTTAAAAATATTGGTCCACGGTGATGAGTTATTTAAAATGACATGTAAGGTAAACAGTGAAATGTTTCTACCTGTTTGGAGATTAAACCCATACTGCATTGCTGAAGTAATGCCAAAATGTGCACATGCTCAAATGGCATTTTTGTATAGATGCCAGAGTGTGTTTAAGCACACCTGAGGCATCATAGGGTGGCAAGGGTGCCTACAGCCGGAAAAAGCACTGAATGTAATTTATTATAATTATTATTATTTTTAACACTGCAAGGCATTACTGGAGATCGGGAACAAAGACCTGTCACTTTCAGAAAAGTGATAGCTTTACCTTAAAACACAAAATATCTCCAAAATTAAAAGGACTACAAGGCTGAAGGCAATATCAGGCGGGGAGAGCCATCCTCTGAGCTCTTCCTGCTCAGCTCTCTCGCGCGCCCAGAGGTGATGCCGGAACAGGAATATGACATAATTCCGGCTCCCAGCACCACTCAGCGGCGCGCAAGGTAGCTGAACAGGAAGATTACAGCTCCCTTGCCACATGCAGTGACTGGCCGCCCATCCTGCAGCACAGGAGGCAGCCCAGGAGTCAGCAGCAGCCAGCCCAGCAGCCCCACTGGACCCCAGGAAAATAATCCACTCCAGCTCTCCCAAAGGTAGGGAGGCTGGGTGGATTTCATTTAATACAAACAATGTGTGTAAGACAATGTTTGTGACTGTGAGTCTGTCAGTATCAGGGTGTGTGCGTCTGTCAGTATATATCTGAGTTTGCGTTGGTTAGTGATGGGGATGTGTCGGTCAATGTGTGTGTGTGTGTCTGTCAGTGTATGTCTGGTGAGTGAGTGTGTGCCAGTGTATCAAATCCATGAGAATGTGTTTTAAATCAGTGAGTGTATGTGTATCTGAGTATCTGAGTGTGTGCCTGTCACCGAGTGTCAGTGGCAGTGTGTGTGTCAGTCAAAGTGTGTGTTGGTCTTAAACAGGAAGAGGTGTGGCCTTGAGAGTAAGGGGTGAGCAAATTTAGATATGGGGTGGTGCCTGAGTTTTGTCATGCCTAGGGCTGCACTACACCAAAATACACCACTGAACCTGACTGCTACTAAAATTGATCTAATTTTTTTTTTTTTTTTTTGAATTCTTTATTTTTGACGTGCTTGAGAGTTACATGCATTCTCACTTCGCCACAACAGCAAAAGCAAGACAAGTTTTAACATTAAGCTGAACAGTGGTAGCATATAGGCAATACTGGTGCACATTTTTTGTTAGGAATCAAGATTGGTACACCTTTAAACTTAGATATAGTATGAATAAAGAAAACAACAAATCAATTAGCTAACAGGCTTGTTCATGTATGTGATTAGCTTTGCAGGGTATGCTGCAATTTTTCTATAAGTACACAGGACAATGCCATCACATGAGAACTTTGCTTGTAGGTCATGGATTTTTTACACACGGATGCTTAATAAAGTAGAATAGAGTAATATATACAGCATGATGCTGGACACTTTAAGACACGCTAAAGGAATTCTAGTTGAGATTGATAGCATATACATGAGGGTATGAACACTTATTTGTGAGTAAGTGTGGCATAGATCTGTAGGTAAATGCACAAGTATTAATATACAGAAGTTGCAGCAAGATAAAACTAATGTTGCTTAAAAATGAGAGTGCCTGAGAAGTCATGGACCTGCTAAGTTGGAACATGCTAAATGAAACAGTAATATGAGATGGATGTGGGAGACAGAGCTTTAGTCAGAGTTTTAGTCTACTGATCGTTACAATGTCCCGTAAAGTGGTCAACTGCACAGGCATGTCCCCAGCTCCACATAACTCACGGCCCATCTCCTTTCAGCCTATGCCCATAGGGTTTACCGGAGTGTCCAGCATGGCGGTGGTCTGCCAGTCCGTGGCTCTCCCGCTTGGTGAGTGGATGCCTAGGCCCGGGCTGCAGGGGGGAGGCCAAGGGGTGGCCCCATGGGTTTCTCCTTGTGGCTGTGGGCTGACGGTAGTGCGCTGGTGTTTGTTACCTCGCTGCAGCTGTGGGTAGAACATCCACCGTCGGCTCGTTTTCTCTGCCGGTAGTTTTGTTTCCGCCGCTTTCTCCTCTGCAGTGCTGTCAGGTTGGTGCGGGGTATTTGTCGGCTTGTAGGAGGTTTCCCAGGCCGCTCCCCGTTGCCAGCTCGGTGTGCCCGGTTGAGCAGCATTGTCCAAAAGCCGTCTAGCAGGGCCCCAAGGGCGTCCGGTGTAGCGGTCGTAGGGCCTGCTGAGGCAGAGTGCGACAGTGACAGGCCTCGTGTTGCTGAGCCTGGTGCGGTCGCCATGTTGTGGGACTCCTTTCCTGCTTGTTGTGGCAGCGCTGCGGGACTCACAAAGCCGGGATAACCCCCACCGGTCGGGGGGGGGGGGGTTTGAGTGCCCCCTTGTCAGCCAGAGAACCAGAGAACCGGGAGAGCGGCCGTCTCTCCTCGGCTCCCACCCGCACAGTCCGCGATTAGGTCCGCCTAGAACCGGAGAGCCAAGTATCGGGTATCCCCGTGTGCCATTCAGTCTCCTCTTCACGATTATTGCGTGTAGCAGTCTGTGTGATCGGGCGGTCGGGCAATAAACCCGAATCTTGGCCCCGGACTCAGGAGCTCTTGACATGTACGTCTAGTCTGCTTGACAGTCAGGCTCCGCCCCCCTGATCTAAAATTAAGCATTTTAGTTTTCTTTTAATTAGGAATTTTCTCTTTTTTTTGCTTCCTAAATATACATAAAATGAATAAAAAATCTGTAATACAACGTAAGTTTAGCTAAAGGTTGTTTGTGCCTCCACAGAGATGGCCATTGCAAGTATCAATAATTAGAGGCTTTATGACTAATCAATTCAATTTCAGTCCCTGGATTGGTAAACAAAGAATTAAATGGGCATCTGTACAAGATGCATCCTAACAAGGTGATTCTCTAAAGCGCGAGTTTTGGGGGGATTTGAGGTCAATTTCAAACTGTAGGCCACAGCAGCCTTTTTGTAAAATTCTTCAAGTCATCTATGAGTTCAGTTCAGCTATTTAGCTAAATTTGAAATTCACTTTTACTTTGAATGCCTGACAGTTCACAATTTAGGGAATATCCTGTAAGGGTGTTAGAGTATTATTTTAATTTAAATAGCTTTCACCCACCATTTTTAATAACATTAACTTTCATTCACAATTTTCAATATATTACATATTTGACTTTCAAGTCAACATATTTTAAGAATAGGGGGGGGGTGAATAAATAAAAAAATAATTTTAGTCCGATTTCCCATTCTCTAGACTAAGCTTCAAAGAGTGTGACCTACCCGTGCTCAGGGCAAAGTCCTGTGCAAATCTGAATAAACCATCACTCCCTGTCCGTTTTCATTCATAGAATTGATTTATTTTTAACATAAGATAAAAATAAAAAAAATTAAGACATAAATAAAAATTATCCTTACTGAAGGTTGCCCTGTTGACTTTCGGAAAGGAGGTCTGGGTTGTCTTGATCTGTGGTATTCTCCTGTTTCGTGGTTTTGTGGCCGGTAATAGCTGTTGGATGCCTCCCTTTATAACATAAAGCAAAGATAACTTTAAAAACCTGTCATTAAAATACCCAACTCCGCAAGAATGTTGTAGTATTTATTGCCATCAATAAATCAGTAATTAACAGCCATCCTATACGCAAATGTTGTGTTGGAGGAATTACTATAGAACAGGGGCTCCCAACCCAGTCCTCAAGTTCCCTCTTCCCAGTCCAGGATTTAGCGATTACCCTGTTGTGTCTAAAGTGTTTTTTGTTTTTGTAAAAACACCTTAGACACAACTGGGTAATCCCTAAATCCTGGACAATTAGGAGGTACTTGAGAACTGGGTTGGGAACCACTACTATAAATAAAAATAAATAAAAATACACAAAAATTTACAAAAAGATGCAAAAAGAACACGGTACACTGTAGGTGAAAATTTTAAAAAGGCTTAAATACCCAAATCCTAACAAAAAATGTAAGAAAAGAGCTCTGCATAATATAGAAGTAAACAAAATATTTATAGGTGTGTCTGCATGTACCTGTGTAAAAAAATAAATAAAAAAAAAACCACTTCTGAAGTATCTGCGTACACCTTTGCCATCATTTAAGAGTTTCTATTATGTTCCTTACTTTTCTCATTTAAAATAATAATACAAACTCCTAACTCCTTAATGCTATTTTCTGTAAACATTCTATACTAAATTTAGCTGAAATTAACACTGTGTATCAGTGTGGAGGTGAATTACATCACAAGTTTAATCCCTTTGTGACAGTTATTGACAAAAAAAAAACAACAAAGGACAAAGCTAAATAGAACAGGTGATGAAAGAATCAGAAGTCAATTTTCTTCCACCTTCACACACATGCCACAAGATAGAAGTAACTACTTTACGCGATGATGTAAGCACACATTATGTTGCTGGTCAGGAAGAGATACAAGGCATGAAGCGTTTTGGCTTTGTTTTTGCCCTGCTCTTTCCTCTTCTTTTTTTGCCATTGTGCACTTTAATGATTATATAATCTTTAAGAATTAGTCAGTTATAATTGTTACTCTTCCAAGGATTTTTAATAGGTTTACTATAATTAAAGGAACACTCCAAGTACCACAAGAGCTCACCGGAGCTTCTATTTGAAAAGAGAGAGGAGACCAGCATGTTGCAGACCTCAGAAAAGTATTCAAAAAACAGTTTGAATGCATACCCTGGGAGGGTGCTCCTTGACTTACAGTGAGATGTAGTGGTTATGGTGCTTGAAGTGATTCTTTAATAAATATGTGAGATGTGAAAAATAAAATATATCAACACCTCTTTATCCTGCAACTGGGTGCCTCCATTTTAGCTCCCTATCAAATCGGCTGTACCCTATGCACCTCGAAGTCAGCAAAAAAGAAAAAGAAAAGAATAAAAATAAAACAATGCCGTTTATTTTTTCATAAGAATGCATATCTTAAGTTTAATTTGTGCCTAGACATGTATGCCCAGCACAAATCCTTCCTTTTTTTTTTTTTTAACCCAATACAAACACTCTATTTAGAATTAGCAGAATGATAAATGTACAAACCTCTGAAGGAAGAAACAGTAATTAATTATTTAAAATTAAAAAGGAGAATACACCATTCCAGTGCTCTGATGTAACCATCTGAAATTAAATGGCTTAGATCTAAACAGGAGGACTATGGAGTATCAATGCACTGACCCAAGATATACCCTAAAATAAGAACTTTAATAACATCTAAATAGTCTAGCATGCTTAGGTCTCATGCAACTTTTTTTTAATTTGTATTTTTTTGTGATTTGTACCAATAGTACACTCCATCATTGTATGGTCATAAAGGTAACAAAAAATAAGACCAGGATACACAACAATAATGGCTTGGCGCAGCAAGCGATGGTAGGTGCAAAACAAGAAAACACAGCAGACAAATTAGCGTCGTCGTCTAGGCTGATACATGCATATGGTCTCTTTAAACTAGGGTATGCGTCTATGTGGGGAGTACTGTATACCTAAAGTCGCGTTGAACTAGGTCTCGTGGCCACAGGACCAGTCGCTGCATCTGGAAAGTCACTGTGATTAGGACTAGACCTCCCGGTTTTAGCCTCCCAAGATGCCCGTAGGTCGTTGCACCTGAGGCACACGGTAGTCGGTTTGTGGCTTGCGTATAGTCACTTAACTACACCATGGATCATTGTGTTCATTTACTGCACACATGTTAACAGCACGCTAAGACATAGGGCCCTCAATTCGCACTCTGTCAGTCGTGGTATTAAGACACCTGACCAGGGCTTTATATACCGGCTCTATATAGTCTCTCCAGACAAAGACATGATGTAATAGTATCATCTACCATAGAGAAATCGTTGTTTACATTAAGCTATACAGCCATAGTGTCATATATTGCATTCTTGTATTTGTGTGAACTAAGATACAAGGCACTATATTCCTATAATGCAGGCATAGAGTCTATTCGAACCAAGCTATTAGACATTAGTTCCTATTACTGTTTGTATAGAAGTATGTGGTCTCTTTAAACTAAGACATAACAGTGGGTTTGTTCACTGGAGATCTAAAGACTAAATAACCGAAAACTAAGATAAAACAAAAGACTGAAGGCCTGCCAGAACCTGATTTACCTAATTAACTAATTGGAGGTGATCGCAGACCTACTGGAATAATTCTCAGTAGTAATCAAGTCACAGTTTCTTTGCCTGGAGCTGCTGTTCCCTTTGCTGGTCCAGCCAGCAGCCTCAGTTGTCGCAGGAATGGCTCTGTGTCCCCAGATCAGGTCAGTGTCTCCATGCTGTACAATCAGTCAGCCATCTCCTCCACAGCGGTATCTCAACGAATGTTCTCTCAACCGGCCAGCTACTGGCGTCAAGAGCCTCTTTTCCAACAGTATGGGAAATGGTAGACCACTGAACACTGCCACTGTGCAACCTTCAAACTGGAACTTCCCTTGGTCTCTGGAGAGGGCCAAGACGGCAGCACAGGTCTGGTGACCACTATGGTGTCTCTCGGTGCTCCAGGTGGCCCAGTCGCTGTCTTGCAGATTCAGAATTCATTTGAGATCAGCGTGGGGTCAGCACTTACCCCTGAGGTAATCAGCCTCTAGTTAAAGGGCATCAGCACCTCTTCCCCTATCATCTCCGATATGCCGCGCAGGCGGATGTTCCAGCATCTGTTGCGGGACTATCATTGAGACTGCCCTGTTAAGCCTCTGTACTGGTTGGGCCAGATTCTCCACCTGACCTTTGGTTGCTTGGATCAGACTGTCCCGGGTGCCCTCTCTGGTTTCCACCTCCTGGACCTTCTCGCAGAGGGTTCCAATCGCCTCCTGAGTCTCTCTAAGGTCAGCTTTCTAGACCTGCCAGGAGCATTTTAATGTCTCCTTTTGTGCTTTTGTGGAAGGAGATGAGTCTTTGTCCGACTCAGCCTCCTGGGAGTCCTCTCCTGGACCCGGGGACATGAGTTCTTCCTCCTCTTCATAAAACTCTGAGGCCACTTCCTCCTCCCAAGGTTTGGGCACCATCTTAGGCAGCTCCCCCCCACCCCACTCCTTATTCTTACTTCAAAATTGTGCAGTTTAGCATGACATTTTAAGCTTTAGCTATACGCCTGTTTTTCTCTCGTTCTGTTTTTACATTATATATCGTTGCCACTTTGTCTGTACCACCGCACTGCAAAACACTTGTAATGTTAAACTTTCTCTAAAAAATAAATAAAAATGCAAGTCTCTTGACATGTCCTGTCTCATATATGCAATGACTGTCGCATTTACTCTTGATAATATGCCAGTAAAAGTTTGTATGTCTATCTGTGCATTACAAAAAAAATAAAAAAAAATTATATATAGGATGCAATAAAGGTTAAAGTGAGCCTGTCATGACAGATATAGGTTTGCAGATTTTTTTTTTAACTATCAGGCTTAACTTATGTTATGCAATTAAAGTGTTTCTTTCTTCAGTCAATACTATCAAAAGTTCATATTTTAATGTATTTCTATCATCCCCGTCTCCTGCGGAGAGCATTAATCATGTTTCACTGGTGGTAATCCATAACAACTACCGTGACTTGTTTTTCTAGGGTACATATGTACTGAGGCAGAGTTTGGCATTTATCAATACATATCTATTTTTTTGTTCAAATGTTTTTATTGAAGAATTTCCAAATAATGTATAAATTTATATAATCAGATACAATAATAAGAATATCAATACATTTTAAGGATACTTTTGTGATGTTGAAGGTGATAAATGTTTTATTTATTTTTTTATTTGAGGTTTTTCAGTGATTGCACTTGTTGATGCTACTTGTACGAATATTTTTAGCACTGTCTATTCACTTTATTTTGGACTTTATCACCTTTCAGCGAGTGTTTGGGAAGCACATACTTGTTTCCCTTAACAGGTTGAAAGTTCTCAACACTATATTAGTTTTGTGTAAATAAAACGTATCTTTTCTCTCTCTCTCCATTTTCCATTCTCAAAGCTGCTGCAATAAATCATGACAGGTGCGTTTGCATAAAAAACTGAAAATCACATGTGTGTGTTCAATGGTGTAAATTGAAGTTACATTTCCCCTTTAACATAGCAACTGTACATACAGAGGGAATATCCTAAGGAGAGTGCAGCTTACTGGGACTAATTGTAAGACTTTAATTGGACGCTGGGTGTAAATCAAACCTTAATAAAAGACGTAACAGGTTAAGATTTTAGTATGTGGTGTATGAAGGAGTGAATAAGCAATGAATGTACAAAACAAACACCAGGAGAAGAAGATAAAACATATTCGCGGTTTATAAATGAGGCTATCTTTATCAAATGTATTTTACCTTTCCTGGAAACCAACGTCATTACCCCCGTTCTCATCACCCTGCAGTCTCTCTTTTCTCCGCCTCTCTATATCGTGACGCAAGTCATTTGGATCCTCAATCACTCTCTTGTTGGGCTGGGAAAATAAACACATTGAAGAAACATTTAGTATAAAATAAACAGATAGCAGTTTGCAGGAGATTCTTTGTATAAAGCTCACAGGAAGTAAAAAACACTAGCCCTACTACTCTCTTCCGCAACACTGTTAAGAGGATTTTTGCGCTCCCTGCAGTAGATCAACTTCCTGTTAGCTAGAGTGACACCATATTCTGACCTGTAAGAAATCAGGAGGCTACTCAGGACAAGCACTATGGGGAAAAGTTCCAAAAATGGTGAAGTTGCTCTAGAATGCTCTTGCACATTGCTCCACTCTATTAACAATATACCCTCCCTTCCTTTTATCAATAAACCCCACCGTATCTTCCATCTTCTTAAATCTCCAGAGTGCCTGTTCCCATACAGAAAATAAAACACATCACAAACACTTACTCCAAGGTATTTCTTTTAAATTAAATATAAAACAGATATGTGGTATTAAAAAAAAAAAAATTGTACGAAATACTGTACGATTCAACAAACAAGTATCATGTATTGAGGTAACCGACCACTCTCCTCATATATTTCTGAATGGGTGAACTTCCTAACTGGTCTCTGTGAGCCACCCTTGTCGTTCCAGATTAGATTGCTATCCCTGTCTATGCCCATATTCTACCAGTTTCCTTTTCCTATCCTAAAGTATGTCACAATTTGTTACCTTTCTATTATCCTTTTCTGTATGACATTTGTGGAGCTGAATGTGTAAGACGCATAGTACTTGTGCACCAGCATTTGATAACTGACTCTTCTATGGCTACTTTTCTGGTATTTTGAATAGAGTTTCCCGTTAAAGGAACACACTAGACCCTAAAACAGCTTTAGCTTGCGGAAAAGCTTTATGTGTGAAGAGTGTGTCCCTTTTGTGTGTGTAAATTTTGCAAAAAGTGCAGATTTAAATAGAAATTAACACTTTTATAAATTAACTTGGTTACACCCCCTTGGTTTTCAAGCAGGCAACCAGTCATGTTACTTCCTGGTTTTGTTAGCTCAGTGGAGCAAGAACTCAATAGACAGCAATCGCTCCTTTCAAAGACTTCTCATTGAGCTGCATTGGGAAGTCTTTGATTGGACTGTTGGCAGGGTTAAAATAAGATGGTTTGCAAAGGCAGCAGACAAGATTGCTGGTTTTGCAAGTTGTTTTTAGATTTATGCCCAATAAAATTGCATAATTAAATGCATGCATGTTTTTATCTGCGGTACATCAACTAAACAGTGACATTTTTATTTATTTTGTATTTGGGCAGTGTAGTGTCCCTATAAACAAAACAAAGTGTTCATATAAATAAAATTAACTTGCAGGCATGGTAATCGTTATAGCAGAGACAATGGTGTATCTTCTCTATCATGTTTAATGCACCTGTTACTCAACTTGAAGATGATCCAAATTAAATAAATTAAATATGATATGGGGTTAGGTGCGGTCAGTTTGTATGTTCTTAGTTCAGCAAGAGGTAATATGAATAAAGACTCTTTTAAACAGATATTTGCTTAACCTATATCTCAAAAACCCTGTCTTTCGTGATCATGATTAAACTTTATTGTACATGTCAAACATAGATTAGTGTATTTTAAAAATTAAATATGAACGAATACAAAAAAGAGTAAATACAATTTACAGTGTGACTGTGTTATCGCACACGACACAGATATAGACTTAAACAAACAGAAATTATGCCAGGGTTAGTCTACCTGTCTATTAATGCCACAACTTACAGCCCAAATAAACACGGTGATACCAATAGGTAATGAATCTGACAGTTACATTTTTACTTCCTTGATTCCAACAATGCGATGATAGAAATTAAATAAAACAAACAAAATAGAGCTACACACAAAATAGATAATGAATCTGACAGTTCATTTTGTACTTCCTCGATTCAAACAATGTAATGATAGAGATCGTTAAGTAAAACAAACAGAATAGAAGTACACACAAAACAAACAAAAACCCTTTTTG
Organism: Pelobates fuscus; assembly: GCF_036172605.1. Lineage (NCBI taxonomy): Eukaryota > Metazoa > Chordata > Amphibia > Anura > Pelobatidae > Pelobates > Pelobates fuscus. Next base: position 124,079,739 of record NC_086317.1, read on the forward strand.
TGGTTCTCTGGATTTAAGACTGGTATTTAATCTGGTCTAGCCAGCCGATTATAATCCTTGGCAGTACTATTTAAAGTAGCTGCGTTCCTGTAATGTTGTTTAAACAATTTGAGTTTGCTGCAGGGTACACATCAATCAGACCTGTGTGCATACATGTGTTAAGTGCGGAGTGTTCTCTGCAACACTTTACAATATCAAAATTCTACTTGATACAATATTGGTCTGATATACAGTCGGTGCTGATAATGCAATTGATGGTAGCGGATTTAGAAAAAGTATTTCTTTAAAGTATAACTTTTTTTTTTTTTAAAGTCAGGTCATTAGTATGCTTGAGATCAGTCAGGTTTTAAGGGTGCTGGCAGTTTGGACGTTCTTAGTTCAGCAAGAGGTAATCTGAATAAAGACTCTTATTATTTGCTTAACCTAGATCTTAAAAACCCTGTCTTTCGTGATCATGATTAAACTTTATTGTACATGTCAATTTGACCTTGCAAATCTTTACTAGAAGGCTATAAAAATATATATATATATATATATATATATATATATATATATATATATATATATTTTTTTTTTAAATCTAAAACAAAATCATGACTTTTGAAGGAGATATACAAACTAGATGATGGCACACAGCAAATGTATACATTGGCTCAGTAGTGAAACTTATACTATGACTTTGCATTCTTCATTGTACAAACACTATGGCGTATAAAAATAAAATAAGAAAATAAGGGGGAGTTATGCAGACATGGAGCTCTAGCTCTGCCACATGTCACTAACAAGGCACAACAAGTCTACACTGATTATCTAGGGGGTGCTGTATTTCTCATGCAGTGGGGGGGTCCTGAATTACTATTGTAATGCAAATGGTATACTTTCCCTTTGCAATGACCAAGGAGGCTAATCATGATTAAGACCTATGTGAGGGCACGTTATGAAATTTTAGTTTGGTGTGTTCTCTTACACTCTGTAAAAATACGGATAGAGAAAAAGGAGAAATGCTAGAGGACAAAAACGTGCACTCACATAGTCAATTTTCAGTCTAATAAAACACCATATCGTAATCCATTTTTATAGAGTCATCTAGTAATTATTGGAACCTACCAGTGGCACATCAATCCTGTTAATGGATTTGTTCTGGAGATCTTCAAGCGAGATATCAATCCTCCTGAACATAAATACAAACAAGATTATGATTTCATTTACAAACTACAAACATATTCCACAGTGTTGTACAATGGAAAAAAAATAAAAAATCACACAAGTAGTTTAGTTGGTGGAATGACAGTTTTAGACATGATGAAACAAAATGAAGGAGGGACCTTGACAAGACCATTCCAATCCCAGAGCAAGTTTTAATGGTTACTTACCAGTAGCAAGATAATTTGTGCTTTTGTTCTCCTTAATAACTCCCCACCCCATTTTTCATGTATTTATAGTTCGATGTCCATTAACTAGGATCAAATGACTTGTGATGTGAAATCTTCTTTACTTTGATTAGAAAATCTACGAGTGCATAAATCTTTGAATTGCCAGTCAGACAACCGGGCATCTAACTTTCCTTCCAGAGCAACTTCTATTTCACAAACCTGTATCTTGCTCTCTCCTAAAGGGCCACACTCCACCCTTACCGCCAGTTCTGATACTTTCCCACCTTTTACTGTTCAGTTGCTATCCCCCTCGATACCTTATGAACGTGCTTTTATACCCCACTTCCTTTAGATTGTAAGCTTATTTGAGCAGGGACCTCATCAACCTATTGTTCCTGTAACATTTTGTGATTGCCAAATCAATTGTTAAAGGGACACTGTGGGTACACACACCACTTCAGCCCATTGAAGTGGTCTGGGTGCACACTCCCATCACCCTTAACCCTGAGCATGTAGTTATTGCATTTTTTAAAAAACTGCAATAATTACCTGCTAGGGTTAACTCCTCCACTGGTCGCTGTCTACCAGACAGCCACTAGAAGGACTTCCGGGTGCTTAGACGACTTTTGGTCGTCTAAATGATGCCGGACGTCATCACGCTATTAATTAGAAATAATTACTAATATATTAACTGTATATAAAAGGTACATTGTAATATTCTACATCTCTTAGAAGTCAGAGCTGGGGACATTTATTAGAGATATTGCCCCAGAGGAGCAAGATTGTAGAAATAGATGGAAGGTTAAAAATGGCTTTTGTCTCCGATAGGCTTTATTTTATGTGTACATATAAAATACTAAAATAATGTCCTAGTTCTGCCATACTGCTGTTTCAAGATCTAGTATGGCTGAGCAAAGAAAATTAGAAAGTTAAAGGAACACTATAGGGTTAGGAACATAAACATGTATTCCTGACCCTATAGTGTTAAAACTAGCATCTAGCCCCCCTGGCCCTCCAATTGCCCCCCCCAAACATAGTAAAATCTTACTTGTTTCAGTCTAATGCTGGCTCTGCCCCTGATCTGCCTGCTTGGCTAACATCAGAAGTGGATTGGCTGAGATTGTCAAGGAGGCAGATCAGGGGCAGAGCCAGCACAAATCAAACACAGCACAGGCCAATCAGCATCTCATTATTATTATTATTATTATTTTATTATTTATATAGCGCCAACAAATTCCGTAGCGCTGTACAATGGGTGGACTAACAGACACATAATCAGACCACTGGACGTACAGGAACAGAGGGGGTTGAGGGCCCTGCTCATCCTTATAGAGATGCATTGAACCAATGCATCTGTATATTGAATGTACAGTGTATCCATGCAGAGGAGTACTGCACAGTGTGCAGTACTGCCCCAGAAAGCACCTCTAGCAGTCATCTGAGGAGTGGCCAGTGGAGGTATCCGTAGGATGTAATGTAAACACTGCATTTTCTCTGAAAAGACAGGGTTTACAGCAAATAGCCTGAAGGGAATGATTATACTCACCAAAGCAAAACCAAAAAAAAAAAAAAAAAACCAAAAAGAGATGAGAAAAAAAAGAAATAAAAAATTTATGTTGTAGCAAATACAAAAATATGCAAACTTACGGAGTTCAAAAAAAAGAAAAACCAAGGAAGGCACATACAGCAAAGTAAATATATATTCCAAATGTCTAAAAAGTGGAATTAGAGACACACACCAGTGGCATAAGATATTTTTTATGTTTTAGTGCATAAAGTTATTAGATTATGCTCTTATTATTTTATGTGATACTGAAATTGTAAATGAAAATCTCCATGCACCTGCATGACATAATATGTGCATGCACATGAAGTGTGGCATGCGCAGTGCTACTCCCATATTTGCATGGCATAGCACAAACTGGATGAAAATTGTCTGCAGGTAGCTGCAGTTCCACCTTTGCCAGTCGCCGTTCCGTAATGGACAGTTGAGGGAAAACATGTCATTTTTCTATGTAATATTTTTGAACACACTTAGCTTGTTAGCATATTGTAAGAAAAACTTCAGCACATTCTACAAAACAAACACACGAGTACATACTCAATGTGTATTCTTAACGTTATAGTGCCTTGTGGCCATTTAGGTCCAACCCTCACCTGAAGGGAGTAAAAAAAAGGTAGATTACTTACCCTTTCTCCCTCACAGCACCGGACACTGCCATCCCACCTCCTTGGTTGATCTCAACTAATCCAATATTTTCCCATAAAGCATTGGAAGGCTAGTGCGCATGCACAGCAAAATGTCATGCTGCGCCAATCAGATAAGAGTTTTAATCTGCTATAATCGAAAAAAGGGACTAGTGGCATAAATCTTCGCTGAGATAAGGTTGTCTGTGTGCCTATAGTGTCCCTTTAAACACAAATTCTCAATCAAAACCTTGCTTGGAAGCGATTATACCTCTATGCGTCAATTATAATTCCTCCATCTTAATTTTAACGACTCACAACTATTTAACAATGATTTTTAAAAAAATCATCCAGGAATAAGTGGACATATACATTCTGGTAAAATGCATTTTCAATGTACCCAGAGACTGAACCTTTAATAAGATAATATGTTATTAGACAGACTCTTTGAAATGCTAAATTATCTTAACATTCTCTGAGGTGCACCTGCCAACAACACAGGTTTTATAGTGATTGAACAAATGTATTTATCTAACACACCATTTAAATTGAGCTTCCTATTATACCAGAAGAGATTTCTGCAGGAGAGTTAGCTACTGTCATTACTCTTATTCAGGCACACGAAGGCTATTTTAATCTGTGAACAACATTTTTGATGGCAGGCAAATTGCAAGTTCCTTTAATATACACCTGTCCATAACTGCCCCAGAGTCTCCAGATAGGTATATATAAAGGGTTAAATTAATGTCCCAACCCTGTTCATATCCACTCACATTTGGGCTGCTCAAGAGTCTTTATTCTCTTACCTCTTAAAGCGGCAATGTCATGCAAAACTTACCATTCCTCAATCTCTTCCTCTTCTCCCCCTCTCTCAGGATCTGTTCTCCGTTTCTTCCCGTCTGCTATAGTTTTCTTTAAAATCATAAGACAAAGTAGGGACTCTTTGCCTTATGGAGGATTCCTCCGCTTGACCAGCTCCGACCAGCGGAGGAGCAAAGTGTGCTTCATTTCCGCTGGTCAGAGCAATTTTCCCATGATCCTTACCTTTCCTCCCTGTTCCCACGATGCTTCCTGTCATTTTAGCCGAAACTGCCGAATTGCGTTCTAACTGAATGAGAACAGTATGTTCGTTTGTTTTAGAACGCAATTTGGCACTTTGTTCGGATCGCAATTTCATTTGAATGAATGAAACTCCGATCCTATTCGTGCTGTGGCTGCATCTTGCAGCCGCTTAGTAGATAACTCCCTAATACCGTGGGAATTAGGGAGTTATCTACTAAAAGGCTGAAAGACCTAAATTGGTCTTTCAGCCAAATTTACTAATACTAAGTAAATATTGCATGACTAGTAAACCTATTGGCCCCCACCCCTAAACGACGGGCGGAGGCCCTAAAGTAAAATAAGGGGGGAGACTTATTGTCCCCTCCCCCCCCGCCCCGCGCGGTGGGTGGGAGCCATAATGATAATGGGGGGGGGGGGGGGGGACCTACTCTTCTCCCCCCCACTGGGCGGCGGGTGGGGGCCATAACGGTAATGAAGGGGGGGGGGGACCTACTGTCTTCCCCCCCGGCCTCCACCCCTGCGCGGTGGGTGGGGGCCATAAATTACAATGGGGGGACCTACTGTCCTCCCCCTCTCCAGCCCCCACCCCTGGGCAGCGGGTGGGGGCCATAATGATAATGAGGGGGGGGACAGTAGGTCCCCCCCTCATTATCATTATGGCCCCCACCCGCCGCTCAAGTGTGGGGGGAGAGGACAGTAGGTCCCCACCCCCCCCCCCCCCCCATTGTAATTTATGGCCCCCACCCGCCGCGCAGAGGTGGGGGACGGATAGTAGGGATTTTATTTTACAGTGAGCATCCACTGGCTGCTCACTTTTTAGTAGACATGCCCCTACTCGCGGTATAGCGAGTAGGGGCATTGGGGAGATTTCAATCTCCCTTATACTATTATGGGGGGTCATATTGACCCCCATAGAGTGAGGGGGGGGTCTGGAGGGCTTATGAAGTGGCGGGGAGCACTACTCCCTGCCGCTTCTATCTGTACATATTACAAGGAGGGAGCTGCAAGCTGGTAGCTCCCTCCTTGTAATAAAATGAACGAACAAACGAACACTGATATTCGGTATTTGTTTGTTCGTCTGATTTTTCTATTCATTCATTCGTCTGTCTGATTAATGAATGGATGAAATTCCCGTTCGCATGTCCAGGTGTTTCACTGGGCATGTGCGGGAATCTCACAGTCTGTCTAGTGTGGGCAGATGACGTGTCCCACAGGGACTTCACCTACCCACACAAAGATGGCGGCGCCCTGAATAAAGATCGGGGCAGAAAATAAAGATTAATAAATAGGTAATCTAGGGGGCTTAGGGGCATTTGGGGGTGTCTAGTGGGTCAATTGGATGTAGTGGAGGCGGGAGGAGGGTTAAAAAAAATAAATAAACGGGATTCGGCATGACAGTGCCGCTTTAAGAAAATAACGTTTTTCTAGTTGTGTTTTATTAGTTTATTTCGTTGTAAATACTATGCTGCTATCTCGATGACTTTACATTGGGAGTATGCACTGCAACATCAAGTTGTGTCTGTAAACAAATGAACTTACCTATGAATCTCTGGATTTGTCTGTGGTGGGACTTTGTTTAGGTTCAAATCTTGTTTATTGCTCTCTGCTTGCAATTTGGAAAAACGTTCATGAAGAGTAAGGTCAGCGGATTTGAAATGGTTTGCTGTTAAAAATAAATCAGAGTTTAAACTTTGGGGAATTGGAACTTCTATGTGATTTGCACAATAGAATAAAACATAGAAAATAACCTAACCCAACTTTTTTTCAGATGATGCACCATTTTCTTAGAGTCAAGATGTACAGGAACACTTTAAGGTTAGTAACACAACTGTGTATTCCTGACCCTATAGTGTTAAAAAACACCATTTAGGTTACTTGCCCCCTTAAAAGGTAATAAAACTCACATTTCTAGCGCTGGCTTCATCCCCTTGCTAACATTATCAGAATTTATGATTTACGATCCGTTTTCCTGGCACTGGATGGTCCCTCTCTCTCCCACCCTCCAATCCCCAGGTACTGATGGGGTGAAAACCCCTTCAGTCACTTACCTGAGGCAGCGGCGATGTCCCTCGTCGCGGTCTCCTCCTCCGCAACGCTCCTCCTCTCCATTGCATCGGCTGGTGGGCGAGACTGATCCCGCCCACCGGCCGAGGAGACCTAATGCGCATGCGCATTAGTGCTCCCCATAGGAAAGCATTGAAAAATTATTTCAATGCTTTCCTATGGGGATTTGAGCGACGCTGGAGGTCCTCACACAGCGTGAGGACGTCCAGCGACGCTCTAGCACAGGTTTCCTGTGCTATAGAGCAGGAAGTGACCTCTAGTGGCTGTCTAGTAGATAGCCACTACAGGTGGAGTTAACCCTGCAAGGTAATTATTGCAGTTTATAAAAAAACTGCAATAATTATACTTGCAGGGTTAAGAGTAGTGGGAGTTGGCACCCAGACCACTCAAATGGGCAGAAGTGGTCTGGGTGCCTGGAGTGTCCCTTTAAAGTCTTAGGGAGAGCATTGAATTTGCTGAAACCGGCAAGTAGACGGGACGGGGGCAGGCCCAAACTCCGACTTGGCCAATCACCACATAGAGATGCATCCCCATCTCCCCATCTGAGAAGTGGTCACTGCAGGTGTCCCTAGGGGGCAATGTAAACGCTACCTTTTCTCTAAAAAGGCCCTTTCCATTAAAATGCCTGAAGGTGATGATTATACGCACCAGAACAACTACATTAAGCTGTAGTTCTTCTGGAGACTACAGTGTCACTTTTACAAATGTCATCAAAATCCATATTTTGATGACGGGCACTGCATTTGCACTTTTTAATCTCTCTTCTTCTATGTATACAGTACTTGTCTATCTATGCTCATTGCAAATTAAAGGGACATGGAGTTTAGAATAATGACTGAAGGAAGTCAAAAGAGTACAAACAAAACAAACAAAAATTAGTTTATAGTAACAACAGTACATTTACTTCATTATATCTGTAGGTTTTTGTTCCTTGTGTAGTTAACAATTAACTTTTCAATTGAAAAGAAGAAAAAAAAATAGAAATTAGAGACTTTTCTCATGTGATTCTATAGTTTAGGGTGAAGGAAAAAGAGAAGGGGATGAAAGGGGGGGGTGGGAGAGAGGATGAGAGGGAGTTATAACACTTAAAGATTTACTTGGTGATAAATAAATAGAGTGTATGCTCTAGAGCCAACAACCAGCAATACTTTTAATAGTACAGTCTTAACTCACATATGTTGTAAAAACACCAACGGGTTGCATCATATTAGCATTAAACCAAATTAATCAATAATTTTGCAAATAGAATAAAAAGAAAAAAAAAAAGAAACATTAAAGAATAAGTGATTAAAAAGGAGCCGGGGTCTGAAAAGCAGGACATCATCCTTTTTTCTTGACTATATTTTCCCACTGGTCCCAGAGGGTATTTAGTTTTGTGTGTATGAGTGATGGTGGTCTTATTGCAAGCTCGTACCTCTTATTCTCACAAATAAAAGCAATCATTTCTGACCTAGTAGGTATTTGTGGTGTTTTTCAATATCGTGGTAATACTTTGCAATTCTTTCGGTGGAAATTCCTGGATGTAAAAGTGCGTGCACTTTTTTCATAACTTTAAGTCTCTTTAATGTCTATTTTGTTGATATGTTGCTTTTGTTTTGCTAATATGAAAAGGATTTAATGAAAAAAAGAAAAAAGAAATCTAGTTTTATAAAGCACTCAAAACGAAGCTGTATATTATAATATGCTTCAATCATGAACTCAATGGCAGCAAATAAACCCTTTAACCCCTTAAGGACACATGATATGTGTGACATGTCATGATTCCCTTTTATTCCAGACGTTTGGTCCGTAAGTTGTTAAAGTACACCTGTGTGTCATGTATTACATTTTAAATTTCACACTTTACATTTTCTAAATATTTTTAACTTCTGCTACAAAAAAATAAAAAAAGTTATTTCCAATAAAATTCAAAACGTTGTCAAAAGAAAAATAAATTTTCTTCCACTTCTAAAAATAATTACAACATATCCAGCATTGATTTCTTTTAATTGTGCAGAAGAGAATAGCCACAACATGCTTACCTTTCACTTCATGGATAATGGTGATAATTTCCTGAGTAAATTCAGTCTTCGGTATCTCAGGAGCACCCACAGTGGTAGAGTCTAAGTGTTCAAACACAGGTCGAAAGGTCTCCTTTCTACCAGAGACCACCAAATCGTGAGACAGCTGTCTATCGGTAGAATTGATATCACTCCTAAAAATGGATTTTAGTAGAGTTGGTTAAAATCAGCTTCTAAATATATCTATATAAAGACAAATATGTTAGAAGACATTGTGATTCATGATTTCCAGTCACTACAGACAAAAGCAGTAAAACTATGTCATTGATTTTTTTTATTTTGTCCATTAATTTTTATATATAAAACATATTTATTAGTCAGGAAGAAAAGGGCAAGGCACATAACAATTTAACTTTTTTCTGACATTTAAAGGAACACTGCAAGCACCATAACCTCTATTATCGCCTGTAGTGGTTATGGTGAACACCCTACCAAAGCAAGTAAGTTGCTTAAGTCTTCACCTGTGCGTGGCCTTGCTTAGCCTTACAGAGATAACCAGATTCTGATGCATGAGAAGACCGTAAGCAGTCTGCCACCAGCAGGAGGGACCTAGGTAAATTGTCAAATTATATAAACTGTGGGATTGCGCTTGGCATCACAACCACTACAGCTGCTGTTATTATCGCAGTCGAAGTGTTTCTTTAATCAGTATTTAGCTAACCAGAAGAGAGCTCAGACACAATCTTCCTGCATAGCAAGCTGTTGGTGGATCTTTAATACCATGATCATTTATACAATGTCAACGTTTTACGCAGCTTGCTACAATATTAGCAAAGGAAATAAAACGTCAATAATTCAGAAACAAAATACAGGTAAAGTTGATTGAACCAAAAAGGTGAAGACGGCCCTGCTCAAACGAAGGTCATGAAATATAATTTCGCTCTGGTGCCAGGGAAATTAAAAGTTATTCCTGTTTGTGATGTGAACAATTTGGCAGCGGAATGAAGATCCTGTTTCATACATCATTGTTTGTCAGGACAAAAACTCTGCCCTAACCTGTCCTTTGATCACAAATGGGAAATTGAATAAGAGTAAAGAAATGGCATGAAATGTATCACAGTCCTATTCAAATCATTCAAACCACAGAGGTAGAAGCAAGATCTCTTAATCTCCCTTGTAAAAAATTGTGCATAATTAATAAACACAAAATGTGTTAATTGGTGCTCAGAACAGTCAGCATTTCTAAGCAAATACATAATAATTACAGCATTCATAAAGCACTTCCTCAGCTATTATAACTTCACTAGTTATTTTTTATGCCAAAAATATTTTTAAAAATATTTTAGTTGAACACTCAAAGCACCAGAACCACTAAAGCATAAAGTAGTGGTTATGATGCTATACGTTGGCCAACAGTTTGACTTCATACATGGGATCCACTGGGCACCTGCCACTTTGTGTATGGAGAGCTTCTGCTAGGAGCTTTCAATAGTTATCCTGAGCCAAGTCCTTTATGGCCAAATCATTGGCTGAGCTGTACATCAGCTGACTGCTCTCAACCAATGAGCTAAGGCCTGCACCCACTGGGGGAAAACATCCCTCTTAATCAAGGACTACTTACATTTATGATAGCGATAAAGGATTTATTTACCGTATATACTCGAGTATAAGCCGACCCGAATATAAGCCGAGGCCCCTAATTTTACCCCAAAAAACTGGGAAAACTTATTGACTCGAGTATAAGACTAGGGTGGAAAATGCAGCAGCTACTGGTAAATTTCTAAATAAAATTAGATCCTAAAAAAGTTATATTAACTGAATATTTATTTACAGTGTGTGTATATAATGAATGCAGTGTGTGTGTGTATGAATGCAGTGTGTATATGAATGCTGTGTGTGTGTGAATGCAGTGTGTATATAATGAATGGAGTGCAGTGCGTGTATGAGTGCAGTGTGTGTATAATGAATGCAGTGCAGTGTGTGTATAATGAATGCAGTGCAGTGTGTGTATAATGAATGCAGTGCAGTGTGTGTATAATGAATGCAGTGCAGTGTGTGTATGAGTGCAGTGTGTATGCAGTGTGTATATAATGAATGCAGTGTGTATGTATGAGTGCAGTGTGTATATAATGAATGCAGTGTGTGTATGAATGCAGTGTGTATATAATGAATGGAGTGTGTGTGTATGAGTGCATTGTGTATGCAGTGTGTATATAATGAATGCAGTGCAGTGTGTGTGTATGAGTGCATTGTGTATGCAGTGTGTATATAATGAATGCAGTGCAGTGTGTGTATATGAGTGCAGTGTGTGAGTGCAGTGTATATAATGAATGCAGTGCAGTGTGTGTATGAGTGCAGTGTGTATATAATGAATGCAGTGCAGTGTGTGTATGAGTGCAGTGTGAATGCAGTGTGTGTATGTGTGTATGTATGAATGCAGTGTGTATATGAATGCAGTGTGTATGCAGTGTGTGTATATAATGAATGCAGTGCAGTGTGTGTATGAGTGTGTGTATGAATGCAGTGTGTGAGTGCAGAGCATTGGTGGGGGTGGGCATTTTATTAATTATTGTAATATATATTTTTTAATGTTGTTATTATTTTTTTATTATTATTTTTTTTATTATTATTATTATTTATTTTTATTTTTTCGTCCCCCCTCCCTGCTTGTTAGCTGGCCAGGGAGGGGGGCTCGCACTCCCTGGTGGTCCAGTGGATGGGCTGTAGGAGGGGGGCTGGCAGGAAGCTGTAACTTACCTTCACCGCAGCTCCTGTCAGCTCCCTTCTCTCTCCTCCGTCCGTGCAGCTCCCAGGTCAGCTTCCTCTGCAACTCTCGCGGCCGCGCGGAGCGTTGCCACGGTAACCCGTGGCAACGCTCTGACCCCGCGGCTCTCGCGAGAGTTGCAGAGGAAGCTGACCTGGGAGCTGCACGGACGGAGGAGAGAGAAGGGAGCTGACAGGAGCTGCGGTGAAGGTAAGTTACAGCTTCCTGACAGCCCCCGGTCCTTGTCTGTATTATGGCAATGAAAATTGCCATAATACAGACAACTGACTCGAGTATAAGACGAGTGAGTGTTTTTCAGCACAAAAAATGTGCTGAAAAACTCGTCTTATACTCGAGTATATACGGTAACTATATTCTATCCTATAAAAAAAAGCTCTCTCCATCAAACCGTGTCAGTCAATTTTGCACCAATGTACTACCATTCTCCAACCATCATGCCTATTCCCGATCCCTATCTGACTGGCCCAGCCGAGCGCACGTCTCCATCCATATCCTGATACCAATGCACATCATCATCTGCATGGAGTGACAAGATGTGAGATATAAAAAGAAACAAAGATATAATTCCTGGTGAACCAGAAAAAATAAATGAGTGGATTGGCGCTGTTCAAAGAGGATGCAGCTACTCCCAAGTGCTACAGAATCACCAAAAAAGCACAATAGATATACATAGAAAATAGCAAATTGGATTTTGGGAGGTGCAACAGAAAATAAATAATAAACAGATTATACTTATATTCAGTGAATCCTGTTTTTGACCTGGAATTCAAGAAAAAAGCATAGTATAATACTGTTACATTTAATAAGCAGAGTGAAAACAAAGGTAATGGGTCACTCACAATCTGGAGAGCCTTAGGAAGCAGGCTCTGACTGTAAAGGCTTGTAAAGAGCTCTAATTGATTTTTAACCAGTAAAACCTTTTTTACTTTACTTTATTCTACTGTTGCCCTTTGTGGGGAGAGAAAGTGCCTTATCACCAAGAACCAGTGGAGATAGCCTGAATAAGCTCATTATTCACAAGCCTTTACAGTCAGAGCCTGCTTCCTAAGGCTCTCCAGATTGTGAGTGACCCATTACCTTTGTTTTCACTCTGCTTATTAAATGTAACAGTATTATACTATGCTTTTTTCTTGAATTCCAGGTCAAAAACAGGATTCACTGAATATAAGTATAATCTGTTTATTATTTATTTTCTGTTGCACCTCCCAAAATCCAATTTGCTATTTAAGATGTGAGATATGCTTGCCAGAAGAATAAGTCATATGCACTGTAGTTTATTTTAGGATAGAGAGAGCAGGAGAACCACCGACAGAGAACGATATACTGTAGTTAAGTTTCTAGATGCCAATCCAGTCTATGCACCTTTTGAAACACTTTATCACACTTATTACAGATATGTTTGTAATCTTTGCAATGTGTGTGAAAGAACAAGCATGGGTGTAATATGAATACATATGAATGTCGGTTTGTAAACATAAGTGTGAATGCGTTCTCTCTCATCCAACATACTACATGACACCAACTAGCCACACTGTCTCTCATATGCACAATGTCATCTAAACATATTTTATTACCCACATTCACTGGTTAAAACTATGGCATTGATGCTAAATGTGGCCAAAATGACCACTAAATGTTCTAATACCCTATTCTTTACACAAAGAAAAAGTGTTTTTTTTTTTTTTTTTTTATCTGCAATGGTAAAACAATGCAATGTATATGACAGGAGTATTCATTCATATACATGCACCTTGGGTCAGATATTGTTTAAAAACAGAGTCTCTGTGGTCTCGCCCGCTTTACTCTGTGCACAGAAGCAAGGAAGACCAGAGACCAACAGTTGGTTTCCCAACACTCTGAACCAGGTGCATGTATATGGCGGTGGATCCGGTCGTCTACTAAAATGTAGGGATGAGTTTGTGTGTTTTGTATTGCCTGTTTTGACTCTGTTGATTTTGCTTATGTATGTTCATTGCCTACTCAAAGGACAACTGTCCTCTCAAAAGATTTTCAATATAATAATACTTTCAAGTTTTGAAAGGAAATAAACGTTAAGTAAAGTGTATTAAAAAAAAAAAACCAAAAAACCCACCTTTTTAATATTTATATATGGACTAAAGGTTTCTTTGTGAAAAACATCAGAAACCATACAAGTGAATTGTTCACCTTACCATGGATTGCATTTCCCATAAGGTTTTGGGAGTCTTTAACTTGCAAGAGAAATAGACACCCCAGGTTTAAATAAACACTGCACTAATGAATGGTAGATAATTATGGGAAATGTTATTCAACAACAACTAGAGGTCCAAGGGTGGAGGCCATGGTCTAAAAAAAACCCCACTGTAATTTGAACTAGTTAAAAAAAAATATATATATATATAGAGAAAACATAGTCAACAAGGAATGGAAAGCCAAGAGTGGACATTCCACATCTAAGAAAGAACACTGTAAGGGTGGGTATATCTGGTTTAACCCCTTAAGGACCAAACTTCTGGAATAAAAGGGAGTCTTGACATGTCACACACGTCATGTGTCCTTAAGGGGTTAAAGGGATACAACACGGATTTCTAGAAACAGCTTGATAATTAATATTTAATTTAGTCTGTAAGATTATTTTTAAAGTAGGTCACTCCACCACTTGTTCCTGTGTCTAGCCTTCTCACCAACTACACATGTGTTGTTTCAACCCACAATGTATTCTACAAAAAATTTGTCTGGAGTCTGCTATAATTTTTAAATAAATCAGGTAGCCTTGAAAAATGAACCCCATATATGGGATGTATGTTATGAATGATTGGCATCACTCAATCTCACAAAACAAGTATCGGCTACAGACTTCATCATTTCCTTACCTTAATTCTTGATCTTTAAGTCACAATAAGCAGCGAACCTCAAGTGGTGTGGTCATTTTACAAAGCAAAACATCAAGCCACTCAATCAACAAGAATTATTTTAAACTTTTTGTACTTGGTTTTAAACATTCTCAGGAGTTGAAGATCGGTAGAAAAAAATATTTGTGTAAAAAGTATCAAAAATTGTGAGGTGAGAAAAATTTCATGCAACTTTCCATATAAAAGATAACAATATTAACAGAAATTCTGTTTTTGGCTGAAGAAGGTTGATTTAGAAGATATTTTATATCAAAAGTTATAAAAGAACAGAATATTTTGTGGTCCACTTATTTGGTTAATTGTAAGAACAGTTCACGTAGATGTTGCTATATATTTTGCAAACCATATCCAAAACACTTGATTTTGATGTGTAACGAAGTTTAAGGTTACTGGTGTCAAATATCCAATATTTTTCTCCACTTCTTTATTTTACATTAACAATCCAGGTCTTCTGAATAAAATCACATATATCAAAGGAGAAACACCCTAATATTTTATGGTAATTGTTACCGATTACTCCCAGGAGAAAACGCTATAAATGTCCATTAAATGTATTATCTTCTTTCCCAACACAAGGTGCACTTGTAGGTATTATCAAATTTGTTGATGTCATTTTTATGGGCACCTATTCTTCTCCATTACATCCCTCATAACATTTATAATAACATCCAAAATGATCGAAAAATAAAGTCAGGATTTCCACATATATGGCCCATTTTGATTGACAGAATGAACGACTTTCTTCCAGTAACTTCAGGATCATGGAAATTTTTTTATTTTTTTCCCCCCCCTTGCTTTCTTTAGAGAAATAAAACAACAATTATTCAATCATCAAATCATCCTCTTGCTTTCCAAGGAGAAATTGGAGTGTGATGTCACTGAATGTGTAAACCATTACTACAGATGTCTACAGCAAATTGTATAACTTGCCAATATGAAAAATATTACGTTTGGACGAACACTGTTTATTTGATATCAAGCTGTCCGACACGAACGGAGTATGAACTTTTGCAATTTATCTGGAATGTTCGTATTTTTCAAACACTGTTCTCTTGAGCTTTTAGCGTTTAATTTTCCTACAGTTTTGTCAAATAGGTTCTTCCTGGTAATATTATTTTATAGGATATCCCTGTAAATTGGGATATAGTGGCAGCTTTCAACCAGTTGGATCACATTCTTCGATTGGTAATGAATATGAATTAGATGGGTAAAATAATGGAAAGTCCACACAATATATCCAAACCTGTCATTTTTCCCAAAACTGCAGATGATGTATTGAAAGAAGCATGAACTTTTTAACTCAGCCTCACAGAAAACCCAAAACAGAATTTCAAAACATTACATTTTTGCTAGAAAAAAAAAATAATAATAAAAATATATGTATTAAAAAAATACCTATACTTATCCGCTTGTTTCTTCAAATTCAAATTAACCGTGATAGTTTCCATGGAAGAGGTGTTATTCAAAGCTGGTTTAGATACAGAAGAATTGGAACTTTGGTCAAGTTGGTCTGTGGGAGGAATGGACTCCTTATGTGGGACACTATTGTTTCTTCCCCGTTCCTTGTATTTATGATTTTGGTGCTTACTCTCCATTTCATTTTTTAAATTATCCCGATCTGAATTATGATACTTCTTAATACTGTATTTAGTAGAGGAGTCTAGTAGTCGTTCCGAAGAATATTTTCCCCTTTCTCTAGTATGACTGTCCAATATATCGTGGGAATTTTTGGTGTGAACAGGTTTTCTTTCTTCATGTCTGTTGTGTTTGTCAACAAAATCATCAGGAAATGGTAGATCCATACCAACATAAGAAGGAGATTTATGACTATAGTCATATTCTATTTTGGTGAACTCTCCAGAGTTTGCACGGTGAACAAGAGGACTTGGATTTCTGAAGTCTGAGGTTTTTGACCAATCCTTTCCTTCAGATGGCCGGAACACATGATCTGTCTTCCAGTGGGGATTTCTTGGCAGTGGTCTATGTTCAAGTCTCTCTGTTTCTCTAAGCCTTTTTGGACCTTGACCAGGTTCTTTAAAATTACGATCTTCTGGATACCTGTGTTGACATAAACTAGTTTATTTCTGTATGTAAATGAAAACAGCAAACCATTAATCTTGCCCAATATTATTAAAACTAAAACTTTTGTCAGTATTGCTACTTTAAATAAGATTCAGGATTATAAAAAATAAAATGTAGTTAAATCAAGCTAACTGGCAGGCAAATGTGTCTCCATTTTTAGTGGCCATGCCAGGAAAAAAAAATTATATCAATATGTAAAGGCCCAAGAAATTAGTTATTATACCTCTTCGGAAAAATGCCTCGTTCTTGAGAATTTCTTCTGTATGGCAAAGCATGCTGATCTCTGTGCCCTTCTTGTTTCCAGTGATCTCCATTTTCACCCCTTTCCCAATCAGGTTCTCTGCGATGAGGTCCATGAAAACTGTCTTCTCTCCTTCCTATCCTAAAACCATTTGCATCATCATGTAAGTTCCGTCCTTGGTTTCTGTGATGGTTAAAATTACGATCATTATCTCTATGAGGGGCGTCCTCTGGGTACTTTGTGGGGAATCTTCTACTGCTTTCCCCATTCCTTTCTGGGGAATAAATTCTCCTCAGTCTATCAGCAGGTTCTAAAGGAGATTTTCTTATCTTCGGGGGAAACAAATTCTGTTCATACAATTTATCATTGAATCGGTTATGTGGAACTATTCTTGGATTATTTTGCCCATGACGATCTTCTTCCCAGTGTATGGGCCTTCTTGTATCTCTGCGGAATACTTCATCACTGTAGTGTCTTTGCCTTTGTTGCTCTGGGCTTCTGTGCAATGGTGGCCTGCAAGAATAAGAAATACATTTTCTGATGTTGCTTCATATCATATGAATAGAAAATTAAGGTTCATCAATTGTTTTTTTTTTTCTTAAACATTACATTGCATTCAAAGTAAAAATAAGCAGAGAAAAAAAAATACACGTGATATTAAACAGGCATAGGCAACCTTCGGCACTCCAGATGTTTTGGACTACACCTCCCATGATGCTTTGCCAGCATTATGGGTGTAAGAGCATTATGGGAGATGTAGTCCACAACATCTGGAGTGCCAAAGGTTGCCTATCCCTGCTCTATGCAATTATTCAAGATCATTTTGTGTTTTTATATCCATCTCTCTAACTGCATATATAATCTTAAAAAAATTTAAAAAAAATTATAATATATATATATATATATATATATATTATAATTTTTTTAAAAAAAATTTAAGATTACCGTATATACTCGAGTATAAGCCGAGTTTTTCAGCACATTTTTTGTGCTTAAAAACCCCAACTCGGCTTATACTCGAGTCAGAGTCTGTATTATGGCAATTTGCATTGCCATAATACAGACAGGGGCTGTGGGGGCTGCAGAGAGATGTTACTTACCTTTCCTGCAGCTCCTGTCAGCTCTCTCCTCCTCCGCCGGTCCGTTCAGCTCTTCTGTCAGCTCACAGTGTAAATCTCGCGAGAGCCGCGGCTCTCGCGAGATTTACACTGGGAGCTGACCGAGGTGCTGAACGGACCGGCGGAGGAGGAGAGAGCTGACAGGAGCTGCAGGAGAGGTAAGTAACATCTCTCTGCAGCCCCCACAGCCCCCTCCTACACAGTGCCCATCCACTGGACCACCAAATGTATGTATATTAATAATAATAAAAATAATAAAATAAAAATAAAAATAAAATAAAAAATAATAATAAAATAAAAAAATGTAATGAAACAAAAAAAATATTAAAATAATAATTAAAAAATAAAAATGCCCACCCCCCACCAAGGCTCTGCATCACACTCTGCATTACACACACACATACACACACTGCACTCATACACACTGCATTCATACACACACACTGCATTCATACACACACACTGCATTCATACACACACAGCATTCTCATACACACACAGCATTCATACACACAGCATTCATACACACAGCATTCATACACACACACAGCATTCATACACACACACAGCATTCATACACACACACTGCATTCATACACACACACTGCATTCATACACACACACCATTCTCATACACACACAGCATTCTCATACACACAGCATTCATACACACACTGCATTCATACACACACGCTGCATTCATACACACACACACTGCATTCATACACACAGCATTCTCATACACACACAGCATTCATACACACACACTGCATTCATACACACACACTGCATTCATACACACACACTGCATTCATACACACGCTGCATTCATACACACGCTGCATTCATACACACGCTGCATTCATACACACGCTGCATTCATACACACGCTGCATTCATACACACGCTGCATTCATACACACGCTGCATTCATACACACGCTGCACTCATACACACGCTGCACTCATACACACGCTGCACTCATACACACGCTGCACTCATACACACGCTGCACTCATACACACGCTGCACTCATACACACACACTGCATTCATACACACGCTGCACTCATACACACACACTGCATTCATACACACGCTGCACTCATACACACACACTGCATTCATACACACACTGCAATCATACACACACTGCACTCATACACACACTGCACTCATACACAGCATTATCATACACACACACTGCACTCATACACACAGCATTCCTATACACACTGCACTCATACACACACTGCACTCATACACACACTGCACTCATACACACACTGCATTCTCATACACACACTGCATTCTCATACACACACTGCATTCTCATACACACACTGCATTCTCATACACACACTGCATTCATTATACACACACTGTAAATAAATATTCAATTAATATAATTTTTTAAGGATCTAATTTTATTTAGAAATTTACCAGCAGCTGCTGCATTTCCCACCCTAGTCTTATACTCGAGTCAATAAGTTTTCCCAGTTTTTTGGGGTAAAATTAGGGGCCTCGGCTTATATTCGGGTCGGCTTATACTCGAGTATATACGGTATATATGCAGTTAGAGAGATGGATATAAAAACACAAAATGATCTTGAATAATTGCATAGAGCAGGGATAGGCAACCTTTGGCACTCCAGATGTTGTGGACTACATCTCCCATAATGCTCTTACACCCATAATGCTGGCAAAGCATCATGGGAGGTGTAGTCCAAAACATCTGGAGTGCCGAAGGTTGCCTATGCCTGCTCTATGCAATTATTCAAGATCATTTTGTGTTTTTATATCCATCTCTCTACTGCATATATAATCTTAAAAAAATTTAAAAAAAATTATAATATAAATATATATATATATATATATATATATATATATATATATATATATATATGTCACGGTTCATAAAAATCCATTACTTCTGCAATGTTACTTCAACTGGAGATGTAGAACCGATCCCATATAGCCCTGAAGACATCTCCTTCGTCCTGCGTCTCCCATGGAAAATCCCAGCATTAGACATTTATTTAGAGGAGAAGTAAAGCGAAGCACAAAGGATCTGAGCAGTAGTAACATTTAAAAAAAAAAAATGACATAAATCAGGCACCAGAATTCTAAGGAGATTAAAAATTAGGGAAAAGCCTTGTAATCCATGACCACACAGATGAAAATGAATGTACGTGTAAGTATCAACTAACTTATTTTAATTTGGTCATAGTCTCCAAGTATCCATAACATGTGGGATAAGACATATCAAAGCAGCCCCAAGTCACAAAAAGTTCAGAAATTGGCTAAGTGGGTGCATTGCAAATCTAAAATATTGAAGTCACAATGATAGTTCCAGGAGTTTGACATTGCTCTAATATAATTAGAGGTAAACCTACCAGGCACCAGTGTATCTGCCAAGGAACAAGCTTGCCAAATCAGAGACTCCAGTCAAGAGGTCAAGGTAATGCCATAAAAAAGGAACAAACCAATTAACAACTTGGGGCAAAAAGATTTCGTAGGTATAAAGTATCGCTTTTGCTTGATGTGAAACAAATAAATCATTTTAAAAAACAAAAATAAATAAAATAAATAAATCAGAAACAGAAGCATGGCACAGGGCAGAAAACTCAAAAACCCTCGTAGTTGAAAAAATAGACAACAGATAGAGGACAAACACTGCAAATCCAGCGTGTGCATCGGTTTAATGACAGAATGTTGAAGCAACTGCAACAACAGATTTAGACTCCACTGTGAAATGAGAAATTAACAGAAGTCCTAATTACTCACTCACTTAGGTTTTAAAAGTAAAACGTCTGCCCAGGGGGTCTCTGCCAAGGAAAGAAGGTGACTCACTCAAAATTAGATTTTGGCCACCAGCAAGTACAGTAGACATTTACATATCATGTCACACTTCTTACTTGTGGCCTAATATGGCGGACTTCACAATTCCTTCCACATGACTTGAGCCCCAGTAACCATGTTTAGACTTGTTTAGAAGAGTGTGCTTGTCCCATCATAAATATGCACAAAATGAGGCTTAAAGATTAATCTGTGTTTTTTGTATTCATTTTTCTTTTGGATATGACACTGGGAACCAAGGTTCCTTAACATATCAAGGAAATGGGGATGGGGCCTGACTGCCATGGTGGAGAGTCGCATCTTGCTCGAGCTCCTCTCCTACGCAGGCAATACAAGCCATTTTTGGCTTCATCAAGCCCACAATTGACCTCACCTGCATCCCGACCTGACTGCAGCACATTGTGGAGGTTGGAAACATGACAGAAGCTGCCCGGCAGCAAATTCAGACTCATGTGGTCTAGAGCGCAACGGATGGGGGAGGCGGCTGACCTAAACGGAGCCGTTCAATGACCCTAATCATCCTGCAAGCGTCTCGCAAACCACCCGGACCGGCAGGGGTGATCCTGGTCTACCCCAGGAAGGCTCAACTGCTCTAATAGGCACAGGGGGCGAAGCCACTGGGACCACAGGGAAATAGAGTGAGACACAAAGCATGGCGTACGCCACATGGCACCAGGACCCAGCCGAAGATAAACCAGACCTTATGACCAGAATCAACAGAATCTTTGACAAATTCTGTCAGAACCTGGAAAGAAGGAGTGTGTGTAGTTCAGCATGTCCATTCATATATTTCCTAGCTTAGCATGTCTCCTGGCTATACAACTCTCTTTTCTTTGTTAACGAATAGCCTGTGTACAGTTTATTAGCTAGAGAGACGTTCATAACCAACGCACCGTGTGTTAGACATATAGCTCAGGCTGTTTAAAAATGTTTAAAACGTGCAACTCTCATATGCCATACCACTGTAGCTAAAATGTTAGATAATATGCTTGTCAATGTCGTCATGGCACAACAAGCCTGAATGTTACTCTTTGCACAAGATAAATAAAAATTAAAAAACATATCAAGGATATCCACTATCTATTTACATGCCACGTTGTCGAAGACAGTTAGTCCGTTACATTGAAACTAGACATACAGGCAACGGAGGGGCAACCTTTCACACCTTGCAGAAGCCTTGGTTGACCAAAAGAGCAATTCATGTTGTAAACCATCTGACATCTATGACATTCCTATGTAATTTACATTAACCCTTTCTGGCATCTGTCCTCTACCAAGTGTATGCACTACACAAGTTACATTAAATAGCAATATTCTGGGGGCGGGGCTTGCCATCGCATGGCACCAGACGCCATTTCTACAGTCTCCTAACCGTACTCACTGAATCTGGGCAAAATCACCGAAACGGGCACCCATCCAGCCCTACAACCCTCAGAAACGGGGCAGAAAGACTAGAGGCACCGATTGATGCAGTTTTTACACCCGCAGAAGCTTCCTAAGCAGAAACGCAAAACCGGGGCCTACGTCGCGCCGACTATCCGAGGCCTGGAGAACTTCATGCTCCGACCAAGGTTAGAGAGAGGGGGGCACCCACTAATCCCCACACCTACGGAACCACCGGCTCCCTCAGCGGCAATGGGGCGCAGGTCCCAAAAACCTGCGGCGGACAGCAGAGACATAGGCGCGCTGTTACAACGCCCCGCACAGCCACGTCCCACGGGAGATGACTGGGAGTCAGACCGCACTCCCCAAACAGAGCAGGGCAGATCAGAGACCCAGCCGGCCATACAGTCCACGCTTACACCGCAGCCCGAAGTTCCAGACGATCCTGCACCGGCCACCAAAGGCGATCTCAAACTCCTACTCGCAGACATACACAGGCTCTGGGCGGCCGACACGGCCCTCCTCAAAACGGAGGTGCAAACGGTCACAGACCGGGTAACTGCCACAGAACAAGACGTGGTGGAAGTCAAAACTCACCTGAAAACGCTGGAAGATCAGGTACAACACATACAGCATCACCAAAAAATCATGGCACTTAAGATGGCGACCATAGAAGATAGACAAAGGCGAACACACATTAAAATCAGAGGAATACCACAAGCAATTACAGCAGAAGAACTGCCGCATTACGCTAGGCGCCTCCTGACCAGCATACTCCCACACGCAACTGCTAAGAAACTCACCATAGATGGAGTCTATCGGCTCCCAACCTACACACAACTGAAATCACCAGCAGCTCGAGACGTCATCTTAAGGTGCGTAACAGTACAGGTCAAGCTCCATATCATGGCGGCGCTTAAGGATCGCACACCGCTGTCCTTTGAAGAAGCAGAACTTACGTTCTATCAAGATCTATCTAGAGCCACACTACTGTGGCGCAAGTCATACGGCCAAACTGCCACACAGTTACGCGCTGCAGGTATAGCCTACAGGTGGGGAGCAGGAGGCTCCATGGAAGTCACCCATGCAGGGACAACACAAGTCCTCACAACACCGGAGGAAGCAGCCAACTACCTGAAAACCATCAGTTCGCCGAACCAGAACCCGAAACGCCGAAGAGAGAACGGAGAAACCGCAATAGCCTCCCCTCACGCCCCGGGAACAAGTGGACTGGGGTCTTAAGTTCCATGGACACTTGCCCACTGATGAAACCCAAAGTCGGATCATGTCGGACTATTACCCACAGTACCCCCATCCCAGCGAAGGAGAAACCAACAGAAGATAACTTCATGTTTAATACTTTGTTTATGTTGCCTTTCACTATGATTTACTGTTTCTTCTCTGACTAACTCCCAGACAGACACTCAGGTACCCAGACCAGCACAAAGAACGTCGATGCCCGAATGCGAAATTACGCTCCACAAATACAGAGCTATCACCCCCTCCCGCCCCCCCCCCCCCCCCGCTACCCACATGGTTAGGGGTAACCACCCTCAATGCCAAGACAGAGCAAAGCATCAACACACTACATGACAGCACGATCCAAAGCATCAACACACACTGCCCATGCAACAGGCCCAACACACTCATAACACGACAGACACAAGCATAGAAGCCTGTACACACACGACCATCCAAACACATCACTGATACAAGCCACCGTAAAACTGTCAAACCACCTCGCCTGCCCGGCACGAACACCCAACCGAGACCAGCTAGTCCCATAGTAGACTGCAAAGAATCACACAGAATACATAGCCAAACATCACACAACGCTAAACTAACCTCACTGTGACCAACCAAACTGTTATAATTTCCTGTTGTTCCTTATTGAAAAATGTGTTTTTCACCTCTATGCCATGTATATACCTCTATAAGCAAATCATACCATAGCATGCCATCATGGCACAAAAGTTGTTTGAAAAAGCTATGCACAACAAAATAAAGAATTTAAATAGCAATATTCTATAGTGCACCAATTAATTATGTACCTTTGCCGTGACACTCGCTTCTTTGGGTGCTTTAACAGTGTGGGAAGCATTAAGAAGGCCAAATACTTCTTCCAGGCTTTGTTAATACTGGAACACAATTTAATGTACTTTAAAGCAATGTGGACCAGATGCATGGCCAAAAGGATCTCATCCAAAGCAGATGCCTTAGGAAAGGCTGATTTTGGAGCAGCCAAGATTCTCAAAGTGAGCAAGTCCTTCAGATGGAGTGAGTGTGTGTCCTCTCAGTGCAATGTAAACAGACTTACAGAGGATCTGGGATCAGTCTGGGATTTCCGGTGTCAGAAGTAGGAAAGAACAGGAGTCTACAAAGCTTCAACGAATTGGTTCTACCTTTCTAGCTGGGGTGATGCAATATTCCAGAATATGTCTGACAATGGATCATCACCACATTAAGATGGAGTGGATAACCTCTGGTTCAATTAATTAATTTCACAATGGCCAGTTGATGTTAGGTGAATCATTTGGTCCAAGGCAGGCTATTCTCAAAGTAAATAATACCAGAGCAAGAATTGAATGCACAATTCAAGCTTTCAAGCTGACATGGTTTATTGGAAAAACATAATTAACTCAAGTAAGGTTAACGAAGATTATATTAAAATCTGTTTACCTGTTCTTCCACCTGGGTGATCTGGATCTTGATTTTGCCATTCTTTATGGTACAACCTTAAACAAAAAAAAAGTAAGAATGTGTGTGAAATTCACCTAGAATTTGTATCAATTGTTTTATTTTCAATGTAATGTTCCATTTCTTTTAAATGTATATTAAAGATTCGACGATTGAAAAATTACAATACGGTGTAGTTCTGACATAGTCAGGGTACAAACGGTGTTCGTTTCTCTAGCTCTCTACACTGATAGTCATTAGAAGCGTTGTCCTTTGGAATTGTCTGACTGGAAGACAAGGTACAGGCGCTCAGTTCTAGAGAGAAGTAAATACAGTGTAGTGGATTTCTACATTTAATTGTATTATTAACAGGTTGTATATAAAGAGAATACTAAATATCCAGGGACGTTATGGTTCCTCTTGAATGTATGGCAATCTTGTACTCTCTCCATAGGACTATTTGGGAAATTCAGCTTTTCAGTACCAGCCTCTGCATAAAAATGTATTAAGATAGACAGGTTTTTGTCTAAAGATATCGCATGGTTCATTTGACTGATATTTGCTTACGTTTTACTGCCCAGTCACTGATTGCATATTTACTGTATGTTCACATTTATATATTCACCTCAAGTGTACATGCAATGCTTAATATCTTCCTTTACACTCTTTCCAGCATTGCCTTAATATCACATAGCTGTTTAACACTTCCAAGCTCTGCCTATCCCACTTACACCTACTTCTTCAATCCTTTGCCTTAATGTTCAAACTGTGGGGAGAGTGTGGGCATGAAGAAGCATGTGGGATTACAAATCCTACACAGCAAAAAAGTGCCAAATTAATCCAATTTCACCCCAAAATCTACCCAGATGCACACAGCCATGTCTGCTTGAAGATTAACCCCTTAAGGACCAAACTTCTGGAATAAAAGGGGATCATGACGTGTCACACATGTCATGTGTCCTTAAGGGGTTAAACATGTAACAAAAACCCAAACCAGGTACAAAGTAAATGCTTACACTTAACAGTTTTACCATCCAAAATAACTCAGGCAGGTGTGGGTTCATATCTACATCTTCCACAGGATCCTTCAGTCTTAAAGGGAAACTATAGTCACCAGAACCTCTACAGCTTAGTGTAGTTGACCTGGTGAGTATAAAAATCAGGCTTTTTAATGTCATTGTTTTCCTTTCAGAGAAAACCCAGTGTTTATATTACTGCCTAGAGACACTTCCAGTGGCAGTCACTCAGATGGCCACTAGAGGCGCTTCCAGGGTTAGTGCTGCACAGCGTGCAGCAGTGATGTTCAGCATCTCCACGCTCTGCATGGAGGCGCTGAACGCTCCCCATAGAGATGCATAGAAATCAGGAAATTACAATATTATATGTATTTTAGATGCTGAATGCTGAACTACCAAACAGTTGCTCTAAGTAATTAAGCCGTGAAAGATATTCTAGTGAACATGCATAAAAGAGTTGAAACAAATGTATTAATTAATACTTGTTCAGTGGAGTAGCAGCTTTAGCCAATGGCAGATAAGTGAAATGATGTGCCTCGCGAAAAATGAAGCCCGCTGGGATACATTCATAGAAATTTAAAGGGATTCTATAGTGTCAAGAATACAAATCTGCATTCCTAACACTATAGTGCCTTCTGGTCTGGTCTCTAAAACTGCAATGATTAACATTGCAGCACTAAGGTTAGACAAGGACACTGCACCCAGACCAATTCAATGAGATAGAGTGGTCCGAATACCTATAGTGTCCCTTTAAGCTTCGAATTGCAGATTTTTGAAAAAGCAATGTAAATCTTTCCATTCCTAGATTATCCTTGAATATCTTTCATGTCACAGTACAAAATGTTAATACTACCATCTTTATAGCAACCCATATGTGACCAAAACATTGTGCCTGTACTGTGCATGGTTTGGAGCAAATTTCAAGTGCCTTGAAGGTGTCCAAATCTTTTAGAAATCTAGCACGGACATCCAGATTAAAATAATCCCTACAGGATAAGAACACATAAAAAAATAAAATAATATATGACACACAACGTTAATAACCAATGTCATGATGTCCGCAAGTGTAATGTTTCCCACTGTGGGTCTCCTCTGACTTCTCCTAACGGCCAAGCTCATTTCGATTCTTCACTAAAGCAAGAATTCAAACAATTGTAATCCTGACGCATGTATGAATGTTTGTACTCCGCAGGAATGTTTTGCCACATACTCCACACAATCTTCACGCAAAGAAATCAGCCATAAACCTGTCTAGTTAAGCATGTTTAAACCACCATACAGTTGTTTAAAAGTCAATTACTTTCTTGTTCATAAAAAAAAATGTGCTGTTGTACCTGCCACACTGTAAAATGCTATGAAAAAGCCTGCAGTTGCTGTTGTGGCTCTGCAAGCCTATTGTTACTGCATGCACAGCAAAAATAAAGAATTTAAAAAAAAAAACAACATGCATCCGTATTTAATTATTTTTATTTTTTTAAATTCTCTTACCTATACCGTCAAAAATGATGCGTATTTGCAAGTTCCCCTGTGGTCTAGGATAGATTCCACAATGTATATTTCTTTCATCCAAATATTCAGTTTCATATCATTACTTGCTCTTGAAGGTCAAGGTTGAAACAAACACGCTATAAATATCTTTTGGGGTTTGTTTTCAGATGGCAGCTTCTAGAAACAGATCAAAATAATAATGTTTAAATGCCAATTAAAATAAGTGGTGCAAACTATGAAAAAAATACTACTATACCTGAAAAGTTATTTCTATATTGAATCATAAATAATTGCTTCTTCATGAAAGGGACACTCTAAACACCAGAACTACTACAACTTATTGTAGTGGTTTTGGTGTTAATAGCCTGTTCTTGCAGTATGAGAAATGCAAATACTGCCTTTCTGTGAAAAGATGTGCTTACATTTGACCCGAAGGACAACTCTAGTGGCTATAACTTAAACATCCAGGGTTTTTTCCAATTACGGTTCAGATCTCTTTGCAGGACTGATTTTTGGTCTCTTCGCGTTGAGCTTTAAGACACCGCACATTTCCCACAGAGATTCATTGACATATTTGATTCTCTATGGTGAAACATTAGATTGGCTGAGATTATCAGTAATGACTGACTCTCTCAGGCAGGGGAAAACAGGTGAAAGTGGCAAGGGATAGAAGGTAAGTAAAACTACTTCATTTTAGTATATTAGGGGGAGCTACATATAAACAGTTAAGATGTACCTCGAACATAAAAAAATGTTTGTATTTCTAACACTAGATTGCTCAGTTAAGGCTTCCAGTAAATTTTGTATTTGAGACAGCAATCTCGTACTAAACACCACACTGTGGTCAACAGCAATTCATCACTTTCGTTAATGAATGCTTAATATACATTTAATCTGTGGTAGCCAGTCCCTTGTGTAGAAAATTCCATTTATTCAGCTTTTCAGTGTAAAGAATACTCATGTGTTATAATTTCTAGAATTGTATTTAAAATGTTCTCTTCTTTTTTTTTTTTTTTTTTAACCAACATATGGAACACCTATTTGCAACTCAACATACAAATAACTGGTAACTGTTCAAGACAAGCAAGTATCAAAAGACAAGGTGGAATCTTTGTTTGATGCTCAAACCGTTATTGATCATATAGAGCAGGAGTTCCCAACCCAGTCCTCAAGTACTCCCTACCTGTCATGAACGTGGGCTATTGGTCCAGCCGAGACAGTGGGGAGAGTGTGGAAGTGGAAGGGTTAATTACACCAGACCCCTGGTTACCTGTTGCTAGTCCCAGCAACCACTCAATTAACCCTGCAATCCCTTCTACACCAACACCCTAGTACACACTTTATATCTGGGCGTCTTCGGTTACCCCACATGCAGTATAATTATAGTATCACAACCTTATTTTACTGATCAGACATAAATAATTAACCCTTTTGGCAACGTGTTTACTTGAGCTTTCCTCAGAAGAGTGAGCTCATAGAGAACAATGACAAGCCAGGGATGCCATTAGAAATGTTGGGGCGCCTGACACAGCTCAAGTTCTGGGCCCCCCGGGGCCTGCCCAGAGTCTGCCCACAGGGCCGCCCCCAGGAATACAGTGTGTGTACGGTTTGTGGTGTGTGTATAGTGGATGTAGAATGTGTGTAGTAGATGCAGAGTGCGTGTGTAAAGTAGATGCGGTGTGCGTATAATGGATGCAGTGTGTATAGTACATGCAGATTGTACATTTGTGTAATGTATGAGGTGTATATTATATGCAGAGTGTGTGTGTATGTGTAGTGGATGTAGTGTTTGTGTGTGTGTTAGATGCGGTGTGTATAGTGAATTCAGAGTGTGTGTGTTTGTGTAGTGGATGTAGTGTGTGACGGCCACTGGACCCGTGAGAGTTTGAGACAGGGGAGCTGCTGGGAAGGGAGAGTGTGCTGCAGGACCCCGTTACCTGTTTGTTGCAGCACACTCTCACTTCCCTTACCAGCAGCTCCCCTATCTAAATCTCGCAAGTCCCGCAGCCGTCAGAGCATTGCCACAGGTTACCATGGCAACGTTCCGCACTGCACCCAGGCCGCGAGAGTTAGAGACAGGGGAGCAGCTGGAAAGGGAAGCGAGAGTGTGCCCCTCTGCAATAAACAGGTTCCCGGGGGCCCGCAGGTACACACATATATAGCCAAAAAAAAAACATAAAAAACACACACAATGTGGGGCCCGGAACTCCCAGAGCAGTGGCCCTGACACAAGCGGATTAAGTAAACATTTAATCTGAGAAAAAAAGATTCACAGTACTGGGTGCAAAAATACAGAAATTAATGACATACAGAAACACAGATAACAAGTTGCAAAACAGTCCATAAAATAGGAGAAAACACAAGAAATCCTTACATATAGTTACCCCTTATATAGAATTCTTGTGGGAGATTCAGATGGTACAGGTCTCCAAGTAGTTGTTGAAAAAAAAAAAAAAAGGGTACCTGAGGACTGGGTTGGGAACCACTGATATAGGAGTATGCACTTATTTGTGCACATGGTGGAATAACCAGTTCTTACTTTGGCTTCAAAGGTACATCTACCTAGTAATGTGTAATAAAATGGGATTTGTAAGCATATCTTGCAAAAGAATAATAAAAATGAAAAAATTGGCTAGGCACTCTTTAAAACTGAATTATGTCGAGGACTATATTATAAAACGTATAAAATTATTTGTCATCTTATTATTATTATTTTTATTATTGCCATTTATATAGAGCCAACAGATTCCGTAGCGCTTTACAATATTATTAGAGGGTGAATTTAACTGTAAATAGGACAATTACAATAAAACTTACAGGAACAATAGGTTGAAGAGGGCCCTGCTCAAACAAGCTTACACAGTCTATAGGAGGTGGGGTGTTAAACACATTATTCTTATTTCTGAAGAAGTCAGTTAGGTCAGCATTGGCCACCTTTTCAACAACCTGGACATACACTCTTTAGACTTAAATATAATAGAAATAAAAATAAGCAAAAAAGAAAAAAAAAATTACACATCGAAAAAGTACAACTGTCAAAGTGACACTCTGCTTATAAGAGACACTGCAATTCTTCAAATATTTTTTCCCCATCCAACTAGTGCCATTTTGGGACTGGCAGCTTTCATATGCATTAACAGACATTAAAGAAGCACTACTGGCACCATAACCACTTTAACTGAATGAAGTAATTACAGTGCCTGAAGTCAACAGGTGCTAGCGCCTGCATCACTGCTAAACCATTTAGTATCGATGCTCAGTCCCCAAGCTTGGCCCTCAATTACCATATGGAGGAGCATAATCACCTAATCAATTCATAAAAGAGTAATTGGTTGAGAGTCCTCTGTTGATGTTCTTCACCTAATAATGCTCAGTATCCCTGTTATGGTGCGAGTACCATGGCTCCATCGCTGTCTTTTGTCAATAGTCTGGGCTCCAGAGCATCTCTGCTAAAGGGGGAGCAATTTGTTAGCAGTGATGCGTATCACGATGCACATAGACTCCTGCCATCATAAACACTTCCATCTCTTGAAGTGTTGATGGTGCCTACATGTACCTTTACAGATTGCTTACAGGAAAACATTTGCATTCTTGATTTTAAACACACACAGAAGCTTAAAAATGTTGAACAAATTAACTTAAATAATGTTAGATACTTGTAAAGAGCTTGCAAAAAATAAATAGGAATAATAATTACATGTTTATCTGTGTGAATTCAAAATCACCACACACCCACTTAGGTCATGTTAAAATAATCGTGTACAGAGACAGTTTTACTGAAACTCAATATAGTTTTCCTGTGACTAAACTGCAGCTGTTCTGAAAGGGCCAGAGTAGACATTATATTCAATGAAAATATACTATTAATAAAAGGGAAAATACCAGTAATTAGAAATTTTATTTTTTTAACTTTTTATGTTAGAAGAGCAAGCCTCTAAATGTGTTAAATTATAGTGTGTGTGTATATATGTAGGTATACATATACACACAAACACAAAATATGTATATAATCAAATGACAAATTATATATGTACACTGACTGGACAGATTAGCCCACTGAGGAATGTGGAAAAATCAAAGACAATTTAGAAAAACAAGATGTGTGACAAAAACAAGTGTCCTTATTTGATTGGCAGCAAGGCAGGTCTTTTGTTTTAAATAGACCAATCTTTATGCACTCTAACCCTGCTCACCACAGAGTCATAAACATTTGTCAGAGCTCACAAAAGGCATGCATACCTGAGAATGACGGACTAAGATTTAAATCTTCATTGCATGACTATTTTCCACTTTTTTTTTTGCACAACCTAATAGTTATTCGTGAGATGTGTTATTTATGTAAACAAACAATTTTAAGGTATTTGCAACACTGCCAAAACAAAGCCCATCATACAATACAAGTCAAACTGACCCCAATGATGATATGGGTGCAAGCCCCAAAAGAACCTATGTGCATGTAGCGCCCAAACACACGTGTGCTTGCACAGTACTTGCCCAAGCATTGCATATGTATACCCAAAGCATCATGGGAAGAAGGCACTTCCTGCAACATGTAGTATTTCAGAAGTAAGCGAGTTTTATTCTTGCTTTTGTTGCTTTCCTTCCCCATTAAAAGATTTAAGAACATTTACAGCAGTTATTTGAGAGAAGGAAAGGTCACGATGAAAAAAAATAAAAAATAAATTACAGATCCCTTTAAGGACATATCTGAAAATGAGAGAAATCTCAATGTATCTTTCCTGGTAAAATATTTTATAAATAAATAA
The DNA here is from genome assembly GCF_036172605.1 of Pelobates fuscus. NCBI lineage: Eukaryota > Metazoa > Chordata > Amphibia > Anura > Pelobatidae > Pelobates > Pelobates fuscus. Next base: position 124,111,729 of record NC_086317.1, read on the forward strand.
GTAGCCATTTGAAATCTCAGAGTTCAGGGTTTGTCTGTTCTGACTCTAGAAGGGGAACTCAAGTTGTTGACATATTTGCCTAAACCAGCAATATGTAACCTTGGCACTACATAAGTGTTTGCAGACTATAACCTAACCTGAAGCCAACACGTAAACCAAACCGAATTTAAACTTAACCCACAAATATCTTCAACTCCAAGGGCATTTAGTCATCACAGAAATATTCTGACAGCCATTTGTCACTGTCAGGAAAGTGGTAATAAACCAATGAAGTGGTTTGTGGATTCTTTTAGAGAGCCTGGCACATAACTAGCAGTGTGTTGCCATCACGTATAACATGTATTATATGTAGTTTCGGAGCTGATGACTTTAATCCCTAAATTAGCTGTTTCTATGACACATAGAGGAATATTTTTTGCAACCCCCCCGCCAATCCCCAAATAATTGGTCTTATTCTACAAACCGCTTTGGCATGTTGTTGAAAGCTGGAGTGATCGGAAAATATAAATTGTGTGTGTTTTACATTAAAAAAAATATTTACAACATACTGTTCTTTTACAAAACCGTGATATTTTAAGTCAAGTCACAGTCAGTTGGAGGGGTCAAGTCTATATGCATATTTCCTTATCCAAACAGAAGACTGCATCATGTCTGAATATTTACATGTTATTAACTAGCAAGATGTAAAATAGTATATTGTCGCTTGCTGCACCTGGTCCTGCTGCATAGTCAAAATTATTAAGAAACGTTAAAAGAAAAACTCCAAGCACAATAACCACTACAGCAGCCGATTAAAAAACATTTGGCTACATAAAAGAGCTGTGGTGGTGGGGGCCTGTAGTGGTTATGGTGTTTAGAGTGTTCTTTAAAATAGGCAGAAAAACTCACATTTAGAGTTTCCAGATCACCATATTTTTTTGAGGGGAGGAACAAATTAATACACAGCCAGGCAACAGGCTGATTTTAAAGGAAAGCTTTATTTCTAGCACTAATACTTCCCTTTGCCCCTCCTCCCCCTTGTGTCTCTCCTCCTCCCCCTACCCCCATTACAGTACTTACAGGATTTCACCACAGATATCCCTCGGTGTATGTGGGGTGCTAATGGGAATGTGCGGCGAGTGCCACAAGTGCTTTAGGCCCTCGCCATAGGAAAGCATGGCTGCATTGCTTTCCTATGAGGAAATAGCTGGCACTGGATGTCCTCCTGCAGAGCCTCAGTTAGGCGACCAAAAGTTGCCCAACAAGCAGAAAGGGCCTCTCGTGGCTATCTGATTGACAGCCACTAGAGGCAGTCTTAGTCCTGCAAGGTAATTATTGCAGTTTCTTAAAAACTGCAATAATTACCATTGCAGGAGTAAGTAGGACTGAGACACTGCACTTCAATGAGCTGAAGTGGTCTGGGTGGCTATAATGCTCTGGATAATTTTTTTTTTTTTAATTATTGACTGATTTAATAATGGAAATTCCAGAATGCATCATATTGCTGATCTTTTAACTCCTACCCTATGTAATGCTGAAACCACAAGCATAGCATATGAACAGTTTAAAGTGGTAATGTCAATGCATTCCCCCTCTAAAATTAAATATTTCATAAAGATGGAATGTCCATGAAAAACCTCATATTTACAGTGCTGTAATTTCACTGAAATTCCAACTCAGTCAAAACATATAATGAGACAAAGGAGGGATTATTTGGTCTCAGTATTTTTCCTACGTTTGACAAAGCTTGACACAATAGACAGATTCTGCCGTCAAGCTTGTCATTTCCCCTAGCAGTCACTAGTGATGGCTGTAGAGAAATTGAGTTCTTTCTATGGAGGATTCCATTGACAGAAATGCTGTACTCTCATACATGTGCAAGAGCACAGGGCTGATGTGGGCTCTCGACAACAGAAGCACCAAGAGCTGAAGAGGAGCAGCAGCAGGAGGAGGATAGCAGCGTCTGTGAAGGGCAGGTCCAGGTAACTAAACCTCACCTTATTCTGCTCCCTGGCCACTGGATCCCAAGCGACAATGTCAAGGTTTTTGCAACCTTTGCAAGTTATGTAAAGACCCCAGATGGTGGCAGAGCAGCGTTAATATATATATTCCCCCCTCACTGGTCTAGGTTGAGACATTCTGTCCCATAGTAACCATTTTCATTATAGCTATGAAATCACTATTGGAATAAAGTCTGAATGTGTTTAATGTTTGTATACATGATTTATCCCTATTGTAAAGTTATTCTTTGGACTACAGATTCTCGGTAGAGTATTACCATAGTATTTTTTCATGTTTCAACCAGCAATATTGCGTTTTGTGGTGGAGTTAACTAGGCAACATATCATATGCTTACGGATCTGACCGTAAAATAAATCAAATTAGTTTGCAATTTGTAACTTCGTGCTGAATTTCACAAATACTGCATAAGGAAATCCACATGGTCGCTTTGGGGATACGTCCACGTGACTCATGTGAGCCCTCCATTGACTCTAGTGGCTCTTCCTCTTTGATGTCACCTAGAACTGCCAGTTCACAGTATTATTAATATTTTATTTACTTTTTCACTGTATTTCACAGATAAGTTAAATGTAGACATCTACAAAGTTTATTTTTATTGCTAAATACAGATTAAAGGGACACTATAGTCACCTAAACAACTTTAGCTTAATGAAGCAGTTTTGGTGTATAGAACATGCCCCTGCAGCCTCACTGCTCAATCCTCTGCCATTTAGGAGTTAAATTCCTTTGTTTATGAACCCTAGTCACACCTCCCTGCATGTGACTTGCACAGCCTCCCATATACACTTCCTGTAAAGAGAGCCCTATTTAGGTTTTCTTTATTGCATGTTCTGTTTAATTAAGATTTTCTTATCCCCTGCTATGTTAATAGCTTGCTAGACCCTGCAAGAGCCTCCTGTATGTGATTAAATTTAGAGATTGAGATACAATTATTTAAGGTAAATTACATCTGTTTGAAAGTGAAACCAGTTTTTTTTTCATGCAGGCTCTGTCAATCATAGCCAGGGGAGGTGTGGCTAGGGCTGCATAAACAGAAACAAAGTGATTTAACCCCTTAAGGACCGCTGACGGTTCAGGACCGTCAGCGGTAAAACGTGCGTTTGGACCGCTGACGGTCCTGAACCGTCATAACGGTTTTGGGCTACTTACCTGATCGCCGTCGGTCCCACGGCGGCGATCAGCTCTCCTCCCGGTCCAGGGGGGTTGCCTGTCTGCCCGGGCAGCCCCCCCTCGGCAGATCACTCGATCACATGACCGCAATAGGGGTCTGTGTATCTGCCTGCAGGGGGACTGTCTGTGCTGACAGGCAGTCTCCCTGCATCTGTAAAATCAAAAATAAAGTGTAAAAAAAAAATCTGTGTAAAAAAATAATATGTGTATATATATATATATGCTATATATACATGTATTATATCTATATATACCTATATATAATATGTATATATATCATATATATATAATGTCACACTAAGTGTATTTTTATATTTATATATACGTATATAATTATAAAAATACACTTATATTTAAATTACACACGAATATATACAATATATATAATAACTATATATATGGTATATATATATTATTATAAAATACAAATAATATGTTAATAAAAATAAATAACAAAAAATAAAAATAATTTTTAATAATTACAAAAAAATTATATATATATATATTCAGTTTTATTCTAACAGTATTTTGATATTGATATATATATATTTATATCAAAATACACTTAGAATGTAATGATATATATATCTATGTATAAATAAATAAATAAAAATAATACGAAATATACATATGTCCACATACATAATTACATAAATAATTTCATAAATATACACGTAGACGTCAAATATATAAATATGTATATATATTAAAATTCTACGTGCATATTTATGTAATATTTTTACCTAATTAAGTAATTTTAATGATTGCAATTTGAGGGACCTGCCTGCCAACCCAGGCCAAAAGTCCAGATAATTTAATTTGCTAGCACTGTGTTTAACCCCTTAAGACCGGAGGGCGTACTATTACGTCCTTTTAAAAGCGGCTCTAAACGCCGCCGGACGTAATAGTACGCCCTCCGGTTTTTAGTAACTTACCCGGTCGCTGGCGGTCCCACGCCGGCGATCGCGGTTCGGGGGACTCCCAGGGAGCCCCCCGCGGCACGTCCGCCCTCCAGGAGCCCTCCCGGCCATGTGAGAGTGAGGTCCTTGCGAGGACCTCACAATCACATGGCCGGTATAGCTGCCTGCTGCATTGCCAGCAGGGGGACCAACTGTAATGACAGTTGGTCCCCCTGCTGGCTGAAAATAAAATAAAAATGTTTTAAAACAGTGTAAAAATAAATAAATTATATACTTGGATCATATATATATATTATATATATATGATCTAAGTATATATATACACACATACACACATACACACATACACACATACACATACACCGTCTAGGTGTATTTTAATATTAATATATATATAATTATATATATATATTAATATCAAATTACACGTAGACTGATACGGATTAAATATATATATAATTATTGTTATATATATATTTATAAATAATATAAAAAAATTAATATGTAAATACGTAAAAAAATTAAATAAAAAAAATAATTAAAAATAAAATATAAAAAAATATATAGATGTGTTTTATTTCGTTCTAACTGTATTCTGATATTAATATATATATATTTATATCAAAATACACTTATAACGAAATAATATATATATCTATATACATAAATATATACGTATATATCACTATATATATACCTATATATAAATAAAAATATTAAAAAAAAATTATATATATATATACGTATATATACACATATGTATATATATATACATATATTAATTCTACACATATATTTATGTAATAATTTTACATAATTAGGTATCCTAATTAATTACAATTAGCGGGACCTGCCTGACCACCCATGCCGAAAGTATAGGGAATTTAATTTGCCAGCACTATATTTAACCCTATAACTTTCCAAGACACCATAAAACCTGTACATGGGGGGTACTGTTTTACTCGGGAGACTTCGCTGAACACAAATATTAGTGTTTCAAAACAGTAAAATGTATTACAACCATGATATCGCCAGTAAAAGTGACGTTTTTTGCATTTTTCACGCACAAACAGCACTTACAGGGACGATATTATTGCTGCAATACTTTTTACTGTTTTGAAACACAAATATTTGTGTTCAGCGAAGTCTCCTGAGTACAACAGTACCCCTCATGTACAGGTTTTATGGTGTTTTCAAAAATTACAGCGTCAAATATAAGGCTTGTGTTTCATTTTTTTCACATTAAAATTCGCCAGATTGCTTACGTTGCCTTTATGACCCTATGGTAGCCCAAGAATGAAAATTACCCCTATGATGGCATACCATTTGCAATAGTAGACAACCAAAGGTATTGCAAATGGGGTATGTCCAGTCTTTTTTAGTAGCCACTTAGTCACAAACACTGGCCAAAATTGGCGTTTTTTGCATTTTTCACACACAAACAAATACAAACGCTAACTTTGGCCAGTGTTTGTGACCAAATGGCTACTAAAAAAGACTGGACATCGCTTATTTGCAATACCTTGGGTCGTCTACTATTGCAAATGGTATGCCATTATGGGTGTAAATTTATTTCCTGGGCTACTATACAGTCTCAAAGGCAACGTAACCAATCTGGCGAATTTCAATTTCAAATGTAACACGCTATATTTGACCCTGTAACTTCCCAAAACACCATAAAACCTGTACATAGGGGGTACTGTTTTACACGTGAGACTTTGCTGAATACAAATATGTGTATTTTATTGCAGTAAAAGCAAACAGTATTATGACATTGACAGTTAAAATGTCATGAAGAACGAAAAAAATCTAAAAAAAATCTTATTTTCTCCCATTTTTTTCATATTAAATTATGTTTCATAGCTAAATATTTGATATTAAATGAAAGCCCTGTTTCCCCTGAATAAAATGATATATAATAAGGGGGGGTGCATTTAATATGAAAGAGGTGAATTACGGTTGGACAGACATATAGCGCAAATGCCAGGTTTTGTTTACGTTTTGTTTCGTTCACAACTTGTACATTTGGCTGCGGTGTTAAGGGGTTAACCCTGTAACTTTCTATGACACCCTAAATCCTGTACATGGGGGTACTGTTTTACTCGGGAGACTTCGCTGAACACAAATATTAGTGTTTCAAAACAGTAAAACATATCACAGCGATGATATTGTCAGTGAAAGTGAATTTTTTTGCATTTTTCACACACAAACAGCTCTTTCACGGAGGATATTATTGCTGTGATATATTTTACTGTTCTGATACACTAATATTTGTGTTCAGCGAAGTCTCCTGAGTATAACAGTACCCCACATGTAGAGGTTTTATAGTGTTTGTGAAAGTTACAGGGTCAAATATAAGGCTTGATTTTACTTTTTTTTTTTTTTATTGAAATTTGTCAGATTGGTTAGGTTGCCTTTGAGAGCGTATGTAGCCAAGGAATGAGAATTAGCCCCATGATGGCATACCATTTGCAAAAGAAGACAACCCAAGGTATTGCAAATGGGGTATGTTCAGCTTTTTTTAGTAGCCACTTAGTCACAAACACCGGCCAAAGTTAGCGTTTTTTGCATTTTTTTTTTTTTTTTTTTATTCTTTATTTTGGTTGTGCAAGCATTACATCATACCTGAGTGGCCACGACAGCCATATCAAGCGTCATAACAGTAACAGTTGAAAACAATATCATGGCATAGGAAGTACTGCACATTTTTTTTTATAAAGGGAGAGCAAGTAAGGAGAAGACAAAGAATAAGACATTCGTGGTTTGTGATAGACATGCTAGGTTAAGTGTGTATATAGCAAAGTGTTCTCGCTCGACGTCACGGTGTGGTGGGTTGCCTTGCATATTGTGTAAAGGGAGACGTTTAACTAGGGCAACAGTGCAGGTGTACAGGTTCTCGCTTGGGTGAGCACACATGGTGTCATATATGCTGTAGTGTGGTTGCTTTGCGTTGGTTTGTGCGTTGCCTGCGGGGTGGCAATACCTATGAGAGTAGGTGCTAATGAGTGCCCTGTTAGCGTCTTGTGCTTGTTACGCAAAACAACATACAGATTACGTTAAATAACAAACAAAATATGTTGCAAGCAAAATCTTAGTAGGTCACTGTGGTAGGTCAATCGCCCTGCATATTACCCAAAACAACATACAGTATATTTGGCAATTAAGATAATTATTAAGCGTTAGGTTACCTGCTGAATAAACGTTAGGTTACATGCTGGATAGACATTAAGCTAGATTACATGTAAGGCTGTACTCGATTGGGACAGGTTAATTAGTAAACGTTAGGTTGCATGCTAGACAGACATTAAGCATATATTACGAAGGGTACAATTGCATGGCCTCTAATTAGACTGCTTATTTTTCATCATAAGTAACATCACTATTTATGGATTAATAGGCACCAGCACCACCATGAGGGCTGATAGTGACGGTGAGCGGCAAAGGGCCTAACTCGTATCTCAGTCCTGGCTCCCAGGCTATCCTATGCCAGCCAGGGGTACCGCATGATCCCTTCTCGAGCAGTCACACTGCAGGACATTGTCCCTGATTGCAGGCATATTGGTCGCCTCTGCGGTCGCTTGTATGGTCCCCTGCGTTTCGGGCTACAGTTTCAGCGTGTTTGGCGCCCTTGAAGTCGCCTCCATAGTGCTGCTGTGTGTTTCAGTGAGGAATGGTGCTTGATCCGCCGCCATGTTGGTGATTTTCCCGCTGGTAGGAAGGTGCGTCGCATTATGCAGGTGGTACTCGTTGGTGGAGAGGCAGGACAGCTCATCTGCCATTTCAACCTCCGCCAAAAATCGGTGAAGTGCCGGTTCAGCTTGGAGAGGATGTCTTCTAGGCCAGCTCTGGGTCGTGGAGACCACGCGGTGTCCGCCATGTTGAGTGTGGCGCTGAGAAGGCCTCCGAGACTCCGGTCGTAGCAGAGGTGAGTAGCGTGTTTGGGTTTGAGAGTATAAGCTGGTAGTCCCGGTCTGCTTGTGGTCCCGATGTTATCGCACATGCCCTCCGACATCTTTATTTCAGTGCTTGGGTTACAGGTCTTGGGGGCCCTGCTACGGCACCGCCGGTGTTTCGCGGTATTCGGGGCCTGAGGGTGGGGACCGGGATCACCCCCCCGGTCCAAGTAGGGGGGGGTACGGGGCCAGTTCCCCACGGGTCCGACTCATGGCAGGGTGCTGATCGGCAGGCAGCGGGGCAGCGGCCGTCCACCCCGCTCACCTCCAGAGTAGGCCTTAAGGTGCCAATGAGGAACCCTCCTCCTGGGGACTGAAGCCCGTTCGGCCAGCCTCTCCCTGGATCCAGGGCTCTCTGCCCGCTGAGGGCCACCGATGCTGGACGGCTGTCTGCCCAAAATCGCATTTTCATTGCTTATCTGGGCCTAATTTGCAGGAGCTGGTGTCGAGTGCGACCATCCAGCTCGGCGGTCCGGCCCCGCCCCCGTTTTTTGCATTTTTAACACACAAACAAATATAAATGCTAACTTTGGCCAGTGTTTGTGACTAGGTGGCTACTAAAAAAGACTGGACATACCCCATTTTGAATACCCTGGGTTGTCTACTTTAAAAAATATGTACATGTTAGGTGTGTTTCGGGGATTTATGACAGATAACGGTGTAACAATGTCACTATTGATACATTTAAAATATATATATATTGAAACAGCAATTTCCTACTTGTATTTATAGGCCTATAACTTGCAAAAAAAAAGCAATAAAGCATGTAAACACTGGGTGTTTTTAAACTCGGGACAAAATTTTGAATCTATTTAGCAGTTTTTTTCATTAGCTTTTGTAGATAAGTAAAAGATTTTTCAAGTAAAAGTCCAAAAACATGTTTTTTTTTTTTTTTTTTCACCATATTTTATTATTTTTTTTAAATACAATATATGACATAATATAAATACTGGTATGTAAAGAAAGCCCTTCTTGTCGTGAAAAAAACAATATATAACTTGTATGGGAACCGTAAATGAGAGAGCGGAAAATTACAGCTAAACACAAACACCACAAAAGTGTTAAAACTGCTCTGGTCCTTAACGTACAAACATCGCAAAAACAGGCCGGTCCTGAAGGGGTTAACTCCTAAATGACAGTGAATTGAGCAGTGAAATTGCAGGGGAATGATCTATACACTAAACCTGCTTTATTTAGCTAAAGTAATTTAGGTGACTATAGTGTTCCTTTAACAGTATTGCACTATATGTTTTTTTCTCTCTTTTTATGACATATCATATGGAGTGCTTTTTCAGGACACATTCATTGTACGTTCTTTTATTGATTTATGCACTTGAGTGTTACACATAGCACACATTTTTGACAAACTGTGTACAAGTGTGTGTACACTTAAGATATATTGCACAATATCTTTTCCCAATAATACACTGTTTGTAAGCACATGATTGTTTACACAGCAATAATTGTTGAATGCACTTTGCTGAAGATAAGTGGATTTTTGCACTTTGATAAACACTTTGTATGAAGTGAATTTTCTGGATTGAAAGTTATAGCGCACCTTTTGTGGTTTTAATGTCCCATAGTATCTACCACTTTGCCTTCAACATCCACAATGTACACATACAAGAGGGGATATTACGTATATGATCATCAGTGAGAGGAAGACTTTATGTTCTTGGTTGGAAAGAATCTAAGATGGAAACATCTACATAATGTGTAGATTCTCTTCAGTTTAGGCTTGTTGGTAATTGCAGCGCAGGTGGTAAAAAAAAAAAAAGAATGGGAACTTGGATAAATGAATAGTCTTAAAATAGCAGGCAACAGTCTTCAGTAACTGCTGGGTTAATGAAAATATAGTCTTTACATATAGAATATAAGCACATGTATCAATTAGATCATACAAGAATATCTAGGACCTGCGGGTATATATGAAACAAGGGTGTATTCCAAAGGTTCCATATCTCAGGAGCCTGACACATCCAGGTGGCTGAGACTGACAGAAGTATAAATACTACACCATAATGTGCTTAGTATAGGTGAGCCTTGTAAAATGTAACTGTATTTTCTTTGTATGTGTGCCATTACTTAAAGGAACACTATAGTCACCTAAATTACTTTAGCTAAATAAAGCAGTTTTAGTGTATAGATCATTCCCCTGCAATTTCACTGTTCAATTTACTGTCATTTAGGAGTTCAATCACTCTGTTTCTGTTTATGCAGCCCTAGCCACACCTCCCCTGGCTATGATTGACAGAGCCTGCATGAAAAAAAAAAAAACTGGTTTCACTTTGAAACAGATGTAATTTACCTTAAATAATTGTATCTCAATCTCTAAATTGAATTGTAATCACATACAGGAGGCTCTTGCAGGGTCTAGCAAGCTATTAACATAGCAGGGGATAAGAAAATCTTAATTAAACAGAACATGCAATAAAGAAAACCTAAATAGGGCTCTCTTTACAGGAAGTGTTTATGGAAGGCTGTGCAAGTCACATGCAGGGAGGTGTGACTAGGGTTTATAAACAAAGGGATTTAACTCCTAAATGGCAGAGGATTGAGCAGTGAGGCTGCAGGGGCATGTTCTATACACCAAAACTGCTTCATTAAGCTAAAGTTGTTCAGGTGACTATAGTGTCCCTTTAATCTGTATTTAGCAATAAAAATAAACTTTGTAGATGTCTACATTTAACTTATCTGTGAAATACAGTGAAAAAGTAAATAAAATATTAATACTGTGAACTGGCAGTTCTAGGTGACATCAAAGAGGAAGAGCCACTAGAGTCAATGGAGGGTTCACATGAGTCACGTGGACGTATCCCCAAAGCGACCATGTGGATTTCCTTATGCAGTATTTGTGAAATTCAGCACGAAGTTACAAATTGCAAACTAATTTGATTTATTTTACGGTCAGATCCGTAAGCATATGATATGTTGCCTAGTTTACTCCACCACAAAACGCAATATTGCTGGTTGAAACAATTCAATTAAAGCCCATCCTGTACTGGCAGTAAAAAGTCTGCTCGGGTGCTGTAGAGGGAATGACTATTTTGCAATAAGACCAGCAGCACCAGACAGACATTCACAGCCGTAAATCAACCAATCAAGTACTATTTTGATTTACAGTCTGGAATAGCGTGTGTGGTGACTGCCAAGAGAGACTGCTGCAGGCCTATACCTGTGAGCCAGGGTGTGTATACTTGTTACGATGACCTGGCACGCTGTATTTGTTGAGTTCTGAATATCACATTTCAGCCAACCAATCCCAGAAAAGGTAACAGGGAAAAGACGATCTGTCTCCATGTATGGAAACCATTAATTAAGAGTTTGCTTAAAGGAAAAGTAGAGCATATCAATGGCATTCCTGTGAATGCTACAGATATTTGAAACTGATGTAACTACAATCTACAACAGCATTATCTACAGTCATGCACTTACTGTAAAAAAAAAAAAAACAATTACAAAAAAAAAAAAAATATTGACCTTTTCCATACGCAAAAATAGAAACATACCGAAAGCAATTACGTATATTCATACATGGGATATTAATCATTAATAAAATAAAATCAATATAATTAATTCCTTAAAGGTTTCATGGCTGGAAACTTTGACACATACACAGGTGGAACCCAAAAAAATGAAAAAAAAAATGTAATAAGTTCTAAAAACAAATCTTTGTTATTTAGCATTACCTTAAATGCCTCTTACTACCTCGTATTAAATTCAGAGGATGAAAAAGATGCACATTACTAGATTTCAGAACTTTGAATAATATGTGTTACAAATCGCTATTTGTAACTGGCCCTTTAAATGAGAAATTGCCCTGCTTCCCTGGATTGTGGAGAAGCATGTTTGCCAGCCTCCTGCCTCATGACTATGGCCCCTGGAAGATTGTGCCCCTGAAAACTTATTAACATTTATTGGGTGTGTATGGCCCTTTAAGAACCGTCTGGGAACATATTGTGACTTTGCTGAACAATGCCCCTTTAAGACTATGTCCCCAGACCGGTAAAATAACTTGTTCCTGGCTCTCCCCTTCTTGGTTCAGTAAATAGGGCTTACTGAACCGAGTACCACACAGGCGGACCACCCAGAAGCTAAAGTGTGCAGGCAATTTACCTCCCAGGCTGTGAGGTTACTGCCGGTCAATTGCACGTGGCGGCGGCCATCTTGGTTTCCTCGAACGCGGTCAGCGGTGTATGCTAAAGATTCTGTGGAACCAAAATCGGCTACACATTTTGCCGAACACCGCTGACCCTTACCTTCTCCCATACGGAACTTGCAGCTCCAGAGACTAAGTCCCGTTCGAAATGGGACTTAGTCGTTTTCTCGCATGAAATTGACCGACCGCACAGCCCAAATCTATGGAACTGTTTTGGGCAGGAAATTGTGCTTGCGGTCGGTCATAAAGGACTTCCAGCTAACTTTTGATCCACTGGAGGGATTTGGCTGATTTTTGGAAGTGTTTATGTTTGATGTATGCTGAGTCTGAATATGCAATTTTTATTTAAATTAAATGTATGGTTTTAAAGTTACAGTGTGTGTGTAAAAACTGTATTTTTATTGTATGTAATAATTGGTTTAACTGTTTATCTGAGGGGAGGGAACCTGTGGGCTGTACTATGCTGTTATTGGTTAATTTCATCCTCCCCCTGGGAGTGTCCTGTGTGTACCTTATCCTAATAAAAAGCAGGCTGGGTGTTCCAGTCCTCAGACCTCTTCTGACCCTCAATACGTAGCCTTGTCTCGTTATTGGAGGGAACTGCTATATCACACTGGGGATTGCTATGCGCTGCATATTCCCCTGAGCTCTTAATCACTTAGCTCTTTTAAGAGCTTGTTCCGGATACGCTCTCCAGGAGGAGAGATCTTCCCCACACGTTCCTGAATGCTGAAGGTTCATTCCAGGGTGGACAGAAGACGGCGCGGCTCCAGTTAAGCTACGGCGGTTGTGGAGCCTGCGGTGGTTGTGGTGTCGTCTGCAGTGCTTGGAGTCCTCTGAGAGCGCTAGGAGCATCCATCAACGGAGGGTACTCGGTCGGAGTACACGGAGCTCCGTTACAATATGTAAAAGGCCTCAGAACTTCTAGGAGAATTTTGATAGTAATAGTAAATGTAACTTGAAACTTATTTTGCAAGTGATGTCACTTTACAAATCAATTCATTTATACTACTTTCAAAGCAATGGTGGAAATATATATATCGAAAAATAAATAAATAAATAAAAGGAAGCAGGAATCCAGTCCAGCAGTCAGCAACCTATGGCACTTATGGTGTCTTTGCACGGCACTCAAGGTTGCCAGAGTCAAACAGCCTCTGGCCTATCAGGAGTACCAGTGGGACTTCAGAAATCTGCTAGTGCAAACTTAGCGTTGATTGCTGGTGGTTAGGGACAATTCTCAATTTAAGCATTGCAGCACTAAGAAGAAGTGATCTCAGATCACTTACTCTCAGCACTTGTGAACAGGAATCCACACTGGAGATGAGCAGCCTACAACAGCTATCGCAGCTTCTGCCCTTGACCTACACCTGGCCAGCATGTTCCCCACTCACACTGCTAGCTATACAGAGCTGCAGAATAAGCATTTTCATTACACAGATAGCCCACAAACAAACACAGTCCCCGCAAGCACAACACCACTGACAATCCATGTACACAGCCCCACAAGCAGCCGCTCACATGCAATACAACACGTCACAGAATGTGACAGATTATCCACACACACACACAATTCCACAAGCAGCCCCTATGCACAGATATACACAAAACATTAAACTACTGATGAACATGTACGATAGAACGGCTCACATATGCACAAATACAATGCTACAAAGCAACTTGCAGCACCCATAAATAACCAGCAAGATAGGGCAAAATACACACCTCAATTAAAAAATAAAAAGGACCGGCACACCAAGAAAGGGATCATGTTTTAGCACAGTACTATTAAAAGGTTGCCTACCCTGTCCTAGTGCATTCAGTGTTCCAGTTTTATTCCAGTTTTATTTCACATTAAATGAATGCTCCAATCTTAATAATTGTTTTCTTCTTCAAATGAAGTTTCTTAAATTCTTTACATTACTGCCTTGCATTCCAGCATCAATATGGTTAAAATTAATTAAATTCACCTGCATTACAGCTCTAGGAGACCCTTTACTGCATAAAAACCCTTCCAGCTATCTGCCTAGCTTTGTTATTTTGATGCAGTTAAAGGCACACTGTGTACCCAGACCATTTCAGCTCATTGAAGTGGTCTTGATGCAGTGTCCCTGTCACACTTAGTCCTGAAATGTAAAACTGCATTACTAAGACAGCCTCTAATGGCTATCTACCAGGCAGTCACTAGAGGCATTAAGGGTTTTTGCCGGACTTTAGGTCGTCTTACTGACGTTGGAGGTCCTCACGCTCTGAGGACATCCAGCGTCCGTTAATTCCCCATAGGAAAGCAGTGCAGCAATTTCCAATAGGGAGGGCATAATGTGCTTGTGGCACGCGTCACGCATGCGCATTAGCCCTCCCTGTTGGGTTACGTCTCAGCATGTGGAGCGCTGACGCAGTGACGAGGGACATTGATGCTGGAATTGGGTAAGTGTTACAAGGGTTTTTCAACCTTTGCAGTGCAGCGGGTGTGTGAAGAGGGCGAGAGGGAGGAGTTAGACCAAAGATCTATAATGCGAGGAATACAGAATTGTATTCCTAGCACTATAGTACCCCTTTAATTGTGCCCTTCCCCAAGTGGAGGTGCTTTAGGAGACTGGAGTTTCCCTTTAAGTTATTTCACACATGCCGATATGCTATTTCTGTCAAGAGAAAAAAAATCCACTGAAAACAAGACACCCTTGGGACATCTCAACAAGAAACACTGGTCTAGGCCGCTTCTCAACACTATGCCAGACATTTCTCAAAAATCATCTGCTAGTTTAAGATAAATTGTCTTTTGTGGCAACAAAACATTCAAGTGAAATGTATTAGCTATTTCTTGATTTTTCAATATACTCTTTCAAAAGTTCTATTACCAAGTTATAATATTTATTTTATGACTTTTTTTTTTGTATGTTTGTAAAATATTATCTTTCAAAAGAACACAGTGGGCTGGGCACTATTACAACTTTGTTGCAATAAAGTTATTATGGTTCCAGGAGCTCCAGTTCGCCATCTTACGTTTTAGGGTTACACCATTTACGAACAGAAGTACACCAGCAACGCATAATTTGCCAACCCCACAAAAGCATACTCACAGAACAAGAGAGCAAGCCATTGTTTCACAAGCATAAGTAGGGAAATAATAGATTTTAAAAAATAAATAAATAAATAAAAATGCACTCTGGAACATGAAAGTGCTAAAGAGAACCTGTCATGCACAATTTCTGTGAATGACAATATCCCCTTCGAGGGTAAGCATAATCTATAAATTGCACTGGTGAAATCACCAGCAATTTGTAACATGTTGGTCCAGCAGTTGTAGAATTTCACCATGTAACTTGATGAGTTCTAGCTGTATGTAGGAGTTAATTATCACTATACTAAAGAGTTGGCACAGATAAAATAATACTCCATTTTTGTGGGGAAAGAAACTAAAGGCCAAGTAGCTGAACTTAAAGCACAGCCGACTTAGATAATCATTACAGTTTGCTTACCTTGACATTACATTTGAAATTCACTTTGAAGTCTAAATTTAGTAAATAGCTCTGACAGTGACACCTCATATCTTTGGCAAAAACAGGTACAGCTTAATAGTATAAAACAAGCGATGATGGGTTCCCTTTAATCTATTAACTGCCATAGAGGTGAGCACAGCAAGGCTTTACACATAGTTCAGGTACTAATAGAGTTAATTCAGAGTACCATCCGCAGCAAAGTAGTCTAACGCTGCACATTCAGATAATTTCCCAGCTTTGCAGAGGCAGCATCAACATGAAACAGCAAAGTATACAGAACAATATATCATTTTGTTACATCACTAACTTCCACCCCTTATGTCAGAAGTTCCACAACAAGCTGGGGACTTGCCTACCCGAGGCTCTAGAGAGGTTAAAGGTCCCGTTAAGCACCATTACAGATTATTGTAGCGATTATAGTGCTAGAAATCTACGGGTGCACTCCATCTTTTTGATTAGCCAAGCTTTTTTCAGTTTGAAAGAAAAGCCCCAAAGACAACTATATTTGTATAGGACAGTATAAACAAGAAATCTCCAAAGAATTTGAGCGCTGAATAAAGCTTATCTGTCAATCTGGGTGTAATAAATATGGCCCCGGCTAACAGAGGGTATTGCCATGTATTAACCGATACCTGGGTCTCTCCAGTGTAAGCAGGGACTTAACCTTGCTCACACCAAAATACAGGACTTGCCATCCTAACAGCGGTAAAGCCCATTATTTTTAGGAGAGATGAAACATCCCAATGTCATTAAGGGATTAACATAAATGGTAAACAATATTTGTCGCCACGTCATGAGAGCCGAGGTCCTTCAAAGAAAGAAAAATTAAAAAATTGAAAAAAAAACTGTAGGCAGGAGTTGCATAATATTTAGGAATAGGAAATTATATTTGATGCGAGAAAGAGCAGTTTGCTCAATTTGATTTTAATAACACACAGCTGTCCGTTTAGTTTATTTTACCAAGCATGAAAAATAAAATAAAAAGGGTATAATTCTATAACTTCAAAATGTTCTTATTATTACATGAAGCCTAGGTATACAAATAAGAGACTCGCCTATGGGAGAAAGAAAGCATTGTATTAGCTGAGCTCATCAAGTATATCAGCCAAGGAGGCGGATCGGGGGCCAACACCAGCGGACCCCCGCATCGCTGGAATAAAGGTACATATTTTACTTATTTAAGGGGGGCAAGGAGGGCCAGGGACCTAAAATGCATTTATAACACTATAAAAAGGTCCGCAATATACATTTGTGTTACTTTTAGGTTTGCCTACAGCTAGAGTTCCATTCTATAAATACTCCTGACTGATTTAATATGGCTGAATAAGGTTTTCAAATGATTTAATATTGTTTGATAAATGTTTAAAATATTTTTTTAAACATATTAGAATATCTCTCTCAAAATAAAATTTTATATAAAAATATTCAAAGTTTTCGTTTTTTGTTTTTTTTTAAATCAGTTTTAATGTTTAGCAAAAATGTAAATTTAATATTCAAATATTTAAAAAGAAGACAGAGTTTAAGAAAATAATCCTAGGAGGGAGACATTTGTCATAGTGAGAATCTAGATTATTAGGTGCAAATAATGGAGAGAAAACAAAAAGAAAATAGAACAAAATAATGTAAAGTCATTTTCCCCAACCACAACGTATTAATAGATGAAGGAAGAAACAGAAATGGGATGAATGAGGAATCAGAACAGACAGAATGAAAGTTGTCAAGAATAAAAGTTATTTGGGTATTTCAGCAGTTTTTTTGAAAAACACAAACATTTACTTATAAATGTGGTGTAAAGAGACTTCGACCACAGTCAGCAGTTCACAAGGGAAAAAAAAAAAAAAAAGAAGCAATGCTGAAGATGAAAAAAATTAAATAAAATTATTTTTGCACCACTATTTGGAACAGAATGCTTTGATAAATCTTCCCGATTGTATAATAACTTGCAAAACCCCAGCAGTAGCAATCTCACAATAGCGAGTGTCTTTTACACACAGATTTATTAACCTATTTCGTTCTAAAACTTTATTCAAAAATGTAAAAGGGGCAGAGTAAACAATTGAATGTGCCTGATGTTTCCATGGTGATTGCCCAAGATTTAGTACTTTAGACTTTTAGAACAGAACACTTTGAGAAATCTCCCCCACCACGTAAGGTGATTCAAGGCAGTGTAAATGAAAGGAAAATGAAACTATCAAAACACCCCATCGAGTAGCACTGATATATACACACACACACACACACACACACGTTTTTAATACCGATTATTGGCTTTATGAATTATTGGGTATATTTTAGCTTGAATTTTAGGCCACCTAGACGGCCCTTTCTTCTTTGGTCTAGTTTAGATCGGTTTAGATTAGCTTTTGCATTGAACTCATAGCAAACCATAAAATGCTATATACTATTACTAAAGAAATGCTAAGCATATCTACCGGTACTTATCCCCTAACCCTGTGTACAGGAAGATGTTGAGAGCACAATGTTAAAAAGGATTTTTTTTTTAACCCCTTAAAGGAACACTTTAGTGTTAGGAATACAAAGATTAAATAACCCTTTATTCACTTACCGGATTCCAGCACTGAAGTCCCTCTGCGCTGGGTCGCACTTCCTACTATGAAGTCAGCCAATAGGGGGAGCTAATGTGCATGCTGCCACATAGGAAGCAATGCCTCAAAGCGTTACTATGGGGATTTCCTTGACGCCGGATGTACTCATGCAAAGCAACAATCACAGCAATGGCACCCAAATACTTTATGGACTATAAAGAAGTACAATAAACTGTTAAATATGGTTCTTAGGTGGTCCCTTTAACCCCTTAAGGACACATGACATGTGTGACATGTCATGATTCCCTTTTATTCCAGAAGTTTGGTCCCTTAACGGGTTAAGCATTGCTTGTATTAAAGTGCTTAGTGCCTTTTTAGACTTTACCTGGCATGTTAATATTCTAATGGTAAGTTGACAGCTTGCAAACACCTGGAACGGTTTGTCAATAGCCTAAAGCCAAAAAAAAGTGTTGGATAATTTCAGCCTATTTTACAGACATTTTACATTACATTGGTAGCTTTCAAAAGACAGACTTATACAAACAAATACAAGTGAACCAGATCCAGTTTGAGTTCAATATATAAACATCTACAGAGAGATTTTTAAAATATTAATTCAACTATCAAAAGATCTAGTATCAACACACAGGTGGAATCAGAATACAACAACAAGCTTTGTATGGGAAGGTACTATTGATGGAGAAAAAGGGGTTAAATCCCCCCCACAATTCTATATAAAAACACACATACCTCCTCATTGTTTTATTTGTCTATTCACATTACAGGAGCAAGAAATTATACCCAAATTAAAGGACCACTATGGTGCCAGGAAAACAAACTCCCCACCCTCATGGCTCCCCTCCCGCCAGGCTGAAGGGGGAGGAAGGGGTTAAATCACTTACCTTTCTCCAGCGTCAGGCTCCCTCGGCGCTGGGGACTCTCCTCCTCCTTCGGTCGTCATCGGCTGAAGGCGCATGCGCACCAAGAGCCGCGCGCACATTCAGCCAGTCCATTGGAAAGCTAGTAGTATGGACGCTGGCGTCTTCTCACTGTGAAAATCACAGTGAGAAGTGCGTAAGCGCCTCTAGCAGCTTTCAATGAGACAGCCACTAGAGGCTGGATTAACCCTATTGTAAACATAGTTTCTCTGAAACTGCAGGCAGGGTTAACCCTAGATAGACCTGGCACCCAGATCACTTCATTAAGCTTAAGTGGTCTGGGTGCCTATAGTGGTCCTTTAACCCCTTAAGGACCAAACGTCTGGAATAAAAGGGAATCATGACATGTCACACATGTCATGTGTCCTTAAGGGGTTAAGGCACTTGCTAGTATTTACATTTAAAGGAACACTATAGGGTTAGAAACACAAACATATATCCCTGACCCTATAGTGGCAAAAACACTACCTAGCCCCCCTAAATATAGAACACTCGTGCCTTTATTCCAGTCTGCTGCTTCTGTATCTGCCCCTGATCTGCTTCCTTGACTGACATCATCAGATTAGGTATTGGATTAGCTGAGATGGTCAATTCTGATGATCTCAGCCAAGGAGGCAGAGCCAAAACACAGTCCTGGCCAGTCAGCATCTCCTCATAGATATGCATTAAATCAATGCACCTCTATGAGGAAAGTTCAGTGTCTCCATGCAGAGGGTGGAGGCACTAAATGGCAGTGTTGCACACTGTGTAGCACTGCCCCAGGAAGCACCTCTAGTAGCCACCTGAGGAGTGGCCAGTGGAGGTATCCCTGGGCTGTAATGTAAACACTGCCTCTTCTCTGAAGGAGACAGACTATACTCGCCAAAACAGCTACTTAAAGCTGTTGTTCTGGTGACTAGTGCCAACCATATATTTGAATTTTGGAGAAATATTTTGTTACGTATTTCAAAAGCATTAGTGTTTTGTGGAGGGGGTGCAAACTAGTAGTTTTTGCACAAATAAAATATATATATATATATTTTTTTTCAAACTTTGGCTCCATAAGCCTGCATCCTTAGTTAGGGCCCCCATGTCAGACAGACTTCATTATCAAAAGGTATATATACAGTTTTAGCCTCAATAGCACAGAATGATCGGTTTAATTCACTTCCTGGCTGCAAATAGATAATCTACAAACAGGTAGTGATATCATTACTACACGCCTCCCTGTGTTTCCTCTCCTTCTAACACAGGTCAGTGTGTATACCTTTTTGATAAGGAAGTGTTTTTTTCTGGAGTGAGGGTGTGTGGATGAAGAGGCAGTCCTATAGTGCAGCATTCCACAAAGCATTTATTTATTTTATGCAAAAATTATAAAGATTTGAGCTTATAATCATTACTAAAAAAGTAAAAAAAAATATACAGCATATTATTGGGGTCAAATGCAAACTAAGTTGTATTAGTGCCGGAAGTGTACGGTCCTGTCATTTTTTTTCATTTTTTTTTTAAGGCTTTAAAAATAAATTTCAACGTATTTAAAATACCTTAAACACTTTGGCATTGAAAACAGGTAGCATTAAATAAAGCATAATTAAAGCCAGCTCACAATATATGCAACTCAGCCAAACTGCTAAATTAAAAGATGCCTCTGGCAACAGCGTGATGACATGAGTTTGTGCCAAAACCCTGCCAACCAATCGGGAATCAGTGATGCGAACCTGTTGAAGGCACGAGGATGTATGTGCATTATAAATCCAAAGAAGAATAAGGACATAACTGGATGAAGGTGACCAATGTACTGCAATAACAACTGATAGATAGCATGTACGTTACCTAAACCTGACCCAACATTTCCTATGGTTTGTGGTTTAGAGCTTAGTGTTCATTATTACTACACAATCCAGGAACACAGCCTATTCAAAGTGAACAAAGCATGCCTAAAAAAAATAAAAAATTAAAAGATAAAATAAGAAAGCATTGTGTCAGGTAGACAATGCAGAGTTGGGTGGGTGTTGACGTTCTATGTGATGCCAGAGTTTGCTAAAAAGAAAGGTGGGGATTTTGATGTGACACAGGTGACAGCATTCCGTAGGGACATTCCTGAATGTCTGCAAGTGTAAAGTAGACTAAATATTCTGAAGGTTATCCACCCATTGCATCTAATTATTTAAGTTTAAGCATGACATATAGTTGCTGTACTTGCCAAAATATATAACTTCCCTGTGCAGCTCTGAGCCATTGCACAATAAGTGCAGTCACTGTAACAGCAATCAACTCCCAAGATCCCCTTTATAGCCCTACGTAGCGAAGAGGTAGAGGAGGGTGGCGAAAACATGGCACTGCAGAGGACTGATCAATTTCCCACAATGCTTAACAGCACCATGGGAAAAGCTGCACACAGACAATTGCAGGACCAATTTTTAAATGACTACTATAAGGAAATGGTGTCTGAGTCAGTTAGAAAGCAAAGTGGGAAGCCACAGAGGGACATTACTGTAGGTCTCTACATGCAATATACACTAAAAAGGTTGTTTCAGCTCCCCATTTACATCTAAATATTTAAACTATAGACATGACGTATATATTTCTATGGTGGCCAAAATATACGTTTCTAAATTGAGTCACCATGCAATTTGTGTAAAAACACTGATGATCCTTTAATATTTCAGATGTAAATGTGATCTTAGGGGAACTGTAACTTAAGGCATTATACCACAAAATAGAATCTTGAACATCACTTTTGTCTTGCGTTTTTCACGCTCTTAAAATATATATTAAAGATTTAGCAAATGACATAATCGAGGTCAGTCCTGGCACAGTCAGGTCACACATTGAAGCAGAGGAAGAGAAAGAGAAAAACAATGTTGTAAGAATGACAGACAGGGAGCCAAGATGGAAGCACTCAGTTTTAAGAAAGAGCTTCATTGTCAGACCTCACAAAAATAAATGTCTATAAATTTAGTGGAAAGTAAACATAATATTAGAAATCCTGGGAAGGGACAGTTCTCCTTGATCAATTGTGCATGATATAATGTTAGGTATGCCAGGGTTTGCTTAACGTCTCTGGATTTTTGATTAACGGGACATTCTGGGCAGTATAACAGATTGCGCCAGATTACCTCAGAGTTTAACACTCCTCACTGGTCCACCCATTCCTTTTTCACGGGGGCTTTTCTTGCTACTTTATTCTAAAGCTTTCCTTTCTTGTTCTTTACTAGTGACCAGGGCCGGACTGGTCACTATTACAAAACTGCCCTGAAAAAAAAAGAGTCTATGCCAGCCCCATAAGTCATTGTGCCATGTACTTTATATTACTAACTAACACACACACACATTTTGAATTAGAAAAATAAATATACCAATAATATGTAAGGCTAGGTCTTGCCACCCCAGATGATTAATATATAAACACAATTTAGTGACAGATGTTTATTGGATACACATGTACTGTATTTTGACCTGTTTTTATATGTTTATTTTTTTTACTATTACATGCTTGGGCAGTAGCAAGAATGTTTATTTCTAGAGCTTTTTTTTTCCTTAATGCCCACTGCATTGTTTATGTAATGGCTTGTTATAACATATTGCCTATTTATTCACACAATTTTTTTTTGTGCTGTACAGTTTTGTCCTATCTCATCGTACACCGTTGAATGACCAAAAAAAAATAAATTAATGCAGTGAGGGTCAATGGGTCTATTCCATGGGCATGGTCCTGAAGCTCCATGCCGATGTTAATCCGGACATGAAATTGAATTCCACACCCAATGAGAATAGATCAACCCCAAGTGTAAATTTCCAAGTCTGTCGTTTTGGCAATCACCACAAACATAAATTCAGTTTGGAAAGCGAAGGTGTGGTTCTGATTATTACATTAAATGATGTAATAGTGAAGTGCACACTATCATCATCAAATGACTCATTGCTGTGGAACTCTAGGCAAAAAGAAGAAGGGGGGGGGGATTCAAAGCAAACAATGGTTCTCAGTATTCGAGAAAAAATGGTTGAACTTAAAACCAAACACTAAAAAAATAACTATGGCAGCTGCTGACCTCTAAAACCCATATATAATTTACCAGAGAGATAAAGGCTCACGTGCATTTGTTCTTAGAGATTTCATGTAACACTAAATAAAAAGGAACAAAAACAAAATCATTTTTAAAAATAATTTCTTAACTTTCATACATATAATGTAGATGGCAGCAACATGGAATTTGCAAGCAGCTAAGCTGAGAAGTGTGTCGAATAACGAGGTGACCTTTACTTACATTTCAACAATCACCAAGAAATAAAAATAAATGTATATATAGTCTGAAACAAAACACCCAATACGTTGAGAAGATGGCTGCAGTTAGGCTTCAAGCCAATCTAATGATATCACACACAGAGACTAGGTTGTAATTCACGCTATCAAACGGTTAATTGTGTAAAACAGTATTTGCCTTCAAATCTAACTGGAACATCATTTAGGTACCCCAGGACACCCTTATCAGAAGTTCTTGGGTGGTGTCCCTTTATAAATAGTAAGGCAAAGAAGCCAGTGCTTCGGCTGTTATTAGCCCCTTCACGCACGGTTGTTAGCCCCACACTCTCTACACCACCCATGTGACAAGGAGATTGGTCTATTTCTGGTCTACACAGAAAGCAGATTAACACCTAGTCACTGAATACCTCAACACAACGAAATGTAGAGACACGGAAACATTCAAACATTTGCAGGGTGGTTTCCTTTGTCAATAATTAAAAGTATGCGATTACACGACAAAAATGGAGTGAGGTGCCATAAAACATTTACTTATTAACAAGGGAACGGGAATATAAATATTTTAGTTAACTGGATGCTTTTTAGCGCATCCCTTAGTTTTGTTCACTTTTGATTTATTTTCTGATTATTCAAAATATTCCTTCCATTTCCTAGCTGGCAAAAAGGACATATTTATTGCTTATTATCTGTTCTGCATTATTGAGAAATAACTATATTTACTCTTCTATATCTTCATTACAGTTTGAAAGAAATAAGGTTAAAAGAAACACAATAGTGTCAGGAACACAAACAGATATTCCTGTAACTTTAGTGGTAAAATGCACATATTTTATCTACCCTTTTCTCCCACGCAGGGCCGGTCACACCGTGGCTGGCTCCATCTTGACCTGCCTCAATGGCTGACATCGTCAAATGTTGTCTCAGCCAATCCAATGGCTGGTCTCCAGCGGGAAACTGCTGCACCACGCCAATCAGCATCTCCTCAGATATTGATTGATACAATGCATCTCTATGGGGAGCAGTTTTAATTAGTCTCTGAAAAGTCAGTGTTTACATTAAAAAGCCTGAAGGGACAGACTGTATACACTGTTTACTATAGTGTCCCTTTAAATTGTGACGTAAAAGAGCTTTGGGTAACAATCTGGCTAAGCAACTGCACAGATTCAATATTTTCCTCCATACAGGGGCATAACACTATACACGTCTGAGAGGAGAATTCCATATAACGATTGGGGGATTTAAAGCATCCAGATGATGTGAATATAAGGAAAATACGTCTGGAAAGTGTTTTGGCACACCCACATACTTATAAGCTGTATCATCCAACATGTCATAGTGAGCCTTCGAGTTTACACAGAAATTACTACATTTGTTTGACAAGGCGTAAAAAGGTGATTGAATTATTTTTAGTAATCTCTTTTCGATATAAGGAAGTGTCGTGTACAAAGACAAGAGTATTTGAAGAATGGCCTTTTAAAAAGGAAATTCCAAACAAGTGGTAAACAAGAAGCACATTCATTTACCTTAAACTGGCTGTTTTAGGTGTATTCATAAGATTAAATGGAAGTAAAGGAGTACAAAATTACTCCCTTAAAAAAAAAAAAAAAAATTAAAATACATAAAATCAAACAATTAATTATATAGAAACATTTAAAAAGAAAATTAATTTTGTTTGGGGTGAGTGAGGTGTGCTGATGTCAAAACAGTCGTCACAGAGCTCTTGTTTTGAGCTGGCTGACTAACTGGAGTGAGAGGAGCGGCTACGTCCTGATGTGAATGCTTGCCCTGTCCACAAAATTAACTGTGCAGTATCACACAATTCCATGGGTACCAGGGAAGTTATTACTTTGAGGTACATTCACATCTTCCAGTGTCAAGCAGACACAGTGGCCAAGTGGTATGGCATTGGTCTCATAAACCAAAGTTCATAGGTTTATTCCCAGTCTGTGCCAAGTAAATCTGAAAAGATGTGTTCTTTGTACTTTCCTCAACAGCACATCATCTAGCGTCCTATGTAGCATGTGCAAAATATAGTTTTGGAACTGTAAAAAAGGTTAGAAAATAAAATCGGAATAACTTTTCAAACACATATTTCTTAACCTATGAGCTAGCACAAATTACAGGTAAAATCCCTGTAAAGTGCCTCAAAGCCACAGTTTGCATTATAGGCATACGGTAAAAGAAAAGAAAAAAAAAAAAAAAAAAAAGATACGCATGTAACAATCATTTCATTCACTGGCACATGAAATTTGATATTAACAGATACCGGGAGCTCTTTGTAGTGATTGCGTGTCTTTTGGTGTTATAACACTGTCAAAAAATTCAAAATAGGCTCACAGAAATGTTTGATTACATAGTATCCAATAATTCTGCAATTATGCCTTTTATTGCCTTAAGATTTATATAATACACATTTTCAAAACTTCTGTTGGTTTCAACAACAATAATTAGGATCAATAAAGCACTGGACTATTTTTTGTTTTTGTCCTTTTACGTTACAGTGATTCTGTGACTATAGGGTCCCTTTAAAGGGCCACTATAGTGCCAGGAAAACAAACTAATTTTCCTGGCACTATAGGGTTACTCAATGCTTTCCTATGGACGTCCAGCGTCTTCTCACTGTGATTTTCACAGTGAGACTCGCGGAAGCGCCTCTAGCGGCTGTCAATGAGACAGCCACTAGAAACTCGCGGAAGCGCCTCTAGCGGCTATCACTGAGACAGCCACTAGAGTCTGGATTAAACCTCAGTGAAACATAGCCGTTTCTCTGAACATGACTGCTGCTCTGAGGGGTTGGCATAGCAACAAAATGGATACAGCAGGGAATTCTGGAAAAATTACCAGACTAATGTTGAACAGTGCAGAGGGAGCCTGGCAGTGACTTTCCCCATCCACCCTCCCCAATGATTCTGTTCTGGAATTGTTGTTTTGTGGTTTCTCCGTTTTAAAAACTTGTCACAGCTGATAGTATTTGGTTGTGCTGGTAAAATAAAGCTGTGGCCATTGCCCATACCCACTGAATATGGTGTTGAGTTACTTATTGGGAATGGAAGGGTAACTGGATTTGGTGATCGCAGTCAGCAGTCATGCACTGGATTCAATGCTTTCCATTGGATGCGCATCAGGTCCTCAATGCTTTACTAAGAAAAACATTGGATTGGCCATCGGCAAAGGAAGCCTTGCCTCCTCGATGATATCATGGGAGGACGAGAGATTAGCAAATGTTCCTTTAACCCCTTAAGGACCAAACTTCTGGAATAAAAGGGAATCATGACATGTCACACATGTCATGTGTCCTTAAGGTGTTAAAAACCAAGAGTATCGGTTTGCATATATATTTAAAGGAGCATTCATACCCATTTTCCACCAATTTGCTTGATTGCCCTGGTATACAAAAGCCATTTCGCTTTGAAGTCTGATAAAATAAAATAATGGAAAAAAAATATAAAAAAAACACTAAATGCTTTAAAAATAATGGAAAAAAAATATATAAAGCATTTAGTTACATGTATTTCTACAAAACTGCCATGACTATGCCTTTATGAAGCCTCTAACTACTTATTCTGATAATGTGAAGGAGATATCTGCCTCCTACGTTAAAAAATGCCTCCACGCAGAATAACTTATTCTATACTTGTATTAGGTAGTCTAGTAGGTGGCGTAGTTACTTCAATATAACTTGAATGTATGAATGAAAACCAATCTGCTTGATATACAGAACACTGGTTTATTATATTCTATGCATGTTTTCGGCAAAACAGGTGTTATATCATTGAAAACCGGTCCATAGCTACAACATTAAATCACAATACTGCATTTTATGCATTCTAGAAAATAAAAATGCTTTGAAACTTTTCAGTAATGAAATAATCCAAATGGATCATGGATATATCCTAAAAATTCAAAGGACATAATACAGAAACTTCTAACAATGTAATTTCTTTACAGTGAAAATGTGCTTGACCTTTTCATATCACTGCTATAACAACATCTCAAATATACAAAGTCCAGGTAAAGAGCAATTCTCAGGAATATTCCTCCAGAAACAGGATTTGTGCAATCATTAAATTCCCCATTATGAACAGATTCTATTCAGTAAACACAGGAATTGTGGACAACTGGAAGGGTTACTCACAGTATAGGTACAACTGCTCAATATACAAAACGGCAGGCATGCTGCATCTAGATTTAGTCGAAGGCAGAATAAATGTTTTATTTACAGGAAGAACAATAAGGATGTAGAATTCTCTGCCTGAAGAAGTAGTTTTATCAGAGTCTGTACAGATGTTTAAACAGGAACTCTATGAATACTTCCAAAAACACAATATCCAGGGATATCATTTTTAATTTGAGTGGTAAATTACTAACCGTTAGGACATCGTTACCTGGTCATATGTGCACTCTAGTATCAGAGAGACCCAACTATTCCAGAATTCATCACAAATGAGACAGTCTAGGAAGCCCCCCCGAGGGCTGCCTGAGGCATCAGATTGCTTAGGCAGCATGCTTTGGGGTTGCAGTAACACCAATTGTATGCCCCTCACAGTATGTACCAGACTATTTCTAGATGTCTCAAGCAGGAGGTATCCAAAAATATATCTGCAGAGACAGCCCTCGGCATGGGATCACAGGTACAGAAGACTCTGTGCCAATGCACACAAAGATGGAGTATAACTGGCTATTACAGGCTGCCTCACTAGTGCATTGCTGAGATTATGGTTTGAAGTGTTTAGAATTAGCAGCAAAATGTGACAATGGAAAGAATGGAGACATAGATAATGCCACTGCAACGCATAGCTTCTCTGAGAAGCAAGTGAGGAGGCATGCCAAAATCAGGATGTCTCCAATTTATCAATTAATACTTTTTGACCCATAAAACTATTTCCCATAAAGACTGAGATTAAAAATAAATAAAATGAAAAAGGTAAAAAAAATAAAAATAAAAATGTATATAATATATATATATATATATATATATATATATATTATTTTTTTTATTTCACGCTGGGTCCCGCACTCCTGCTCCCATTCTTGTTTATTGCCTAGGTGACACTCAAAATATAAAATACCTTGTTGGAAGTGCACTCACAGGACCTGTCCTGTGAGTGCACTTCCAACAAGGTAATATATATATATATATATATATATATACACACACACACATACATATATACACACACACACACACACCACTGTTTCATGCCCCAAGAGTTCTTAAACACACAAATATATGGACATGAAAATCTACCTTGCTCAAAACAAAAAAACACACCTCACTGTTCTTGTTAGAATTGCTGAATATATTGTGAATGTATCGTTCAGTATGGAAAGGGAGATGAGCATTGCTTTACAAACACATTTCACCAAACACACATTCCTCATAGTTTGACAATCACATTGTGCAGCACAAAAAACACACGTAATCTCACTGCAAACAGGAAAATAAAAGCCTTTTTTCCCCCCAGAGATTTCCAATTCGGAAAAAAAGTCACAATAAAAATAATGCAAATTATGTGGAGCACAAGTAGCCGTATACAAGAAGAAAATGAGGCTGAGCGTAAATTTATCACCTGCAACCCTTAAGCAAACTTCTCGACAAGTCATTCTGACAATACATTAACGGAATGTTCTTCACTTCTTTATGAAACTAATCGCAACCAAAACGCCAGTTACTAGCAGATTGTGTCTTTCCTGTTGCTCATTTAAAAGTGTTATACTGTATTTACAGGGAGATACAGATACAAATCCCAGTCAGAACACCCTACCAGTGAGCGTTCCTGAACAAGATATTCAATTATATCTATCCGCCTTCCTCACAGATTGTAAGCCCATTTGAGGCGGACCTTCAATCTTTTTTTTTTTTTATTGTAATGCACTGTGGCAAATGTTTTGCTATATAAATGGCAATAATAATAATAATTCTCTTTACAACAATGGTTTCACACAGAAAGATGACCGTGGCTATCCTACTATGCAAAAGATTGGTCCATCAATGGTCAAAGATTTGCGATTCAATACACCATTAACCAGCAAAACACAAGAAACAGCTTATAAGGTTCGGATGTTATGGTATAGAACACCACAGCTCCTTCAAAGCATGAATCCAGCCATGACAGGCACATTTGGTGGGACTGCCCTAAAATTACACTTTTTTGGACAACTCTCCACCCTTTTGACCTGCCGCTTTTCCCTTACGTGATATCACTACACCAACCGCTAGATACAAGAAATGTTTACAAGAGATTTTAAAACATAGCAAAGCAAGTTGCTCCTTTTTACTGAGAAAAATAATAATAAATAGTAAAAAAAGAGGACATGCCACCACCACTTCCTTAGACATTTGGATTCACTGGCTTATGGTTGCTTATCATGCAGTCTTTCATGAACTGCTGACAAATGGAAACTTGACAAGCACAAATGATGGGGATAGGAGTGACAAGTAGGAGAAGGGTTTGCTTCGGGATGAGGTCTCAGGTTGTCAGTAGGGAGTGCATCAATGCTACTTTAGGGTCATGGACTTCCCTCACTTCCGCATCTATTGCTGGTCTGTTTGGGGATCACCTCCATGGGTGGTGAAGAGAAATCCTTCACGCTTACACACACTCAGGAATAAAAACCGCCTGAGAAATTGGGATGAGATCGGGAAAGGTTTAACTTCTCGTTCTGTTTAGATATCTGGGTGGAGGTTGAGCAGAGAATAAAAGAAGAGTTTGGTGATAAACGATTACTGGTAGTGTTTTTTGGAGCACGGTTCAATGGTAATGTTGGTTAATACACGTTGCATTTTGTCAAATACATTTTTATGTTTATTGACAGACCTAAGTGACCAACGTTATTTTCATACTACTGCGTAAAAAGTCGTGTAAAATGACGATTTTTTTTTTTTTATTTTTTTTTACTGTGGACCTGTGTGTCCTTTGATACTGTAATAGTATCTTGTCTGGTAACCAATATCTTGTTAAAGGGGGTCCACTTTTCTACATCAGCAGTTATCACTATTCAGCACAATCTTTAAGGTTTATCTTTGCAAGTTCCGTAGGTTTTACTTATGGAGACTCGATCAGTGCAATCTCAACCATGGACCATTTAAAGGGAATCTCCAGTGCCAGGAAAACGATCCTTTTCCTGGCACTGGAGGGTCCCTCTCCCTCCCACCCCCCAATCCCCGGTTACTGAAGGGGTGAAAACCCCTCGCCGCTGTCTCCTCCTCTGCAACGCTCCTCCTCTCCATTGCGTCAGGCCACCGGCCGAGGAGACATGCCGCGCATGCGCATTAGCGCTCCCCATAGGAAAGCATTGAAAAATAATTTCAATGCTTTCCTATGGGGATTTGAGCGACGCTGGAGGTCCTCACACAGCCTGTGCTATAGAGCAGGAAGTGACCTCTAGTGGTTGTCTAGTAGACAGCAACTAGAGGTGGAGTTAACCCTGCAAGGTAATTATTGCAGTTTATAAAAACTGCAATAAATACACTTGCAGGGTTAAGAGTAGTGGGAGTTGGCACCCAGACCACTCCAATGGGCAGAAGTGGTCTGGGTGCCTGGAGTGTCCCTTTAAGTAACACTTCAAGCAATAATACCACTACAGTTGAGCCCAGGCGTATCTACGGCACTTGTATTAAAGGAGGAGAATTATAAACACATGTCCAGTGACAGAAAAGGGCAGAGTTCATAACCGTGATTGACAGGGGACAGAGACCAATGAAGAGGTAAAACATTGGTTTGGACGTCTTTCTACATTTAGTAATATTTCTCAGACTTTACAAACACATTAAATATAGATGGAAAAACATTATTAAAACACTTGGAAGTTGCAGTTCCTTGTTAATTACTGTATACATTATTCTTATGAAGCATTCTAAGCATGCACGAACAAGCAGGGTTGTACGTTGAGCATGGCTGCAAATCTCCATAGCAGAAACAAGGAGTCAAGGAAGGAAACGTTATATTCAAGAAGAAAACTGGAATGGCTTATTTTCTAAAATCCATTGTAGGATGCTAAAGAGGCCCACATTAATTTTCTCGCTCTCCCGCCCAGGGCTCGTTTCTCGGCCTTCTGGGATGTTAACGTGATGTTACAGTTCCTGTCATCCTGGTACCCTAACCGAGGACTGACTCTCAAGCAATTATCCTCCAAGCTAGTAATGTTACTTTGTTTGGTTTCGTGTAAGAGGGTTTCTGACGTTAGGGCCCTTGATTGGGACACCATTGCTTTCTCTCCTGGAGGAGTGACTTTTAACATTTCCAGGAGGACTAAGTCAGCGTCCAAATCATTTGTGTACCCCAGCACTCTGTCCAGTGGAGTGCTTAAAAGCTTATCTGGAGGCTACGCAGTCTCTTTGCTTGCCAGATCTACGTCCTTTGTTAATTTCTTTTAGAACGCCTCACCGGCCTGTTTCGACACCGACTCTGTCACGTTGGCTTTTATCTTCGGCTGGTATAGACGTATCTTTACGCCCCATTCTGTGCGAGGTGCTAGGGCTTCGAAAGCATCGGCAGTCGGATGTCGTCTGGAGGACATCATGCGAGCAGCGGATTGGTCTCGAGAGTCGACCTTCCGTAACTTCTACTTCAGACCTATCGAGCATATCGCATCTCAGGTGATAGCACAGCTTTGAAATTGCATATTATGAGCCTCCGTGTCTTTAATAAAATTCCCAGATTTTACTATTAACATGACGTAAAGTCATGATTTTATTAAAGACACGGAGGCGAGTATTATTCCCTCCCAGTGTGGGGTATAGGGGTGAGATGCGATTGGCATATTCAGGTATGTTGAGATTTGGACTGCCTTGTGTGCATTACATTTACTATTTATGAGAATTTTTATTAATTATGTCCATTATATTTTTCAGATTTCAGCTTTTCTATGAATAATCGACAGTTTTTTGTTTGGTAAGTCCACAGTTTGGAGTTTGGTTATTACCATATTTCTCTCTCTTTTTTTAGCTTGAAGTTACCGAATTGTTTCCGTTTCCTGTTTTGGCCAAGTGGGATATCGTTCATCTTACCTGGTCTTCGGTTTTTGCAAGAAAGAGGGGGATTGTGGGAGACACAGGCCTTATATAGTCACTTCCTCTGTTATGTGATTGGTATCTTTCATTTTTGATATATTTATATTCCTCTATCTTTGCTGCTGAGGAAATAAAGAAAGAGTTATGCATATTACTCGCCTCCGTGTCTTTAATAAAATCATGACTTTACGTCATGTTAATAGTAAAATCTGGGAATTATTGGGTATGATGTTTGCTGTTCTGCATGATATGCAGACGTTTTCATGGATAAACAGTTTGAATAAGTTGCTTTGGTTAGCTTTATGCCAGGCTAAATTTCACAAAGTTATTAGTTATTATCCAATGTGCAGTGGAACTGGGACACTAGAAAACAGATTCTAAGTAGCTACTATTCTTAAGACTACAGCCCGCTATAGTGGTTATAGTGCCAGGAGTACCCTAGCTCGGTTACGCTGTTGTTAAACAGTTTGCTATCTTACCTGGGTCCTGCTAGGCTCCGATGTACCCTGGTGTTCTGGTGCCATGCATGCCGCTTCTGCAGACACATAAGCCGGAAGCTGCAGGCGTTGACAATCATTGGCAGAGAGGGTCAGCTGACCACTCAACCAATTACTGACATTCTGTGCAATGAAAGTTGCACAGAATTGACATTAGCCTGCCCAGAAGTTTAGTTCTCGGCAAGGTATGTTTGATATCAAGTCGATTTAAATCACTCATTAGTAAGACTCAATCTGAATCAAGATTTTTAAATGTAAAGACTCATTCTTGCTGGTACTTATAATCTTTAATATTTCAACCAGATGAAGATTTCATATTTACATTAGCAAAATAGCTATATTAGAACGGATTTTAGTTTAATAGTAAACATTTGATCATATAGAAATGCTTAAATAGTTTTATTTAACTAAGACAATAAATATTATATAACATACATATTCTTGCATTTGCTTAAACATCAATGCTTTCCTATGGACGTCCAGCTTCTTCTCACTGTGATTTTCACAGTGAGAATCGCGGAAGCGCCTGTCTGAGAGACAGCCACTAGAGGCTGGATTAACCCTCAGTGAAACATAACAGTTTCAGCTGCAGGGTTAGGGTTAAAACTAGAGGGACCTGGCACCCAGACCACTTCATTGAGCTGAAGTGGTCTGGGTGCCTACAGTGGTCCTTTAAGTAAAATATCTTTAAAAAAAAAAAAAATAATTAAAAATAATTAAATCAGCTGGATTCACATGATAAACGTAAAACACTGTCTTCTGCAGATCATTCATCCTTATCCCCTTGTTTGTTCATAACCTGGAAAAGCAAAATCAGCTTTCCTGCTATATCGGGCTCAACCGAAACCCTAACAGAAACCTGGCTCTCCCCCTCTGACACTGCCACCCCTGCATCTTTGTCCTTCGGTGGTCTCCAATTTACCCACAACCCAAGAAACTCTGAATGTAAAGGTGGTGGTGTTGGGTTTCTCCTCTCCCCTCACTGCTCTTTTAAACCTCTTCCCACCCCCCCTTCCCTCTCTTTCCCGTCATTTGAAATACACTCAATTCGCCTTTTCAAACCCTTCTCTGCTAACATTGCTGTTATTTACCGTCCCCCTGGTTCCCCTCTTCTCTTCCTTGACCACTTTGCTGCCTGGCTACCCTATTTCCTCTCTTCTAACATTCCATCCCTAATTCTCGGGGACTTCAATATTCCTATAAACCCACCTTTGACCTCTGCAGCCACTAAACTACTTTCAATGACTTCCTCCCTCGGGCTATCGCAGTGGGCAAATTCTCCCACCCATGTAGCTGGCAATACCCTTGACCTAATCTTCACTTATGCATGTACAGTAACTAATATCTGCAACACTCCATATCCACTCTCTGATCACCACCTCTTATCATTTGCTCTTGCGTACCCCCTCACCCAACAACCTCAGCCTAACCCCCCTCAACTCAGGAGGGACCTTAATTCTCTGGATCTCCAACAGTTGTCAGCTGACATTGATTCACAACTGCTGTCCATCCCTTCCCTCTCCTGTCCTTCACTGGCCATCTCCATATATAAATCTACTCTTACATCTGCCTTGAACACTGCAGCACCACTCCAAACAAGCACCTCAAGGAGGACCCGCCCCCAACCATGGCATACTAAATCAACGCGCTACCTGCAAAGATGCTCCCGTTGTGCTGAACGCTCCTGGAGGAAGTCTCGTACCCAATCAGACTTTCTCCATTATAGATTCATATTGTGTTCATACAGTGCAGCCCTTGCCCTTGCCAAACAGTCCTATTTTTCCTCTCTCATTAGTTCATGTTCCCGCAACCCCAGGCGTCTCTTTGACACCTTTAATTCTCTTCTTTGCCCTGCTGTGGCCACCCCCAAAACTAACCTTACTTCTGATAACTTTGCATGTTACTTCACTGACAAGATTGAACAGCTAAGGAAAGAATTCTCCCCTCCTTGCCTTTCTGTTTCTCAATCACACATAGATCATGCATTTCCTACCCTTCAGACATTCTCCCCAGCTACTGACCAAGAGGTGGCTGCTCTTCTTTGCTCCTCTCGCCCCACCACTTGCCCACTCGATCCTGTCCCATCTCACCTTATCAGATCTCTCTCCACTTGTCTCGTGCCTTCTCTAACACACATCTTCAACTGCTCGCTCTCTTCTGGCATCGTCCCTGCTGACCTTAAACATGCCACTGTAGTACCTATACTAAAAAAACCATCCCTCGACTCATCCACCCTCTCTAATTACCGTCCCATATCCCTGCTCCCTTTTTCCTCAAAGCTTCTGGAAAGACTTGTCTTTACCCGTGTGTCTCATTTCCTCAATTCCAACTCTATCCTTGACCCCCTTCAATCTGGCTTCCGCCCTCTCCACTCTACAGAGACTGCCCTTATCAAAGTCACTAACGACCTAATCGCAGCTAAATCCAAAGGCCACTACTCCATACTAATTCTTCTTGACCTCTCAGCGGCCTTTGACACCATTGATCATGCTCTCCTTCTTCAAACTCTTCAATCACTTGGTCTCTGTGACTCGGTCCTCTCGTGGTTTTCCTCTTATCTCTCCCAACGCTCATTCAGTGTCTCCTTTTCTAATGATACCTCCTCCCCTCGCCCTGTCTCGGTTGGAGTTCCCCAAGGCTCCGTCCTTGGTCCACTTCTATTTTCTCTTTATACTGCCTCTCTTGGCAAACTTATTACCTCTTTTGGATTCCACTACCACCTGTATGCTGATGACACCCAGCTATATCTCTCCTCCCCGGACCTCTCCCCTGCCATCCTGCAACGTGTCACTGCTTGCCTTTCTTCCATCTCTGACTGGATGTCCTCCCGCTTTCTGAAACTCAATCTCTCAAAAACTGAGCTCCTTGTCTTTCCTCCTCCTAATACTGATCCTCCTCCTTCACTCTCCCTTCAAGTTTGTGGTACCAACATCAGTCCATCCTTGCAAGCGCGCTGTCTTGGCGTCATACTTGACTCTGGTCTCACCTTTGAGCCTCACATCCAGCATGTTGCCAAATCCTGTAGATTCCATCTTAAAAACATAGCCCGCATCCGCCCCTTTCTTGCACCAGATACTACCAAGGAGCTTGTCCATGCTCTGGTAATCTCCCGCATGGATTACTGTAACCCTCTCCTGATTGGTCTTCCCAAAAGCCATACTGCACCCCTACAGTCCGTAATGAACGCTGCTGCTAGACTGATTTTCCTCTCTAGTCGTTTCTCTCACACCTCACCCCTCTGCCAGTCCTTACATTGGCTTCCTGTATGCTATAGGAGTCAATTCAAGGTACTAACTCACACCTATAAAGCACTGAACAACTCTAGCCCCACTTATATCTCCTCACAGATCCATAGGTATGTCCCTTCTCGGTCTCTCCGTTCTGCCCGTGACCACCTCCTGTCCGTTGTCCGCACTCGTACGGCCAACTCGCGCTTGCAGGACTTCTCGCGGGCGGCTCCCTTCCTATGGAATAGCCTGCCTACCGCCATCAGACTCTCCCCTAGTCTTGCATCTTTTAAGAAGTGCCTTAAAACCCATCTCTTTAGGAAAGCTTATGGCCTCCAAGACTAACACTTACCTCACATACCTGTCTCTTGCCCTCTCCTAAAGGGCAGCCCACCTTATTTGATCGCAAATTCCTGTCCTAATGTGTTTTACACCCCACCTCCTATAGAATGTAAGCTCGATTGAGCAGGGTCCTCTTCAACCTATTGTTCCTGTAAGTTTATTTGTAATTGTCCTATCTATAGTTAAATCCCTTCTCATAATATTGTAAAGCGCTACGGAATCTGTTGGCGCTATATAAATTGCAATAATAATAATAATAATAACCGATTTCCCAATTTAGAATTAACAAGTCCAAGGTGAAATCATTACTTCAACAATTTCTGAATTCAAGTGCTTAAGTGACTTCCACCAGTTCACTGGGGTGACAAACACATTATCAGCAATCATATTTCTTGAATGGTGCCCCTTGGCTCTTAAGTGTATTATAGTTGGCAGTAGAGATGGATGATTGCTGGATACCCATGTCATGGCTAAATCTTCTTCAGCACTTAAGGTTTGACCCTTGCTCCAGATATAGACAATGTTTGTGAGAAAATGAGCCACAGCAGTTCTTGTCACATCCGTGTTTTTGAAGTTTGTAATTTACTTCTGTCAGTGACATTTCATTAAAATTAAAAAAATACATTATTATAGTTCGGGCTTTTTGATGACACTCCAATGAGGTCAACATCATTGGGGTGTCAGCAGAGGAGTTAAACTCATAGCAAAAAGCTGCACATACAGACTGCAGGCACCATCACCACTTCAAATCGCTAAAGTGGTCTTGGTGCTGGGAATACACATTTAATAATAGGTTAGTTACATACCCTGCAAGAGAGAAAGGTCAGGTGCTAGTTAAGAAAGAAAACAAATACCATGTAACTAGATGTGTGATAGTGCAATAGTAAAAATGGTAGAGTTCACTACAGGAAGTGACAGGATATTTAATTAGCGGGACACTGTAGGCACCCAGACCACTTCAGCTCATTGAAGGGGTCTGGGTGCAGTGTCCCTATTGCCCTTAGTGCTGCAATGTTAAATATTCCAGAGAAACTGCAATGTTTACACTGCAGCACTAAGTCAGCATCTAGTGTCTGTCTACCAGACAGTCACTAGAAGGCTTGCTGGTTTGAAACGAACCTTTGGTCCGTTATCGGACGCTGAACGTCCTCACGCTCTGCATAAGGGCCTCCAGCATCAGATTTTTCCCCACAGTAAAGCATTGATTCAACAGCTTTGTATTCCTGGCACTATAGTATCCCTTTAATCCCACAAAAATGTTCTCATCTTGAAACGAGGACTAATGTGTGCTTATAAAAAGGTTAGCAGACAAAAATTTTAAAGGCTTAATTAAGCAGAATAGTTGTTAATTTAGGTTTGTTATGAAACTAAAAGTCATACATGAAGAGATGAATGAAAGTATACAGGTGATACTCAAAAAATTTGAATATCGTGCAAAAGTTCATTTATTTCAGTAATGCAACGTAAATGGGGAAACTGATATATGAGATAGACGCATTACATGCAAAGCAAGAAAGTTCAAGCCGTGATTTGTCATAAGTGCGATGATTATGGCTTACAGCTCATGAAAACCCCAAATCCACAATATCAGTAAATTAGAATATTACATACAATCAATAAAAAAAGTTATGTACATAGAACAATATCGGACCTCTGAAAAGTATAAGCATGCATATGGACTCAGTACTTCATTTGGGCCCCTTTTGCAGCAATTACTGCCTCAATATGGCGTGGCATGGGAGCTATCAGCCTGTGGCACTGCTGAGGTGTTATGGAAGACCAGGATGCTTCAAAAGTGGCCTTCAGCTCTTCTGCATTGTTCGGTCTCATGTTTCTCATCTTTCTCTTGGCAATGCCCCATAGATTCTCTATGGGGTTCAGGTCAGGCAAGTTTGCTGGCCAATCAAGCACAGTAATCCCATGGTCATTGAACCAGGCTTTGGTGCTTTTGGCAGTGTGGGCAGGTGCCAAGTCCTGCTGGAAAATGAAGTCAGCAACCCCATAAAGAAGGACTTAATGAAGCACAGTGTGCCAACACCAGCAGATGACATGGCTCCCCAAATCAACACAGACTGTGGAAACTTCACACTGGACTTCAAGCATCTTGCAGTGTGTGCCTCTCCATTCTTCCTCCAGACTCTGGGTCCTTGGTTTCCAAATGAGATGCTCCCATCAGAAAAGAGGACTTTGGACCACTGAGCAACAGACCAGGTCTGTTTTTCTTTAGCCCAGGTAAGACACTTCTGACGTAGTTTTGTTGTTCAGGAGCGGCTTGACAAGAGGAATACGACATCTGAAGCCCATGTCCAGGATCCATCTGTGTGTGGTGGCTCTTGATGCACTGACTCCAGCCTCAGTCCACTCCTTGTGAAAATCCAACACTTTTGAATGGCCTTTTCCTGACAATCCTCTCCAGGCTGCGGTCATCCCTGCTGCTTGTGCACCTTTTTCTTCCACACAACTTTCTATTAATGTGCTTTGATACAGCACTTTGGGAACATCCAACTTCCTTCACAATTTCCTTTTGAGGCTTTCCCTCCTTATGGAGGGTGTCAATTATGGTTTTCTGCACAACTGTCAGGTCAGCAGTCTTCCCCATTATTGTGATTCCTACTGAACCAGACTGAGAGACCATTTAAAGGCTCAGAATCCCTTTGCAGGGGTTATGGCTTACTTAGCTGATTAGAGTGGGACACTGTGAGCCTGGAATATTGCACCTTTTCACAATATTCTAATTTACTGAGATTGTGGATTTGGGATTTTCATGAGCTGTAAGCCATAATCATCGCACTTGTGACAAATCACGGCTTGAACTATCTTGCTTTACATGTAATGCGTCTATCTCATATATCAGTTTCCCCTTTTACGTTACATTACTGAAATAAATGAACTTTTGCACAATATTCTAACACAACAGTGTGATCTCCTATAATATAAAAGAGGTAGAGCACCATTAAAGGAACACTCCGAGCACCATAACCACTACAGTGTCCTGTAATAATTACAATCCACCAATCACTTCCTTAATTAAGAGCCAGAAGCTCCAATAAACTCTGTGCTGTGCAGTTGGGCTTGGCTTAATGTAGAAAGCTTCCAGCATACATAAAAGCTGGAACTGGCTCCATACAGACCCCAGGCCAAGCAGGCGCATCCATTAGGTGGCACAGGCAAAAAAAAAAAAAAAAAAACACCCTATAAGCATAGAACGGTCAATCTCTTCCACTCGCTACACCATTTCCACTTCTCCCAAGTTAAAGACAAAAGTCCCTTCCCCATTAGACCATATTTAGGGAAAAATGCACCAAAATGAAACATAACACCTTAAAGGGGACGATAAAATGCGAACCGTAGACGCAGCAGGCTCCAAGCCCAAAACATAGACAACAACCGATAATGACTAAGTGGATGGGGGACGAAAGCAATGACTGCTATGTTTAAATCTGAAGGGTTAAAACCTGGGGGACCTGGCACCGAGACCACTTCATTGAGCTGAAGTGGTGTGGGTGACTATAGTGTCCCTTTTTATAATTGAAGCATCTTGCTACATTAGTTAATGGCTGCAACATTTCCACCACACAATGCTGCAACCTCCAATTGAGATTCAAAATCAACAGTATGAAAGTCACACACCAGATTCATCATTATTTGTGACAAACATATAAAATTACTTATTCTGCCAAAGTGCTACTCGTAGGAGCTAAGAGGAAATTGATCCCTTTGTTAAACCACTTATTTTTTTCCTTCCTTGTGGGCAAAGGGAGGCTAGCCATACAAAGTGTTATCCACGGCTCACCAGAACAACACCCAACTAGTCTTTTCCTGATAACAAATATGTTGTATAAGGAAATATAACAAGTTTATCAAGAATCGCTGGTAATGTATTAGTTATGAAGCACTGCTATACTATACTACAAAGCGCAACAAAAAACAGGGGAAAAAAAAAAAAGGTATTATACCGATTTAGCACATTCAAAATCTGCCAAATTCTTATTTTAAAAGATATGTGCAACTCAAGAAGAAGAAGACAAAAAAAAAATAATAATAATAAAAAAAACAAAAAAAAACTAAAGCTGGGGGGGCGTGGCCAGCCATGCAACTGAGCAGACGTGTGTGCAGGGAGCTCCTGTGAAACACAGCGAAAATAACCCCAAAAAGCCATGAAAAACCAGCAACCCAACACTACAACCAGGAGACTAGTGACCTTGAACCCCCCAAAAGAGAGATGGGGCGCAAACATCGCAGATTACAGACCTCTGAGGCCGCTGGGCAGCCCGATATCAGACGGTCATTTGATAGGCCGCAACAGACTACGCAGCCTAAGATGGCGTCAGGAAGACCACAAGGCTCCAGTGAGTCGGAAATGTCCCCGGACGAAGAGGGACCTGTAATAACACAAACCTCCAGCGGAGTATACCGAAGGGAGGACTCCGATACATCGCCCTCTACCAAGGGAGACATTAAAAGACTCCTGCTCGAGCTCCGCAGGGTCTGGAAGAAGGACCTGGACGGAGTGCGAGGTGAAATTGGCAGCATCGTGTCCCGCCTGGGAGCGGTGGAGACCAGAGGGGTGGAGAGAGACAGCAGCCTTGCAGAAACCAGAACGAAAGTGGCAGACCTCTCCCAGCAGTTACAAAGACTCACCCGCGCAGTCACAGCCATGGAGGTCAGACACCGGAGGAAAAATATACGCATAAGATGGGTGCCGGAGACAGTGGGACCTGAGTCGGTGCTGGAGTTCTCCAACAAGGTGGCCACCGTGATGCCGGTAAGGGGAGAGGGAGGGCTGTCACCCATAGCCTCAGCATTCCGGATTAGGAAGGCCGCAACAGCCCCAATAGACGCCCCCAGGGACATTATTGCCGTCACACGGGACGCAGCGGTGAAGGCAGCGATGCTGAACAGCTCCCGGAATACACCCACTGTCGCGGTGGAAAATTGCCAAGTGCAGATTTTCGATGACCTACCCTTTACTGTTCTACTGGAGAGACGCAGATTCATGCCGGTCACCAGACTCCTCAGAGACCACGGAATCAAATACAGGTGGGGTGCTCTAGGTACCCTGGTGGTACCGCACGGAGACACAGTACTGACGCTGTCTGCAGAGGAAGACCCAGCGGATTTCTTGCAAAAGCTCCAACTACCACAGTTACCGCCGGCTGCCATCACAACAAGTCAGACGCAGCCAGCAGACAAACGCTCCACCAAGAAGGGAAGAAACCCAGAGACAGGTAACATCGGGGGAGGCCACAGTTGGAAGGACTGCCGGGACAGGGCGGAGGCTCAATCGGGACTCAAAACCAGTTTGGGGGGTACGTGACTGAACCCAGTTCGAACCTTTTTTATTTTTATTTTTATTTTTTTCTCCCCTCTTTCTTTGGGGTGCTCCCCTAATTCTGACCATCCAGTGGTTACCCCTGGGGCCATACCAGTTACTTGGGCCCTGCAGAGAGGCCCCAATGCCCCGCATGAACTGACAACCTGTTCCGCCGAGAAGTTAGCCACTACCCCATAAGAGTTGCTCACGAGCCCTGCAATGCGCACATGGACACACCACCCGAAATGCGAACGCACACCATTGAAGTGCATATTTTGTTTTGACTCCACAAGAGACACTATTATGTGTTACCAAAGTATTTAATTTATCTCCACTAGAGTTGTCTGAAGGTTCTCTCAGTGTGTTCACTCTAACTCCATCGGAGTCGCTAATATGTATTGTAGATGTGTTGTTTTCACCATGTTTAAGCCGCTAATGCACGATACCACCGGGCATAATCCAAACCTATACGAGACACTAATATGACCTAGCCAATATATTAGTATATATTCTTCCCCCCCACATGAGTCGGTAGAGGGCATTATCAATGTGCCTTTCCTCTGACCCCATATGAGCTAGCATAGTGATATATTATATTGTTACTCCCTAAACCCACATGAGCGATCAATAAGTCTTAACACCCTGTGGGCAGCTAACGAGACATTCTGCAAGGACTGTCCCCTGCCCACAAGTGGCCCCACTATCAAGAGCAGCCCAAGCGCTATACATTATTGTACACTAAGTCAGTTGGGGCAACTGGCCCGCAAAACTAATT
Source organism: Pelobates fuscus (assembly GCF_036172605.1). Lineage (NCBI taxonomy): Eukaryota > Metazoa > Chordata > Amphibia > Anura > Pelobatidae > Pelobates > Pelobates fuscus. The sequence continues at coordinate 124,154,324 of NC_086317.1, forward strand.
CATAATGCTTCACCCCTCGAAAGCAGCGGGCGGGCAGGCCTGCACGGCATACCTTAAGCCCGCTGGAGCCACTAGCATTATACCCTCGGGCTTCTAGGGTGCTACACCATACTGTAAACTGTCGGTCCTTATGGCCGAACAGCGCGAGATACTGGCTCGCGAATTTACTACATTTCTCTTTGGCTCCCTACCAGAGCTGCCAACGTGATCTACCAAGATAAATACACATACACTGTTACTTTAGGTTATGTTTACCTTTTATCCTTTTGTAATGAACGAATGTATATTTTCTCTTTGGCTCAATACCAGAACTGCCAATGTGAACTACCAAGTTGAATACTGGCACACTGTTACTTTATGTTATGCTTAACTTTTATCCTTTTGTATGGAACAAATGCGTGCTACCACTTAAACCAGTGGTAAATTTACCACAACAAAAATAAAGAATAAAAAAAATAAAAAAAAAAATAAAGCTGCTTTAAAGCTTATTAGGTCTTCCGTGCATATTTTTAGTTTCTCAAAGGCGTTTTCTATCAGAAATGGCAAGACCTCCAGCTATCCACCTTGCAAGAAATAGAACAGGTTTTATCAGCTAAACCAGGGCTGGACAAGGTCACAAGAATTTAAGTTAAAAGCAAGGGCTTGACACATTTGCATTGCATCGAAAAGTCAGCTAAAATATAGTTAGTAGCCAGGTTGGATATTTTTTTTTTTTTTAAAACAAAAGCATTATTTTTAATGACAAATATAATCTTAAAGGAAGACGATATTCACCAGAACCACTGCAGCTTAATTTAATTAGTCTGATATCTACAGCCTGTCCCTGCAAGCTTTTCAATGTAAACACTACCTTTCCTCGGAAAAGGTAGTGTTTACATTGCTTCCTAGTAACACCTCCAGAGGCAGTCACTCAGACGGCCACTAGAGGTGCTACCTAGTCCAGTGCTTTACAGTGTGCAGCAAAATGGTGCTTCAAACTGGTTTTTTTTGCCTTCTTTTGGATCAACAGCAAAAAACAAATGTGAGGAAGGCTGAACTTGATGGACGCAAGTCTCTTTTCAGCTATGTAACTATGTAACCTATGTGAAGCGTCTCCACGCTCTGCATGGAGGCGCTGAACATTCCCCATAGAGATGAACTGATTTAATACAACACTATGAGAAGATGCTGATTAATTAAGCGCTGCATTTTGCCACGCATGCACAATAGCATCCCAAGATTAATGATCTCCGCCATGGAGGCATGGCCAGCCACAGTGAGACAGGCAAGTTAAAATAATTACCGTATTTTTCGCTCCATAAGACGCACCTCACCATAAGACGCACCTAGTTTTTAGAGGAAGAAACCCAGAAAAAAAATATTCTGAACAAACTGTCCCATAGTGTTTCTTACTATGGGACAGTTTGTACAGAATATTTTTTTTCTCCCCTGTCCCATAGTGTCCCCCCCTTCCATAGTCTTCACCCGCCCCCTCCCCATAGACTTCACCCCCCTCCCTCCCCATAGACTTCACCCCCTCCCTCCCCATAGACTTCACCCCCTCCCTCCCCATAGACTTCACCCCCCTCCCTCCCCATAGACTTCACCCCCCTCCCTCCCCATAGACTTCACCCCCCTCCCTCCCCATAGACTTCACCCCCCTCCCTCCCCATAGACTTCACCCCCCTCCCTCCCCATAGACTTCACCCCCCTCCCTCCCCATAGACTTCACCCCCCTCCCTCCCCATAGACTTCACCCCCCTCCCTCCCCATAGACTTCACCCCCCTCCCTCCCCATAGACTTCACCCCCCTCCCTCCCCATAGACTTCATCCCCCTCCCTCCCCATAGACTTCATCCCCCTCCCTCCCCATAGACTTCATCCCCCTCCCTCCCCATAGACTTCATCCCCCTCCCTCCCCATAGACTTCATCCCCCTCCCTCCCCATAGACTTCATCCCCCTCCCTCCCCATAGACTTCATCCCCCTCCCTCCCCATAGACTTCATCCCCCTCCCTCCCCATAGACTTCATCCCCCTCCCTCCCCATAGACTTCATCCCCCTCCCTCCCCATAGACTTCATCCCCCTCCCTCCCCATAGACTTCATCCCCCTCCCTCCCCATAGACTTCATCCCCCTCCCTCCCCATAGACTTCTCCCCCATACTGTCCCCCTCCCCTTGTCCCATAATTACTTACCTGTCTTGCAGCGTTGGCCGGCAGCACAGGGCGCACCGCGGTAGTGGAACTTGAATTTCATGTTCCGGTGGGACTGAAAGGAAGTGCGCACTCAGCTTGTGCACACTTCCTTTCAGTCCCGCCGGAAACCGGAACATGAAATTCAAGTTCCACTACCGCGGTGCGCCCTGTGCTGCCGGCCAACGCGACAAGACAGGTAAGTAAAGCTTCATATTCGCTCCATAAGACGCACAGACATTTCCCCTCACTTTTGAGGGGAAAAAAAGTGCGTCTTATGGAGCGAAAAATACGGTATATATTTTAAGGGGAAATAATAAGGGGAATGAGGGGGGGGGGGGGTTATCTAAATAGTTAAACACTATAGCGTCAGGAATACAGGTTTGTAGACCTAACATTATAGTGTCACTTTAAATTTACACAAAAAAAAAAAGAGACACACACTCACTGACAAACACACAAATGATATCTTACCAAAAGTCGCCTAACAGCCTGGAAGTCCCTCAAGAGGCTGTCTGGTCGACAGCCACTAGAGGTCGAGTTAACCCTGAAAGGTAATTATTGCAGTTTCTTGCAAACTGCAAGAAGTACAATTGCTGGTTTAAGGGACCTGGAACAGTACACCCATACCACTATAATGCGCTGAAGTGGTCTGGGTGCCTCTAGTGTCCTACATGGCTTAATCCTACACATAAATAACAGGAATGCAGAGGTTTCCCAAACATATATAGTTTGAAACTTACTTGGAATATGTAATTTTCATGGTGATTTACAATAACGTAAACGCTTAATGTGATCATGTACCAATCTATTTACATTGTTATCAGGCCCTGCCCTGTCATTCAAGCTAATGGTTAACTAATACAGCTTTTGAGTACAATATCTTAATTCTATTGTGTATCCATGGGTAACAATTGCAATGTTCCTACCTTCATGTATAAACAGCAATGAAATGTATATTTAGCAACACATATTGGCTTGCACACAGCCAGTGCTAAAGTAACTAAACCCCAGGTCGACAAAATGGCCTCTGCTGAATGCACTGGCCTACCACCAAAAAAAATGCATTGTGGGATGACTATTTAAACAAGAGATGTGCTCAGTCTTTAGCTATGTACATCTTTGAAACCATACATTTGCCAGCACAGTGTATAGCTTAATGCAAACTACGTAATGAGATTTTGTCAATTGTCATTGTCACTTTACATTTAGATAACTCAGTTTGATTTTAATGAAGCTGTTTAGGGGGCATAGATGCTACCACTGACGCCTTGCAAAGAAAAACAATACCCTTTGTGAGAAAAAGCATTGTTTATTCACGGTTTAGTCATTCGAATCCTAAAAGGTACCCATCATTCAGGCAGCAACATGGGTCTTTGAACACAAACATATACAGTTATTTAATATATTACTACTCGCTAAGTGTGCTGACACTGGATGCGGTGTGCGCCCAATAAGAACAGTAGGCACAATGCTTCTCACAGAGAATCGAGGGATAGCCGCACATGCATGCTTCTCTATGGGAAGCATCTGACCGGACAGGAGTCATTTGATTGACTTCACTGTAGGACTATTGAGCTACAGTGAGGATAATGTCTTTGCGTTAGAATAAAGTAAGTTTAAAGGTGTACCCCAGGCACCCAAAGCACGTTAGCTGGTGTTATGTTCCCGTCCCTGCACACTTGTTTTAGAGAAGTGTACATTTCAAGAGAAACCAACCCTCTTATAAAAACACCTGTGTTTCTACTTGACAGCCAGGAGGCTTTGCTGCCTCACTCCATTTAAACTATAGTTCTAATTGAAAGGGACAGGTGATATGCCCTGTCTTGGTGCTTTCCACTTATACTCTTTACTTTAAAACATGCATGATTCGCCAGTCACATACATGTTCAATCTTTACACAAAGTTGCTCAGTGAGAAGTCTCTGCCTGGACAATGTCCAGCATAGATAGCCAAGTGTGTGCTGGACAAAAAAAAAACAAAAAAAAAAAACCACACATGAGATTTGAAAACAAACATTTTTTTTTTTTTAAAGCAACTGCAGCTAAAAACAACCTTGCTTTTACATAATTAACCCCCCTCCCACCAAACAAACATGCTAACAACTTTAAATGCATCGCTTTTAAAGGAATAGCTATTGAATGTTAGACATATTGCTTTTTATTTGACAGTGTTCCTTTAACCCCTTAAGGACCAAACTTCTGGAATAAAAGGGAATCATGACATGTCACACATGTCATGTGTCCTTAAGGGGTTAATGTGTTTTTTCGATTTTATTTTTTTTTATGAAAAAGGCGAGCAGATATTTAAAGCAGTAAAGAAAAAAAAGTGATAGGGAGTGTTCCTTTAATTCATATTTTACTAAATAGAAGTTTCAAAAATGTGATACTGTCAATTTTAATTATGGATTTTTAAAAATGTATATGTTCTTTTAGGCTTATTCACATTGTGAATATTTATAAAAGCAACACTGGTGCTATTTTGGTTACAAAATGCTAAACATACATCAGTACAGTCCAAAACCCAATAACTTTTTTTTTTTCCTTCCCAAAAATGCAGCACTGTAAAACACTGTATTGATAATAAAATGTGCATTATTAAAAATAAAACCACCATGTGAAATCCACTAAACCCCAACCAGCATAGTGCAGTGGTACAGTTCAGTAGCGGAACGGCAGATATTTGCAAAATGTATTGTATTACAGAAAGCTTCTGATCTCCAGATAAAATGACACATCAGACCTGTTTTAACTGAGGACTCATCTTATCCAAGTAACTGCTTTTCGGTCTAAAATCCATACAAAACACGTGCCCTTTTATCTATATATTTTAAATATGCTACAAAAGCTATCACACTCTCATAAAATCCCAGTTCTTTTATCCAGACATTAGTGCAATATCTCAGTGAGAGCGATATAGGATGAAGAACAAAAGGAAATTAAGGCACAATGCACATATAAAAAAGTGGATGCAGAGTCTCCAATCCAGGGAAGGGATTACAAAGGAACTAACCGCCAGGGGTCACATAGCATACCAACACAGTGTCTAATCAAATTATTGCATGGGGGGCCTGGGCCACTACAAAGTGCAGCACCTACGGCAGTCAGTGACATGCAGCATGTTCTATCACTGATACAATGTAACCGATTCTCATCCCTGCAATCGTTCTATGCCCTCTGTATTCTAAATGACCTCTTACCAGCTCTGCCCAATGAGATCTTTCAGGATAAGATTATATATTATTTTTGGATCTTTTTTTTCACTGAAACGTGCACGATCCCATCTCATTCTCCTTCCCCTCAGCCCTGATATGTAAGTGAATCTCTTACCAGGAGGCGGGGTGGTATTTATAAAGCTCCTGTCAGGGTATGGGGGGGCAGTGCGAGCAGATATCCCTTTATTCCAGGATGGGAGGTAAGTAGTCCTAGTCCGATTGCCCGATCTGAGCTCCAGTTTGCAGTCACTGCTTGCAATCTGCTGCCTGATGAACTGTGCAACTCCCCCGGAAGTAATAGCCGAGCTCAGCCCCAATCACACATGCTGCAGCTCTGCCTGGAGGCTGCATACTGAACTGTGTGCACTCACTGAGCTCTGTTTACACTAACACTTTTACATGCAGTGAGGAACATGGCCTACAGTGTCTCTGCTGTACTGCAATGGTGTGTGTGAGAGAGACCTGCTAAATGATTATTACTGTATTTAACAAATATTTGGCTAAACTCTAGTGGTGTGCGTGTTTAGTTCATTTAACATAATGCAGCAGTTTGTGGCTGTGATCTGGTAATACTTGAAATGGTGAACTGAAACCCAGGAGCAGGTTACTCCTCTCTTCAAGGACCACTTTGTTTAATTAAACATCCTTTTGTAATACTGTCTATGACTGCTAACTTTGTAAATAGCTCTAGGTAAGAGCACTATGAGAGACAAAATATGCAGGAAGTACAGTTGTTATGCAAAACATGATAACGTGCATATGTATTATGCAGAAAAAATGCATTAAAATTAGAAGAACATTTGCTTTTAAAGTTACTAAAGTTGCAGCCCAATTTTATATAGAACAGTAAAAACCCCACATATTGCTAATAATATTCTTTTGGGACCTAAGGAAAGAGAAGGCCTGTTACCCAATGCTCTACATTATTATATAGCAGCCCTTTTCAGTAGAATATTAGAATGGATGAATATAAATAATATAAAATCCTTTTGTGAGCTAGAGCAAAGTTTTGTTACAATTCCTTTACACACCCTCCCTTGGCAAGTGAACGATATTGACCAATTTACAGTATTAGATCATTCTTTGATAGGAATGGTTTTAAAGAAATGGAGATCGCACAAAACAATATCGCACTTGTCTCCTTTACTCTGAATCAGAGGCGGCTCTAGACTTTTTGAGGCCTTAGGCAAAACTCAAACATGAGGCCATGAGGCCCCACTAATAGTGATGTCCCAGACAGTTCGCCGGGAACCGTTCGCCGGCGAACATAGCGTGTTCGCGGTTGCGAACACGCGCGATGTTCGGTCCGCCCCTTTTTCGTCATCATTGAGTACTTTGACCCTGTACCTCATAGTCAGCAGACACATTCCAGCCAATCAGCAGCAGACCCTCCCTCCCAGACCCTCCCACCTCCATGACAAATAGGGGGCGGACCGAACATCGCGCTATGTTCGCCGGCGAACGGTTCCAGGCGAACTGTTCGGGACATCACTACCCACTAACAAAAAAGTGAAAAAAATAGTTGCAATACATGCACACTGTCACATATACACATTGATGCACAGTTTACCTGTGTATGTGCCTTAAAGTGTGTCTTACAGAGAGTATCCTTGTGTGTGTGTGTGTGTGTGTGTGAATGTATGTCTCTGTAAACATGTTTGCGTTTTTGTCTGTGAGCATGTATGCGTATGGGGTAGCTGCTTGAAGTGTGTTGTGTGTAGGGGGGTCTGCCTGTAGCCTTTGTGCATTGTGTTTATGGCAAAGCTATGTTTCTTGCCTGTGTGTGTATGATGAATGTCTTCAGCTGGTGACTGTGACAAGGTGAGTAAAGGGGAACCAGTGGCAGGGAGAGCGTGTCAAGGTGAAGGGGGTAAATGGTAGGGATCGACCGATATTGATTTTTTAGAGCCGATACCGATACCGATAATCTTTGAACTTTCAGGCCGATAGCCGGTAACTTGCCGATATTCTGTACATTTACCATTTTGAAAAAATAAACTATTTCTAACGGTAAATGCACAAAATATACATGCCACATGTAGTGGATGAAGTGTATTTAGACAGGGGAGCTGTGTGTGTAGTGTATGCAGTGTGTATTTGTGTAGTGTGTATATATAGTGTATGCAGAGTGTATAGTGAATGCAGTGAGTGTTTGTGTAGTGTGTATATATAGTGAATGCAGTGAGTGTTTGTGTAGTGTGTATATATAGTGAATGCAGTGTGTGTGTAGTGTGTATATATAGTGAATGCAGTGTGTGTTTGTGTAGTGTGTGTATAGTAAATGCAGAGTGTGTGTTTGTGTAGTGTGTATATAATGCAGTGTGTGTGTGTTTGTGTAGTGTGTGTGTGTGTAATGCAGTGTGTATATATGTAATGCAGTGTGTGTGTGTATGTAATGCAGTGTGTATGTGTGTATCTAATGTAGTATGTATGTAATGCAGTGTGTGTGTGTATGTAATGCAGTGTGTGTATGTAATGCAGTGTGTGTGTATGTATGTAATGCAGTGTGTGTGTATGTATGTAATGCAGTGTGTGTGTGTATGTAATGTAGTGTGTGTGTGTGTGTGGGGGGGGGGGATTTTTTATGTTATTTATTTTTATATTTAAATTGTGTTTTTTTTTGTCTTTTGGTCCCCCCTCCCTGCTTCTTACCAGGGAGGGGGGATATAGTATTCCCTGGTGGTCCGGTGGTTTAAGTACTGTGGAGGGCTGACTTACCTTGCCTGCAGCTCCCCAGTGTAAATCTCGCGGCCCTTAGTGCCGCGCGGAGCGTTGCCATGGTAACCCGTGGCAACGCTCTGCGGCCGCGGGTCTCGCGAGATTTACACTGGGGAGCTGCAGGAGCTGCTGGCAAGGAAAGTCAGCGCTTGCTGCCGGCCCCTCCAGGATCGCCAGGCTTGTAATGAGCCTGGCGGTCCTAGGAGGTATTATCGGCAATATCGGTAGCTATATTGGCCGATACCGATATTGCCGAAAATACCGAATATCGGCCGATAATATCGGTAAAACCGATAATCGGTCGATCCCTAGTAAATGGACAGAGTGGGGGTTGAGAGGGAGTATGACATTGACATGGTTAGATGGGGGAGTGTGACAGGGCAAGTGGAGTTAAGTGTGTCAGGGCAATTGTGGCATGGTAGGAGGGACAAGTGTGACAGGATTAAGGGGGGTTCATGTGACAGGGTGAGTGTGGCAGAGTGAGGGCAGGTGAGATTAACAGGATTAGGAGTGGTTAATGTGAGTGTGGATGCATGAAGAGGCTGACAGTGTGGGGGGTGATGACAGTGTGTCTGGGGAGGCTGTGTGTGTGAGGGGGGTGATGGTGTGAGGGAGGGAGAGGAGGTGATGGTGTGGGGGGTGATGCTGAAGGGGGTTGATGGTGAGGGAGGGGGTGATGTTGCGGGGAGGTTGATGCTGAGGGAGGGGTGATGCTGAAGGAGGAGGGTTGATGGTGAGGGTGGGGGGTGATGCTGATGGAGGGGGTTGGGGTGATGGTGGGGGGTGATGCCGATGGAGGGGGTTGGGGTGATGGTGGGGGGAGTGATGCTGAGGGAGGGGGGTTGATGGTGAGGGAGGGGCTGATGCTAAGATAAGGGGGTTGATGCTGAGGGAGGGGACTGCATACCTAAATTTATTCCCTGGTGGTCCAGTGGGCTCCCTGGTGGTCTGGTGGCCATTACTTCCGGTGGACCTGCAGATCATGTAATCTCGCGAGATCTGTCAGAGCGTTGCCATGGTAACCTGCAGCAACGCTCTGATTGGCCAGTTTTGCAAGACACATGGTCTGCAGCTCTGCTCACTGTGGAGCTGCAGACCGGTGTCTGTGGTGGCTGGCCGGGCAGACAGGAGGGGCCTCGCACCCGGCGGCATACTGAGCAAGCCACTGGGCCCCCTCCTGGTGTCAGGTCCTCGGTAGGGAATCGGCTGATAAACCGCGACGCGGTGAGGCCATGGAGAGTTAAAAAGGTAAGCAGCTCCCCAGTACCTACGGAAATTGGTTTCAAGGATTTACAGCCTTTGTCAGCATTATGTTGGCAAGGTTTCCGGAGCGGGCCCCATTGTTGTTTAGATATTTGGATTTAATTTGGGGGGCTTATAAAGTTTATGGGGACAGTGCTGGTTTAAGTTAACTTTCTTTTGTTTTTACTGTAAGTATGACCGGCAGAAGATGGTGGTACAGCCGCACCTGGACCGCACCTGGATTTTGGAATGCAGGATGGCATTGCTTCTAATGACTCCCTGTCGTCCGTCAACATCGTCCTTTCCTTCGACCGCCGGTGCTTCTGGTGGAGCGTCGGCGGGGCACAAGAAAGGCATCTGTTGGCTCTTCAGCGAGTTGCCGTGGCTCATGCGGTATCCCAGGCGTAGGGACGCACGAGTGCTATGGGAACGTTTTACAGAGGGTTTTCGGATCCCATTTACTCCATCGGAGGAGGTGTCGTTTGCGCACAATTTGTCCTCCGTCCGGGGTATGAAGGGGTGCTGGCAGCTAAGCTGAGAAAGGAAGTGGTGATGGGACGGATGGCAGGTCTGTTTTTCATTCCTAAGTTTGATAATTTGCGGGTGTCCCCATTGGGCCTGGTTCCTAAGAAGGAACCGGGGGCATTTCGGCTTATTCATCACCTGTCCTTTCCAGTGGGATCTTCGGTTAATGACGGGATATCAAAGGAGGATAGTCGGGTCCGATTCGCTTTGTTTGATAGGGCTCTGGATCTCGTTCGGGAAGCAGGGCCCAGGGCCCTGATGGCTAAGTCGGACATTCAGTTGGCTTTTCGGTGGCTCCCAGTTCAACCTACCTGTTTTCATTTGTTGGGGTGTCAGTTTCAGGGGAATTTTTTCTACGACATGTGCCTTCCCATGGGTTGCTCGATTTCTTTTTTTTAGTTTTTTTGTTGGAATGGATCGTGGTGTGGGTGTCTGGCTTCTTTTCTCTCTTGCACCTCGACAATTTCTTGTTCGTTGGTCGTGCGCATTCTTCGCGGTGTGAGGATTTGTTGGGACAGTTTAGGGCGGTTATGATAGATTTGGGAGTTCCAGTGGCAGAGGACAAGACGGAGGGCCCAAGGGCGGTGATTTCCTTCCAGGGTATTGAGATTACCTCCACCAGCTTGGTTTTTCATTTGCCTGTGGACAAATTAGGGATCCATATAGCCATAATTGATCAGGTGAGGGGTGCTCGAAAAGTGCAGCTTCGGTAGATGCAATCCCTGTTGGGCCACCTGAACTTTGTGTGTCAGATCATGCCTATGGGTCGGGTGTTTTGTAGGCGGCTGTCTCTGGCTATCGTCGGCATTAGTCTTCCCCATCACTTTATCCGGGTTACCAAGCGGCTTAAGGATGATTTGAGGGTCTGGAGTGAGTTCCTAGCTGGGTACAATGGTCTTTGAAAAGTACAGACTATTAACTTATAAAAGACAAGAAAAGACAAGAAAATTTGGCACTCATTGGAGTACTACCCATCTGTAATACGGACGCCTATTGCTGCTTAAGCTGATTTCCCAGTAAGAGAGGGTCCCCTTCAAGCCTGACTGCCAGAAGTTCTCTCAGTCGAGTGCAGCAAGTCTCTCTCTTATGGTGATGTATTATTAAGCTTTTTTTGTATTAAGCTGTTTTTATTAAGCTGTTTTTTTAGCTGTTCCTTTAAGCTGAATTTTAAGCTGAATGATTGATTATTAATTACGTCTTTGTTAGTCAATAATGTTTGTATTGATTATTTACAAGTACTTTACAGTTTTTTTCCCGTTTCTCAAATACTCAATTCACTCATCAGGAATAGGGTTTTGGTTCCCACCAATATCTTTAAAAACCTTAGGGTAATTGATTATTGCTCTCTGATATTGGCGCTTCATGAATTTAATGATTAGGCGTCACGGACAGGATGAGTGGAAATTGAGTTGAGAATTGTAAAATATAGTTGCTAGGGAGGTGCTAGAATTTTAAAGATAAGAAAATTATGTTTTGAAATTGTTAAGAACTGTTTATGTAGGGGGCGGGGCCTGACCGCCGGCAGGATCAGACGTGCTCTGTCTGAGCTCCTGCTCCAGGGCCGAAAAATCGGCATTAACTGGGGACCAAAACCTAACCAGCAACCCACACAGGTGACCAACCTGATCCCCAGTGACAGGGGCACGCGGATATACCCACCAAGACCGCAACTGGCACCAACGGTGATCCGACAAGGGCCCGGAGTGTGCAGGATCTTGAGCTGGGACGAGACGGCCGCTCTCCCGGGTCTCCGGCCGGCGTCGGGCCTCCCCCCCGTCCCCCCTCTGGACCGGGGGGGTTATCCCGGTCTGCATGGGGAGCCACTAATGCAGCCTACCTTGGCCTGGCACAGCCACCCTACAGTGGAATACAGTCTGAACGACACCCCTCAAGATGGCCGCCGAGCGCACGCCATGTGCTTGACCTGCCAACAAGACGGAGCCGATCGAGGAGGGGAGTGACCAGCCAGCTCAGGGGACGAAGGCATCTCTTAACACAGGCAGAGTAAGAGTGGAGCTGGAAGAATTCCTGGACCCTCTGTCCACAACAGACGGCCCCTGGGTGAGCTACGCTATCATGCCCCACAACATCTTAACCGGGCGCCCTTCCCAAGCGACAACACAACGCCCTACACACCAGCCCAAAGCTAAAGCCCGAATGGGCATAGGATTTCTTAACAGCCACATTGCTTTTGGGGGCCAGCACTGGGCCCAACGGACTAAGCCACCAAAATGGGCATCAAACAACGCAATCCCGACAGGTGCACCCAGAGGCCCACGGCCTAGGACTCTCACAGAAACTTTTACTCCACTGAGGAAACAACTGGGACCTTTCAACACGAGGCACAAGCTGAAGTTGCTACTACAAGAACAATGCTTACATACCTGGGTGATGCTTTCTATGTTTAATTTGCATTGTGATTCACGGTAGTAGTAGGCATAGGTCCCTAATGCTGTCAGGGAGGTGCAGGCCAGAAGGGGCTAACGCAGGGCTTTTACCTATGTTTTGGAACACCCCTGACTAACATGATAGCTATTAAGTTAGAGGTTAACAACTGCTACTCACACCACGCTGATTCAGCTCTCCTATTACCATCAGCATATGACTGCAAGTCCCTTTGGCTCAAATTAACCCCCAGTGGTTCATAACCTAGCCAAACGTGTTTACCCTTAAATGAAGTTACCTAGCGTGTCTCCTGGGTTTGCTCATGTTACTCCTACTACTTTTATGTCTCACCAAGGTTATTTCTTTTTATATATCTTGTATCTAAGACAAATGTTAGCTAGCGAATGTTCAGCTTTCAGAATTAATGCTCAAATGTAACCCATAGCGAAGTATACGCTAGACAGAATTTGTGCAAGTATGCTCAGAGAATCCTCATATCAACGTAACTGCATGTATAGTCAGATCATATTATTCAGGGAAAGTTTATGTCTAATCTACTTTAACTTGTTCTTTTTTGTCAAAAAATATATAGTGCAAAGTATTTCCATGCCACGCAAATGTAACACTATGTATGTTGATGATTTGTCTGCTGACGCTGTTGTGGCGTAGCACACTTGGCTGTAACTACCCGCACTGCAAAAATAAAGAATACAAAAAAATAAAATAAAAAATTGTTTATGTAGATTTTCAGTGAAAGTGAACTAACATTTTACGAGGTTTAGTTTCTACCACGAAGAAAAGAAAAAGAGCTGTTTTAAAAAGCTGTTAGAGTGCTGCAGTAAATATACTATAGAGATTTTAAGATCAGGTAACAATCATTACGGTTTCTAGAGATTCTTTGAACATTGTGTAAACTTGAAAATAATTGTATGTCGTTGCAAGAGCAAGATTGATTATACTTAAACAGGCTAGCGTCCTGAATAAGGTTGAATTGCTGTTAATTCAATAAGCTCAATACCAAGTATTGAGGTAATGTCACCAATACCACAAGATTGTTTGGGGTGATTTTGACACGAATGGGTGATTGTGCTTGGTTAGTAACAGTGCACCTACACGCCTTTACAGGTGCTGGAAGCCAGTGCTGACTGGGTAAGTGTATTAAATGGCTGTTCCTGAAAGTGTGAGATTGTTGGCTCGATCATAGATGCCCCTATACACCTCACGGAGTGTGTAGAAAGCCAGTGTGGTCGGTTCTGCAGCCAGAATAGTCACCTGGGCAGGCTTGAGCGAAGAATAAGACAATAAGCCAGACACCAGGTTCAAGTGAAATTAAACACATAGAACACATATACCCAAGGAGGGCAAGTTTAAAAAAAAAAAAAAAAACATAAGACATTTGCACAATGTTTAAAAAGTAGAAGAAAGAGGATGATGACGCCATCATTCCCGGATGGGAAGATGAGCCATATGCATTGATTGCCAGTGAATGGGCTCGATCAACTGGTAAATGTGACTATAAATGTGAAAAAGTGAAATGCCTACTAACCTTCTTGCTTGTCTGTGAGAGTTTCCAAAAGATAAGTGGCAGAAAAGAGGTTGGGTAATGCTTACTGCATTTAGACAGGCACACAAGGATAAATGTCAGATGGAAAAAGAAGAGCATTTGTATGAAATGTTATTGCCAAAATCTGTGATGAAGGTAACTAGGGCCAAGGGAAAGGTTGGGACTCATAAGATTAGCAAGAGGAAGATGCAGGTGTGTTTAGCACAAGTAGGACCCGACTGGGATCCTGAAATTTGGGATGGTAACATCTGGAGCTCAGATGAGGAGTCTGAAGGGGTAAATGCATTGCCTGTGGTCAAAAGAAAATTGGAGTACACTGACCTGGGGCAAGTTAGCAGAACCTCCATGGAAGACTATACACAGCAAGAGATGGCTGATATTCTTTCAACCTTCAGACAGCGGTCAAAGAAACCGCTGGATGAGTGGGTTGTCAGACTAGTCATTATTCTTGATGCCATAGACTCAGCAAAGTTGGCTACTATCTCAGAGGATGAGAATGTCAGGAGGATGTTGTTAAACGGACCTCCTGCAGTAGATGGGAATCCGGCTTCACTAACTTTCCTGGAGCTTGTCCAGATAGGGTTAAAATTGCGGTATCCATCTGTCAGTGACTGGTCAGACAATGACAAACCATGACAGATGCAGTAAGGAAACTGACACAGGAGATGGTCAGACAGGCTATCCAGAATTCACAACAACTGGATAGACTGATGGAAATGCCTGTGACAGTTCAAATGAGAAATAAGATCATAAAAACTGCCCCTCTAACATATAAGCAGGTGATAATGACACTGCTTATTAATCAAACCGGAAACACATTGCAATTGGTTAATGAGGTGATTATGCAATTAGGAGAATTGGGACACTGGTCACCCAAGAACCCTGGTGAGAGAGGCTTCCCAAGACCAGGTTCATTAACATCCAGACCATCTGGTACACAAAAGGATGGGAATACTGAAAACAGGGTAAGTAGAAAAGAAATGTTCCTGGCTCTCCTCAGAGAGGGGGTAACTAAAGAGGATATTGATGGGGTAGATACTCCCACTCTCTGGAGATTATAATAGAAAATGGGACTTCAGCCGCTGTTTCGGGGGCGTGGTCTGACCGTCGATGAGACTGGACGTGTCTCACTGAGGCTCCCGACTAAAGCGCCCTAGAAGCCTACAAAAGCGACCTTTTTGATATTAATTGCCCCACGGAGCTCCCTAGAATGGAGAAGAGGCTCTCCAAAAAGCTACCTAAGCGGGGTGCTGACTCCGGCAGCACCGTCCTGGACCTGATGTCGGCGCAAAGGCCGACCCGTCAAGGGACCCAAGATGGCGCTGGGGCATCCCCACAAGCTTCCCCCCGCGCGGAAAGGGAGACTTTGCCCGATGACCGGGAATCTGTCCTGGCGAAGTTGGCGGAGGTGCAGTCTTTCCTGGCTGGTGAAATCGCCAGAGCCACAGCGGTGCTCCAGGCTGAAATCGGGGCCTTGGGGGAGCGTACCGCGAAACTAGAAGACCATGTGGAGGCCTCCACACAGGCCCATAATGCTGTGGTCGACCGGGTGAACCGTGTGTCTGCCCACATGGTTGAAATGGACCTAGCCCTCGAGGATATGGCCAATCGGTCCAGGAGGAACAATCTCCGTGTGAGGGGCCTGCCTGAGGGTACAGATGAGGACCTGCAGGGGACTCTACTCACTGTTCTGAAGCAAAGGGGCAAAACAGATAGGCGGCCTGCTTTGTCCAGCTCGCCCGGTTGCATATTACATATCATCTTATGGTTATACGTATGTTTATGATAAAATTGTGTGATGACACCGGAGCAAAGGGGACAAAGAGCAAAGTAGTTGAATAGCTAGATGTGTGCTCTTTGCCAATTTGCATCCTGCTTATCATAAAAAAAAAAAAAAATTAAATAAAAACAAAAAACAACAAAGACAAAATGTATATATGTTTATGATAAAAATTGTATAATAAAACAGGAGCTAAGGGGACAAAGTACGAAGCAGTTGGATAGCATGCTGTGCGCTAATGGCCAAGTTACATTTTACTTGTCAAAAACAACAACAAAGGGGGGAAAAACCTGTTCAACTAAGGAGAAACTTTATGTGGATATTGATGATATGGTATAATCTGTATCCGTTTTGAGATTTAAAAATCCGCTTGTAGAACACTTCATGGGTGGAGCCATATGCGGATATTTTGATCGGCTCCGGCAGGCCTAGGGCTTGTTCTTGGGCGAGGCCCACAGCTTTACTGCCTACGTGCACCCACGTATCGCGGGATTAGCATTATTTAGTTGAGGCGGGTGCCAGGGGAGGGTGTACGTATTTTTCGCTTTCACTTTTCCACATCATTCTTTAGCATTTGAACCTTACAAATCTAAGAATTCCCCCCCCCCCAAAAAAAAAATAAATAAAATAAAAAAAAATAGTTAACCAATTACATAAAATTTATTCTTGAATAAAACTTTGTTGATGGCAACACGCACTTATACACGGGACAACCCAGCAGTAAGGGGTACAACCTATTCCATATTGTAACATTGTCTATTGTGGGCGGCCGCGGTTACATCCTGGGTGAGTCATGCATGGCGATTTATTGCGCTGAGACTGTGCGTCATAAGCAGCATGCCCACCCATTCGGTATTACTTGGAGGCCTCTTAGGGAGCCCTCTGAGCACTACTGGCCCGTTCAGGTAGCATGGGAGGGGGGTATGTATCCTAGATTACGGATAAGGTTATTTTTGAAGCCTGAATCCTTCTATATTGTAGGATAATTAGAGTTTTCTCCTGCTTAAGATCTACGGATTATTTGCGCAGGGTAGGGATCCGAGATAGGTTTGGGGTGGGATAACACTATATTGGTAAGGTCCCTATAGAATATGCAGGGCGCGAGTGGGCGGGGCTTTAGGGATCCTCGGTATCCTTCAAGCGTTGATCGCGAAGGAGACGAGGGCTCTCGCTACCCACTATGTTCTGGCAAGTGGTAAGACCAGAATTTTCACTGCTTTCTGTTATTCCCTTTCTTCTTTCTTTCTCTTTTCTTTTCCCATCCTGACCCTTCCCATCCTTTAACGCTCCTGGGGGGGGGCGGACGAGTGGACCATTCCGACACAGATCCCTGTCGCTCGAGGGGTTCTCCCTAACTCATACAGCGGCAGCAGAGCTTTAGCGGTGAGTAATGTATTACACAATGGCGATTAAGATTACCACTTTAAACGTCAAGGGTCTAAACGCCCCTAAAAAGAGACGTCGAATGTTTAGGGCCCTGAAAAGGATGAACTCGGACGTTGTTTACCTTCAGGAAACCCACCTCCCTAAACAGGCTACTTTCCGATTACGTGACCATGTCTACACGGGCTCCTTTGAGGCCAGGTCGCATCGTAAACGGAACGGTGTCGCTATAGTTATCAAACGCGCTTGCCCCTTCCAACTGTCAGCCCAAGATGCGGACCCGGGGGGACGATACATTATAGTTACCGGAACTCTCCATTCCCACGTTGTACACCTGATCAACATCTATGCCCCGAACCAGCCAGATACTGGGTTTTGGTCTACACTGCGTGATAAGGTCGCCGCGCTACCGCATGGCATGGTCCTTATGGGAGGCGATTTTAATGCCACACCATGTCCGGCGATAGATAGGAGTTCCAGGGCTGGAGGCCCGAGATCGCAGGGACGCGGGGGACAGGACCGCCTTCTTTTTTTTTTTTTAAATTCTTTATTTTGGTTGTGCACAGATTGAATAAACAGCCGGTGTGTGCCACAACAGCGACATCCGGTAGAGTAGGTAAACAGTGGTATAACATTTTATGGCATTAGATATACAGGCACATTTTTTATATTATTTGAAAACAGTAGTGCAGGATCACGATTGATTTTAACTATGATAACATATTACACATGTCATGGAAAAACCGATACAGAAGTAATATATGCTGGGAACATGACTTGTGCTTGAGTGTACATAGAGTATTAAATAATAATAATAAGGGAAAATTAACTGGACAACGATATTCATGACTAGCGCATATGTGTTAATGATTAGGGCAACTGAATATTGGATCGCTGGAGTCAGGCACAGTGTTAAGAGGACATACAGACAGGTCTAACCACAGGCTGAGTGAACCTATTGTGACATACTGAGTTAGTTGCAGTGTGGTTCAGGCTAAGACGAGTCGTCTATAGAACATTCTACAGTGTAAAACAATATACTTGTCGCTACGAACACAAGATTACCTCGCTAGTTATATGAGCAGGCTGGAACATTTCTAGGATAACATACAAGGCAAGATATATTTCTGCAAGGACTTAGGGACATGGTTGGTCTAACTGCTGAGTGTGTGTTAATTGTTGAGGTGCTAGCTAGACTGGATTCTGCTGAGCTACTTGGGCCTCTACTGTGTGCCTCCCTACCAAGTGCAGCCCCTTATGCATATTTTAACTACGTGTTGGTTACTTGAAAGGTGATAATGTTGGTGGTACACATAGGCAATAACCTTACAACATGTGATTTAGTATGTTGGCAGGCATGTCAGCAGGGTCAATGCAAAGGACATTGCTAGAATGGTAATTGCGGTCAGAGTATGCAAATCCAGAACAAGTGAGGGGTTTTTCCTCTAATGTGCCTCTGAATGTCTGTCGTTTGGTGTGGGTACCGCAAGTGTCCTTTGCGTGGTGCAGGCATTTCTGTAGGCTGCTCAGCCGATGCCCTGTGATGGGAGGCGGCAGGGGTACAAGTGCCATATGTCCTCGCCTGCTAGCGCTGCAGAGGTTAAAATCCTGAGTTGCTTGTCCCACCGGACCCGTTCTGGGACCCGTGCGTGGTCGTCACTGCTCCGGTCCGTCTCGCCGCCGCGAGCGGGAGCTCTGGAGATGGTGTGTGCCGCTTGGAGAGGAGGTTTCTTCTGTTGTGGTCTTGGAACGTGTCCCAGGGTCTTTTTCCTCTGGGCCATCCGCCCAGGATGCTTGAAGCCAGCTCTGGGCAGTTTTGGGCGTGAGCGGGTGCTCGGTGAGTTGGCTGTCTGTCTCCCCTGCTGCATAGCGACGGGGACCCTAGGTTTGCCGCTTGTCTGCTGGGGGGGGGCAGGAGGGTCAGAAGGTTTGTTCTCCCTCCTCTGCTCCCTGGAAGTCTGTGCTCCTCTGTCCTGCAGCATCCGCCAGAAATTGTCGAGCAGCTTGTCTAGCCGTTCCTCGAGTGTTGCTTGTGGGCCTTGTGTCGCCAGAGCAGGTGCATCCGCCGCCATCTTACTTTCAGCGGTGGAGCTGAAATGGCTGGAGTATACGGTGCCTCGCTTTGCCCAGGGGCAGTTGGTGGTGCCGGGATATCCCTCACCGGCAGGGGGGGAGAGGAGGGCTCGTGGGTGGTCCTCCGCTGCGGTAGCGTTTGCTTCCTGGGTGCTCCGAGCTGGGTGATCGGCCGCCTCACCCGCGCCCCCGCCTCCACCCAGGCCGCAAAACAGGCTGGTTGTCGCTGTAGTAGGCCCCGATGATTCAGCTCGCGTTCCCGGCGGCTCAGCGTGTTGTGAGTCGGCTCTTTGCGATCTCCCTTGCATCCCCTACCTGGGTGGTGCAATTTAGGGGGATCTTGTAGCTCGAGAGTCGGGTTTATTCAGTTTAACTTAGGGTTTCAGACGGGAGCTCGTGCTTCACGCGTCCAATCAGCTCCACAGCCAGGCTCCGCCCCCCAGGACCGCCTTCTTAAGAATTTTATAGCGGAAACGGGACTGGTGGATGCTTGGAGGGCACAACATCCTGTGGACAGAGATTATACGTTTTACTCTGCTCCCCATGGGACCTATTCTAGAATAGACCTATTTCTGATAAATGCAGCAAGCCTCCCCAGACTCTCGAGATCAGAGGTTGGGAATATTTCCTGGTCTGATCATGCTGACGTATCTATAGTCTTAGGGAATCTTTGCACGGCGAGCCCATGGTCCTGGAGACTGAATTCGTCGCTGCTGAGAGATGAGTCGGTTCTGGACAGCATTCGGAAGGCTATTACGGATTACTTTCAGGTCAACACCACACCGGACGTAAGCATCGCCACAATCTGGGCTGCTCATAAGGCGGTCATAAGGGGGGAATTGATTAAACTGGCCACAAGAAAGAAACGATTGAAACACCTTCACCTGGAAACCCTGCTCAAACGACTGAGGAACCTTGAGCAGCAACACCAAGCTACCCCGGACGCTGAGATCCTCGGTAGATTGGAAGCAGTCAGGCGGGAAATACGCACACTTCTGCTAGATGACACAGCTAGGGCCATGACATGGTCCAAACGGACCTATTTTGATAAAGCTAATAAAATGGATACGCTATTGGCCAGGACTCTACAGCCCAGGCTACAACGGCCTCACATTACGGCCATCAGACACCCGGATGGTACGACAAAAACGAAACCGACAGACATCGCAAAGGTATTTGAAGAATACTACAAACAATTGTATAATCACTCACCGTATGAACACTCGTTGGGAGGCCAGGAGGACCAAGGCATATCACGATATCTAGCCGAATTAGGCTTGACCAAATTGTCAAGGGACGCTGCCGGGAACCTAGCGGCGGAAATCAGTATTGAGGAGGTAGACAAGGCCATATCGAACCTTAAGGGGAACAAGGCACCTGGTCCTGATGGATATGATGGATCGTATTACAAAGCCTTTCGGGAGGAGCTAGCGCCTCACCTGGCGACGCTGTTCAACTCCTTAAGACAGGGAGGACGATTAGGCCCTGACATGTCATTAGCTACGATCGTATTACTACCCAAACCAGATAAGGATGCACATCTACCTGAAAACTACAGGCCTATATCATTGATCAATCACGATGTAAAGATCTTGGCCAAGATACAGGCGGACAGACTGAACCCACTTCTGACTACCCTTATCCATCCCGATCAAGTTGGGTTCATACAAGGCCGACAACTGTTCGAAAACACCAGGCGAACGGTTGATTTGATCTGGAAACGAGTAGCGACGAGTACACCCTCCCTGATAATATCTATTGACGCCGAGAAGGCTTTCGACAGGGTCAAATGGAATTTCCTATTTGCGGTGCTGTCGCACCTGGGATTTCCGGACGAGTTCCTGCAAGTCACGAGGGCAATGTACCATAACGTGAGGGCTCAGATACAGATCTCGGGGGCCCCGCTTACTCCGTTTCGTCTACACAACGGAACCAGGCAGGGGTGCCCTCTCTCCCCCCTCCTCTTCGTGCTGGCCTTAGAGCCTCTTCTGCAGGCGATCCGCAGGCATCCGAACATTCATGGAGTAGAAGTCGGGGGGGAGGAATTCACCGTATCCGCCTACGCGGACGATGTCCTCCTCACAGTTACGAACCCGCTCGAGTCAATGACAGCATTACAGAGAGTTATAAGAGAATACGGGGATTTATCCGGATACAAAGCAAACATTCGGAAATCCAGCGCGATGCCGGTAGGTATGGTGTCAGAAGACGTTGCTCTGATACAGAATACTCACCACTTAAGAATGGAACCGCACTCCCTCAAATACCTGGGAGTTTACTTAACGGCAGATCCGAACCGACTGTACTCTAGCAATTACGAACCCATGCTACGGACTTTGATGAGTGATATGGACAAATGGACCGATAAATCTATCTCTTGGCTGGGTCGTATTCACTCCGCCAAGATGAACGTCCTCCCGCATTTACTTTTCCTGTTTCAAGCCCTTCCCATCCGCGTCACGAAATCTCAATTACAGCCGCTGCAAAGGGCGATCTGTAACTTTGTGTGGCACAATAAGCGGCATAGAATAGCCAGACAAATCTTGTATAGGCGCAAAGATAGAGGGGGATTGGGGCTACCAAATTTGTATTATTACTATTTGGCGGCCCAATTGGCCCAGGTGATTATGTGGCATTCCCCTGTGGGAGAAAGGAGATGGGTAGAAATAGAATCTTTGATGGTCGGTCTCGATGTCCCCCAGTTCACAATGTGGGTCCCGAAAGAACAGAGGCCCATGATCAGAGCGACCTGCCCGGCCATCCTTAATTCTCTAAGATTATGGGATGTGAACTGCACCAAGTTCAGACTCACCTCATCCCCTTCCCCTTTGACTCCGATACTTAGGAATCGAGCATTTCCACCTGGTATGGCCCCAAGGAATTTTCGCAATGTAGAAAAAAACGGGGTTCAACGATATTACCAACTTTACCGAGAGGGGGATGTGATCCCTTTTCAAGACCTCCAACAAAACACCCACCTGACTCCAGCAGATTATTTTCGATACCTCCAAATAAGGGACTTTGCTAGGAGACCAGATGTTCTAGCGGCGGCCAGGGGACAGGTTACCTTCTACGAGAGAATATGTAGAGATGCGTCTGCCCCCAAGGGGACGATCACCCTCCTATACGCTCATCTTAGTACGGAAACTAAAGAATGGGGTAGACTGACGTACATTGACAGATGGGAACAGGAATTAGGGGAAGAACTAGAAGGTGTCGAATGGCGGGAAATCTGGGAAGCAACCAAGAGCGCCTCCATATGCGTCACACAACAAGAGCAGGCATGGAAAACCATGCTTAGATGGTATACTACCCCGGCCATTTTGCACAAAATGCACAAACTAGATTCCGACGATTGCTGGAGGAGCTGCGGTCTCCGAGGTACGTATCTTCATATGTGGTGGGAATGCCCAACGCTCCGAGGTTTTTGGAGGGCAGTTGAAAATCTACTGAGGCAGACATTCGGCAGGCCCCTCCCCTTAGACCCATGGATTTACTTGTTAAATAGAACTATAGAGGGATGGTCGAGGAGGGAACAGAAATTAGTGCGGACAATCACCTTGAGTGCGCGTAGAACTATAGCGGCGGCTTGGTTAACACCTGGAGGACCGGAGTTCGGGGGGGTGATCTCTAGGATAAAGGAAAGCAGGATTATGGAAGATCTTACTGCTAGGATGAGAGGAACCATAGCGGCCTTCTGAAAAGTTTGGGAACCATGGGACAATAGTGCCCTGGGCAATGGGGATACTTGAGGAGATGATATCACGATCACTGATTGGGGGGTCCCTATCTCGCTCGCCCTCCCTTACCCCCCCCCCTCTTTTTCCCTAGTACCTTCTTACTACTCTTTCTTCTTTCCTTTTCTCTTCTCTTTATATTTCTCAGTAACCCTTGAGATATAAGGGTGTTCCCTTGTATCCTGTCTTTTTACTTGTACTGTCTCAGTTTTTATGGATATAGTTCCTGTCTAACACAGACATGTGTTCTGATGGAGAGTTGGGGATCCCTGGGGCTCATCCTACTTTGGATAGTCTTTGGGCTATTGCTCGGGGTACAGAACCTGTCTAGTAGTAAAAGTGGAGAGGCGGTTGGTCTGAAACTCCGGAGATGGATAATCTGTAGAACCGATATATATTTTGAGCTCTGGAAGAGGTTGTCTTACATTGTATACCACTGCACACGATTTATTATAAAGCTCTTCCTTGATATGCCTCTCCTATTTCACTATAAGGAACCCAATTGCTGTTACTTAAGAATTGAAAACCCTCGATGGGGGGCAAGTGATAAAGAATGCATAAAGTGAATTGTGATATGTGCTAAAGGAGTTATATTTGTATTTAAACGTATGTTCCTGTATATTTTGGCTTCTGCGCAAGCCCATAATTTGTGTTAACTCTTGACTTCCCTATCGTGTGCAAAAATAAAGAATTAAAAAAAAAAAAAGAAAATGGGACTTCATAAGAAAAGAGTCAAGGTAAATAATCTGTGGACCGATGCTCCAACACCTTGGGGATGGCCAGATAAAGTACCATCCTTTCCCCGGGCGAAGGAACCATCAAAGCTACCTGCCTTGATTCCTACAGAACCTCTCTTGCCAAGTGGAGGAGAGGCAGTTAGCTTGCCAGGGACATTTGGGGAGGAATTGGACAAAAGCTTTAAAAAGCTTGGTGATATTAGCAAGCATGTGCAATACTTGTTGGAAAGGAAGGAGGCTAGTGGGGAAAGGAAAGTGAGTTCATTGTACCCCAATTTAGAGGAATTTGCACACAAAAAAATTGCCTAACCTGAGAGACCTGGATTTGATAGACCTAGATGATGGGGATTGACTAGTGTGGCAGGCTCCAGTGATTGACTTTTCAGTCAAAATGGAAGTGGTACATACAGGATAGAGCTAAAACAGGAAATAGTGGTACGGCTGTACTACATGAGAAAATTGCACATGCGCCGATACAAGAACCTGGTTATCTGTCAGAAGCAGACAAGCCAGGGGAATCTCCAGTAGAGTGGGGAAAGTCTTTTGCGTAACTAACACAAGATCAAGCAAAGCATGCTTGGTTTACTGTTGGTTCAGCAAAATACATTGGTAATGAAGGACAATGGAAAGCAGTGTCCAGAAACCAAGAAAATCAACAGGAACAGGAAAAAGTAGCCAATATGCAGAATTATATGCAGTGTTTCAGGCTCAGAAACAAGAGATGCCTGGAAGCTGTCATATGTACACAGATTCCTGGTCGGTTGCCAATGGACTGGCTACATGGTTGCCTACGTGGCAGTCACATCAGTTCATGATTCATACAAAGGAAGTCTGGGGAAAAGATTTGTGGTAGCAGATATGGGAGATAGCACATCAAAATGAGGTAACAGTCTTTCATGTTGATGCTCACTGCAATACTGACTCATTGGATTGTCTGTTTAACTCTGTTGCAGACGGGAAACCCGAGATCTCAGAGGCGTCCAGTGAAAATTCTAACTCACTCTTGGGATTGGCTAATTGGGCCCATCAGAAATGTGGACATTTGGGAGACAATGACCTATATTAAGTTACCAAACAAATCACTTGCTTTGCATATTTGAAATTTCAGCGCTTAGTGAATAATCCCCCTATTAGTAAAGAGGGTCTTTGGAAATAAGAAACAGTGAAAAAATATATGTAACACTGTAAACCATATAAAACTATAAATAAGTGAGGAATAAGTTAACGGACAAACAAGAATAAAAATTATGAATTCTAGTTGAAATAAACCAACTAATATAAAATCCAGAATCAAAAGTGGAAAAATACCACTCCAAAAAATCCAAAGTACGGTGAAGAGGAAGATATAAGTCCTGCACCAAAATCCTAATGTATGATAGAAAGTAGGGGTCCAGATATGCGAAAATACCTTAGATAAAAGGGAAACAGAAACGGTATATAGTGTAAAACCGTAACACAATTTATTCAAGTATAAAATCCCCCCCCTACATAAATACTCTTACACGAGAAAAAGAGATACTCATCGTGTTGCAGACTGCTTTTATGTCCAGTAGTTAGTTCGAGTCAAGCTGTGAATCCTCCAAGAAGACAGGAACTGCCCGGTGCACTCGGGAAAAAAATGTCTTAGTTGTTAGTCGGGGAAACAGCGGACTTGCGGCAAATGCGGCTCAAGTGGGTAGCCGATGGAACAGAGAGTGCTGCAGATGAAGTCTCAGTAGACACCTGATCAACGCGTTTCGCCCCTACTACGGGGGCTTTTTCAAGATCACTTGCTTTGTTAACATTAGAATCTATAACGCCCTTTGGCTGCCGCATACTATATACATATGTAAGCTTTAATATTTCTTCAGAAGAACTTACCCAATATTGAGTAAGTTATGCAAACTAACAGAGCAATAAGCGCACATACACTATTATAGAGGATAGTGATGCAACATACTACTGCACTAACAGCACCTCTGAAACTTTTCACCTAATAAAAAGAATTGCGTAGTGTGTTTTTATTTTTTATTATACTTTGCATTTATCTGTGCTATAAAATTACAATTTACTGCACTCAAATAATGGCTAGAGTAAAAATGTAATACTGGTATTGTACTAGAAGAGCTTAATTAGGATTGTTAAGCGAGAAGAGGTATGTCCTAAGGCTTAAGCTACAGGTTTATCCTGTTTAAAATTGGCTAACTTAGGTGACCCTCGACTCGGAGAGCTTTATTGCTTCAATCGGTTCCAGGTGTGAATGGAGCAAAATGGGAATCAGTGGGTAAATGGGCTTTCCCCCTGCTGATAACCTGAATGGTATGTGTAAATGTGTGAGGTTTTGCTCACGGAGTGATCAAGGGATGGAATGTGATAATAATATTCCATATTAATTAAGAATGATTGATCACTATTGAGCAAATCAAACTATTATAGATAGTCACCACGAAGATTGGTAAGTCACCTTGTTTTTTTTCAATTCTTTATTTTTGTGGTGGAAAAATGCCCACCGGTTTTGATGGTAGCTTACAAACATTCGTTACAAGAGGATAAGAGTAATACAAATCAAACAATACAGTAATTAATTATAAACAGGAGTCTCTCTTAGTTGGACATGTTAGCTTCTCTGGTGCATTCAGTGACAGGTACGGGGAGGAAACAGTGATAACACATATCTGTATATTACATCAGCCGCTTGTGCGGACTTAGGGTGTGCAGTGCACTTTAGCTCTTTGGCGTTCCGTTTGGGTTCGAGGGTATCGGTTTGGCTTCTCAGTTTAGCGGCTCTAGCGGGCTACCATTGTACACTACCATTTAACTCACTTTCTGCTCATGAGGGCTTAGGGTTAATTCAGGTAATATGTCTTGCCCGCTGGTAAGCTGGACTTAGGCTGAGCAGTTTGGTGTATTAGGCTATCAGCCACTTGGGGTTTTTGAGTATTTGGGTTAACTTGCTGGCAGCTTAAGCGGACCCAAAGCGGTCCGTGCTGAACCGTGCACAGTTTAACAAGGAGAAGGAAAATAAACATGTTTTACGTGTCAGCTAAAGTTAAAACATAAAATAAGATACATACTTGTTAGGCATAGCTTTGACATGGTGTATGCAATAATTGCACAATTGTAAACTTAAGTCAAGTTGAACAATAGCCAGGGTGGGCAATATATCCTTGTGGGGTCATGTGGTTAGTTGACATAATAATGAGCCCCTTCTTCCCGATCTATTTTACTATCTGAGGCTAAATAATAGCTATACAAAGCTGAGAAAAGTTAGTCATTTGGTATGCACGCGGTATTTGGCACTGACATATACAGCCTCTCTGGGTTTTTGTGATAATACAAAATTTAAACGTTTTAAGCAATCATATCTGAATGTACAACAAATGATATTGCTATCAGCTCATCCAAATATGTAAAAGGTAAGAATAATAGATGTTGTAGAGACGGGCAGCTATGACCTAATCATGGCCTATGTGTGGACACTAATGGATACATGCGGCTATCTGATGAGGGCCATTGGCCTGCTTCCACCTGGGGATCACAGACACATCGCTATAGACCTAGCTGCTGGCAGTGCATTGATCTCTGAAGTGATATTGCAAAACAAGCTTATTTACAGCAAAGCAAAGCGAACAGTAAGAGGTGTCTAGGAAATTTCATCTCTAGTAGAGAAATCTTTAGTTAGCTGGTTGACCGTGGAGCCTCGGTTAAGCGCTGCTCCGCGGGCCTGCATGTGCTGCTTCGTGCCAGGTCTGGGTGAGCAGTTTTAAACTCACATTGCTGTGAAGATTGACTTTAACCTCTATGTACTATACTGCATGTGATGCATGTTATATGACAAAAGTGAATATTTTAGTGCGAACTCTTCAGAGCCTGCCCGTAGTATATAGACAATGAAAGTAGAAATGATAGCCATAAAGTACAAATTAAACGATCCCTAAACATTCATCCCAGCTCAGCACCAACAGGCAAGTCTTGATGTAGAATTTGTAGTGCTAAATTATCACAGTAGGGAATACGTGCTTAACTTATCTGCGGTGCCGGCAAGTGATGTGATATTATAAGAGCCGAGGGGCTAAGCTGTAAGATAAATGGGAGTAGGCTGTAGTTATTTGTTGCAGTTCAAGCAAGTGTTCAGTGGTACTTTAGTACTGAATGGTGGGTAGCCTGGGTTGTCTGCTGCTAGGTTAAGGGGAGTTCTGGTCCCTGTCTTGGGTCTAAACAGCAATTATGGCTCACTGTTTGTCGTCTGGAGTCCTTTGGAGGGTTCTGTGGGCGAAGTGGTTGCTGGCCTCCCTTAGGTTTATTATTATTATTGCCATTTATATAGCGCCAACAGATTCCGTAGCGCTTTACAATATTTTGAGAGGGGGGGATGTAACAATAAATAAGACAATTACAAGAAAACTTACAGGAATAATAGGTTGAAGAGGACCCTGCTCAAATGAGCTTACAGTCTATAGGAGGTGGGGTATTAGAAACATTAGGATAGGAAATATCAAGTAGGAGTGAAGCAGAGCTGGAGGAGAGAGCAAAGCACTATCCCATAGGAGAGCAAGAGACAGGTATGTAAGGGAGAGATTACTCTGGGAGGCCATACGCTTTCCTGAAGAGATGGGATTTAAGGCCCTTCTTAAATGATTGAAGACTAGGGGAGAGTCTGATGGCAGTAGACAAGTTATTCCATAGGAGAGGAGCCGCCCGTGAGAGGTCCTGCAAGCGTGAGTTGGCCGTACGGGTGCGAGCAGCAGTCAGGAGGTGGTCGCGGGCAGAGCGGAGGGTACGAGGAGGGGCATACCTCTGGATCAGTGAAGAGATATAAGAGGGGCTGGAATTGTTCAGTGCTTTAAATGTATGGGTTAGCACTTTGAATTGACTCCTATAGGATACAGGGAGCCAATGTAAGGACTGGCAGAGGGGCGAGGTGTGAGAGGACCGACTGGATAGGAAAATCAGTCTAGCTGCAGCATTCATTACAGACTGTAGCGGGGCAGTACGACTTTTGGGGAGACCAATCAGGAGAGGGTTACAGTAATCCATGCGGGTAGCATCTTGCGTAAGAAAGGGGCGGATGCGGGCTATGTTTTTGAGTTGGAACCTACAGGACTTGGCAACAAACTGGATGTGAGACTCAAAAGTGAGACCAGAGTCAAGTATGACGCTGTCAGGATCGGGTCAGGGATCCAACACGCAGAGTACAAAGAGTAGCAGATACGTATACCGGTCCTTAGAATGGCCGGACTTAACGTATAACTACGATAGAATGGTCAGAGACAAGCCGAGGTCGAGGGAACGAGAAGACAGGTAAGCGAGAGACAAGCCGGGTCAAGGATAACAGAAAGACAGGAGAGTAAATATCAAAGCCGGGTCGGAACCAAAAGACAAGAGAATAACAAAGCACTGTGTGACTAGGCGGACTAGAACCACGACAGGGCAATGAGTGAATGAGATAGCCACTGTTAAGTATGCTGGTTAGGGAGAGAAGACACGCCTCCGGCGAGTCCTGATTCGTCTCCACTGATTTGAGTGACAGGGTGTTCCGGGTTGGCGTCATGACGTCGGCCTCTGAGCCTCCTGCTATAAAAGGAAGTGGCTCCCTCGCGGCCGGCGTTTGCAAGACCGGGTGAACCGCGAGGAACCGAGGAGACATGCCGTCCGGACGGATAAACTTCTAAGTCTCTACCTCTCTTAGAGGTAGAGGCTTCAGGTACCCTGACAGTACCCCCCCTCTCAGATACGCCCACCGGGCGGAAGGAGCCGGGGCGAGATGGAAAGCGAGAGTGAAATGCCCTGCGAAGGTGAGGAGCATGAACATCCTCTTGTGGTACCCAACTCCTCTCCTCAGGACCATAACCCCTCCAGTTAACCAAATATTGTACTCTCCCCCGGGAGACACGAGAATCAATAATGGAGTTAACCTCATACTCCTCCTGACCCTCCACCTGAACAGGGCGCGGAGGGGCGATTGTGGAGGAGAATCTGTTACAGATTAGAGGTTTCAGCAATGACACGTGAAAGGAGTTTGGGATGCGTAAAGCGGCTGGGAGAGCTAGACGATACGCCACTGGATTAATTCGAGTCAAGATCCTGTAGGGACCAATATAACGAGGAGCGAATTTCATGGAAGGAACTTTAAGGCGAATATTCCTAGTACTCAACCAAACTCTATCGCCTGGAACAAAATTCGGAGCCGCCCTTCTACGTTTGTCAGCATGTTTCTTAACCAGCATAGAATTGTGTAGAAGAATCTGCCGAGTCTGATCCCACAACTTCCTCAAATTGGCCACATGGACATCAACCGACGGCACTCCTTGGGAAGGAGAAACCGAGGGAAGAATAGATGGGTGAAAGCCATAGTTCATGAAGAAGGGGCTTGAATGCGTAGAGTCACAAACGAGATTGTTGTGCGCAAACTCCGCCCAAGGAATCAAACCGACCCAATCGTCCTGGTGTTCGGAAACAAAACAACGTAGGTATTGCTCAATCTTCTGGTTGGTACGCTCGGCAGCTCCGTTAGACTGAGGATGATAGGCGGAGGAAAAATTCAATTTGATGCCTAATTGAGAACAGAATGATCTCCAGAAGCGTGAAACAAATTGGGAACCTCTATCAGAAGTGATCTCCGAGGGAATCCCATGCAAGCGAAAAATTTCTTTAGCAAAGATTTCCGCCAATTCAGGAGAAGTCGGGAGTTTAGGCAACGGTACGAAATGTGCCATCTTGGTAAACCTATCGACTACGGTGAGGATAACAGTGTGCTTTTTAGAAACAGGCAAATCCACAATAAAGTCCATTGCCACACAGGACCAAGGTTTGCCAGGAATTTCCAGAGGCTGCAGGAGACCACAAGGAAGCGAATGCGGTAATTTAGTTTTAGTACAGACCACACAAACTCCGATAAAATCCTTAATATCCTTCCGTAGCGAAGGCCACCAGAAATCTTTGGAGATCAAAGAATACGTCTTGCGAACACCCGGATGACCGGCCACCTTACTCTCGTGAAGACACTGTAAGAGCTCCAATTGGAGTTCAGGAGGAACGAAAAGTCTGGAAGCCGGAGTCAGTCTAGGTGCCAGATGCTGCAAGCTCCTTATCTGATCAAGTAGCGGAGAATGGACTTTGAGAGTAGTGTTAGCAATAATGTTACACTTGGGTACTATAGAGGACAAAACCGGCTCAGATACGGCAGCAGGTTCATACTGGCGAGATAAGGCGTCGGCTTTAGAATTCTTAGAACCTGGCCTATATGTGAGTACGTAGTTGAAGTGAGTGAGAAATATGGACCAACGAGCCTGTCTAGATGATAGTCGTTTAGCCTCTCCAATATAGGATAAGTTTTTATGATCTGTCAAAATAGTAACAGGATGCAAAGTACCCTCCAATAAATGTCTCCACTCCTTCAAGGCCATTATAACCACTAGTAGTTCCCTGTCACCAATGTCATATCTGCTTTCAGTACCTGACAACTTTTTGGAAAAGTATCCACAAGGATGTAATGGTTTATCTACACCCAACCTTTGGGACAGAACAGCACCTATACCTGTCTCAGAAGCGTCAACTTCGAGTAGGAAAGGTAGTGTAGTATCAGGGTGAACTAAAATTGGTGCGGAAGCAAACAGCTCCTTGAGTGTCTTAAAAGCCAGAAGTGCTTCAGTAGACCAATTCTTAGTGTCAGCCCCTTGTTTGGTCATATTGGTGATAGGAGCAATGATAGAGGAGTATCCCTTAATGAAACGTCTGTAGTAATTGGAGAAACCAATAAATCTCTGGATAGCCTTGAGACCCTTAGGTAAAGGCCAATCTAATATGGATTGGAGCTTCTCCGGGTCCATTTTAAACCCTTCCCCAGAAATCACATAACCAAGAAAGGTAGTTTGTGATTGGTCAAAGCTGCATTTCTCTAGTTTGCAGTATAAGCCATGCTGAAGGAGTTTGTGTAAAACCCTTCTGACTTGTCCGTGGTGAGTCTCAATATCCCTGGAATGTATAAGTATATCATCAAGGTATACAATCACACAGTCATCTTGAAACTCCCTAAGAACCTCATTAATAAGGTCCTGAAATACCGCCGGGGCATTGCAGAGACCAAAAGGCATTACAGTATACTCATAGTGCCCATATCGAGTATTGAATGCAGTTTTCCACTCGTCACCGTCGTGAATTCTCACCAAATTATAAGCACCTCTAAGGTCTAACTTAGTGAAAATTTTAGAACTTTTTAATCGATCAAAAAGCTCGGTGATCAAGGGAATCGGATATACATTTCTGATGGTTATCTTGTTAAGACCTCGGTAGTCAATGCAGGGTCTTAAAGAACCATCCTTCTTTTTAACAAAAAAAAATCCAGCCCCAGCAGGAGAGGAGGATCTTCTAATGAACCCCTTGTCTAGGTTCTCACGAATATACTCCTCTAGAACTAAGTTTTCATTCGTAGACAAAGGATATACATGACCCCTGGGGGGCATGGTACCAGAAAGTAAATTAATTTTGCAATCAAAAGGCCTATGTGGTGGTAAGGTATCAGCCTTTCCTTTGTCAAATACTGCCTTTAAATCTTGATACAGGGACGGTATCTGTACCTTGGTAGAGTCGGTAGCGTTATTAAGTGAGTTGACACTACAAAGAGGTGACACTTTCTTTAAACAATTCTCTTGACAATCCTGACCCCACGAAACTATCTCCCCTGATCTCCAATCTATAACGGGGTTATGTCTCTTAAGCCAGGAGTATCCCAGGACTATGGGAACAGAAGGAGATGAAATGAGTAGTAGGGATATTTCCTCCTTGTGTAGAATACCAGTAGTTAAGTAAAGAGGTATGGTCTCCCGGAAAATCACAGGCTCAACTAAAGGTCTACCATCAATGGCTTCAACAGCCAAGGGTGTCTTCCTTAACTGGGATGGGATAGTGTGTTTGGTGAGAAACTCTTGGTCGATAAAACTCTCAGCAGCGCCGGAGTCTATCAATGCCATAGTCTCTAAAGTTCCCTTCTCCCAAGTTAAAGAGACCGGTAATAGGAGTCTATGTTCTTTGTAGTTATGAGTAGAGGACAAAATCGAAACACCCAAGGTCTGTCCTCTAGAGAAACTTAGGTGCGAGCGTTTCCCGGACGACTGGGACAGCTCAAACGTACATGACCTCTGGCCCCACAATACATACACAGTCCCTCCCTTCTCCTGTACTGTCTCTCCTCCTCTGATAGACGAGTAAGGCCTAACTGCATAGGTTCTGAAATCTGTGGATTTTTGGTTTCAGAAATTTGAAATGATGGTGCTAGTGTAAAGGAAGATTTACCGGTTCTATCACGAGTATTTTGTCTCTCCCTTAGACGTTCGTCAATACGAGAGATAAAGGAAATTAAGTCCTCCAGATTCTCGGGAAGCTCTCTTGTCGCTACCTCATCAAGTATTACATCAGATAATCCATTTAAGAATACGTCTATATAGGCCTGTTCATTCCATTTTACCTCTGCCGCCAAAGACCTGAACTCTAGTGCGTAATCCACAAGTGTTTGGTTGTCTTGTCTAAGGCGCAACAGTAATCTGGCTGCATTGACCCTCCTGCCAGGGGGATCAAAAGTTCTTTTAAAAGCAGCTACAAAGGCATTATAGTTATAGACTAATGGATTATCATTCTCCCACAACGGATTAGCCCATCTCAGAGCTTTCTCAATGAGTAAGGTAATAATAAATCCCACTTTTGCCCTATCAGTAGGGTATGAACGAGGCTGTAGTTCGAAATGAATACTAATCTGGTTCAAAAAGCCACGACACCTTTCAGGGGAACCAGCATAACGTACAGGTGGGGTAACTCGGGAAGAAGCACCTACAGTAGCTACCTCTAGCCCTGAACCCACAGAAGAAGCAGACATATTACGCATCTCTTCAGGTGGATTAATAGGACGAGACAGCAGCGCCTGTAGTGCTAGAGCCATCTGATCCATCCTATGATCCATGGCGTCAAACCTAGGATCAGGAGAACCAAGCTGACAATTTGTACCTGCAGGATCCATGGCCCTGTCGTAATGTCAGGATCGGGTCAGGGATCCAACACGCAGAGTACAAAGAGTAGCAGATACGTATACCGGTCCTTAGAATGGCCGGACTTAACGTATAACTACGATAGAATGGTCAGAGACAAGCCGAGGTCGAGGGAACGAGAAGACAGGTAAGCGAGAGACAAGCCGGGTCAAGGATAACAGAAAGACAGGAGAGTAAATATCAAAGCCGGGTCGGAACCAAAAGACAAGAGAATAACAAAGCACTGTGTGACTAGGCGGACTAGAACCACGACAGGGCAATGAGTGAATGAGATAGCCACTGTTAAGTATGCTGGTTAGGGAGAGAAGACACGCCTCCGGCGAGTCCTGATTCGTCTCCACTGATTTGAGTGACAGGGTGTTCCGGGTTGGCGTCATGACGTCGGCCTCTGAGCCTCCTGCTATAAAAGGAAGTGGCTCCCTCGCGGCCGGCGTTTGCAAGACCGGGTGAACCGCGAGGAACCGAGGAGACATGCCGTCCGGACGGATAAACTTCTAAGTCTCTACCTCTCTTAGAGGTAGAGGCTTCAGGTACCCTGACAGACGCCAAGACAGCGCGCTTGTAGGGATGGACTTATATGGATATCACTGACTTGAAGGGAGAGTGAGAGAGGAGGATCAGTATTAGGAGGAGGAAAGACAAGGAGTTCAGTTTTAGAGAGGTTAAGTTTGAGAAAGCGTGACGACATCCAGTCAGAGATGGAAGAGAGGCAAGCAGTGACACGTTGCAGGACGGCCGGGGAGAGGTCCGGTGAGGAGAGGTATATCTGAGTGTCATCAGCGTACAGGTGGTAGTTGAATCCAAAAGAGGCAATAAGTTTTCCAAGAGAGGCAGTATAAAGAGAAAATAGAAGGGGACCAAGGACAGAGCCTTGGGGAACTCCAACCGAGACAGGGCGAGGGGAGGAGGTATCCTTGGAAAAGGAGACACTAAATGAGCGTTGGGAGAGATAGGAGGAAAACCAAGAGAGGACAGAGTCACAGAGACCGAGTGATTGAAGAGTTTGAAGGAGGAGAGAATGATCAACTGTGTCAAAGGCAGCAGAGAGGTCAAGGAGAATTAATATGGAGTAGTGACCTTTGGATTTAGCGGAGATTAGGTCATTAGTCACTTTGATAAGAGCGGTCTCAGTAGAGTGAAGAGGGCGGAAGCCAGACTGAAGAGGGTCAAGGATAGAGTTGGAATTAAGGAAGTGAGACACACGGGTAAAGACAAGTCTTTCCAAAAGCTTTGATGAGTAAGGGAGCAGGGATATGGGACGATAGTTAGAGGGGGAGGACGGGTCAAGAGATGTTTTTTTCAGGATAGGTATTACAGTGGCATGTTTAAGGTCAGCAGGAACAGTGCCAGAAGAGAGAGAGCAGTTAAAGATGTGTGTTAGGATAGGCACAAGACAAGGGGAGAGAGATCTGATGAGGTGAGATGGGACAGGATCAAGTGGGCAAGTGGTGGGGCGAGAGGAATGGAGAAGTGCAGCCACCTCTTGTTCAGTAGCTGGGGAGAAAGTCTGAAGGGTAGGGAAAGCATGATTTATGTGTGGTTGAGAAAGAGAACGTCAAGGAGGGGAGAATGGTTTCCTTAGCTGTTCAATCTTGTCAGTAAAGTAAAGTAAGGTTTGGGTTGTTGTTCACGTGTCCTTGGGGTTACCCCCTCTGTTGGAGTCCCCTGTGTGTCCGAGGCCCCTAGTTGGGTGTCCGGGAGCTTCAGTGCAGCCAAGAATGTTGTAGGGTCCTCTCCCGACGATACGGTGAGCACTTCATCTCCGCGGGTCACCACCAGGGTTCCAAATACTCCCCATCTGTATCTTACACCATTTTCTCTCAGTTGCCTGGTAACAACCTGCAGCTTGCGTCGCTCTAGTAAAACCGAGAATGGTAAGTCGTCGAATATCCTAATATGGTGGTTTTCTAAAGTCACCTTGTTTTTATCTATATATTGTTTCTTTGTACACTGTACAATTGATTTTGAAAAAGACCCACTTGGGGTTGAAAGGTTGATCAGGACTTTGTGCATGTTTTTTTGGAGTCATTAAAATTTAACAAAGTGATTGAATAAACGTGGAGTGCACCCGTACTTTTGGTAATTTGTTTATAACACGGGTTTGCACCAAGGTATAAGAAATATATTTTGCTTAACAGGTGAATGCCAAGCTTTTTGAAAACCCCCTCGATGACCAGGAAGAGTTTCCACCAGTCTGGACTCTCTTTTTGGTCTATGTTTGCTTTTTGTTTTTATATCATAAACTTATATCCAGCACAAACATTTTGTGACCTGTGCTATGTTACAGATGGAGTATGAGGGGTTGAGGATGAAGATCCTCAACACAGTTGGCACAGTTGGGTTAGCATTTATTATTAAGGATGGACAGCATAGATGAAATGGACTACGTTCCCTGGAGCAGGCTAGATGTTAAATTGTTAACTTGTAAACTTTATATAACAAAAAAGTTTTTGATTTCTGAGAGCAAATGCAAATGTTATGGGCAAATGCAAATATTATATTTCTCAAACTGTGTACTTTGTCTTTAAGAGGTATTGCAAACTGACAAGGTGTTAGAAATGGAACATATTGTTTTTCATACATGTTCCTTTAAGCAATAACCTCTTGCTTACCTTCAGTGCATAATATCTTTAAGACATTTTGTCCCAGACGAAATACAATAACAATAATGCATAAACAAGCTTCAAGGCTATGCCACGACTCTTTCAGTGCATAATATACTGCGGTAACCCAAATAGATTAAGATAAACAGACTTTAAGATGCCATCTTGTCCTAAGTTAGGGAATTTCCCATGACGTGTGCACCCTTTCGTTTTAGTTATGGCCTTTTATTTTTGCCAAGTTAAGGGAGGTCCCTAGAATGAACAAAAACAAAAGAAGTGTTAACGTAGTTCATATATGAAAAAGTAACACTAAAATGAAGACACCTAGGGTATAAATAGGTGTACTTTTAAATATTAGAGAACACAGAGAGGAGAGATTTGGAGACAGACGCTGCTCAATCTTATAATGACAGAGAGGCTGACATGATGACATGTTCAGGAGGGTATGTTATTCTATTAATGATAATGCAAGCATATAGTTTAATCGTATAAACTCTGCTATAAATTATTGTAATGGATTTTATATGTCTATTTATATTTTTATTTAATAAAATATCTGAAAGACAAAATTTTCTTGCTTCCAAGACAACCCTTATTTTATATTGTATTCTCAATTATTTATATATTTGAAATAGAGCATTTATTATTAATGATGGACAGCATAGATGAAATGGACCACGTTCCCTGGAGCAGGCTAGATGTTAATATTGTTGGATAAGCTTTACAAATGATTTCATATTTTTGGATAAACTTTTAAATTAATTTAATATTCTGAAAAATATTTAAATGTGTCATCATTTGATATTTTTTTACTACATTGATGTGTTTTTATATATGATATTTTTGATATTTTAGCATTTAAAACAATTTATTAACATTGTATTCAAAAATATGAAATAATTTCAAAAGCTTATCCAACAACATTAAATTGAAACCATAGTGCGATAAGATAAAAATGTATTAAGTGCTCCTGAGATGGAATCTGGAGCCTTCTAGATTGTGGAACATCTGAACACTTCTAGACTTTGTACAAGATTCTGTCTGCATGAGGTTACATATGTGCATCCGTGGTGGTCCTGTCCCATGTTATGGTTATATGGCAATAGGCTTTCAACCACTTTAATTCACTCAAGACATTTACCTCCTCTCCAAACCATGCTTGGCCATTCTAAACAGCTTCTAGAAAGAGATTGTGTTTGTCCACGCTGATACATATGGTGATACATGGCTTGTATGCAGTACAATCTGTATAAATACATTTTAGAAAGTTGTCCTTTTCATCAGTTAATTTTCTGTAAAATGTGCTATATATACTCTATGCAGAAGTTGACAACACAGCTCATTCATACTACAGAACATTCAACATAGGTGGAGAATTTTGGATGAGCAAGTAATCAAATATATAATTTGGCTCTAGAGCAGCATTTATTTATGGCCTTTATTCTTCCTCCCTTTTTTTTTTTATCTATTCCGTCTCTTTTCTTGTAGTAGCTCAATGGTTCCTCACTTGTTTTGACAGGAACCCAAATTAGGTACATGACATTAGTTGGGTAATCCATTCTTTAATTGCAGTTTACTATATAACAAGTATCTAAAAAGGACTTTGCATTACACATACAAAGACAGCGCCCCTGCAGAAAACAATGCAACAAGTGCTGTTTACTGAGCCTAGTGAATATAAAATACTATAATCAAACTGTGGAGACCAAGTGGAATGTCTTGATGACTCATATGTAGGTCTTGAGTCTGGGGTTGTGTCTGCTCCTAGAACTATTCTCAACCTATCTGCACCTTTCACTCTCAGACACATCTTTATGACACCCCACTCACTGCTATTTATGGCACCCCACTCACCCCCTCTCCTTCTCTAACAACATCAGTTGTTTTAAGTGTTAAACTCAGCATTGCTTTAGATCTGAGGAATAGAGTAAAACTCTCAAAAGCTTGTCTTTATGTTAGTCCAATAAATGTTAGTCCAATAGAAAAGGTATCATTAGAGAGAGAGAGCCCTTGGGTGATACTGAGTATGTAATGTAAATAATAAATCCACCTTTGAATTACCTCTATTTGTTGCAGTTCCTCCAGATTTGCAGCTGCTGCTGTGAACTCGGCGCAGAACACGAACCATCAAAATATAATTTAAAAAATCAAGCACTCCAATCGGTTAAAGACATACTGACACAGATCTTCGGCAGGCCCCTACCTCTGGATCCTTGGATATATCTACTTAATAGGTCTGTAGACGGATGGACCAGAAGAGAACAGACATTAATACATAAGGTAACCCTATGTGCTCGCAGAGCAATTGCTACCGCATGGCTATCACCAGAGGGCAAAATAAGGGACTGCAGAATAATGGACAACTTGACGGCAAGGGTAAAAGGCTCAGTAGAGAAGTTCCAGAAACTGTGGGAACCTTGGGACAACTGTGTCCTAGGATCGAATAGAGACGGAGGAGGCTAGGCTGGTGGCCGATGACCCGGCGCGACGGGGATGGAAGCAGAGGCCTTGATCAGTAACCCGTGGGCCCCCCCCTCCTCCTCCCCTCTTCTCCTCCCCTCCCCTCTCCTCTCTTTTTTCTTCTTCTCTTCTAAATGCTACATCTTCCTCTTCTCTCGATACTCCTCTCTTCTTTTATACCTCTTTCCTCCTCTGGGGGCGACGCCCCCCTCTACATCCTAATCCTCTTTCCTTTCTCTCTTGTTCTTTTTTCTCTTCTATCTGGCCTGATTGAAGGGTTTGAAGGAACAGCAGAGCCTTATGGCTAACCCATTAGGCTATCACAGATCACTGACAAACCTGATATTAGGCTCATAAAGTTAAAACTTCCTCGATAGGGGGCAAACCATAAGAGGCCCGGGACCGGGCGAGAGTCGTGAATTCTGTTCTGTATTGTTCCGAATACTTATTGTTCTCTCATGATTCTGTACAATGAGATGGCTTCTGCGTAAGAACAACAGTTAAAGTATACTTGCTCTGCCTGACGAGTACAAATAAAGAATTAAAAAAAAAAAATCAAGCACTCCTACTATGTTCATTAGAATACCCAATACGCAATCTCAGTAGGAATTTAAGGAATAAATCATTCAGCACTGGCTGTAGTTTCATTTATGATAGGAATATAAAAATAAATTATAAGGATGTTAAAGCAGATGGAAGTTGTGGCAGAGTATTAAGTATCCATGTCTAATAAAGTCTTGTGTGCAAACAGCAGACAATTGTCATTCTCTCTCACCATCTAGTGGCCGGACAAGGTTAAGCAGAGATCGTTTAAAATTTGAAACAGACATTTATGTACATATTATTATTATTATTATTATTATTATTATTATTATTATTATTAATAATATTTATAAAGCACTAACACATTCTTCAGTGCTGTACAGTATGTGGACTAATAGACAATATACAGTAGGTATAATACTAAAAAGAGGAGCAGAACCAACTAAAAATAAAAAAAAAACTCTTTATTATCCCTTTAACGACCGCTGACGGTTCAGGACCGTCAGCGGTAAAACGTGCGTTTGGACCGCTGACGGTCCTGAACCGTCATAACGGTTTTGGGCAACTTACCTGATCGCCGTCGGTCCCACGGCGGCGATCAGCTCTCCTCCCGGTCCAGGGGGACTGCCTGTCTGCCCGGGCAGTCCCCCCTCGACAGATCAGGACCCCACGGCCATGTGATCACTCGATCACATGACCGCAATAGGTGTCTGTGTATCTGCCTGCAGGGGGACTGTCTGTGCTGACAGGCAGTCTCCCTGCAAGTGTAAAATCATAAAATAAAGTAAAAAAAACAAACAATCAGTGTAAAAAAATATATAATATGTATATATATATATGATATATATACATGTATTATATCTATATATACCTATATATAATATATGTATATATATCATATATATAATGTCATACTAAGTGTATTTTTTTATTTATATATACGTATATTAATATAAAAATACACTTATATTTAAATTACACACGAATATATACAATATATATAATAACTATATATATGGTATATATTTATTATAAAATACAAATAATATGTTAATAAAAATAAATAACAAAAAATAAAAATAATTTTTAATAATTAAAAAAAAATTATATATATGAAATTTTATTCTAACAGTATTTTGATATTGATATATATATATTTATATTAAAATACACTTAGAATGTAATTATATATATATCTATGTATAAATAAATAAATACAAATAATACGAAATATACATATGTCCACATACATAATTACATAAATAATTTCATAAATATACACGTAGACGTCAAATATATAAATATGTATATATATTAAAATTATACGTGCATATTTATGTAATATTTTTACCTAATTAAGTAATTTTAATGATTGCAATTCGAGGGACCTGCCTGCCAACCCAGGCCGAAAGTCCAGATAATTTAATTTGCTAGCACTGTGTTTAACCCTGTAACTTTCTATGACACCCTAAATCCTGTACATGGGGGTACTGTTTTACTCGGGAGACTTCGCTGAACACAAATATTAGTGTTTCAAAACAGTAAAACATATCACAGCGATGATATTGTCAGTGAAAGTGAAGTTTTTTGCATTTTTCACACACAAACAGCTCTTTCACTGAGGATATTATTGCTGTGAAATATTTTACTGTTCTGATACACTCATATTTGTGTTCAGCGAAGTCTCCTGAGTATAACAGTACCCCACATGTAGATGTTTTATAGTGTTTGTGAAAGTTACAGGGTCAAATATAAGGCTTGATTTTACTTTTTTTTTATTGAAATTTGTCAGATTGGTTAGGTTGCCTTTGAGAGCGTATGGTAGCCAAGGAATGAGAATTAGCCCCATGATGGCATACCATTTGCAAAAGAAGACAACCCAAGGTATTGCAAATGGGGTATGTTCAGCCTTTTTTAGTAGCCACCTAGTCACAAACACTGGCCAAAGTTAGCGTTTTTTTGCATTTTTAACACACAAACAAATATAAATGCTAACTTTGGCCAGTGTTTGTGACTAGGTGGCTACTAAAAAAGACTGGACATACCCCATTTTGAATACCCTGGGTTGTCTACTTAAAAAAAATATGTACATGTTAGGTCTGTTTCGGGCATTTATGACAGATAACGGTGTTACAATGTCACTATTGATACATTTAAAATATATATATATTGAAACCGCAATTTCCTACTTGTATTTATAGGCCCATAACTTGCAAAAAAAAGCAATAAAGCATGTAAACACTGGGTGTTTTTAAACTCGGGACAAAATTTTGAATCAATTTAGCATTTATTTTTAATTAGCTTTTGTAGATAAGTAAAAGATTTTTCAAGTAAAAGTCCAAAAACATGTATTTTTTTTAATTTGTCACCATATTTTTTTTTTTTTTAATACAATATATGACATAATACAAATAATGGTATGTAAAGAAAGCCCTTCTCGTCGTGAAAAAAACAATATATAACTTGTATGGGAACCGTAAATGAGAGAGCGGAAAATTACAGCTAAACACAAACACCACAAAAGTGTTAAAACTGCTCTGGTCCTTAACGTACAAACATCGCAAAAACAGGCCGGTCCTTAACCCCTTAACGACGAGTGACGGACGAGGTCCGTCACTCAGGGGAATGCGTTAACGCCGAGTGACGGACCTCGTCCGTCACCCGTTACAATTAACCCCAGATCGCCGCAATCGCGATCGTGGGGTTAATGGTGCTCCGGTCTGCCTCTGCATTAGAGGCAGACCGGGAGCACCGGATCCGGCTGCCCCAGTACATGTGCCCGCTCTGACAGCATGCCAGAGCGGGCACATGTGCTGTGTATACTCACCTCCGCCTCCCTGCACTTCCGGGTTCAGTGTGAAGTGCAGGGAGACGGATCAGTGTTGATCCTGCCCCTTGGTGTTAAAAAAATAACGTTTATTTAAAATCCCACCCCCCCTTTACCCATTTTAATAAAAAATTAACCCCTTCCCTGCCAATTGATCACTGACTACAGTGATCAATTGGCAGGGATTACATTTTACTATGATCTGATTTTTTTTTTTAACCCCTGAGGGTTAATTCTTTTTTTTTTAACCCTCAGGGGTTCAATTTATTTTATTAATTAATTTAAATATTTTAAAATGATAAATTTAGCTAGCTGGGGAGGGTGGAAGTTAGTGGGGAATTGGGGGATTTAGTATTAGGCTAACTAGGGGTTAACGTTAAAAAAGTTTAAAAATAAGCTTTAAAAAGTTAAAAAATTAAGTTAAAAAAAGTTTTAATAGCGTCTAAGTAAAAAATGAAAAAAAATAAACCGTTTACCCAGTCCAAATAAAAATTAACCCCTTCCCTGCCAGTCGATCACTGCCTACAGTGATCAAAATACAGATCACAGTATTATACTGTGATCTAATTTTTTTTTTTTAACCCCTGACGATTAACTTTTATTTATTTTTTAACCCTCAAGGCTTACATTTATTTAATTAACTAATTTAAATATTGTATAATTAAATATTTTGCTAGCTGGGGTGGGTGGGAGTTATGGGAAAATGGGGAATTTACTGTTAGTGCTGCTTACTGCTAGTAAGGGGTTAACGTAAAAAAAAAAGCTTAGAAAAATGTTAAATCTGTAAAAAAAAGTTTTACGAAAGTTTAGGAAACTTTAAAAAAAAGAATAATCAAAACAAAAGTTTAAAAAATAGTTTTAAAAAGTAAAAAAAGTTTTAAAAAGTAAAAAAATACATTTAATAACGCTCATTACCACTACACCTGGTACAAGCTAGCGGAAAAATGATCCCACGCTAAGGTTCAAAATATGCCTTTTGAAATACCCTGGGATGTCTTCTTTAAGAAATGGTATGGCTTTATGGGGTATTTGGTTTATATAGCCTGGTAAAATACTCTAAAATGGGACATGGGCACAGCGTAAAAATTTAAAGTTTGAAAAAAAATGGAATGGCTGTGTTATGGTACTTTTTAGCAGTAAACCAAAATGTTTAAATGTCTATCTGTTCCTGTCCAAATTAAAGAAAATTGAATTGCGTATATACGCTGAAGTAATTCAGTCTGACACACGGAGTTCAGGTTAAAATAACTTCGAGGAAATTTATTGGCAAGTGAAGCAAGAACGGGCTCGCAGGCCCTTTTAAGAGGCATTTTGCGTCATCATTGATTATCAAGATATCAGTAAATAAACATCATTAATTGGATTAATTGTTAAGTGTCTGGATTAGTGTCCACCTATCAATATAATTAATTGGCTCAAAAACTAAGTGGTTAGCTAAGTGTCCACCCACCGAGAGGTGGTATTG
This sequence comes from Pelobates fuscus, assembly GCF_036172605.1. Classification (NCBI taxonomy): domain Eukaryota; kingdom Metazoa; phylum Chordata; class Amphibia; order Anura; family Pelobatidae; genus Pelobates; species Pelobates fuscus. The sequence goes on from NC_086317.1 coordinate 124,197,769, forward strand.
TTTGGACACGGGTGGGGACAAGGGGCTCAAGCGCCATTTCCCTTAGCATGAGGTTTACTCGGTGGAAAGGGGGGCTTGAGCGTCATTTTACACGGTCAGTGATGTCAGGTCTTGTGGTCAGGTGCAAGGTCTCTTATGAATAGAACATTTCATTACTACAGTGTTCTCATGGCCTTCAAATTATACTATGTTGCGAGTTAGGGGAAATTCAGCAGTTCCTGAGTTAGTCATGTCTTTATAGAAAATACAGTCTTTGTCCATTGTGTTAGATGTGCTGGGAAATTCTGTCATGTAATGTAGTTTTAAAATGTAGAAGTCAGGTTATGAGGACAAAATGGAGGATTTGTGTCAGTATGGGGTTAAAATGGAGTTAGTGCAATAATTCAATACAGGTTCAACAAAGATTTTTAATAATTCTACATCAGTTGTGTCCCAAATGTGCCCCTCCGATGTCCACATATACCTGGCAAAGGTACATACGGGGGTATTTTTGTACTCAGCAGACATAGCTGAGCAACATATGAAGTATTATACAGTGGTAGTACACATAAGGTTTGCAAAATATACTGTGCAAACTCACTTTGTGTGTCAAAAAGGCAGAAAAAACGCTTATTACCACTACACCTGGTACAAGCTAGCGGAAAAATGATCCCACGCTAAGGTTCAAAATATGCCTTTTGAAATACCCTGGGATGTCTTCTTTAAGAAATGGTATGGCTTTATGGGGTATTTGGATTATATAGCCTGGTAAAATACTCTAAAATGGGACATGGGCACAGCGTAAAAATTAAAAATTTGAAAAAAAATGGAATGGCTGTGTCCCAAATGTGCCCCTCCGATGTCCACATATACCTGGCAAAGGTACATACGGGGGTATTTTTGTACTCAGCAGACATAGCTGAGCAAAATATGAAGTATTATACAGTGGTAGTACCCATATGGTTTGCAAAATATACTGTGCAAACTCACTTTGTGTGTCAAAAAGGCAGAAAAAAACGCTTATAACCACTACACCTGGTACACGCTAGCGGAAAAATGATCCCACGCTAAGGTTCAAAATATGCCTTTTGAAATACCCTGGGGTGTCTACTTTAAGAAATGGTAGGCCTTTGTGGGGTAGTTTGAATTTAAAACCTGCAAAGATGCTTGGAAATTGCACATAGGCCCGGCGTCAAAATTCAAAGTTCGGTCAAAACTGATATGGCTTGGTCTCCTATATGGCACTGTAGCTTCACAAAATAGTGCCATAGACATACAATGGGGGTGTCCTTTTACTCAGAAGACTTAGCTGAGCATAATTTGGGGGGTTTGAACTTAGTGGCACACATGAAATATACAAAATGCCCAGCAAAAATGCAATCCGTATGTAAAAAATGCACAAAATTATTTTTTACCACATACTTTGACATGTAATGGTAAAAAAATGGGGGCATGTTAAGGCACAATATGCACCTTATGAGATACCCTGGAGTGTCTACTTTTACAAATGGTAGGCCTTTGTGGGGTTTTTTTGAACAGTCAAACTGTTATAATACCCCAAATGGAAGCATAGGCTCATTAAATCCGTCTCTCAAAATTCTACTATGAATACTGAAAAGGACAGGTCTCCTGCATAGGCGTGCGCACGGGGTGTGCTTTCCTCCTCCTCCCCCCGTCATGGGGGGGAGCAAGAGGTGATGGACACCCCCCCACCCCCCCCCCCCCCCCCGTCGGGCGGCTCTCTCCATACAACAAGCGGCGAGGGAGCTGTGTGCTCTCTGCTCCCTCTCGCCGCGCGCCGTTTGCTGATAATGGGAGCCGGAATATGACGTCATATTCCGTCTCCCAGCTACAGCAGACAGCCCGCGCGGTGAGAGGGAGCAGAGAGCACACAGCTCCCTCGCCGCTTGTTGTATGGAGAGAGCCGCCCGACCCACTGGACCCCAGGGACAAGTCCACGCCAGCTCTCCAGGTAGGGAGGCTGGGTGGACAATTTTTGTAAAAAAAAATAATAATTTGTCAATGTGTGTGAGTGTGTGTGTCTGTGAATGTATGTATGTGTGAGTGTCTGTAAGTGTGTGTGTGTGTGTGTCTGTGAGTGAATGTGTTTGTAAGTGTGTATGTGTGTGTCTGTGTGCCTGTAAGTGTGTATGTGAATGTGTGTGTGTCTGTGAGTGTGTGTCTAAGTGTGTGTGTATGTGTGTCTGTGAGTGTATGTGTCTGTAAGTGAGTGTGTGTCTGTGAATGTATGTGTGTGTGCGCCTGTAAGTGTGTGTGTGTGTGTGTGTCTGTGAATGTATGTTGTGTGTCTGTGAATATATGTGTGTGTGTCTGAGTATGTGTGTGTGAGTGTGTGTACGCGTGTATATATATATATATATATATATATATATATATATAATATACACACACACATGAGTGTATATTTTTTTGGGGGGGGGTGGGAATCTTGGGAGAGATCCCACACTTTATTCCCCAGGACTTGACCCCTGCCGGCAGGGGAGATCTCTAAGTGCCGGCTCTGCTCTTAGCCTCCATGGGCCGGCGGGGAGATCAAAGATCTACCTCACCAGCAGCATGGAGGGAGGCAGGAGAGGACCCGGGGAGCTCTAGACAGAAGCTCCGCCAGGTTCCTCTCGCGAGATCTGAGCGTTGCCGCGGCAATGCTCAGATCTCGCGAGAGTGAACTCTAGCCCCGCAGGCTAGAGTTCACTCTCCCTTGGACAGCAAGGATCCCCCCTCCCTACATAAGGTAAGAAGGGAGGGGGTTATTTACTAATCTGCCCCCACCTTCACAATCCCTCCAAGCATACAGCACACACACACACACAGCACCTACACACATACAGCACCCTAACACAAACAGCGCGCACACACGGCACCCTCACATACACAGCACACAAACAGCACCCTCACACACACAGCACACTAACAGCACCCTCACAAACACACACAGCTCCCTCACACAAACAGCACACTCACAAATACACGACACAAACAGCACCCTCACACACACAGCACACTAACAGGCCCCAAACACACATACACAAACACCCTCACACACAGCACACTACCAGCACCCTCACACACATAGCACACTACGAACACCCACACACACACAGCGCACCAGCAGCACACACAAACAGCAGTATATGTATGTGTGTGTATGTATGTATGTATATATATATATATATATATATATATACATGCGGCGTGTGTTTGTGCTTTAGGGTGCACACCCTAATGCAATAGGCTGCGCACGCCTATGGTCTCCTGTATGGCACTGTAGCTTCACGAAATAGTGCCATAGACATACAATGGGGGTGTCCTTTTACTCAGAAGACTTAGCTGAGCATAATTTGGGGGGTTTGAACTTAGTGGCACATATGAAATGTACAAAATGCCCAGCAAAAATGCAATCCGTATGTAAAAAAATGCACAAAATTATTTTTTACCACATACTTTGGCATGTAATGGTAAAAAAATGGGGGCATGTTAAGGCACAATATGCACCTTATGAGATACCCTGGAGTGTCTACTTTTACAAATGGTAGGCCTTTGTGGGGTTTTTTTGAACAGTCAAACTGTTATAATACCCCAAATGGAAGCATAGGCTCATTAAATCCGTCTCTCAAAATTCTACTGTGAATACTGAAAAGGACAGGTCTCCTATATGGCACTGTAGCTTCACGAAATAGTGCCAAAGACATACAATGGGGGTACCGTTGTACTCAGCAGAAGTAACTGAACACATAATAAAACTTTGTACAGGAATAGCACACACCAACTTTACAAAATACACATGAGAAGTTCTTTGTTATAAGTTTGTGTGCGAAAACCCCCAAAAAACACAATTTTACTCCAATATTTAGCAGAGGTTGGCGGTAAAATGGCTACGTAGAAAGTGTCAAAACAACCTTAGGTAAATAGCCTGTGGTGTCTACTTTATATAAATATATACTTTTGTGTGGCAATTTTGTTTTCTTTTATGGCTATTAGGCTTACAAGACAAACATACCAAATTCTAAAATCGCTCCACATAAAAAGTTTATTTTACTCCTTGTGCTTTGTGACCTGTAACTACCAAAAAAAACGTAAAATCCCAGACACATGATATATTCTGTAATTCAGAACAACTAAATTAATTTATTTTTAATTACTTTCCTTAACCTGCACTAATTATGTACACATTATTATTGCAAAAACTGTAAAAAAAAACACACAAAAAATCATTTTTTTGCATATTTCTGTATTTTTTTTATAATAAATAAGCATTTATATATATGTGTGTGTTACATCAAATTAAAGCCCTTTCTGTCCTTTAAAAAACGGTATATAATATGTGTCGGTGCAATAAATTAGTAAAATGCAAATTGCAGTTGAACGCAAATAGCAAAAAATGCAAAAAATGCCGTTGTCATTAAGTGAAAGACAAGCTTCTGAAGCTCTGTCCTTAAGGGGTTAAGGGGTTATACAACAATACACAAAACAGGTGTCAATATAATCAAACATTTACAGCAAATATGCAAGCAATGACTGGAACCAAAAAAGAAGCGATCAGAAAATCTCTGATCTAAGTAGTACAAACTAAATGGTGTGACCACCAATCTAAAGAAACAATATTATGATACCTGTAAAAAAAATGTGAACCAAGAAATACATACCAAAAATAGACCCTATCATGGTTGATAAGGTAACCAATAAACCTCTAGTCACCAACACCAACAGCTTCATTAAAGACACAACCGACATCCTCAACAAACTCAGTCAAATCACCAATCTCCCTGCTAACACCATCCTTGTTACCATGGATGTGGAATCTCTGCACAGCAACATTCCGCATGCAGATGGCATCAATGCTTGCTTCTATTTACTCTCTTATGCCGACAACCAAAAATACAGCCACAAATTATCACAGAACTGGCCCTATTCATCCTCACACATAATTATTTCAGTTTTAACAATGAGGTTTCCTAGAAACAATGGGCATTGCTATGGGCACTAAGATGGCACCCCAATATGCTAATCTGTTTATGGCAGATCTTGAACAGCGATTCCTAGAAATACAGCACACCAAACTATACAAATATTATCGCTATATCGATGATATCTTTATAATGTGGAATGAAAGCGAAGAAAATCTGATACAGTTCCATGATTCTTTTAACTCATTCCATCTATCAATCAAACTAAAAATTGAATATTCCACTAGATCTGTGAATTTTCTGGACATCACTGTGACATGTCACAATGGCACAATCCACACCTCGGTTTACAGAAACCCCACAGACAGGTGCAGTTACCTTCACAATTCCAGCTTCCACCCCTCGCATACTAAACAGGGCATCATCTACAGCCAAGCCACTAGGTTCCATCGCATATGACCGTAATTCACATTTAAATGTACTCTCCCAATCTATGAGACAGAAAGGCTACAAACCAAAGACTATTACCAAACAAATGAACTCTGCTGTAAAAACTCCAGGCACGCGCCTGCTACAGTACAGAGAGAAAAAAATATCTACTTGTGGACCACTTGTGGTCACCTACAACCCAGCTCTTGAGGAAATACGGATAATCATTAAAGACCTACAACCAATGCTAACAGAAGATAAGACTCTGAAAAACATTTTCTCTGAAACACCCATTTTGGCCTACAGACAACCACCAAACCTCCAACAAACATTAATCAACAGGAAGCTACCCACTGATGGGAAGAATAAAGAAAACGGGACCAGTCAATGCAAAAAACCTTGCTGCAAACTGTGTCAGCACATATGCACAGACAACCACAGCCACACACAACAATAAAACCTACAGTATTAAAGGATCATACTCCTGCACACCCAGCAATGTGGTATACATGATTCAATGCACCAAATGCCACCTAGGATGCTACATTGGGGAAACCACCCAGCAATTAAATGGTAGAATGAATATGCACAAACACTCCATTAAACACCACAAAGAAGAATCGTACTGCACTCCTGTGGGACACCACTTTACCCAGTCTGGCCACTCAATGAAGGACCTTAAAATCAAAGTACTGAAAGGGGTTTTTAAAAATACCCAAGAAAGAAAAACTTTTGAAGCCAGTATGATCAAATTGTTTAACAGCAAGAATAGAGGACTAAATATTGATTTGGGCTTCCTGTCCCACTACTAACACTTTACATGAACAATCTCCCAGTATTATTTTACTGTTCTGTCATATGTATCAACACTTTAAAACACATTCCAATATGTTTATTCTATCAATATATAAGTACTATGTGTAGACCTATGTTTTCCCATACTCTTACGCATGTATGCTTATACACTGCTCAAAAAAATAAAGGGAACACAAAAATAACACATCCTAGATCTGAATGAATTAAATATTCTTCTGAAATACTTAGTTATTTACATAGTTGAATGTGCTGACAACAAAACCACAAAAAATTAAAAAATGGAAATCAAATTTTTCAATCCATGAAGGTCTGGATTTGGAGTCACACTCAAAATGAAAGTGGAAAAAACACACTACAGGCTGATCCAACTTTGATGTATTGTCCTTAAAACAAGTCAAAATGAGGCTCAGTAGTGTGTGTAGCCTCCACATGCCTGTATGACCTCCCTACAACGCCTGTGCATGCTCCTGATGAGGTGGCGGATGGTCTCCTGAGGGACCTCCTCCCAGACCTGGACTAAAGCATCTGCCAACTCCTGGACAGTCTGTGGTGCAACGTGACGTTGGTGGATGGAGCGAGAGATGATGTCCCAGATGTGCTCAATTGGATTCAGGTCTGGGGAACGGGCGGGCCAGTCCATAGCATCAATGCCTTCATCTTGCAGGAACTGCTGACACACTCCAGCCACATGAGGTCTAGCATTATCTTGCATGAGGAGGAGCCCAGGGCCAACCGCACCAGCATATGGTCTCACAAGGGGTCTGAGGATTTCATCTCGGTACCTAATGGCAGTCAGGCTACCTCTGGCGAGCACATGGAGGGCTGTGCGGCCCTTCAAAGAAATGCCACCCCACACCATTACTGACCCACTGCCAAACCGGTCATGCTGGAGGATGTTGCGGGCAGCAGAACGTTCTCCACGGCGTCTCCAAACTCTGTCACGTCTATTTTCTATCAAACCTGTTTCTTATCTGCACTCATGTTGCATGGACCCCTGTATCACAACTCAACTTTGAATTCTATGTGTTGACCTGTTCAGAAATGCTTCAGACTTGAGAAAGTAAGAGGGGGATATTACTTTAAAAAATGCCAGATCTCGAAATTGCTATTTAAAACCATATGGAATCATTGTATTCAAGTTAAAAATCCATTCTATTTCTACTTTTCCTATGGTTCTATTGAAATCCCCTCCTTTCCAATCTTTCTGAAGTTTTTTTAATCCCATAATTTCATACCTGTGGGGTCTTTTTGGTGATGTATCTTAAAATGTGCTGAAACGCTATGATTTTCATAGCCTTTTATAATATTGTGTGAATGTTCCGTTATGCGTGTATGCAAGGCTCTTGTGGTTCTCCCAACATATTTTAAGCCACACAGGCTTACATTTCAACAAGTCCTTCCTATTTCTACTTTTTATTACCATTCTTTCCAATTCCAATTTGTCTTCTTCATACCCTTTTTGTAGAAAGTCTTGCTTAATTTTTAGGGATTGATCTTCATACATAGGAAAGTGGCTTACAAAAACATGCAAATGGAATTATGGAAGAACTGTCTTTTTTACCCAGTCAGTAAAAGTTTTTTTTTTTTAACATTATGTTTCATCAATGTTTAAAGGAACACCATAGGCAGCTAAACAACTTTAGCTTAATGTAGCAGTTTTAGCATATAGATCATGCTTCTCAGGTTTCACTGCCATTTAGGAGTTAAATCACTTTGTTTCTGTAACCCTTGTCACACCTCCCCTGACTCTGATACAGCCTGCATGAAAAAAAAATATAATAATAATAATTTCACATTATTATTATATTATTTATATAACGCCAATAAATTCTGTAGCACTGTACAATCAGATGTAATTTACCTTAAACAATTGTACATCTTTCACTGTAAATTGAATTTTAATCACATACAAGAGGCTCTTGCAGGGTCTAGCAAACTTTACATAGCAGGGGATAAGAAAATCTCAATTCAACAGAACTTGCTATAAAAGGAAGGATAAACATTAGATGACTCTTTACAGGAAGTGTTAAGGAAGGCTGTGCAAGTCACATGCAGGGAGGTGTGACTAGGATTCATAAACAAAGTGATTTAACTCCTAAATAGCAGAGAATTTAGCAGTGAGAATGCAGGGGCATGATCAATATACCAAAACGGCTTAATTAAGCTAAAGTTGTTTTAATGACTATGGTGTCCCTTTAACTAATGTGTAAATGATGCAGTACTCCCTTACCATCTTGGTATTATCAGTGGCATACTTCACCCTCATTGTCATGATCTTTTGCAGATCAGATAAGTGACTTATGCCGGGGTTGACTTTAGGTTCTTTATTTTGAATTGTTTGCATGTTTAGACAAGTTAACAATAAGAGTAACATGAAAAAAAAGGGGAAAAGGAACAATAAGGACAAAGGGAGAAAGCAGAACCTATAAAACGAGATAACAGGTATCAAAGAGAAATTAAAGAGAAATTATAGGCTAGGAGGAAGAAGGAGAGCCTAGCAACGGGATTATAGTATGAAAGAAGAAGGAGAACCTATAACTCGTTTGAGCAGGGTCCTCTTCAACCTATTGTTCCTGTAAGTTTTCTTGTAATTGTCCTATTTATAGTTACATCGCCCCTCTCATAATATTGTAAAGCGCTACGGAATATGTTGGCGCTATATAAATGGCAATAATAATAATCAATGTGATTACAGCTAAGTAAGAAAGAGTAGTTATAGAAGTAGTATTTTAGGCAATATGCCCCAAGCAGGTTTACAGAAAATCTATAAGATAAATTACAAGTAACAGGCAAACATAATTGAACAGGACAGAAATAAACAGAATATAATAAAGGTTTAAGGAATTCAGGTTGGTTTAGATGATCAGTCTCTTTAGTTTGGAGGTTGTACAGCAGTTACCAGATAGGTGGAACAGGATTATCCAGGAGAGTTGCAATTAATAGGAATGTTTGTAAAGTCCAGGCAGGTTACGTCCAAAGCAATAAGGAATAATTAGGAAGTCCAGGAGGAAATAAAGCAGGTGGTTTGGATGAATGCGGATGGATCAAAGGTAATCAGATTTAAGCAGGTTCTCAGAATGAGCCAGAAACAGATATCTTGTCTGTATTAGACCATAAACAACTATCAATGTATAGGCCTGTTGGTTAGTATGGCGTGACCTCTTATAGCACAATTCAGATGATCATTTTAGGCAGGTGTGAGAGACTGAGCTTAGACTACTGGTTAGGGAGGCCACTAGTGGTGGAAAACAGGTATTGCAGTAAATAAACCAGCAGAAAGGAAATATGTTTGGTTGTCAGGATAGGATCCTGACACTCATATTTACATGCGGGGGTAGCCATGGCATTTCTGATAAGGAAAGTGATGGCAGATGCAATTTACGCTATCACCCTTGGCACATGTAGAGTGATCATCTTCTTGAATGGGTAAATGAACTCCCATATACCAGAATCCCAAATCTAACACTGTATAGACCATATTGAATAACACAACACCATTGTAAGTGTGGTTCATATTGCTGTCCTTGTTGTGATTGCATTTTCTTCCTTTATCCTGGCATTTCTAGTTTGAGTCACACTTTCCGCAACAGCATTTGGTGTATCAAACAATAATGAAGAATATTTTTGAGAGTGTTACTTTTTAACACAGACATGCATACCCTTCCTATGTGATTGTGTGCATGGTAATCAATGTCCAACATAAGAAATGTATTATTTTAATCTAATATCTTAAAATTACCATTGTTGTTTTTTTTATGTGTCTGGGATGCTTTCATCGTGGTATGGTGTCAACTCCACAAAATTAGTTGTTTTAAAAATTTGTTACCCCCGTAAAATGAGCATTTCATACTCATTATGACTGTATTAGATTTCACTGAAATTCCCTCCCAGTCAATTCCCTCCCAGTCAAAGTAGGGACTACTTTGTCTCTGTATATTTCCTCTGCCTGACGTTCTTAGACTCTGGGCAGAGCTACAGTGTCAATCCCAACATCCATCACCAGTGACAGCTGCAAGGACTAGGTTCTGTCTATGGACCCCTCATAGACCTCATTGCTGTACTCTTGCTCATATATGCGAGTACAGCAGTAACATCACCAGGATCTAAAGAGGACATGCGTATCCACAGGTGGGGGTGGGGGGTGCGAAAAGAGCTGGATTTTTCAGGTTGTGCCGGTATTCTTATTTTGAGATTGATAATACACTGCAATACACCGCAGGGGAGCAGCACATGCAGCCAGCAACTCCCAGACTGCAGAAACAGCCTACAGATCAGGTAAGTGAGGGATGGGGGGCAGCCTACAGATCAGGTAAGTGAGGCAAGGGGAGGCAGCCTACAGATCAGGTAAGTGAGGCATGGGGGCAGCCTACAGAATAGGTAAATGAGGCATGGGGGGCAGCCTACAGAATAGGTAAGTGAGGGATGGGGGGCAGCCTACAGATCAGGTAAGGGAGGGAGGGGGGCAGGCTACAGAAAAGGCAGGTGAGGCATGGAGGGGAGCAGCCTACAGATCAGGTAAGTGAGGGATGGGGAAACAGCCTACAGATCAGGTAAGTGAGGCATAGGGGGGCATCATTCAGATCAGGTAAGTGAGGCATGTGGGGGCAGCATACAGATCAGGTAAGTGAGGCATGTGGGGGCAGCATACAGATCAGGTAAGTGAGGCGTGTGGGGACAGCCTACAGATTAAGTGAGGCGTGCGGGGGGCAGCCTACAGATTAGGTAAGTAAGGCTGGGGGGCAGACTACAGATCAGGTAAGTGAGGGATGGGGGCAGCATACAGATCAGGTAAGTGAGGCATGGGGGGTATCCTACAGATCAGGTAAGTGAGGGATGGGGGGCAGCATACAGGAAGGATCAACAAGGGACAGGAAGGTAAAGTAGGAGAAGGAGCAGAAAGGAGAAGGAACAGAAATGAGCGGGAAGGGACATCAAGGAGCAGAAAGGATCAGCAATTAGCTGGAAGAGGCAGAAGGAGCACAAAGGTAGAGTAGGAGAAGAGCAGGAAGGGTCAGCAAGAGGTAGGGAGGGTCTGCAAAAAGCAGAAAGGGTCGGCAAGGAGTTGGAAGGGTCTGCAAGGAGCAGGAAGGGGCAGCAAGGAGCATGAAGGGGCAGGAAAGGACAAAAGGAGCACAATGGTAAAGGAGGAGAAGGTGCACAATGGGTCAGCAAGAAGCAGGAAGGGACAGCAAAGAGCAGGAAGGGTCAGCAAGGAGTTGGAAGGGTCTGCAAGGAGCAGGAAGGAGCAGCAAAGAGCATGAAGGGGCAGGAAAGGACAACAGGAGCACAATGGTAAAGGAGGAGAAGGTGCACAATGGGTCAGAAAGGGGCAGGAAGAGACAGAAGGAGCACCAAGGTAAAGGAGCAGGAGGAGCAGAGAAGTGCCAGCAAAGAGCTGGAAAGGGCAGCAAGGAGCTGGAAGGGGATGAAGGAGCGCAAAGGTAAAGTAGGAGAAGAAGCAGAAAGGAATAGAAATGAGCAGGAAGGGTCAGCAAGGAGCAGAAAGGGACAGTAGGAGCAGGAAGTTAAAGGAGCAGAAAGAATCAGAAGGAGTACAAAGGTAAAGTAGGAGAAGGAGGGGAAAGGAACAGCAAGGAGCAGGAAGGGGCAGCAAGGAGCACAAAGGTAAAGTAAGAGAAGGAGCAGAAAGGGTCTGCAAGGAGCAGAAAGGGATCAGAAAGAGAAAGGAGCAGAAGGGCGCAAAAGAAGCAGGAAATAGCAGAAAGGTAAAGGAGCAGAAGAAGCCAAGGAGGAGAGATGACAGTGTCAGAAGAATAAGAAGACTCTGTTAAATGAAGAAGAAGAAAAGGAGAATGGAACAAGAAGGACAAGTGAAGTGATCCCTCCACTTCATTCTGGACACCACATCATAAGGCTTTGGTACATGGGTCTGGCAGGGAAACTTTGGACCTTCTCATCTCCCCAGGTAAAAAATATCAGTGTTAATGTGTTCACTTTTATTTACTGAGTGTCAGGAAGCACAGAGTGCCGTTGGGTAGGAGTGTCGCTGATTGGCTAGAGCGATCAGCTTGCACTCTAAGCCAATCAGTAGCTCCCCATTCATAAATAAGTAAAACATTTTCATGAACCGGGAACTAGTGATTGGCTTAGAGCGTCAGCTGACTCTAGCCAATCAGTGCACCCATGCCTGATGTCAATCTACACTTCCTGACACTCTGTTTCAGAAGCCAAATACCGCTGAGCGACCTGGAAATCTGGAGCTTAAAGGAAGTCTTAAAGGAAAGAGAGTACCCAGGGACCTCTTGGCATCATAGCATTTAAATTTAGATGAAGTTGTTATGGTGACCAGAATGTTCCTTTAAATTGATTAAAGGAACACTATAGTGTCAGGAATACAAACATGTATTCCTAATACCAGAGTTGTGAAAACGCTATTCACCCTGGCTTTATGTGATAATGACTATGCCCCTCCATGGCACTGTCAAGAAGGGGCCAAGCATGGATGTCATTACAATTATGCCCCCCCCCCTGGAGAAATTCCTGCAGACGCCCATGAAAGAGGACCCTCTGGAACAAGATGGCCACAGTAGCTAAGGACAGGCCCACCTTTACGTACCTTTTGGCCACCGGACCCACAGAAGCAATGTCACCATCGGAAATCTTTGCGAATTCTGCAAAGTTCCCAGATGGTGACAGTGCCACTTTAAAATTTATTTTCCAAAGTGGACAGTACATGGCACATTCATCAGAGATGAATTTACCTGAAAAATAAATTTGCAATGTGTAAGAAGTTTTGTTAGTTATTAGATGTTTAAGTAATTGACAACCAATAACAAAATAAAAACCACAGCAGACACATTCTGGTTCAAAAAAAAAGTGTATTTCTCTTTGATCTATACATGCTATACATGTCATGCCATTTATGAATGTATAAGTTATAATAAAATATCACATCTCAATTGACTTCTGTTAAAGTACACTATACCACAGTTATATGAACACCAAGTTTTGCAGTTGTAATTTCAGTGGCGTGACTATGCTGAGGTCACAGGAGCATGCAAAAGCTTACTGAGCACCCACCACCAACTTCAGTAAAATAGTGCATATTACATGTTATACTCCACTGACATCTAATGTGTGTCACTGTTGTTTTTTCCCAGCCAGGAAACAATCTACAACAGTTTCCAGACAAACGTTACTCATCACTGTTATACACCTTTACAGTATACATTCTAAATCAGGTGCTGTTTAGAAAGTTACACTATAGTTACAGCTGTAATTACGTTCTAAGAGCTGTTGCAGTATCAGATAGATTTTCACAAATATATAGAAGCTGACATTGTCTTGACTCCATGTTGTTGTTAAAACAAAAAGCAAACATGTAGAATAAATTAAAAAAAGAAACAAAAAAAGTTTATTATTACTTTGTGCACTGAGTATTAATGTGTAGGCTTATTCCATGATCTTTATTGCTTAATTACCCTGGAAATTTAATGAAGCTGATGGTCAGAGGTTAAGATCTGTAACAATTATGCCTGTTGTGAATACAGTGTGTCTGTGTAATTTTCAAATTAATTACCATACTGCTTTCCATTTGAATATTCTGGCTTTTTTTTAGTTTTGATTTCATTTTTTAGTCTCTTTGTTAAATAAAAAAATATGTACAGCTTGAAAACAATTAAATAATTCACCTACAGAAAGAACTTTAGTAAATGTACAGTATATGGCACTTAAAATATTATACAGAATACATTCATAATACATCCTATGCGTTGATTTAATTGGCCAATCGCCAAGTATTTCTGTCCAAGAATTGGTCTTCTAAAGTTATGTACAACAAGTCTCTTGTAAATCACTTTGTTACTCACACCACAATACGTACAATAATACTAAATATTTATTTTTCTTAAGAAAAAAGAAAAAATAATAAATTTTCCTGTAATGCTATTCAAGCCATTATAACCATATCATCTTCAAATATTCTTGGCAGTGAACTAGTTAAGGGATTTTTTTTTAAATTTGGGCCTCCGCTAGCGTTTTAACCAATTGCTATCGGCTATAAGTTATGTTAAGTTGCTAGGTTTGAATGAATGAGTGGGTTTAATTTGAAGGGATTAGTAAAAAAAGAAATACAAATAAAATAAAAAGTGTGTTGAATTTACAATTCTCAAATTTAGCAATCTTTAGTAATAATATAACCCCTTATGCTTATGGAACTATTCAAGACTTGCAAAGAGAGCAGGTCGGACTCCCACTGTCAGCAATATAACAACATTTTATAGTCATGTTAAGCAGTTTTTTTTTTATTATTGTACCACACTTTATTACAGTACACTATGGTAGGGTATATACCACAGTTATTATTCTGCAAATTATATTCCTAATCAGTGTCACTTGCTTATTTCATCGTTAGATTATCAGGGGTCACACCGCATGAGGGAAACCAAAAATACTAGTGTAAAACAAGCACGGCGTTTTTTTCTGTTACTGCCCTCCACCAACTCATTTAGGGGCAACCTGCGCAGGCTTTACCTTTTACAGGCACTATATGATATGGGTGAATATTGGAGATTGGGGGGAAGATTGAAACAGAACATCTTCAGGGCAAAAATAAAAAAAATTAGAATCACCATGAAAGACAAGTTTCTGGTTCTAGTCTTTAGAACTTTGTACCAGAATTACATATTGTAAATTGCCCTGCTTTTGCTACTGGCCACAATCCCCCCACACAATACAAAATAGTGCAATCCATAATTATGGAGGGGTGCAAAAGCTCTTTCACCTTATAATGGGACTTTCTTGGTTGTATTCACCAAGGAAACAACACGGAAATGGCTATCATGCTTGCTCAAGATATGGCTAATAGCTTGCTAACTTAATGATACTGGCAGAGTACTGCAGGGTATAACGTACTGTAAAAGTTGTATGGAAGCAAATTCTATTGCCCTGATTCCGTTGGTTTAGGAATAAGAGGACTAGATCCCACTAAGCATGTGGTGTACTCTCTGCATTTCATTCTTAAATTACTCGATAATAACCACTGAACTAACTGTACAGGAATTCTACGTTCTTACCATTTTCTATTACAATTTTTTTCAGATAATTTTTTTCATTAAAATTTCTACCTTTACTTTGCAAAAGCAATGTAGGAAAGAAAGAAAAAATCTTAATTTTTCAATAATCAGTGAATCACGATTACTGTGAACCTAACATACTCAAACACAATAGTACTAAAGGTGGGGTATTTATATAAGGTAAAGGAACACTATAGTGCCAGGAAAACAAACCCATTGTCCTGGCACTATAGGGTTAATAGATCCCCCCCTCACTCGGGGCCTCCCTCCTGCGAGGTTGAAGGGGTTAAAACCCCTGCAGCCACTTACCTTAATCCAGCGCTGGTGACCTCTCCTCCCCTGCTGACGTCAGCTACCGAGTGGAGCCGAATGCGCATGAGCGGCCAGAGCCGCCACGCACATTCAAGCCGTCCATAGAAAAGCATTATCAATGCTTTCCTATAGGGATCTGAACTCACGCTGGACACGTGAGGACATCCAGCATGAATTCAATGTGATTTTATCACTGAGAATCGCGGAAGCGCCTCTAATGGCTGTCAGGGAGATAGCCACTAGAGGCTGGATTAACCCTGCAATGTAAACATAGCAGTTTTTCTGAAACTGCTATGTTTTCAGCTGCAGGGTTAAAAGTAGATGGACCTGGCACCCAGACCACTTCATTGTGCTGAAGTGGTCTGGGTGCCTATTGTGGTCCTTTAATTGTATATCTTTTAGGTTATGATATGATAGTATCATAATGCAGAGCTACAAGGTATGTAGGCATCAATGAGTGTATCGGGATCATTACTTACAACAGTGTGCTCTTTTCTCCTGTGCAAACCAGTACTACTTCTGTAATTGCTTACAAAGCTAAAAAATGTATCTCACTGTAAATTGATCAAGTGCAATGTCATGGCAGGACCCAAAAGAGAACTTACAGTCTAATAGTCTACAGATATATGAAACAAAAACAAAATTCTATGCAGTGGAGGCTTTGGTCTTTGCCAGTGCCGATCTCAACATTAAGCTTAATCATTTGCATGTCATATTTTGCTGTGATACTGGGGTCCACTGTTCTAGGTCTGTAGAAAGAAGCTTCTGCTAGCTGATCATCTCACTGCCAGCCGCATCATTGGCTCAAAGCACGTCCTTTGCCGAGTTACTGTACTAGACCTGCTGAACAAAATAGAGAAGTTAAGTCCATGTATTACCACAAATCAATATTTAGAACTTATCTCTTAAAGCTGAGATACTTTTCTTTGTTTAATTTGATTTAACTTCAGAAACTTCCTTAAAATGCTTCCAGTATCTATTCGTCAGTAGGTCAACAGTTTAGATTAGCAAGATTAGATTACCTCTGTTTATTAAAATAAAATAACTCCCACAAAATATTAAATACCAACTTCTGATGTTTCTAAAAAAATAAATTAAATAATCCTCTCCACTCCCAAAAAAAAACAACAACCAAACAAACAAACAAAAAAGCACATCAACAAATTCTGAATACCGCTCATGACAGAAGGGATTTTATTAAAGACACAGAGGCTCATATTATGCATAACTCTTTCTTTATTCCCTCAGCAGCAAAGATAGAGGAATATAAATATTATCAAAATGAAAGTAAAAACTGCATAGGCACACAGGCAACCAATCACATAACAGAGGAAGTGACTATAAAAGGCCTGTGTCTCCCACAATCCCCCTCTTTCTTTGCTGCTCCCTCAGACCAGCTAAGTATTTTGTTCCTCTTGTGACTTCATATTCATTGTGTTTTAATTCTTATTACTGCCTTTTCTGTGCATTTGTTTTGATTAAGTACTGTTTATATTACATTCTGCTGGTGTGCCCGGGGTAACCCCTTGCTGTTTATTGTTTTTCCCCGCCGTGAGAGCCCTCTCTGTGTTCTCCCGTGCCTACGCCTGCCCTACTACTGTGGGTGACGCGCAAGACTTCAGAGCCGTTTTGCCGCGGCTGTCAGTCGTCCGCGGCTATGCTTTTGCCCTCTCTGGCGGCCCCCGCCCTCCTAGGTGTCGGGACCCCCCACCCCCCGCTTGCCCCAGCCATGCCTGGAGCCCGTAAGGCGACGGCTAAGGCTAAGCATGTGGACTCCCACTCCTCGATGCAGGTTCTACCTGCCATGATGGACACGCCTGAGGCGGTCACAGATGGCGCACCTCCCACACGCAAAAGAGCCCCTGGCTGGGATAAAAAGGCTAGACTATGGAAACGGGCTAGGGCCCATGAGAAAGGGTCGGATACCGACTGGAGTGCGGAGGCTGACTCAGACGTTCTAGACTACGCCTCTTATGATGAGGTAGAGTCGGATGAGGATTTGCCTCCTACGGGTATGGCCCCTTCTGGGACCCCTTACAATATACGGGATCTTCTGGCTGGCTCCGCCGGGGATGGTGCGGCGCTGTTGGATCCACAGGGCAATCCCCTGTTCAACCCAGATGACCTACGCCACCCCCGGTCGGCCGAGTGGGAACCACCAGGGCATATCGTCCAATATGTTGCTAGGCGCATGCGCACCCCCCTGTCTAAGGAGGGCCGCAATAAGTTACGCGCTGAATATCCCAGGCCTTCCCTCTCAGGTTCGGCCTGCAAGACCCCAGAAGTTGACCCACAAATCGCCCATTTTTTGAACAAGTTGGGCTGGAAACCTAACAAGGGCCTGGACTTTTCCCTAAAAGGATGCCAGGACAAGATTTTGGACACTTTGGGCCTTCTGTCTAAGCTATACGAGCTCCTGGATGCCGCTAAGGCCGGTGACTCTGCCCTTGACGTAGATGTAACCATAGGATGGGTCCAACAGGCCATTTGTCTCCTGGGGAATGCGAACACCGCTATGTCGGCTGAGAGACGTAAAGCGATTTTGCTGAAAATTTACCCAAAATTAGCCACCATGACTGTGGCAGAGCCGAGCTCATCCAACGATGGGATGTTGTTTGGTGACACCTTCGTGAAGGACCTCGGGTCCTACATTAAAACCTTTACGGCCATTGATAAAGCCCAGGCCAACATGAAGCGCCTGTTTGAGCCTAAGGTTTTTGGAGGGGCCGGGCGTGGTAGGAACCGTCCAACTGGCCGTGGATTACGAGGCTCGTTCCAGGCCAGCAGAGGTTCCTTCTTTCCCTCCCGGGGATTCCAGGATCCGAGGATGCCTCCCTTCTTCCCAGCTAGAGGAAGGTCGTGGGGTTCCAGATACCCCTGTGGTGCCACTTCGGGCAGACGTCCTTATGGTGAGTACCCATTCCTCCCTTCTCGCTCCAGAATGGGTGGCGGGCAGGTTGGCCTTGTTCTTCCGGGGTTGGGCAGCTGTGACCTCAGATACCTGGGTGCTCCAGTCGGTAAAGGGTTATCACCTCGATTTTGTCTCTCTGCCTGTCCAACTTTCTGTCCCCAGAGAATTGTCCCTTCCCTCGGAACAGGAGGAGTTGGTTTAGAAGGAAATCAGAGAGATGCTTACGAAGGGCGCTATAGAGGAGTTGCCGTTTGCCGCCCCAGGCTTTACGAGCAACCTCTTTCTAGTATCGAAGAAAGGGGGTGGGGTACGACAATTTTGTTTGTACAACAATGTCTTCATGACGGCAGAACACATCCCGGGTCTGGACAAATCGGGGCGGATTGGAACTTGAGACATTTGAGAGACTCAGGAGATTGGCACTTGCACGTTTCAGTGTTTCGAGGCCTAGACAGGTTATGGGGACGGTTCGTGATGGACTTGTTCCCATCCCGCCTGAACACCCAATTACCGGAGTTTTACAGTTGGAGACCAGATCGGGCAGCGGTGGCGACGGACGCTTTCCTTCAGGAGTGGCCGACGGGCCGCCTGTATGCCTTTCCTCCGTTCAACATGATTGCTAGCACAATCTCAAAGTTGGTTCGTCACGATTGTTCCCTGACGCTGATCACCCCTCTGTGGAGATCTCAGCCATGGTTCCCACGCCTGATGGAGTTGTCGATAGATTATCCACGACTGATACCGGGTTTTCAGGAACTTCTTCTGGATCCGGATGGGAACTCACATGGCCTGGTATTACAGAACCAATTGCCTCTGATAGCGTGACTCCTTTCAGGGGACCTTGGAATGTCCCAAACGTTCCACTAACGACTCTCCTGCTCCTCGATAACGCCTGGGCTCCAGGTACAAGAGCAGCCTATCGAACTTCATGGAACTCATGGTCTGGTTGGTGCATGGAACGGTCAATGGATCCCGTATCTGCCCCTCTCCACATGATCTTGGAGTTCCTCATACACATGTTCGATTCGGGTAAGGCGTATCGCACTATCAACCTTTTCCGATCGGCAATTTCGGCTGGACATAGAGGATTGGATTGTTCGCCAATAGGCAAACATCCTTTTGTGTGTCGCCTTCTCAAAGGTATTCGCCTCGCTCGACCTCCTAGGACTCGTTTTTCTGCGTTCTGGGATGTCAACTTGGTGTTACAATTTTTGTCATCATGGTACCCGAACCAGGACTTGACGCTTAAACAAATCTCTTCTAAGTTGGTGATGCTTCTCTGCTTAATTTCATGTAAGAGGGTGTCTGATGTCAGGGCCCTTGATTGGGATGCCATTACTTTTACCCCTGAGGGTATTTCGTTCAACATATCCAGAAGGACTAAATCAGCATCCAAATCTTTTGTATACCCTAGATTTTCAGGGAATCCGGCATCATGCCCAATGTCTAAAGGTATATCTGGATATTACATGACCTCTTTGTTCCTTGGACTTACATCCGTTATTCGTATCATTTAGATCTCCATATCGGCCTGTATCCACCCCGACTTTGGCTTGTTGGATACGCTGGCTTCTATCTTTAGCTAGCGTTGACCCTTTTATCTTCACGCCTCATTCGGTGCGTGGAACCATGGTGTCGAAAGCTTCTACAGTAGGCTGTTGTCTGGAGGACATTCTGCGAGCTGCGGATTGGTCTCGGGAGTCGACCTTCCGTGATTTTTATTTCAGACCGATCAACCACATCGCATCTCAAGTGATAGCACAGCTTTAAACTTGCATAATATGAGCCTCCGTGTTTTTAATAAAATTCCCAGATCTTACTATTAACACAACGTAAAGTCATGATTTTATTAAAGACACGGAGGCGAGTATTATTCCCACCCACCCTGCCGGTGTTGGGTTATTAGATGAGATGCGGTTGGATTTTCAGGTATGTTACTGTTTGGTCTATTTGTTGTGTCCTACATATCTGTTTTATTATATGTTGATATTTAGTTTATATGACTATATACTAATAGTTTTTTCCATGTTTTAGATTGAACTCATAAGAAGCCATTATCACAGTTGCTAGGTAAGTCTTCAGTTTGAAGTTTGGTTATTACCATATTTCTCTCTCTCTTTTAGCTTGAAGTTATCGTTTGGTTACGGTTCCCCTGTTCTTACCGGATGTGATATCGTTTCGTGTTTTCCTGGTCTTCGGTTTTCGCAAGAAAGAGGGGGATTGTGGGAGATACAGGCCTTTTATAGTTACTTCCTCTGTTATGTGATTGGTTGCCTGTGTGCCTATACAGTGTTTTCTTTCATTTTGATAATATTTATATTCCTCTATCTTTGCTGCTGAGGGAATAAAGAAAGAGTTATGCATAATACTCGCCTCCGTGTCTTTAATAAAATCATGACTTTACGTCATGTTAATAGTAAAATCTGGGAATTTTCTGTTATAGTTGATAGATATTTGAACTGCAAGATCACCATTCCCATTATAACCAGATTGGTTTATTTAGATTACTAAAGCATCACTAATCTGAAACTCTACAATTTTAAAACGCACATGATATTTACTACACTTGTTTTTTTGTTCGTTACTTTTATTAATCACCTTTATTATGTGCTATTTTTACTCATTCATTCATATTGTTACTGTTAATACCTGTAACACACTGTTACTTATTCCATCTGCTATTATTTATGTAAAAACTGTAATATTCTGTTTTTGCTGCCCTCCACTTCATCTAAATTATTATATTACTGGAAAACATATAAAACATTCCATATTGATGGCATGCTTTACAAAAGAAACCCAGCGATACAGATAAGGTTTTTGTTTTAATTGTTTATTATGCTTTGGATCAGTTAATATACTTTTCAACAGTGGTTGGTAGGAAATGATAGATCGCACATTTGGATAAATAATACATACATTTGAAAAAAAAAAAAAAAAGCGTTTTATAATATAGTATTTAAACTTTGCCAGAAAGAAGTGATATATGGCTAATGAAACATTTCATAATATTGCATGTAAAATGCCTTGGATTGTCTACTTTTGAAATCGATAAGTTGAATTAGTTGATTCTACGGGTTCCTAACAAAGTAATCTGTGAAAACTAAATATGCAGACACTACAATGTTTTAATGTGGCCATGTAACTATGAAAGGTAAATAAATAAATAAATAAAAATAGTAAACCAAAATCAGGAAAGTAAAACGAGTAGGCAAACTCTGGTTCCTGATTTACTTTATCCCTTCATCAAAGTCCCTGTATTTGCTACAACACACCATGATTTATACAGACTGCTACAGTAAGATCTGACCAGACCAGGAAGTAGCTAAAAGACATTTTCATTATTTTCAGTGGGAGAGCTAAGCAAATCCCATGATTTCCTGCTTGTAGGGTTTTCTTTTTTTTATTCATGCTATTATCAATGGCTACAGAAGTGGCTCCTATATAAAAATAAGTGAGCAAGTTAGATTAGCTAGGGAATAAGACTACCAAGATAGCCAGTAGAGGGCTTACAGAAGTGGCAATATACTAGTAGCATGACATTACAAAGCCTAGCTCTATTCAACAAAATCTAAATGTGTAATAAATATGACGCGTATCTAGTCATGATTGGAGAATCAAAAAATGTCCATGATCTACTAAGATTAGTTAGAAGGATGAGCTAAATAAAAGATGAAGTTAAAGTGAAATTACCTCTGTAACATTCAGTGTTGTGTAAGTCAACAGATTGTATTAAGTTTAGGTTCTTGGCCAGGACTGTTAAATCCGTCAATCAAATTTCTATTACAGTCATCAATGTTGATACTTTCGCTGGATAGCTTAGAGTATGTAGCTTGGCCGGTGAAATCCAGAAGATCTTCTAGGGCTCTTGAATTGTTTGTCCCATGTTGGTCCAGTGACACGCTGGGAATGAGTTCATTCAATGGTGAAAATTCAGGGATGGATATAAGTTCTTCTTTAGAGACAGGACTGTGAACACAACAGCAATACAGTTTTATAGCCAGAGGAGTTACTGTCTCTTTAAAAGAGGCAGTGCCTACTGGCTGCTTTCTTAAAAAATATCTTAAAAAACTCTCTTCTTCACTATAAAAAGTAGGTGTAATTACTAATTAGTGCTCCCAATTTAGCTTGGAAATGTTGAAGCATGTTTTAAGAAAGACACTTTAAATAAGGATGCTTGTAAAATATGCATCCTTCAGGGCAGAATTGATTATAACACTGCAGTGGTTATTTGTCCTGTCAGTCTTTACTACTTATTGTATTATGGAGAATTGTTTTAACCCTCTAAGTATCATCAGTTATAGCCTGTCATTGTAATAACCTGGTTTTAAAGATATTACAAATAGAATGTCCTTATAATTTAGTGACAGTAGGGTTATATAGAACATCTAAATAAACAGGCCATTCTACGTTAGCAAAAGCTCTATAAGGACTACCTTGTAATGGAGAAACACAGATACCTAATGAAAATGACCTGCAAAAGATGAGTGATTAGACTCTGGCACCGTTTTAGATATGGTCTAGTGGCATATAATATGGTCTAAAAGAAACATTTCCCTGGGGATTTCAGGCTTTCACTGCCATCTATGGTTTGATGGACTTATAAATGTAATGCAAAAGTGTAACTAATCAATGTAACTGCAGAGTGTGCAGGCTTTGGGTACCGGAGAGAGACCTGTTTTTGGAAACTGCTCCAAAACAGTCTAACAACAAAACAGGGGACAACACTCGTAACACCATGGTGTATGGTTATAAGTTCCCCTTTAAGAATCCAGTGACCATTTAAGATAAAACAAGTACTGGTCTGGCTCACCATGTTTGCTTACTTGTTACAAATGGAATGAAAAATAAATTAAAGATAAAAATTAGCAAGCAGTCTGTCGATAGTATTTGTGTAGGTGATTCACTGACATATTTACAGCTTTTTTTTTTTAAATACATATTTTTTTTATTTACAAATGGCATAAAGAATAAAATGCATAAAACTTGAAGACTTGGGAACATTCCGCATCTATGTAATTATTTTTAAGAAATGAAGTATTTCCAGCTTTCATTGAATTAATGGAAGCAATACCTCACGTCCATTGACTGCACTTCATCTGTAGAATCATCCAAACTACTGTACTTTCCTTCCAGTGCTTCTAGATGGATGATACCACCACTTGGCTTGAGACCATTCGAAAACAGTTCCTGAGGCTTTGTGTCAACTGCGGGTTCTGACTCTTTGCTTCCTTGATGGACGGATAGACCATTAACTAAAACTGAAAGATTAATCATACCAAGGAGAAAATGCCATTTGAAGAAAAAAAAGTTTTAAAAAAACCACATATACACAAACAGTATTGCGTCTTCTCTATAAATAAAGCAAACACTCTACATAAAGTGAATACGAGAGCTGAATAGATGAGCACTTTATATTTCCATTGAGATATAAGGAGAGTTAAACAGTACACTTACTTTATTGAGGATTCTTTTCTTGCCAGTTTGTAAAATGTAAAAACACAAGATATTATATGCTAACTTCCTAGGAATATAATGTTCCGCTGTTTAACTTAACATTGTATTCTGGTGTTTCAGTTCAGCGTTGGCCAAGACCAATTAAGGCTGAAATGTTGCTGTGTGTTAAATAAACAAACAGTCACTCAGTTTTAAAGGAGCTTCAGAGGTTTTTTTTTTTATACTCTCTGTGGTGTTGGGTAAAAAGTGATCCGGGAAATGACTGAACCGGCATTTAAAAGAATAGACGAGCAGAAGAACAGTATGCACTTGAAAAAGACTGATTTAAGTCGAAACGCGTTGTGCCATTTTACTGTTTTATTTTATTTTGGTATATTGTGTTTTATTACCTCCTGATATTTTTGCCAAATAAAACGTTTGTAATACCCACCTAAGCCTGGAGATGATATCCTTAAGGGAGAGGAGAACGTGGAAGCAGAGATCGGGAGGTTACACATACTGAAGAGCCTGAAAGTCTGAGCCTGCTAATAATAGGCTCAGCACCATGTGAGTTTACCATTTGGTTTTTAAAAGATTGTATTTCCTGCTGCATATTACGCTATGATCTGTATTATCTATTCTATTACAGACATCTAGCCATTGATTGTATATGTACAGGATCCTGAAGTGGTAACATATTACTAACCTATGTGTGTGCTCTCACCTATATTTATGTATTTGCAAAAAGTGATCCCCAGTTCTGCATTGCATGGAAACATGCTTAAATTATATATGCAGTATCGAATCTGAATGCATTGGATTTGTGGAAATGCTTATGAAACTCACTCTGTACAGAACCATGCTTTCCTATGTGAAGTGGCCATACAATCAAGCCATTGCTCTCCTTTTTGCACACAAAACCTTAAATAGGAGTCTGCTCACTAAAACAAATCCATCTAGAATTGGAGGTATATCTGCTGCTGCATGGTGCATTCCACAAGTAATATCTGCACATTGCATACAAGATTCTTACTTTAATTAAAGCAATGTTTAATAAATTGAATACATTTCAATTAAAAAATAAACACATTTAGGTGAACCAAAAGCAAGTATGTATTGGGTCTCCAAATTCTTACTATTTGTTATTAATTAAAAATTAAAGAAAAAACAAACCACAAAAACCCCACTACGGCTTTTACACTGTCTTCTAATTCAAAAGGCAATAAAAAGTCAAAATGCAAGGAAACAAACAGCTCTACTTTCAACAACTAACAGTGATTTAATCCAACATTGCCACATATTGTAGCACAATACGCATAATCACCTTTCATATCGGCATTTTCGGAGGTTCCTAGATCTAATGATGGTGGGATTTCTGGTTTAGATTCTTCTTTCTGGAACAGAAATTTAATGTTTATTATCAGCTATGTTAAAGCCAGGGCATCAACAGGGGAAAGCGGGGAACTTGGTGGGCATCAAACCCCGTATGTTGGACCCAGTAACCCAGGATCTTTCTTTTTCCCTATATGCCCTGCTCTCCTTGCTCACTCTCTGTGGTGAGTCTCAGAGTCAGCCGGAAGCGAAAGAAGCACAATGATAGATATATAGAAAAAAAGGGAATATGATAAGAGTTTCATACTCCCTGTGTGTGTCTATCACTGCTCTTCTTCCACTAACCCTGAGACTCACTGCTGAGACTGTGTACGGTGGCCAGGGAGAGCAGAGCAGCAGCCTGGCAGGAGAGGAGTCAGGGGAGAATGGCAGTCCATCAAGGGCAAGGTCCATGGCACACTGTCCGAGTGCTCTCCCTACAGTAGGCGTATGGCCGCCGGCCCTTCTAAACAAAGTGACTGGCTAGGTAAGGTACCATTGGCATCTTTTTTTATTGTGTATATGTATGCCTGTGTATGTGCTTGTCTGAGTGTGTCTGGGCCTGTCTCTGTATTTTCTGTATGTCCACCAACCTAACCAGTGGAATTTGTTTTTCAAAAACATACCAGTAATCAACTGCTGGGCTTGCAACAAAACACAATCTAACTCATCCCAAAGTCAGTAAAGTTGCAATGAATTACAGACC
Source organism: Pelobates fuscus (assembly GCF_036172605.1). Lineage (NCBI taxonomy): Eukaryota > Metazoa > Chordata > Amphibia > Anura > Pelobatidae > Pelobates > Pelobates fuscus. Next base: position 124,223,689 of record NC_086317.1, read on the forward strand.
AATTTATCTCCTTAATGTGGATTACAAGAGTTAAAAAAACAAAACTAGCCAGTAGGCTTAAGGTTTTACTGACTTAACTCACTAACTAGTTTTGACTTTCTCCAAAGAACTTTGCTATGACCTATTCCTTTTCATTATCTTATTATGAATTATGGTCAATGGCTGCGTCATTCTACCTCACTCCCCTTAGAAAGGGCACTCAGCATCTACAGTTCCTGTACGTCCAACTTGTCTTGTTTTATCTACTTGTTTGTGTTAGCCCCCTTATAGTAATGTGCTGTGGAATTTTTCAGTGCTTTATAAATAATCGTATTGGTTATAGTTACGCTTATTAATCATGGGAGTGAGATACAAATGCAAAAATCCCACAAATAAAATTGCTACTTTAAGTCATTAAATTACGTTTACTGTAAATCCATTCTCTGGTGTTATGAGCCAATGATGGCCCCTGAATAGAGAGGTAAATAACATACCTCCACTCATAGGCAGCTGGCTCTGCTGCCCAATTGGCAACTCAATGAAAATTCCTATAATTTATTCTTAAAGGGCACTAGGCAAGTGCAAAACCTGCTAAAACAGGGCAGATTTCAAACCAATCCCATTTTTTTTAACATGCCTAGGTGCTCTCAAGAAAGCTTTTCCAAACAGCTACCAATGAGGGGAGAGAGGCCCAGCAGAACTGAAACTTATTACAGAATTAAAGAGACGATACATTTTTCAACAATATATATTTTTTTTTAGCTTACCACCCTCCCTTCCAGAAAAATAATCTTACTGTTTCTAAACAAGTGCAAATAACTGCCACACGTGCCCATATTGCAGAGCCTCCACTGCTATACTCCGTAACAACTTCATTAAGCTAAAGGTGTTTTGGTGCCGATGGTGTCCCTTTAACCTAGCCTTGATCTCTTAAAGCTAGCATCATTATTATCATAAGATTTGAATTATAAAGGGAAAGTGTCATAATAATGCCCATTGAATTGGCACTAGAAATATGTGCATCAGGTGCACTGTCTAAGGCAATGACATTAAAATAAATAAATAAAATCAGATGGGGCTTTACACAGAAGTCATTTTCCACGTCCATACCTTGCTTTCTGGAGTATCACCTCTCCTTGTTCTCTTCATGATTTCATCAATCCGCTGTAAAATGAGAAATGTCAGACCATATTTTTATGGAATTCTTAATTTGTAAATTTTAAATTTTTTGAATAATTCACTAAACATTAGATTATGCTAATTGGACAAAATCCAGTGACAATTGATGAATTCCAACCACAACGGCAATTCTCAGATTTACTAATGCTTATTCTGGACAGAATATGTCTGACCCAAACAAATATGCACCAATTGTCTGCCCGGAAAGTCCCCAAAATAACATGAAGGACCTCTTCCCCCTTTACCTCAACCGAGGGTTCGGATGGGGACTATAAATTAAATAATGAGGGGTGAACAGCAGGTTAGGGCTATTTAATTAAAAAACAAAAAACAAGTAAAAATAAAAGTGAAGGATGGTATTCTAATGTCCCTCTCACCTGCGGTGAGCACATAAGGAGTTAAAATTAAATGGGGTGTTGTCAGCAGATGAGGGCTACTTATTAAATGTGGTCGTTGGCGGCTCTAATTATAATACAAGGGGAGACCTAATGATCAGACCCAAAAAAGGCCTAAATAAAGTGCACAATAACAAGAAACAACTGTTGAAAATAAAAAAGGACTTATTCGAAGAAAAAAAAAAAAAAGGATAGGGACTTTTAAGCATGTATCCATCAATGGCTACTCAGTTTCTAGTCTATTAAAGTCTAGCAAAGACTGCTCACTGTGATAAAAAAAAAAACAACCAACGCAGTGAGCTCTTCAGCTGCCACATGTTTAACTCTCGCAGCACCAAGGTTATATTTAGTTTAAAAAAAACAAAACAAAAAAAAAAAAACATATTTCATACTGTTTGGGGCGCTTTTACCCAATTCAGTATGGGGCCATTCAGACTTTAGTGAATAAATCAGTGCACATTTAATTTAAGTGTTCCATTGCTGGTTTTGTGTTTCACTTTGATAATTTATTTTTAGCCTCAGAGTTTTCTAAAGGGAGCTTTTTGTGTCACACTTTGTAATCTGAGTTCATGTCAGTCTTGTTCCTTCTAACCTCAAGTCTCATTTCTACTTTCCTTACTTTGGTGTGAGTCCCTAGACTAGTTCCGACTCATTGATGCTATACACGGAGACAATATCATGCTGAATTTTATTTACAGCTGCCATTTCAGTTTTTCCCGACATCTTCACTGAGTTTGACATGCTGTTGGGCGGTACATGAATACTGCTGCCCAGCAATATGTAGGATTTACAAAATGGCTGGGCAAACCACGCAAGTAATCAATTTATTGATACAGAAGCAATGTAGGCTGATAAGACAAAGTGCATATTACTTTACATTTAGTCTATTTGTGATGATGATTCTCTAATGTTTCTTATCTTTCTGATGTGTGGAAACTGACAAGATTATTTGCAATTTTTCAACCATGCATCTGTTTAGTGAGACGACATCAGAACGAGTGATTCATTAGAATAGAATGAAAGACGTACTCAAACTGCAGCTCTCACTGCATGTGCTGATGACCGAATGAGCAATTCACACGCACATTCTAAAGATAGTAACTATAGGTTTGTTTATGCCAGCTGCTCTGCTGTTACAATTTGCTTTTATTACACAACTCCGGCAGTCCTTCAGAGGTTGGAGGTATGCGGGTTGACTTTGCCCAGGTATCAAAGAGTGACTAATAATCACCTTCTTCCTCTCCAATCTTTCTTGTTCAATTTGCTGAATGATTTGCTCTCTTTCTATCTTCAAAGCTTCAGCAGCTTCTCTGGCTTTAGCATCAGCTTCTTCCTTCTGTAAAAAATAAAAAAATAAGTGTTTTAATGCACTGGAGTGAAAACCAAGCTGTACTTATTGTGCAGAAGAATAATATTTCTATCAAGGATGTTTTTTTCTCAACTATAACTGCATATTGATACTTTTAGTATGGAATATCTGCAGAACATCAGGATTCCTAGACACACAATGTATAGCTATCAATGTTGACCCTTTCATTTCAGCTGAATGTGAAGGTCGTAAATCCTTAATAATTTTAGCAAATAGGTAACCTCATTAAAACCACCAAAATCTCCATTTAATCCTTTTAAAGTCTGATGATTAGACCCCCAACGCAGCAAGAATTACCTATATTTTTACCATCAGTCACTTGTAACAGAACAGGACCTCTTAGGCCTAAGCTACCATATCCCTTTGCTGGTTCTTAATGGGTTAAGAATAAACTATACTAGAAACTATTCAGTCACATTTGGTTCATATTTTTCCATGTAAAGTTAATTAAATTCTCTGGGAGATCATTTTAGCAAGATCTCATCTGAGAACTTGTCAGCATACATTCTGCAATTAAATAATCAACAGTTGAAATGAGACTCATTAAAACAATAAATACATTTATTTATGTATATGTGATTAACATATATGTGTAAATGACCTGTTTTTCTAAGTAGGCTTGCATTTCTTTTTCTTGCTTTTCTTTCAGCAACCTCTCCTCTTCCGCTTTTATACTAGCTGCTTCCTCTGCCTTCCTTCTGTTTTCTTCATCCTCTAATTTCTTTTTCTCCGCCTGTTGCCGTGCTTCCTCCGCTAAACGCACTCGTTCCTCTTCAGCCTTCCTTTTGTCTTCTTCCATCTTTAGTCTGTTAGAATAATTACATTTTAGATTACTATATTTCACATGTACGTGTGTCCGTGAAACAGTTTAATTTTAATCTACCTGTGTTTGTCTCTGTTTGTGTAGATGTCTTACACTATATCTTACACATGTGCACTCATGCCTTGAAATAATTTAACTTTATTGACCAAAATACTATTTAGGAGACTTGTGTACTTTGGAAAAATTAGTTTTTTGTCCATGCGCTCAGTTCCGCTTACCTGTATTTCACCCATGCAAATAATTCAGAAAACAGTTCAGACTAACCAAGGGGGCACAAATATGGACCAATCATTGGACTTCAAATTATATACGTAATATTAATATTATACCAAGATTGCTGCTCACCTGAGCATGCATACTTATATGGGTGCTGCTGGGGCCAATTCATACAACATATAAGATCAAGCAATTTCAATGCTCACAGAATGTAATATTTTTATAAAAAAAACACTTAATCAAGGCGAAAATAATGGATGTTTAGTTACAGTATATGATGATACATTGCATAAGCCTGTGTCCAGCTTAGTTGTAATTCGGTCATATGGTGGTTCGGACAACCTACCAACCACCTGGACGAATTTCCGTTCTACTACTTACTTTAAATGGTTACTCCAAGCACCATGACTGCTTTATTGATTTAATGTGGTCATGGAACCTGGAATCTTTATGTGCAGAGTTTTGCTTTGTTTTTTTAAGGGTTTATTTTGGGGCATGGATGGAGCCACAGTGAAATTCACTGAGATTCCAACCCAGTCAAAAGTTATACTTGACTACTTTGTCTCAGTATTTATCCTACACCTGATACTTATTGACACTGGGCAGAGGTACCGCAGTCAAGAAGTGTATATCCCCCAGCGATCACCAGGCTCCAGGGAAATTTGCTCTTTCTATGGAGCTATGGAGGATCCCGCAGGAGTGAGAGTACCTCGGTGATGGTCAGAAAAGGATGGCGGTGCCTGCAAGGGACAGGCTCGTGTAAGTAGAACTCGCCTTTTCCTGCTCCTTCATCTGGCTAATTATGAAAAGTCCCCAGACGGTGACAGTGCCGCTTTAAGTTATCTGGAACCTCCACAGACTTGTCTATACCAGCTTTATACTAAGTAAGAGTAGTTGGTGCTAGGTCCATCATAAGCTCTGTTACAAATTATGTTATTTTAATATTTCATTGGTCAAGAGGATGCCATAGGGAGAGAAATTGTAGAGTATGGTATTTCATGGAAGTTTGCCCCCCTAGATGTGTGTGTGTGAAAATTTGCTGTATGTGACTGGATGGATGAATGTGACTAAGTGGGTGATTGGATGAAGTGGGACAGGTCTGTGAGTGTGGTACGTGTGTGTGGAGGCTGCTTGTGGTGTTGCATGTTAGTGGAGATGTTACTTGTATGGTTTGCATGTTGTGTTGCAGGCTATTTCTGGTTTTGCGTGTTTTTGGGGACACTGCTTGCAGAGTTGCATGTGTGAGAGGGAGGCAATTGTGGAGTTGTGTATTTGTGTGGATGGGGCAGTGTGTAGTGTAGTGTGTGTGCGTGTGAACAGTGGCTGTATGTGCATAGGAGCTATAGAATGATGGACATCTGTAGAGTAATTGGGATGGAAAGTGTAGGGTATGCTTGGGAAGAAATGTGTGCAGGGGTGGGATAGAGCTTGTAGCGTATGTGTGTGGGGGGTTAGGGGCTGGGGTGTGTTTTTGGAATGATAGGGACTGCTGTGTGAGAGATAATGGGAAAATGAGGTGTGTAATTAGGCTTTACTGAAATATATACATATATATATATACCAATAGAGGAGATGACCAGCACTCTCGGTATCATATCTAGCACATTGCTTGCTGTACTGTGAAGTATATAGTATCATTAAGAATTGTATGGGCTAGTAGTAGCACTCCATATACACAATTGAGCACTTCTTTTCACATGTTGCACTGTTCAGTACTATAAGCACTTTACATCACTTGGTTAAGCACTATGCACTTTATATAGTTGGTTCTTTTGAGTAGTCGATACATTAGCTGTAATAATTTTATGGGTCATAATAATGAGTTAGATTTACTTGGTGGGAATTTCCACCCCTTTAAGTGGAGGATGTAAACAAATATGGGCACTTAGAGCACTTTATTGATATAGATCCCGATTGTAGGATCACGCTGCATTAATGGTTTTGTTTTTCAGCCTTTATGATTAGGAATAGAGGGATTAAGGTAATCTCATTGTCACTGTCACATATCACTTGCACGATCACTGTTTTTTTAGAGAACGGCTAGTGTGTAGCCGGGTTGCCATGGAGACGCGGCTTATTTCGGGTCTCCACGACAACGGACATCACGTGGCCACGCAAAATGGGGGCGGAGCATGCACACGCATGCGCAGAGGACACTTGGGGCAGCAGCACTCAGGGGATCAGGTACATCTCGGGTAAGTCAATTTACAATGATGGTTTCTCCTATATATGTTTGTTTTGTATCTACAGCTGTTGTTCCTGATGAAAGTCCCAAACATGGACTGAAACGTTGAGCAGCTATTTTTAAAGTTGGATAAATAAAGTTTACAACTTTAAATTTTCAAAAAACACAAAAAACGAGAGTGCTGGTCATCTCCTCTTTTGGTATGTGTAATACCCCCAGATTGTAAGCACCCGGTTTAACTATTTTGGAGCCAGTGTGCAAGGATATTGTGGATGAACAGGCCAAATGTTTCATTGTCTGTGAACATGTTAAACAGCCCTTCACTCACTTTCCTCTTTTCTTCTGATTCCCTCATACTCACCTTCCCTCAATTTATTCATATCTTCTGATTCCTCCCTTCTCTCACGGTTTTCTTATACCCAACTTTAACTCACTGGTTCCTCTCTTCTCTCCCATCCTTCCCCTATCTGTGTCCCCATCTCCAGGCACTTGCCTTATTGCTTGTCACTGGTGTTGCGGTTGTTCAGTAACAGCAGCCAGCCGAAGGTACAGGAGGTCACGTGGGGTAATGACACTTACATCATCTTCACATGCCCTCCTGTAATTACTTCGGCTGCTTGCTGGAAAGAAAGGTCCTGCCACCACGGGTGATGGGAGAAAAGGGAGACGAGTCTTTTGCCTTTTCACCTGAGCACACTGCTACTAGTACTCTACCACCAATCATAAACAGTATGATAAAAAAGTTCCTCTCTCTTCAGCTTGCCTCCCTGAGGCCATGGCCTTGGTGGCCTTATCTGGTTGCAGTGAGTGCAACAATATATTTAACGTTTCTCTCTCCAAGCTTTAAACTGTGTACTAAACACTCAACATTTACCTCTCAGCCTCTTCACGTTCGCGTCTCTCTTGCTCCTCCTGTTCCTTCTGCAGACGTGCTTGACGTCTTTTTTCAGTAAGAATCTTTGCAGCTTCCTCGGCATCCGTTGTGCCAGCAGTAATTTTTCCTGTAACTAAAAACAAAAAAAAATCTGGTGATTTCAAAGGCGTAAAATGGAAGGTTAGTTCATCAAACAAACTGAACTGCATTCTGGGAAGAGCTGAGTAATCATATTGATCCGAATGTTGCAGCAGATAGAATGCCTTCACCTATGCGATGCTCACCCAGAACAATTTGTCTGAATCTTTGGTAGTATGATCAATGTTATAGATCCCCAAGTCAATACCAATGCTAAAAATTGAATCCAATTGAAGGGTACATTGAAGATTTGATTGTAAAACAGGGATAGGCAACCTTCGGCACCCCAGATGTTGTGGACTACATCCCTGGCCAAGAACCCATTCTGCAAGATTTTTTACTTGGTCCTCAAAACATCAGTATATACACCAGTATATCAAAACAGACCAAGACAACACAACATTTAAACTAACCCTAAAGGTTTATAGCCTGGTTTAAATGTTTCATACCGTAATTCCTATCCCACTTTATTCTCCTATACATTATAATCTCATTGTATTGGTACTTACAGTCAGATGTGTCACCTTTTGCCCCAGGAGATGCCTTTTCTGATTTTGATGTTTCTGTAAATAGAATATAATATAAATATAAATATAAAATAAGGACTCTCACAGAGTAAAAAATGTTTCCGCTGCATAGTCTGTGGAATCCAAAAAACAAAACTTTTAATACACAACTTTTTAAACTTACTGTCAGGTGTATCTGCTTTCACTCCTGGGGAAGAGATTTTCTCAGGTTTTGATGATTCTGCCCCTTGATCTGGGTTAGATTCATCAGATTTTGGACTAGACAGTTCTTTTTTTCCCCTTTTTTTGGGTGTCTCGTGGCTGGAATTTGATGAGCCAGGGGACAGTTTGCTGGTCTTGCCAGCAGATTGTGAGTTTGACTTTGAATGTGATCTAAATAATATCAAAATAGATATGAGTTATTGACAATTTAAGATGGGAATTATCAACAGTTTTAATTTGAGGAACTAAGCCATGAACAAATTAAAAATAGGAAAACAAAAAATGGGTGCTTGTCTGATAAGTTTAACATCGCAACTTTTCCTACTCATTATTTACTTTTTTTAATAATACAGACACTAATAAACTCTTAAAAGGACAATTACAGCTTGCTATAGTGATTATGGGGCTCACAAATTGTACATAGTTTTTAAATGGTCTGACTTTTTACCTGGGGTTATTACAGCACACTGTAAAAGGTATGGTGCCTGGAGCTTGTTTTGGTATTTCACAGTTATGTTTTAAAAAGACACTCTTAATTTCTATTGTTTTCATATAGTGCAGAACATGTTTTACAATAATTATTGTTGGATGAAACTGTGCAGTCACTTCCAATTCCATAATACAGAGGCATAGCTCAAATACAACAGTATTCATTCTTCAAACCTGATGTAGTAAATTGATAACAGAATTACAAAAGTTAGTCACCAATAGATTTGGACAAGTTCTCTAAGTATCCTATAGTCACAGTTTGGCTGTGTTAACCTAAATTTGCAGCTGACTTTTCAATTCCCTCCAATTTGGTGCTTACTGTATGCACCCCAATGATTGGTTCTGTAACAATCAGGAAGAGAGATGGTTTGGGGGTGCAGGAGTGGAGATCCAGACTTCCCATGCACAGAGATTTAAGAAAGCTTTCTAGGCTAGATAAAAATAGCAGACACTGATTTCACACAACTGAGAGTGGGTAATGATACACTTGAGTTGCATTTGGGGGAGGAGAGGGGTTTCTCTGATGTCTTCAAAAGCCGGACATAAAAACATAGAATGTGACGGCAGATAAGAATCATTCGGCCCATCTAGTCTGCCCAATTCTGTAAATACTTTCATTAGTCCCTAGCCTTATCTTATAGTTAGGATAGCCTTATGCATATCCCACGCATGCTTAAACTCCTTTACTGTGTTAACCTCTACCACTTCAGCTGGAAGGCTATTCCATGCATCCACTACCCTAAAGTAATAAGTCCTAATATTTTTAAACCTTTGCCCCTCTAATTTAAGACTATGTCCTCTTGTTGTGGTAGTTTTCCTTCTTTTAAATATAGTCTCCACCTTTACCGTGTTGATTCCCTTTATGTATTTAAAGGATCACTACAGGGTCAGGAACACAAACATGTATTCCTGACCCTATAGTGGTAACAGCACCATCTAGCCCCCCCCATGGCTCCTCATGCCTCCATAAATATAGTAAAAATCTTACTGTATTCACACCGGAAGCTGTAAATCTGCATGCTGTTAGACTCAGAAAAACAAGCAGTCTGCTGACATGTGGTAGCCTGATCCAATCACAGTGCTTCCCCATAGGATTGGCTGAGACTGACAAAGAGGCAGATCAGGGGCAGAGCCAGCATGATTCAAACACAACCCTGGCCAATCAGCATCTCCTCATAGAGATGAATTGAATCAATAAATCTCTATGAGGAAAGTTCAGTGTCTGCATGCAGAGGGAGGAGATACTGAATCACAGGATGCTGTGCACAGTGCTGCCCTGTGCTCTGCTGGCAGCAGATCTGAGTGGATGGAGGCATATTATGGGCGCCTAAAGGACTAAGGCCGGCCCTGACAACCTCAAGCTGAAGTTGTTCAGGTGACTATAGTGCTCCTTTAAATGTTTCTATCATATCCCCCTGTCTCATCTTTCCTCTAAGCTATACATGTTAAGTTCCTTTAACCTTTCCTTGTACGTTTTATCCTGCAATCCATAAACCAGTTTAGTAGCCCTTCTCTGAACTCTTTCTAGAGTATCAATATCCTTCGGGAGATACGGTCTCCAGTACTGCGTACAATACTCCAAGTGAGGTCTCACCAGTGTTCTGTACAATGGCACGAGCACTTCCCTCTTTCTACTGCTAATATCTCTCTCTATACAACCAAGCATTTTGCTAGCATTTCATGCTGCTCTATTACATTGTCTGCCTACCTTTAAGTCATCAGAAATAATTACCCCTAAATCCCTTTCCTCAGATATTGAGGTTAGGACTCTATCAAATATTCTGTACTCTGCCTTGGGTTTTCACATCCAAGATGCATTATCTTTCACTTATCCACATTAAATGTCAGCTGCCACAACTCTGACCATTTTTCTAGTTTACCTAAATCATTTGACATTTGGCTTATCACTCCTGGAACATCAACCCTGTTACATATCTTAGTATCATCAGCAAAAAGACATACCTTACCATCAAGACCTTCTGCAATATCACTAATAAACATATTAAAGAGAATGGGTCCAAGTACAGATCCCTGAGGTACAAGACCATGCTTCGAATATACTCCATTGACTACAACCCTCTGTTGCCTGTCACTTACCCATTCAACAATATTGGAATCCAAACTTAAAGATTATAGTTCATTGATAAGCCTTCTATGTGCAAAAGCCTTGCTGAAATCTAGATAAGCAATGTCTACTGCACCACCCCAATCTACTAATTTAAGTTACCTAATCAAAAAAATCAGTAAGTTAGTTTGGCATGATCTCCCTGAAGTAAACACATGTTGTCTCTGATCTTGAAATCCATGTGATTTTAGATGTTCAACAATCCTATCCTTTAACATGGTTTCCATTACTTTCCCCACCACTGAAGTAAGGCTTACTGGCCTATAGTTGCCCGACTCCTCCCTACTATCTTTCTTGTGAATGGGCACAACATTCACTAACCTCCAATCTTCTGGGACTACTCCTGTTAACAATGATTGTTTAAATAAATCTGTTAATGGTTTTGCTAGTACACCACTAAGCTCTTTTAATAACTTTGGGTGTATTCCATCAGGTCCCATTGACTTATTTGTCTTGAATTTTTTTATTTATTTTTTAATATTCTTTATTATTGTTGTGCAAGTTATAACAAACTGGCCCTTGGTGCCACAACAGCAGTCCAGGGCTAAAAACTGATATATATTTTCAGCGTGGCTAACAATAGTTCTGCACGTTTTTATATATGTATAAATTAGGTAGCATTTGGTCATAGGGGGCCATATGTGTGCCATATCAGCGCTAATGTTGTGTCTCGGTTAAGTCGGGCATACCGATTTAATATAATTAAAATTATCTGATGTGTCATATCCGCAGATACGGTTCTTCGCTGGTATATGAGGTCAGAGCCGCATTGTTAACCTGCCAGGTGTGTATTGCGGGTGTGCGTCCGTGTCGTGAGATCTATTGCTGGATCTATGGATGCAGCGCCTGTCTAATGGGCTGCTCGTGCTGTGCAGTAAGTGGCGCCATCGCTAATGCGAATGTGGGGGGTATTAGTGTGCCATCGGGTGGCCGCTCTATATGAATGTAGGTGGGTTGCCGAGCGTCAAGTTAAGGTTAGTGTGTGTAGGAACTGGTAAAACTTAGTTCAATAACTATTGGGGTGTTCGGGTTACTGTGGGTAGAAAGTATAATATGTCCCAATCAAGAGTTCAGGTGGTGACCGCTGCATTCTGTGCCGCAGGAGGTTTCCTTGGAACGAATGCGGTCACTTTTGCCGGGTCCCAGCGGTGGTTTGTAGGTTAATTCCTTTGAGGACCCCCTGGAGGCAGTGAGTCCATCGAGAGTCCCAGTGTGGGCATTAAAGCCCTTGCTTCCATGATGTCGTGGACTGCGTGTCGGGTCTCGCCATGGAGGATCAGGAGTGTACGTGACAGCCGCCATCGGTATTGAATTCCTTTCAGTCGGAGGAGAGCGGGGAATTGTTTGAAGGACCTTCGCCATGCCAAAGTGCCTCCCGAGAGATCTGGGTAAAAGGTGAGTTGCATACCCTCAAAGTTGTAGGGGTCCTGGTCCCTGATGGCTGTGAGTATTGCCGCTTTGTCCCTACTATTGCGGAAGTGGACTATTAGGTCTCTCGGTGATCCCATAGGGGCTTTCGGTATGCGAAAACAGTCCTCCACAGATATAGATTTAGCCTGTCGAGGGGAGAGTAGCGCCACCGTGAGACGCCTCAGCATGTGGGGCAGTTCTTCTGTGGAGATGGCCTCCAGGAAACCCCTGATTTTTAAGTTGTTTTTGCGCCGCATGTCTTCCATCATCGCAAATTTATTGTCGTACGTTTCGTTTTGCTTCTGGAGCCCCAGAATTGTTTGTTGCATAGTGGCAAGTTGTTGGGCGTGCTCCCCGTGCTGCGGCTTCTATCGTTCCGATACGGCACGTCAGGCCTCGGAGGTGAGCACGCAGATTCGCAACATCTGCCAGTATATTTTGTTGTAGGTCTGCCAGCAGACTTTTAAGCACTGCTGTTGTCACTGGGTCTGTCCCTGGGCTACCCGTGTTTGCGGCTGGTGCTGGTCTAGCCGGTATTTCGTCCTCGTCGTCGTCCAGCGACAGAGGAATAGGCCTCAGGGTAGTCGGCCATTTGGGGCCCGCTGGCCTGTTGTGCCTGTCTCAGTAGCACCCCAATGTCGTGGCTCGGCCGGGGCTTGTCGGGCTTTATCTGCTTGTTTTTCTGACCCATATTGTGATGCAAATCTATCTCCTGCTTCCCCGGTCGTCTCGGTGGAGCGGTATTGCGGGTAAACGGAGACATTTCTTGCAATATCTCGGAGCTCTGAAACTGTGCGACCATGCGGTTCAATTGCTTGGCCACGCCCCCTTTGTCTTTAATTTTGACAAATAGAACCTCTTCCTCTGTAAACTCACATGTAACAAATAACTTATTTGTCCTTTTTCCTAACTGAGTCAGTCCCCTTACCTTCATTTTCATCTGTAAATACTGAACAAAAATATTCAATGAGGCAGTCAGCTAGACCTATCCTCTTCTACATAACTTCCTTCTTTTGTTTTTAATCTAACTAATCCTTCTTTTACTTTTCTTTTCTCATTTATGTATCTAAAAAAAGTTTTGCCCCCCTTTTTTACTGACTGTGCTATTTTCTCTTCTGTGTGTGATTTGGAAGCTCTTATAACTTGCTTAGCCTCTTTCTGCCTAGTCTTATAGATCATTCTGTCTTCCTCACTCTGGTTTTTTTTTATAATTACTAAATGCTAACTTTTAGTTTTTTACTATTTCAGCCACATCTGTGGAGTACCACAGTGGTTTCTTACATTTTTTGCTTTTACTGACAAGCCTAATGCAATTTTCTGTTCCCTTCAGCAGCGCAACTTTTAAATAATCCCATTTCTCTTGGACTCCATTTAAATTGCTGCAGTCTGATAATAACTCCTTTACACATAGTCTAATTTTAGAAAAGTCTGTTTTTCTAAAGTCTAAAACTTTTGTTTTTGTGTGGTGAGACTCACTGTTCTTATATTAAACCACACTGACTGATGATCACTGGATCCTAAACTTTCACCTACAGTAATATCTGATACCAAATCTCTGATACCAAATCTCCATTGGCTCCTCAAAAAACTTGTTTTAGAGACAATCCCAGTAGGGAGTTTAGAATATGTGTGCTCCTGGCACAATCAGCTATTTTGGTAACCCAAACAGACTATGTTTGCCTCACTAACCTAGGTTATATGTTATCCTTCACATACAGGGGCACCCCTCCCCCTTTTTTGCTTTCCCTGTCTTTTCTATGTAAAGAGAACCCTGGTATTGCTATGTCCCAGCCATTTTTCTCATTATACCATTTCTCAGTAACAGCGACTAAATCTACATTATCAGTTGCCATTATTGCCACAAGTTCAGGGATCTTATTCCCTAAACTGCAAGCATTTGTAGACATGACTCTAAGCTTATCATTTTTAACACACTTGCTACAAGCACCTTCTGTCCTTGTTTTGGGGGGCAATTGGATTGAGGTTTTATCACCCTTTTGCCCCCCTCCTAGTTTAAATACATCCTAGCAAAACCTCTGAACTGCTCACTGAGAACATTTGTTTCCTTTTGAGAAAGATGCAAACCATCTTTTTTGTACAGTTTATTTCCATTTCAAAAAGAGCTACCATGAGAAATGAAGCCAAATCCTTGCTCCCGACACCATTCACCAAGCCACAAGTCAAAGTCCCTAATACGCATCCGCCTGTAGATCTGAGTGTTATGCACAGTGTGGAAGTAACCTGCCGTATATCATTGGCAAAAACACAAAAAAAACTCCTTTACCTCTGAAACCTCATTGCAAGCCAAGTCATTTGTCCCTAGATGGACAAGTACACCCAATTCCCCTTCCTGCTTTGTTCGCGTAACAATATTACAAATACGTCTCCTGTCTCTGTGAGTAGTAGCTCTGGGAAGACATCTCACAAGACCACTATTGTCCAGCTCCACACCACTTTTGATAGAATCCCCCAACAACAACTGCTTTCTATTAGGCCTCACCATAGTCTCCAAGCCTGTCTCCATAATACCACTACACTCGGTGCCTGAGAATGTCTCCACAACACCACTGCACGCAGTGCCTGAGCCTGTCTCCACAACACCACTACCCTCAGTGCCTGAGTCTGTCTCCACAACACCACTACCCTCAGTGCCTGAGCCTGTCTCCACAAACCCAATACACTCAGTGCCTGAGCGTGTCTCCACAACACCACTACACTCAGTGCCTGAGCCTGTCTCCACAACACCACTACACTCAGTGCCTGAGCCGGTCTCAACAACACCACTACAATCTGTGCCTGAGCGTGTCTCCACAACACCACTACACTCAGTGCCTGAGCCTCTCTCAACAACACCACTACAATCTGTGCCTGAGCTTGTCTCCATAACACCACTACACTTAGTGCCTGAGCCTGTCTTCATAACACCACTACCATCAGTACCTGAGTCTGTCTCCACAACACCACTACCCTCAGTGCCTGAGCCTGTCTCCACAAACCCAATACACTCAGTGCCTGAGCGTGTCTCCACAACACCACTACACTCAGTGCCTGAGCCTGTCTCCACAACACCACTACACTCAGTGCCTGAGCCGGTCTCAACAACACCACTACAATCTGTGCCTGAGCGTGTCTCCACAACACCACTACACTCAGTGCCTGAGCCTCTCTCAACAACACCACTACAATCTGTGCCTGAGCTTGTCTCCATAACACCACTACACTTAGTGCCTGAGCCTGTCTTCATAACACCACTACCATCAGTGCCTGTCTCAACAACAACACCACTAAACTCGGACACCAGAGAAAAATCCCAGCATGTGCTTAACTGGAGACAGAATTCTTTGGAGGTGTGCCTCTAGACTGCCCATCCATGCTGAAGTTATTCTGTGTTTTAGCAACAGTTCATACTTGGATGTTGCCGGAGATGATGTTCTCTTGGATAAAGTGGCAGGGGACTCAGATCTTCTGAAAGGTGATCCCACAGCAGACGCCGTATTAGGGGTTGTAGCCCGTTTTTCTTTCTTTAATTTTTCAGTCTAAAAAACAGATGACAGAACATTTATGCATTAAACATTAAAAATAAAAATAAATGCATTTAAATGCATAAAAAATCCTAAAAATATGAGCAATGTAACAGGCTATATTACCATTTACATTTGTGTTACTGGGTTACACTTCTGGAATGTAACAAAACAAATATTTACAAGTCTTCATCTACTATTCTGAACCCGTTCTCTTGCTAGTACTTTACATCCATAAATATATCTGCAGAAAGATTAACAAATACTAATAAGCACACATTTCCATAAATATAATTTTTTCTAGGAATCTTTAAATATCATTCCATACATGAAATTGGTATTTTGTCCTAATTTCTCATGCTAGCTATTGTATCAAATATTTTAAATGAATGTTCCACTTCATTCATTTTCTGTTCTTGGGGCTACTTGGTCTCTCAGCACATGTAACAATGGCAGTCGAGATCTCTGATCTGGGCTGCCTAATATCAATTCTTCGCATATTTTGCGTCTGTCGTCAGCAAGCACTGCACACTGACAATAGGCGTTAAAATCTTCACCATGCAGGCAGAGCACCTGCAAGGGGAAGATAGCTTTCTCCTCCTTCCTTCCTACCCAGTGGGCGCTTCTTCCACCTACCTCTATTGCAGGCAGTTAAAAACAGAAGAAAAAACCCTCCCTCTGCCTCTCCACTCCTTCTTCTGCCCCCTTACCTCCCCTCGCCAGCCTGGTATGCGCTCTAAGCCAGCAATAGGCCTGCTAGTGTTAGCCTTTAATCCCTGCTTTCTCGTCACGGATTATCTATCCTGTGTATAGCACATTCCTGGTATTTTTCTTGATGATTTACATGACTCTATAACATAACATTATGACTTTTTGGCATATCACTTTTAGAATACCAAAGGCGAAGTACAAGAAAGTAGAAGGTAGAGCAAAGAAATCCACCATAAAAGCAATATTGAATAAAACTCAAAATTACACCTGACGTCCCCAGTCATAACCCAGTTATAAATCCAAACAAGGTATTTAATACAATAAAATAGTCCCACAGATGATAACGTGAAATGGGTGCCTTTAAATTGTCATTAAAGAGAAGCAATGTCAATGATGAGTGTGTTCACCTTAAAATAATAACATAATAATGTAAATCCAAACATGAAGTCTCTAGTATAAGGGTATACTATATGTAAGATAAATATTAACATACCCAAATCATAGGGTAATCCTGTTTAAAATGACATAAAACCAAAATACAAATGTACAAATGCTAACAAAAAAGTGCAAAGTATGTTATATGGCCCCTTCTGGCCCTCTAGCTGTACAGCCATCATCACCATTTGGTCTACAGTCCACACTATTGAAATAGTGCACTTATGCTGTTTACAAAATGAGATGGCTAAGGTCTGTCATTAATGGGGAAAACTAGTGAGGTATATACGAAATTTGCTAAAACTCAAAGTTAAGGCAGTCGGCATTGCTGAATGTCAGGCAGCATTCTGTAACTACGTAATAAAATAGTCTCACTTCCGAATCCTCATAAGGTCCAGATCAAAAATGTTTACCCTATAAATACTATAAAAATACTATTACGGCTCCCATTTACAATTACCAGCTCAGAAAATTAGATCCTAAAATTACAATTATCGATATATAATAGTGGATATTGATATATTATTTACGTATTTATCCAAAAGATATTTGTAATATTGCTCCTCTTTACCAAAATATTAAATAAATTATGTATTGTGTATACGGCTGTATTTTGTATATGGATGGCTAATATAAACATTACTTTTGTTTTGCTGTAATAAATCATGAGAAACCATGTCTAATAAGAAGCATCAATTCATTGGCCATTACATATCGGAAGGGCGGTGATCACTGAATGTGGTGGGATGGGTTTCCATTAACTAAGAGGGTATTTAAATCAGAAGGGTAAGAGTTTGTTAAAGCATATTGCCTTGAGAAAGTTGGAAAACAAAACCGGTCGGCGAAGAGTGAGCTGTAGGACCTCAGTAGTGTTCCCTGTTGAAGAGAAGCATTTGCCTTCTGCATTTTGTGGGCTGCAAGAGTGAACTATTTTCAGAACCTGAGCTATAGACCTCATGGTGAAGGATACCTTGCACTTTTTCTTAGCGCTTGTGCATTTGATTTACAGTATTATCCTATGGTCTGTGCATTTTATTCTTATTTACATGTGAATACATTATTACCACTATACTGGAGATCCTATACTTAGATTTACATGTATTGATATGTTTTTTTAATTTTACACTTTTCACTGGGGTTCCTTCTCTTTAGTGATAATTCAAATACACCAGTTTTACATGCCCGTATGTGCTTTTTTTTTTTTTCTGTAAAGCATTTTACCTGGACTGGCTCTGGGGATGTTGCTACCTTAGCGCCATCTGCTGCCGTAGGGGACATTAATGTCTTCCGTCTCTCAGCACTCCGTACAGGAGAAGACTTGTAAGGAGATTTAAGAGGACTAGCAGGTGCTACACGAGGACAGACATGGAAGACTAAAGAGTTATAGATCAAAGGTAAAAGAACGAAAGGATATGCAGTGGGAAATTTATGGAAGAAGACAAAGGAGGAAAAAATATACAAATAGGTTAAAGACAGAAAAATACATATTTTACAGTAACAGCTATCATTACATTAGTCATTCATCTCTGTCAAATTAACCAGATCAGTAAGGAGAACACAATGTTTGAATTACCTGTCCCAATAAACTGTTGTTGACACACAGAGACAGAGGTGGGGTTACTACAGTACCCAAAAATAAAATTCTAATCACCAATTCACTCAGTGCTGATAACCTGCTCAAAGCAGGGTGAACCATATGGCAAATAAAGAAAAAAAGTAAAGGCAGCGCTACAAATGCAGCAGAGGTGCACAAACCAGTGCTACATACAGTTTAATTTGAAGGACCAAAAGAAACAACAGATGTTGTGGCTGGCCCCTTTATAAATGCAAAATATCAAGGACACTTGGTATTAAAAAAAAGGGGGGAAAACCAAAACATCTGTTGTTACTCCTGATCCTGTGTATCTCTGCATTTGTTGCGCTGTCTTCATTTTTTCATTATTTGACATATTCTGTTGTTGAAGCAGCCCTTATAGGATTAACAGACATTAGACTTTGTCTAACCCAATGCTGCCTACTTAGAACGGTTCAAATGGGTTAATGCTGTGTTTACCAAAAAGATGCGTGCATATTTACAAATTTGCTGTTTAGGATTATTTGTGCAGGATTCCTGTTTGCATCGTTAACATGAACACCCAATAACAGCACATGTTAGTATCCGACTGCCTTGGAGCAAGGAGTTTACGTTTTGTTAAAAAATAAGTAAATGCTATTCTGAATTTGTGATTTTAAATATCACAGCATTTGTGTCTCTGTAGCTACCACACACAGACTGGGAATAAATGACAACTAATAAACAAAGAAAAGAAATAAATTATGTTATGTTCAGCATCCGTAGAAACGGTGATATAATATTTTTATAAATACTGTGTTTGGGTTTGTGCACATAATTTTCTAGTTTGCAGAGTGGTTTGTAATGCAAAAACAGATTAAATAACATCAATAAGAAATATAAGAGGGCAGTTATTTGGAAACAATATTGCAAAAGTTTTATTATAAACTTTCAACACAAATTATTCATTCCAGATAGGTGTTAGTTATAAACTACCTCTCAACCACCAAGCTATCTGTATAAATAGCACACAGATCCATCTTCATAACTAATGGAAAACCCCAAACAAGCTAAATAATAGAGTTAAAGCTCAGAACTCAATATGACTGTATTTTATCTGGAAGTTATTAAATGGTAATGTAATATGTATACAAGTGGATGGGGGTATATTAATGCCTCTGCAGCCATGTATAAGCATTATTGGTAGTGTAATGGTTAATCAGAATAACATTACATCATTATCTCATTGTTCAACTATTATTTTTTATTATTTAAGGGCTTTTCTAGTTAATATGTATGTATAAAAGCCATCTGTTTGTCTTGGAACTTATAGTGAACGTAAAAAAAAATGTCCCACTGAATTGTCAATAAATGTGTTGCAATTTTTCATTTTAAAAGACAAGCAGTGCCGAATTTAGAAAACCACGATTTGACAATTATATTACAATACTGGTACATAGTGAAAGCTCTCATTTTATCCCAGTCTGCTAGAGAATGGACTAATCCACGTGAAAAAAAAAAAAAGCTGATCCAGAAGCACAGGTTTTATTCCAGCATAAACATCAAATGTCAGAAGCCAGTGAAGGGATTAAATAAACATTTACTGAATTTGTGCACTTAACTAAATAAAGAAGATGTATTTGTTTCCCTGCAGCAGGGTAAATGGATTTATAATATCAGGTTTTCCTGCTGGCCAAATGCTAACACAAACATGAGGCTGACACAGAGACAGACGTTTGCAGCATTGTTTTGGTATGTGCATTGACGGGGTCAGCAAATTACATACGGACAAATCTAATACAAATATGTTATCGCACACAAAAATAAGTAAAAATATATCTATCACGTTTTCTTTACCACCCTCCAAAATAATGTAATGTAATAGTACTTGAAATACATGACAACTAGATAAAAAGGTTAAAAAAATAAATTTAAAAAAAGTAGTATAGTAATATACTTCTTTATTATGGCTGTTAGAGAATAAAAGGGAATGTAGCCCACAATCCATGGAATTCCAAATGTTTCCCAGCCCTGTTATATAGTATAGTAAATAGCAATGATAAAAATCAGGAAATAAGGGGCATCTACTATTTAGCTTTGCAGCTGTTGTGTATTACGTCTCAAGATATTTTTGAACCTTGGCATTATGGGAGATATAGGTCTGCATCAGCTGAAGTGTTCCATGTTGACCCCATCCAACATGTGGAAAACTGAGTGCACATGCCTACATTGACTGCAATGACGTTACACATTCAGTCTTCAGCAAGATATTTGTTATTTAGCCACGGAAAAAAATATAAATATTAGTTAGGTTTACCAGATAAAAAGTATAATAATATCATTATTTAAGGGTGATGAACATATAATAAATCTTGGGGTACATTTTCTAAATACAGGTCAGTGATAATGATTGTGCTGACAATGCCAATGTATGAGTAATTTAGAAGGATGTTGTCGGACAAGCCCTATTATTTTAAGGCATTTTTTTTAGGTTTATGTTGCAGTCCTACAGGTGCTGGTAGTCAAGTCGCTAATCAACCTAACCCTACCTGCCATGCCTGCAGCACAATTCCGATAAACGGCTGTACGCATTGTCAATTTTGTCCATTTGTCTCTGAAAACTTTATTATAAAGTGGTTTTGTCTGCTCCATTATACCAGTGGCATTTATTGTCCTTCCCATCATTACCTGACGGTGAATAGCATGCCTCATTTAGCATTGCTGTACTCCTACTCCTGGCTAAGGAAGAATGGGTTGGCATCAACAGTCGTGTGACAAGGAAATTTTCCATGGGACTAAGGTACATGCGATGGGCTGAAGGATGGAAGCAAAGCATGGAACATTAAAACAGAAACAAGCAATGGAATGAATAAAAAAAAATACAAATAGATGATCTGAAATAGAGGGAGTGGAGAACATGGAAATTGAAAGTCTGAAACGATAACAAATACATACAAATGCAAATGGGGTTTATAAACAGTGGACAATGATGGCTTGAAACCAGTTGAACAGAAAAAAAGCTGATTGTGCACATATCACTGAATTAGAAAACAGCAGTGTATGCACACATCCTCAAATTGATCTGGAAAGCGATACTGCAGCCTTGGCACCTACACAAACCCTTTGTGAACCATCCTCCTTCCAGTCTACTGCACAGCGACAGACAATAGCGAACACAGTGACACACCCAAGCTGAGATCTGAAGCTGTACCAGGTGTCCAACGTGCTGTGCAAACATATCAAGGTCTTCTGAACACAGCATCCCAGTTACTGACCTAGAAAATCACATCTTCTACATATCTAAACACTGCCTTTAAACTGGCAACAAAAATTTGTGCACTTGATATGTTTTAGATAAATCCACCGTGAGCCCTGCACTCCAACTCCCATGATCCTCAGGTACCCAGTGCTTGGAATTACACTGATTAGATAACAATTAGAGAAATCCAGCACTCTAGGGATTAAAATAATTCCTTCTTTGTTTCATCAGTATAAAAAAAGCAAAAGTCGACGTTTCAGTGCTGTTCTAAAGAACGTTATCTTGGCAGAACTGAAGAGTCGACTTGCTTTTTCTTTACTGATAAACTAAAGAAGGAATGATTTTAAGCCATAGAGTGCTTGATCTCTCTATACATATATAGTAGTGTAGAGTGCATTAGCCCTATTAGGCCAGTAGACGAGATGACAAAATACCAGAGTATTGCAGTATGTAATGATAACTAATTTATTGGACTAACATAATACTTAAAAGACAAGCTTTCAAAAGTGTTCCTCTCTTCCCCAAGACTGAAGTAATATTGATCAATCTGATCAATCTGAGTTTAACACTTAAAACAACTTATGTTTTGAGAGAAGGGGGGGGGGGGGGGGGGGGAGAGGTTGTCATAAATAGCAGAAGATGTGCCTAAAAGTGAAAGGTGCAGATTGGCTGAGAATAGCCAGAACAAGTAAATAAACAGAGACAATAAACTAGTTAAAAAGAAAAACAAAACAAAAAAGCATCATTGCAGGGCATAAAAATATACAGCTGCATATATGTACGTATATAAATTGATCGAATACAGGTAAAGCAGGAGTATTGAAAAATAACTATTATAAAAAAACATTAGGATGTGTGTTTATAGAAAGTTACGGTAGTTTGTCAGAAAGTCAGAATGCAAGTCTTTCATTTCTGGTGTTGAAATGTGTGATCATTTTCATCTTAAATGTCTTCCGTTCATGAGTCTTTAAAATTATTTTTAAGATCTTGAGGTTTTGGATGGAGTGATCAGCCTGGGTGAAGTGATGAAATATTTTTTTAAATAAATAAATATATATATATATATATGCATCACTTCACTCAGACTGATCTCTCCATCCAAAACAGTTTGAGTTCGTTCTATGTAGCAGAGTGAATTTTGGTATATATATTTTATAAGAAGGAAAACATGTTAGATCACCAGTGCTTACCAAAATTAACACTGCTACACAGAACGAACTGAAGCGCTTTTCAGTAATTAGACCATACCACATTATACTAATAATGCAATGGTACAGTTTAAACAGGATTTATTCACATGTGATCTATTAATAAAATAGGTGCCTCATAAAACAGACAGATCTTTTATTGGCCTAAGATCTGCCAAAATGATGTTAAAGTTATACAGATAAGGGGTCATTAAACAATAACTACTGGGAGATGGGTTATTCACCGCTATTTCTTGTTTCACTCAGGTAACAATTGTTTTCATAGGCTAGTGACAAAGCCTACCTCTAAATTGCCCAATTCCCTTTAAACATATTGTGATTATAAGCAATAAAAGTATCTGCTCCGTAGCTGCTCACCCTTAATTCCACATGACATTAAGAAGCCTAACCCTAAGTCCTCTCTACCCAAAGCACAACTACCCCAAAAATGCAGATGTCTCTAGCCATAACTCACCTTCCCCAGTTTCCCTCTAAACCTAGAACGACCCTGAAAGCATCATTACAAATGGCACAGCTGTTTACAGCTGGCATGAAAGCAGCAACATGATGTCCACATTTAAAATGTGTAGTTTAGATGCAACATTTGAAATGTATATGAATTGTCCAGTTCCAATTAACATGCTACTACATCGCTCCAGTTTGCATACTTTTCAAAATGAAATTCAATGTATGTAAATGCTTCTTCTTAAATTATTGGAAGCACAAAGGCCCTAGTACCATAAGGGAAGAGGTCCTTCATTTTGAACTCATTAGTGTTATGAATTAATTCTTCCTCACCGCATCATGCAGACTCCAAAATTCATTTCTACCTGGCTCTATTGCTCAGATCTTGTCTCTTTCACAGACTTCCAGCAATCTCTGGTAAAGATTACTCTTCCTGGTTCTGGTTAGGTTTATAGAATTCTGCATCTTACCGGGTCATTGAAAGCCACCACTCTACTGGGAGCTTTTTGCTTTTATCATTTTCCCCTTGTTTGTTTAATTCTCACTCCTTTACTCTACATTCATATGTGGGGTTTTTTTTTGCGCTCGGGTCTTTTTTTATTTTATAAGTTCGACAGGCTTAATGGATTTTAATTTGACCTTTTTTGGGGCTGAAAAAAGAAGGTTTTAGAAGAAAGAAGACATCAAATGGTAAGTTTTTTTGAATTTACAGGTATTTAGGTAGGTAGGGCTTTCTTTTCTTTTCTTTGGGTACGGGGTGGTGACTAGGGGCTTTGGAACCCCTAGTCACCTGGGGGGGGGGCGTATGTTTTTTAGTTTAGCCCCTACCCCCCATCCCCACCTGGGTGGGGAATGGGGGGACAAACAATAGGTTCCCTGCTATTGTCTTCTGGGCTCCCTACCCGCTGCTCATGGGTGGGAGCCGGGGGTACAATAGGTCCACCCTTATTGTCATTTAGGGACCCAACCCTCCGCTCATGGGTGGGGGACCATATGTCCCCCGTTTAATTAAATAGCTATGTCCCCCCCCCACTAGTTAATAGTTGCCCCACCATGGGGCCATTGATGAGAAGGTTTTTTTTTTACAACAGTGAGCAGCCACTGGCTGCTCACTGTTTCCTAGACATGCTCCTACTAGCAGCATAGCGAGTAGGGGAAGATTAATTACTACTACTAAGTTACTTTTACTTACTCAGTATTAGTACAGTTGGCTGTCTTCCAGCCTTTTGGTAGATAGTTCCCTAATACTGTAGGAATTAGGGAGCTATCTACTAAGCGGTTGCAAGATGCAGCCACGGCACAAATAGGATCGGCATATTATTTATTCAAATGAAATTCTGATACGAACAAAGTCCCGAATTGCGTCCTAATACGAATGGACAAACTGTTCTCATTCTGTTAGGACTAAATTTGGTAGTTTCGCCGGCGTTCTTTCTAAATGACAGGACGTTTGGGAATAGCAGGAAAGCAGGAATCGCAAGATCACGGAGGAAAGGGTGAGTATTGTGGGACAATGTCTCTGATCAACTTGAGCTGGTCAAGCGTAGGAAAATACATAAGACAAAGTAGTGCCTACTTTGTCCTATGTTTTAAAGAAAAAGCAAAGAAGAACAGATCCTAAGATAGGGAGAGAAGAGGAAGCGATTAGGGAAAGGTAATTTCGGCATGATAGTGCCGCTTTAAATTGACATTTCAAATACCTATTTCAACATAAATTGGCACTATTACAAATTAGCATTGTTACACTTCCTTAGTTGCCAATCATCTAAAATTTAAAATTCTTGGACAAGCTTTTTAAACAATTTTTTTTAACATATTACATATATATAAAATGTAATATGTTAAAAAATAATATATTTATAATACAATAAATAATGTATCAAAAATATCAAAATATTACAAAAGGTAAATATATTTCAATGAATAATTTTAAACTTTTATCTAAATATATTAAATCATTTGGAAAGCTTATCCATAAATATTAAAATGAGGCTTAGTTAGGTCTGACCTATTTTAACATCTCAATACATAAAAGTAACCATATTGAGTTCTTATTTTCATCCCTGAGATAATCTACCAACTCAAACAAATGGGTATTTACTAGTAGTCATTTTACTGGAAAACTTTGTATAAGGATGATTGATATGTTAGATCAACATGTCTGTTCAGAAAAGGTAAAACCCTACAACTAAAAAAAATAAACCTTGCAATAACAGCAAGGTCCAAATGGATGAAGTGAATTCCTCTAAAGACTAAGCATAAGCCCTAAAAGGTGGATAATCTGTTCACTCAGTGTTAAAATGTGCTGTGTAACTCCCATTATTATATAAAACAAAAACTACCACAGATCAAAAGGTGCCATGCAAAGGTTCAACGGAATTATGTTGCTATGCAAAAATAGTTTTACATACAGCTAAGACATCTTTTAAAGGAACACTACAGTCACCAGAATAACTTTAGCTTAATGAAGCAGTTAAAGTCTAACAAGCTATTAACAGAGCAGGAGATAAGAAATTCTAAATTAAACATAATTTAGAATGAAGGAAGTATAAACATTGGATGACTCTTTGCAGGAAGTGTTTAGGAAGCCTGTGTAAGTCACATGGAAGGAGGTGTGACTATGGCTGTATAAACAAAGTGATTTAACTCCTAAATGGCAGAGAATTGAGCAGTGAGACTGTAGGGGCATACTGCTTTACTAAGCTAAAGTTGGTTTGTTGACTATAGTGTCTAATACTACAGATGAATTAGGAAAATGATGCCTCGAAAAAACATGCAAAAAACAAAAAGGAAATCAAAAGGCAGTTTTTTTGATTGTCCCTCATTTTGATCAAATCTTCAGAATCTGAACATTGTGCAAGATGTGGCTAAGATCACTCATCCAATCCTGGATTCCAATTTTTTTTTATTCGTGCTTCTCTTGATTTTTTAAATCTTCACAGGGAAGAGTTTAGTGTATAAATCTCAGCGTCCTATTGAGTAGCATTTGTTCATTTTTGCAAGTTGCTTCATTTGTTTGTCATGCATGAAATTACTCTAAACCAGGTTTGATGCCCATTCGAGTGAGGCTGCTATACATGCTATACAGTTCTTTCATGGAAAGCTAGGATATATATGTATGTATCCCATAAACTTATAGACGGCTGGTGGATATGGAAAATGCATTGCAAGTTGGATATTCCATTTAGATGTCTCATCACGTCTTCTTAGAAGTAAGAGACTAGATGCGGTAAGTGGCTTTACTTTATTTTTTTTTATAAAATTCAGTATATATGCATCTGGCATAATGTAAAAAAATGTGTTTATTAGATGCATTCTTGCATCCTAGCACCCTTTAAATAATAATATTTTTACATCTGGATTTGGCTTTTTCTGTAAAATTATCTTTTTAATAATTTTTACATTTCAACTACAAAATATAAAAAAAACACACAAAAAAAACACCAAACAATATAATAAAACACTATAACCTATGTAGTTACTGAATTTAAGGACAGGGAAAAGACGTGCAAGCAAAAGATGCTTGTTCCTGAAGTTGGGATAGCTAGACAAAAAGAGGGAAAGTAGGGTGCAAGGAGGACAAACAGGGGGGCTGCCAATTCACTTGCCTCTGTCAGGGGAGCGTGTAATAGTTGCTGTTGAAGCGGAGAGCCTCTTACTGATTGGGGAGTCCATTGGCTTTTGTAGACTCATTGTAGAAGCTGAAAGTTTGTCAAACGCTGCAGAGAGATGCATTGAAGACATGAGTATAAATCTGTTACCACTCATTGAAAATACAAGCTTTCCTTTTTTATGTCACTTATTTTTTATTGAGATGTGGAAACGCATGAAGGTGGTGCTTTGGTAAGATGTACAGATTAATATTGCTGATATCAAAAGAGAATGTTACCAAACTTTACAATAATCAGTAATATTTAAAAAGGAAACTATTTATTAAGGTAAAATTGAATGTCAACCTATCAGGCCAGGTTCAACTAAACATAAAACAGCTCCTAAAGCAACAAATATATAATTTATCATAAAGATACATGATATATTTCCTTTAGGAGCTTTATGTACTTACTTGCTGACCATCATCCATTCTGGGAGATCCGTGGATGTTACAATACTGTAATATCTACTCTACGTTAACTCCTCCGTGCAGAACCACACAAACCAGGGCGCCCAGTGAATTCCAGGCACCCAGTGCCACAAAACCCCAGGACAGCTGCCAAGACCACATACCAGTTATCACAGTGGTATGTTTACTAGAAAGCATGTTTTATGTGCAAAGGATTACAGTATAATAGTGGGAGTACAGCACACTAAAATATATTATACATTGTATATGTGTATATGTGTGTTTGTTTGTGTGAATGTGTGTGATTACTTTACATTTATTTAAAAATCAAATGTTTAGAGATAAAAGAATGTGTTTTTTAATGATCGATTGAAAGAAAAGAGCATGTCCCTCTCTGCCCCCTCCTAATTATTGCCCAAAAGAGTGTTTGTTTGTCTGTCTAGTCTAGTGTTTGTCTGTCTGTTTCCTAATGAGCACCAATAACAGATTTTAGTTATACAGATATAAGTTCCACTGATATCAAATGTTCACTTAATAGACAACCTTCTACAAGGGGATCTATACCAAATACTACTAACATCTTAAATGTAACAGTACATAAAAACATTTGGCTTCTTCAGAGGTAAATCAGACATATATACTATACACTGATACAGTGGAGTCCTGGGAGCCAGGAATTGAGCCATAAAGCTTTACTTATAGTATGAAATGTGTTACCTCTAAAGATCATCCAATTGATTACTTTACAGCCAAAGCTCCATTAAGAGACAAACTGCATAAATATCAATTCTATAGGGATCCCAACTTAAAGCAGGCTCATATACATTCATTTGTAAGAGCCAAACATGTTCTGGACATCTGCTGCCCGACAATGAGCTTGTATATTAATTCTCTAACTGCACTCTATGGATAGCATTAAGACTTCTGCAATATACTATATTTATTATTTATACCGTGGCCATGACATTTTATGTGAATTGAGTGACAGTGACTTTTTATGGAATTGTAAGAGCTAAGCTGCCTTCTAGATCAGTGGGGTTCCCAACCCAGTCATCGAGGGACAATTAACATTTAGGAACTTTATAACTCTTTTTAAAAAGGAATAGTAACAAGACCTGGGCCATTGATGTGCCTTGAGAACTGGGTTGGTAACCATAAATCCAGAGTTTTAGTTTAGGTAAATAAATCCAAAAATGATATGTGCCCGGATTAGGTATGGTGTGAGCTCAGCACAAAATAATCCTTAGTTAATATATCTATGATACTAAGAGATAATAAATAAATAAATAAAAATCATAGTAAGTGTTTATTATGTTATTTTAAATAATGTGCACGGTAGCACTGTGGCTCTACGTGCAAGTACGCAAGGTCCATCAGCATACTCACTGCTGGGTGGACACCAGCATCATATATTACACAGGGTCACAACTACCTTACATATGATAATCTGTTGTGTATTGGGTGCCTATATCAGATTGGGTGCCTATGTCAGATAAACGGTTGACGTAGGCCTTATGAACAATCCTTACTATAGCTATAAAACAGTTTACCAGTAAATAATGTGCATTTCCTTCCTGAAATCCGCTCTCCTGTACTCATTTCTGCCTCTGACACCTCCCTTCCTACTATGTGCCATTGCTAAGGTGCCAGAAGTCCTCTGGAGCAAAACCCTGAGTAAGTGTCAAACCATTTTAGAATAGTTGGACAGTTACCTGGGTCCCTCTGGTGCTCAGAATGTAACCTCTCTTTTGATATATCTTATGTAGAAGTTCTTACCTCCACTTAAGTAAATAACCTAGACCTTATCTATATCTGAAGAGGGGGGCGACTGTGGGTGCCGAGAAAAATTGACAATGCACTCAAAAATTATTTAACTTTTTCATAGGGGCCAGTGCCAGGGGACTCTTGGCATTATAACCACAACATGAGTATTGATCGTCCTTTACACTATTTTAAAAAAAAAATAATTTAATATAGCATCTGGATTAAACATGCAATACAAAATATATAACCACTTCAATATAATTCTAAAATGATCCTATGGCAAAAACATTATGTAGAATATCAGGTGGTGTGTGATGGCATCAACTTTACATTACTTTTACTATTTATTTATCACAGGAACATAGTTATTTATATATTTGATATATGGCTCCTTCCTCCATTGACTTATTTCTGTGATTTGTTTTTTGGTCAGCTATTGCTTCCCGCAAACAAAATAAAAAATTTAACTTGAAAAAGTCTTATTTATAACTTTGTGCTTCTAAACATACGCTTATTTGATACCATAAATGCATTTACGAGTTGTAATGTAATGAGATGTCTAGTAAATGCTCTTGAGGTCTAGTAACTAATACTGACATTGTTGTGAATTGAGAACTAAATTTCAAGCCTAGGCCTCAACAGCAAAATTGGAAAAAAAAACATCCAACTAATTTGTTAACCAAAACTAGCAAATACAGCCTACAAAATGAACTGTGAAAATATTGCAACTACATCTACCATTCCTAGAAAATGTAGAATCCAAAACTCATATTATCACAATGACTATTTCTATTCAAGAGCGATACTAAAAATACACAATTTCAAATCATTACTACCATTCATTTCAACAGATTCCTAACTAGTGACAAACGTTGGGAATAAGCTAGGAAAACTATGAGGTTGTTTTAGTTTATTAATGAAGGGCAGTAACTTTGTCACTGCAATAATGGTCTTTTATAGATCTATTCTGGATTTCCATTTGTTTGTTATAGTTTGTTATCAGCAAGGCAATATTAGTCATTGCCAAATATCAACACATAGAGACTTATTCACTACAGTGTGAGTTGTCAAGGATTCAAAGTGAATTTCAAATTTCAGACCAAAAAAGCCAAACTGGAAACATTATCAATGTCAGCTATGTTTTGAGTATAAAATTTGAAGTTAACTTTCAACTCCTGACAAACCATATTTCAGTGAAAATCCCTGACAGAAATAAAATGCTACCCAGTGAGCACATTTCAACAAAGAAGGGGCACTGCCATTTTAGGGGTGTGACCCAGAGCAGGCTGTTCTGAGAAATTTTAAGTCACTTACTAATTAAAATGTATGTAACTAAATGTAATCAAGAACAATGTATCTTATTTACACAAATTTTTATTGTACTTTAAAGACATATTATTGTAAGTATTGTTGCTGTGTGTAGCTCTGTTATACACTAAGGCACACCAACAATATGAAGCTTCTAAAAAAGAGAGACAGATGGATTTAGGCCCAAAATAGAGACTGTCCCTCCTAAATAGGGTCACTTGGGAGGTATATGCAATAGTAAATTTAAAACTGGGTAATAAATAGCAATCAATATTCTTTATAGCATTGCTGTTGTCAGCATACTCACAACTGACAGTTTTTGTAAACGGCAGAAAGCAAGGAGTCTAGTTGTGGACAAAATGTATTGAATGTGTGGCCATAGATTGAATACTGCTGCCATTTGAAACATCTCCATTACACTCCAGTTAATGTAATGGGGGATGGGAGACTATGACTAAGCACAGGTCCTAGACAGAAGACACTAGACTAGACACATCAATTGATGCAGGGTTCCTCCTATAAAAGAGTATCAATGCAGACTGAAGCACTGCTGGGTGCTTACCATAAATTCGGCATAAAACAGAGTCAATGACAGCACAGAAATTCATTGAATCCTGCTTTAGAATCAGGATTCCAAATGGGTGTGGCTGCTGTCAGGGAAAAAAATCTTATACATTGGGGGTAGACTGTACTAAAATAATTATGTTGGTAATAAAATGAAGCCTGTAGATATGCAGCCAATTAGGCAGTAAAAGGCACGTTCATCTTGCTTGCTAAAACACTAGGTAGTTGGGCCTTTAGGACGCAAGACAAATAATGCAAAAAGGGTCACCTTGTAACCATAACTGCTGAACAGCATCACCATCCATTGCTAAATAGAATTACTAGTACCAATATAGCATTGTCAGCACACCCATTTATTCTGTGGTACAGTAATCTTTGCCCAAAGTATTTCCTACTGTAGACACCATAGGACTGGCAAAGGCAAAGGTAGGTGCACACAGTTGTTGCAATACTACAATACTCATTTGTTATACATGCATTGGGTGGGCAAATCCTTATGAGAGTTGCAGTCCAGCTGGGTATCCACTCCTCCCCCCCCCCTCCCCATAACTGGCAGAAGATAATCTCACTAGCAGTATGCCATGCAATTACAAAACAAGAGATTTATAATATACTGTGCTATATAAATCTGAGGATTATGGTGTATGCATGTTTAATATAGATATATATATGTATACACCCACACGCCTACTGAATTATTAACTATGAATGCCTGATCCTGTAATAATGTTCTCCATAAATGTGGCACTGAGGCTGTCAATATTTAATAATTTAAACTGGATTTAATAAATATATAAACTAAATTAAATTGTATTTATTACCAATTAGGATTTAAAATCTCCAATAAGACGACCACAACAGAAAAATCTTATACACACACACAAACAAAATAACTGAAGAACTGGGCCACAATCAGTGTGGGGGGTGGGAGCCTTTGACGCAGGCCCGCAAAATAAACACGCAAAAAAAAGATAAATCACTCACAGATAAATATAATAGTCATCATGCCTGAATTGCTCATCCCTTTACCAAAACATCACAAAATGTTTTTTTTATATTTTTTATTTTACAAGCTGTTTTTTAAAGATCATTGAATCAGAGCCCAAAGCATGTTCAGTATGTCATGGAAAACATGAAATGGAATGGAATGTGTCACATACAGAAGGATGCATGCAGAATGTGACACTGGACCAGTGCAATAAAAAAAGGGGACCTGTAATGTGACGAGTAGTTTTGGGATCACTGCACTAAAATACACAGAATTTAGTGGAGATTTGGGTTGGTTGATGAAGTTAAACACACTATGGGTACAGTGATACACAAAAATACCATCAGAGGACTCCTCAGCTCCAGCAGGGGCCGCAAGGTCTGTAGAAAGGGTGTTGGCAGAGGAGCCTAGAACAGGGGGTGGGGAATTTTCTGATTCACCTGCACAGCACAAAACCAGAGCAGAACAAGGGGAAAGGGGACAAATTACAGAAATTTGCTGGCAAAATAAAATATAAATAATTAATAATTGTATACAGATGACTGATACATCTAATATACATCTAAATAGATACACATATATAAAACTGAAAATATAGACATTTCAGAAGGGGGGAAAGTGTTTTTCTTCTTATCTTCCAGTTTAACTAACACAGTAAAACATTTTATGACATAGTAAAAAAACATTTTCAGTTCCCCAAATGAAAACAGCAAAACACCTTAATATTTCCAGAAGCAAGGTTAAAACCCAATAAAACATAAACAACATTAACAAAGGATGTGACACTCCTATTAACAATGTTATATCCAGATTCAGTTACATTATGTATTCTCTCTATTGGGCTAATTCTAGATCACAATCTACCATAAAAGCAGCACATCACATTAAATCTACATTATCTCCTTGCAATGTCATTGAATATTCTCAATTCTCAGTGTTCCAGTGAACTGCTGGCCTCACCCTGTGAAACAGATGATTATTTAACCATGGATACAAAGTAACATGCTTAGAATCCTAATGTATTCACTAAAAGGAATCCAAGTATAACATGCACTGCACTCTATTTAAACACAGTGTAAACACAAATAAAACAAATAGGATCAATGATCAAAAACAGGATGAAAACACCAAACACTGCCAGCAAAGGACTTTCCATTTACTGCAATTCATCTTCCTCCTTTGTTCTTTGCAAGACACTGTCCAACAATAGGATTAAACAATCACAATGCAAGTTGTTAATATGCAATAGGGCGTTCTAGCAGACTATACCACACACAGAGCCAGCCCAGCCTGATGCCCTTGAATACAGAAGTAGTTTAAAATACCTGCATTGCAGAAGATGAACACTCACCATCTCTGCCTGAACCTGCTACAAGGGCCCCTCCCCAGGACCATCTCTTCTGCTTCTGCTCCAGTTGCTGACTGCGTTCCTGGGCCCGTCTCATCATGGCCTCTAATTTCTCCTGGTCGAACACAGAAAATAAAAAATGAAAGTTGAGTGGCAGATATAATGGCAAGACTGTGCCTATGATGAAGCAGCAGGGACTGACAGCACTTCCTGGAGTAACAAGTGCTCTTAGGTAATGATGTAATGATGGAACCAGAGGAGGAGAGCATGCATACCCAAGTGCCGAGTGTTCTGCTCCCTAGTCACTGCATGCCTCTAGAGAGGGGTTTTGGAAGGTAAATAATGCAAGTTGCATCACGGGCTCAGCCAGCTGATCCATGTGGTGTGGCAGCCAATGAGCTTTGTGTTTCTCCTGATGAATAATGCTTCAAAATCATTAACTCCTTCCAACCTCCCTGCATTACCAATACCCACTCCCTGAGAATTGAGGATTATTGATCTCTAAACCTCAGGCTGTATGCAGTTACAGCTTTGAGGATGCCTGCAGTCATCTAACACAGTGAGGATATGTATCAAGGTAAAAGCAATTATTGTATAAAGGGCTAAATAAAGAGCAAATTGCTATGGGAACCAATATATGCTGCCTCAAAATCTAGAATCTTGGCCTAGAATATTATACATATATCCTTGATAAATATGCTCCACTGTCTGAGCACAGCAAAGCATTGGGGTAACTGTGCATTGTGTACACCGGGGGTGCCCAAAAGGCAGATCCCCAGATGCTGTAGAACTACAACTCCCATGATGCTTTGCATGCATTTAGAATGACAAAGCAGATTTAAGCTGTAATTTTTAAATATCTGGGAATCTACCTTTTGGGCACCCCTGGTGTACACAATCTATATACCTAATGTTTAATTTTTGTTACATCACAGAACAGCAATCTTTAGAATATGTGGTACCTACTTCCAGTGGAGTCAATGCATCCACTAGATTTTGCAACATAGTTTAGATTTTGTGCCTAAAACCAGAATACATACAAAATGTGCAGCATTCTAAATCCATAGTGATGTCGCATTTACATGTACAGAAAATAATGAGCAAACTTGCAACATGCAATGACTACCATGCTTACCTAAAGAGAATTCACTAACATACCCATTGTGTAAAAATAAATAAATATATAATTATATTACTACATACTCATGCTCAAATTATAAAAACTATTTTTAGTGATGACACATATAGAATAAAAAAGCATCACTTGTGTAAGGGTGGTTATGGAAAATGAATAATACAGGCCTGTGTTAAAACCAATACTACACTATGTAGTATGTTCTTTTTTATTTTCACCCCTAATCTGGTCACCTTAACCCCTTAAGGACCAAACTTCTGGAATAAAAGGGAATCATGACATGTCACACATGTCATGTGTCTTTAAGGGGTTAAATTGGCTCTGTCACTCAAACTACCTTTTTCCTATTCTTTCCTCTTCCTCTTTCAGAGTCTGTTCTTTTCTTAATCTGATCTATTTCTCTTTAAAGTATAAGACAAAGTTGGTACTACTTTGTCTTGTGTGTTTTTCTTACGCTTGACAATCTTGACAAATGGTGGAGCTTAAGGAAAACTCAAATTCCTTTGTCAAGATATCATAGGCGAATAAGAGGAAGGTAAGTTTGAGGTGACAGAGATACCTTAAAGTACAAAAGCAAAATTGTTGAGTATTTACTTTACATGTAACTAAAAGTAGTAATTGTCTCAGTGCCATGTAATATGCAAAAAGAGCCAACAAAAAGAGCAAGCCATCTTGGCACATGCGCGGCCAGCTGGGCAGCCAATCAGAGACAACCCATACACTAAGCCCTGCGTTAAGTCTCATGCATGAGCTTATAATGCCCTGAATTTAACTGCCCATGAGTGAGATTAAGCAAGCGTTAGCGGTGCATTTTCCCTTAGTCCTACCAACACTGGGTAACTGCGCTGCGCTGTTGGGTGATCAGGAGGTCTGAGGGAAGATCAGTTGTCATACAGAAGCTCTGGTCTGCACACAGGTCTGCAAAGGATCCGCTAACTGGTAATTTAAAGGGGAAGTCCTTCCCAAAATAAATATATCACAGGATCTCCCCAGCCGGTGCATGCAGAGCTGGCACTATCCCTGCTGTGTACCTTCATGGGCCGGTGGGGAGATCAAAGATCAGGCAGTGAAAGGCGGCTGCAGTCTGGGGATGCAGACAGGAGAGGAACGGGGGAACTCTTGCTTATAGCACCGCCTGGTTCCTCTCGCGAGGTCGGAGCATTGCCACGGTCTGAATCTCGTGAGGGTGAACACTAGCCCTGCAGGCTAGAGTTCACTCTCACCACTAGGACCACCAAGGACTGCAGCACGCCCCCCTCCCAGTCAAAAGGTAAGAAGGGAGGGGAGACACAATGTTTGCTTTGTTTTTTTAATTAAAAAAAAATACATATATACAGGCATTAATCTGCCTCTCCCCAGCACACAATTCCTCCAAATATATACACACACAGCACCCTCACACACACACTGCACCCCTCTCACACACACACACAACACCCCTCTCACACAGCACACACAGCACCCTCACACACACACAAAGCACCTTCACACACACAACACCCCTCTCACACACACACAGCACCCTCACACACTACAGCCCACACACACACAGCACCTCTCTCACACACACACACTACAGAACAGCCCACACACAGCACCCCTCTCTCACACACACAACACCCCCTCTCACACAAGCAGCACCCCTCTCTCTCACACACACACACACACACACACACACAGCACCTCACACACACACACACACACACAACACCTCACACAAACACACCACCCTCACACACACTGCACTGACACACACATAAGACAGAGGGAAGGAGAGACCACCTGGTGAGGGAGAGAGGGAAGGAGAGACCACCTGGGGATGGGGGGGGGGAGAGGAGAGACGACCAGGGAGGAGGGGGGGAGGAGAGAACACCTTGGGTGGGTGGGGGAGAGGAGAGACCACGAGGGGGGAGGAGAGACCACCAGTGGAGGGGGGAAGATGAGAGATCATGAGGGGGGGGGGAGAGGAGAGACCAGTAGGGGAGGGGAGAGGAGAGACCAGACCGGGTCAGGGGTGGGAAGGAGAGACCACTACGGGAGGGGAGGGAGAAAAGAGAACCCCAAGGGGGGAGAAGGGAGAGGAGATACCACTAAGAGACAGGGAAGGAGAGGAGAGACCACTAGAGGAGAGAACACCAAGGGGGGAGAGGGGAAAGAAAAGACCACTAATGGGTTGGGGGGTAGGAGAGAGCACTAATAGACAGGAAGGGAGAGCTCTGAGGGACAAGGGACAAGAGGGGAGAGATCTAAGGGACAGGGGGAAGAGAGGAGACCACCAAGGGACAGGTGGGAGTGAAAGAGATTATTGAGGGACAGGAGAGTGGAAGACACACAGAGAGGCTAAGGAAGGGGGGGAAGAGAAGCACAAAAGTGCTGGTAGGGGAGAGAGAGACACACAGAGGGGCTTGGGAGGGAGACATACAAAGGAGCTGGGGGGGAGTAAGACACACAAAGAAGTTGGGAGGATATAGGAGACATACAAAGAGGGGGGATAAGAGACACACAAAAGGGGGATGTAGGACGCAAAACAAAACCCCAAAATTATATTTTTTCTGCTCCCCTCTCAGCCCCTATCCTACCCCATAAATTATCTTTCACAATATAAACACACACAATGCATCCCTATACATACACAGAAACACACAATGCATCCATTACACACACAATGCATCCCTTACACACATACACAGAAACACACAATGCATCCCTTACACGCGCACACACACACACACACACACACACACACAAACACACACTGCTTCTCTTACACACACTCAATTCACCCCTTAGGTACAATCAATGCACCCCTTACAGACACACACACTGCATCCCTTACATACACATAAAACACACCTTGCATCCGTTTCGAATACAAACAGGGTCGGCGCACCGGCCCTGGGGGCGCAAAATCAGGCTGAACGGAAGGAGGGAAGCGCACTGCGCTCCCCTCCAGCCGGTTCATACTTGTAGCGTGGCCGAGTGCAGCCCTTATCATTCCGCCCGCGGATCCCAGCCTCCGCCCGCCCACCTCCTACCCTGCTGTCTGTCGCAGGCTGTGTGGAGGGGGCGGGGATATGACATCATATCCCTGCTCCCTGTGGATCACACAGCGCGGCTGGCGCACAGTGATGAGGCTGTGCTGCAGGACAAGACTCCAAGGAGCCGGACAGCACGCACCCCAGGGAAACGCTTTAACAGATGTAAGTATGTAATTTTGTATGTATGTTTGTATGTAACTGGATGTATGTTTGTCTCTGAATGTCTGTATATATGTCTCTGTATTCATGTATGTAACTGTATGCCTTTATGTTTCTGTATGTTTGTATGTATGTGTCTGTATGTCTTTGTATGAATGTTTCTGTATGTATGTATGTATGTGTCTGTATGTATGTGCCTGAATGTCTTTGTATGTAT
Organism: Pelobates fuscus; assembly: GCF_036172605.1. Taxonomy (NCBI): domain Eukaryota; kingdom Metazoa; phylum Chordata; class Amphibia; order Anura; family Pelobatidae; genus Pelobates; species Pelobates fuscus. The sequence continues at coordinate 124,261,310 of NC_086317.1, forward strand.
GTTTCTGTATGCCTGTCTGTATGTATGTATCTGTATGACGGTATGCCTCTGTATGTATGTATGTGTCTGTATGCCTGTATGTCTTGTACGTATGTTTCTGTATGTCTCTGTATGCATGTATGTAACTGGATGTATGTTTGTCTCTGAATGTCTGTATATATGTCTCTGTATGTATGTATGTAACTGTATGCCTTTATGTCTCTGTATGTACGTATGTGTGTGTCTGTGTGTCTCTGTATGCCTGTATGTCTTTGTATGCATGTTTCTGTATGTATGTATGTGTCTGCCTTACGGCATGCCTCTGTATGTATGTATGTATGTGTCTGTATGACGGTATGCCTCTGTATGTATGTATGTGTCTGTATGCCTATATGTCTCTGTATGCCTGTATATATGTATGTGTCTGTATGACGTTATGTCTCTGTTTGCATGCATGTATCTGTATGTGTGTATGTCTTTGTATGCCTGTATGTATGTATATATGTGTCTGCATGCCTGTATGTCTCTGTATGTATGTTTCTTTATGCCTGTATGTATGTGCCTGAATGTCTTTGTATGTATGCCTCTGTATGCCTCTGTATGCATGTATGTCTTTATATGCCTGCATGTCTCTGTATGCATGTATGTCTCTGCTTGTATGTCTCTGACTGTATGTGTCTGTATGTCTCTGTATGATTATTTCTGTCTTTGTATGACAGTGTACCTGTATGACTTTGACTGTGTGACTGAAAAATGATGCCTGTGTGCCTGTGGCTTGGGAGGAAAGACACACAGGTGAAGATGCATTTTTTTTTTTTTTTTAATGAGGGTTGTGGGCGCCAAAATGCATCTTCGCCTGTGTAACTAAAAATCCTAGCACCGGCCCTGCATACAAACACAGATTCACACAATGCACACACAGATTACACACACTACATCCCTTACACACAAACACACACTGATTTCTATCCTTTACACAAAACACACTGCATCCACTACACACACACACACACAAACACACGTGGTATCACCTACACAAACTGGTATTCCTATATGCTACATTCCATAAGCACACACATTAGATCCTCTATGGGTGGGCCTTATGGGCATACTCATTGTCAGGCCGTGGGGGCACAGACCTTGAGCTGTGTAAGGGGACCCAAAAAAATTAAGCTGCTTCCCATTCCCCCAGAACATTGATTTTTGTGACCACAGTTACAAACAGCCTCCAGAGATCCTGTTATACACCAGAGCAGTGGAGCCAGACTGCAGCCAGAGCCCATCATCATCCTCATCTGGTTGTAAGTAGGCAATCTAGTATATTATTCATGGCACTAATCTCTAATTTACCTCACATTAAAGGAACACTATAGATCCCAGAACCACCAGCTTAATGTAGTGGTTCTGGTGTCTATAGCCTGTCTCTGCAGGCTTTTTAATGTAAACACACACTGTGTGCAGCACTGGCGTTAGTTCATATGGCAGATCATATGGGTGGAGCATTGTGATGTCACATGGTGGGCAGCGCATATGGGGGGTAAAGGGGGGCATATTTTTCTTTTACCTAAGGCGGCAAAAATCCTTGCACCGGTCCTGTATGTATGTATTTATATACTGCGTACATAAACATGAAATGTATATATATATTACAGCACCCCTCACACACATACTGCGTCCATAAACACATTTCATTGTAGACACACACTAGATCCCTTACCCAACTCTGTATCCTCTACACACACACACACACACACACACTAGATCCCTATATACACTCTGAATCCTCTACAAACACACACTCTGGGTCATTCAAACACACACTAAACCCCTACAGACACACACTGCACCACCTACACACACACACACACACACACACTACATTCCTGACATACACACTTTGGATCCCCTACGCACACACTAGATTCCTTGTAAACAAACACATACAACATTCCCTAAATGCACATTCTCTACCACCTCTACACACACTACATCACCTATACACACACAATCACTACATCCCTTATACACACTATGCCCCCTATACATACTCTCTACAACCCCTAGTCACACTTACGTTATGTTACAACACAAACACAACATGACTGAAACCTACATATTTACACAATACCACACCACAATCAGCTCACTCTCAACACACGCAATCTTACAAACAGGCTCCAAACACATGCACAATACTCTTATCTGACTGTTTTGTCTCCTGATATCCCATTTATGGAGACACCAGAGACAAGTTGGAAACAAACACAGTGCAAACATGTTATTAAATTTGCTTGCGCTGTGCAGAACAAATACAGGGCCTTTTTCCTCATGCTAGAGCTCTTCAGCAGAGCTCTGCGCATGGTCTGCCCTGGAAGAGCATTAAACCAACATGCTCACTTTGTCAAGGGGTGTGCTTGTCATTGGTGATGACAAAACACACTGTTTCTGACTCTGCTCCCTTCTCAGTGGGCCAATGTGATTACAAAATGCGCGGGCCAAATTTTTTTCCCCAGTCCGGCCCTGGTTAGGGTTGATATAGCGTTATGTAGGGGATTGGTATATAGTTAACATTAACTACCAAAAATGAATTAAGATATTTAATGTACAAGGCATTTTACAATGAGGACAGACAGAGGGATCTATTTTGAGTTCTTTTTCTTTAGTTGAACTTGATGTGTAAAAATTACTATGCAAAAATTAAACATTTAATTTTTAACATTTTATTCACACCTAATGTTGTTTTAGGTATACATATAGCAATATAGGAATGAAATGAAAATAAATAAAAAACCCTTTCTTCTCTTTAAATACAATATATAATATGTATAAATGCACATAAAGAGAAACCCTAAAATTACGCTGGAACCAACACATAGAGCAAATTCTATGTTTTGTTTTGTACAAATGCCTCTGTAGTTAAAGAGTTATACTAAATATGAAAACTACCAAACATGTTTTAAATATGCTGGAGAAAAACAGATGTCGTCACAAACCAGCTATGGTTTATTGTGTGATGAATAGAAATCTCCATTATGATTGATTTTTCAATAACAATTCTACTTTTATTCAAGGAAGAACCTCCATCCCCTCCCCCCAAAGCTTCCTTGAGCATATTCTAATGCAGTTTGCTCTGCCTGTTTGTGCCCCTCTGACCATAGGAAATGATGAAATGTGGTTAATTATATGTGTGTGTGTGTATATGTATACATATACGTGCATACACATGTGTATAGCAACACACACATTTATTGATTTATTTGTGCTGATATAACTACTGTGTAGAAAAAGAACACTTTCCAATTGCAAAAAAACGTTTGTTTTAAAGGTCCCATGTTAAATCTGAAACTGACACCCCAACAAATGAAAACTATCTGGGTGACCTGGCAGCACCCGAAAAGACAACTGGATATCAGACTTCGCCAACAGGGCCCCCGGGTACTACTCCACAAACCAAATCCAAAGCTCGATCAAAAGAAGTGTATCGCACCCGACAGTCCTCCTTTGAAATCCCATCATGAACCGAGGACCCAGACGCATAAGACAGCACCCAGACGCATAAGACAGCATTCCTACAGCTCCACCTCCTCCCCTAGATCGGCTGCCAGGACCCCCTCCTCGTCTATCCGCCTACTCCTTGTCAAATGGTACCAAGGATAGTAGGTCCACATACACACCCTTAAGTATCTTTTCTCTCACCTCCAAAGACACATGTAACACCAGGGGTGCAATGTCACAGACAGTTCCCCCTGAAGTACTCACCTCACTTGTACCTGAAGGGGGAGCCCCAGAGGGAAACGCTGAGCCCTGCGCATGTCTGCTGCCCCATCGGTCCCTGCAGGCGCCGACCGGCCAAGCACTAAGCGCAGCAATTACACCAATTCTCCTTGACCCTCCCCCACTAGCCCTTAGTCCCCCCTAACTCCTGCCAAGTGCAAGCGCACTCCAACTCACGGTTCAAGAGAAGGGGTCTCTCTATCCCAGGCTATAATTCCGGTCCTTCTTTCTGTGAGGGTTCTGCAGTCCGCCTACCTGCTGTTCTGCCAGTGGAGCGGAGGCTCACACCCCAGGGAGTTCTAGTCCGTCCATGCCAGGCATGTGGAGGGGAATCCTGCGTCCCTCCCTGGTGCTCCTTGGCCTCCGGTCCAGAAGCTGGTGAGATCCTCCACCAGCACGTCACCACCCGCTGGCCTGCCCCACTTGCCGGGAGCCAGCTGTGCTTCTCCTCCGATTCCCCAGTCCAAGGAGCTCTGGGAATTCCGGATTCGGCGGGGGCCTGTGACGTGTAAGTTGCGAGATTTGCAGACGTCACGTACGCGCCCCCGAGTTCCGCCTGTTCCTGCGTGCGGCCGCACACACTGACGTCACTTCCACAGCCACCGGAAGAGAGGGGTGAGGACTGGGGGACCTCACCTCGCCTCCGGCGCCATCTTGGGGACCGCCATCTTGCTGCCCAGGCCCAGCCCGGCCATCTTGACTAGCTGAAATCGTCAAGAAGGTGGGGTGGGAACCAATGCATCTCTTTGTAGAAAGTTTAGCGTCTCCATGCAGAGCGTGGAGACGCTGCACGTTAGTCCCAGTAAGCACCTGCAATGGCCATCTGAGGAGTGGCCACTGGAGGTGTCCCTAGGGAGCAATGTTTACACTGCCTTTTCTCTGAAAATGCTGTGTTTACAGCAAAAAGACTGCAGGGACATGGTATGTACACCAGAACAACTACATTAAGCTGTAGTTGTTCAGGTGACTATAGTGTCCCTTTAAGGGTGAGTCTTTTTTTTTTTTTTGCATTATTTTTGAAGCACTATTTTCATTTTTTAATAAGTAGATAGTAATCATTATTTTACCCCATAAATGAAAAACAACAATAACACAAATACTAACACTGTGCTCTCTGTTTGTGATAGGATATTTGCAGTTGACAGAGGAATGACAGAGGAGAAGAAAGGTTAAGTGATGTCTCCCCAGAGTCTAGTACAACCTGTAGTTGCCATGACAGCATCAGACACTATCGGAGATTTTTAAAAGGTTTTTTTTTTGCAAGAGCATTAAATGCTCAGGAGGCATGATGCTAGAAAAGGAACCACTAGTCTCAAGGGAGAAATGCTGCGTCACGTAGTAACTTGAAGCATAGAAATACGATTTTGTAAATAAAATAACAGCAAAAATTAAAATAAAATGCTGATGCGTGGGCTGTTTTTCAAAGTCTAACAGATCGGGTATATTTGGTAATGAGAAAAACAGAACTTTGCAGCATTATTTTAGCGGACAAAAAGCTGCGTAGTAAACAAGGTCAGCAACAGCATCTTATAGTTTCATGTTTGACAATCAGAAAGGGCATCTCTGAGTAGAAAAACTACAGTTATGAGGTATTGAGGTTTAACTGTTCTTGCTGATGTATGGTAGGTACAGCAATAGATGTCATTTGTCTGTCATTCACAACTTAAAGGACCACTATAGGCACCCAAACCACTTCAGCTCAATGAAGTAGTCTGGGTGCCAGGTCCCCCTAGTTTTTAACCTGCAGCTGTAAACATAGCAGTTTCAGAGAATCTGAAGAATCTAATCCAGCCTCTAGTGGTTGTCTCACTGACAGCCACTAGACTCGAGGCTGCTTCCGCGATTCTCACTGTGAAAATCACAGTGAGAAAACGCTGGACGTCCATAGGAAAGAATTACTCAATGGGCGGTTTGAATGAGCTGACGTCGGCAGGAGGAGGAGAGGTCACCGGCGCTGGAAAAAGGTAAGTGGCTGAAGGTGTTTCAACCCCTTCAGCCCAGCGGGAGGGGTCCAATGAGGGTGGGGGAGAGTTTGTTTTCCTGGCACTATAGTGGTCCTTTTTTAATGGACACAAGACTAAGGACTAATGGATCTCCCAAGTATCCATGCTCCCACCCACTACTGACAACTGATGTGGTACCCCTGGGATCCCTTAGCATATTTGGGGGTCTTATTACATCGAACCTGATTAACTTTGTTCTACAGGAATATTCCACCATTACCTTGTATGCATCGAAGCTTGCCATACTTAAAGAGGCATTCCACTGCCTAAGGTAAAAAAAAAAAAAAGCAAAAATATATATATTTTTAAAAATCACTATTTTCTTGACGCTACAAAAAAAGCTTCTTCCCAAATCTTTAACAAAATATAACTGATGTAGCCAAGGAGAGGATAATATGTATTTTTCTTTCTTCTGTCTATGAGTGCATATAGTATTCATATATTTTCGTATGGCATTACTCTATGTGTTTCTCTCATTACCTTGTCTGCAGAATCTGGGTTACATGCCCAGTTACATGCATTTTTTCATTGGGGTATATCTAAAATCAGCTTGCAAACACTGCATCTTTTGCGAGCCCTCCCCTTCTAACCAAGCCTAAACTTTCTATGACATATATAATTATATATAGATATATGTAATTAATCTGTTACTTGTACCAGAAGAGATTAACAGATTGTCAAACTGGTGGGGGGGGGGGGGGGGAGGGGGGTGCGATCTACCAGCTTGGGGTTGTAGCCTGACAGTGGAGTCCTTGCAGCCCTGTTACCCCCCTTTGGACCGGTGTGGGGGCTATCCTGGTCCCCGTTTTGTACACCTACAGAGACCGAGTTGTGCACCTAATAAGATGACTGCTGCACTCGAGACTCGACAACCCTACACAAACATGAGAGGCCAGACATGGCAGGAAATCTTTAATGCAAAATTTGATAAGATTTGCCAAAAAAGCTGCCCTACCTTCCCAGCCACTCCGGAGAACCAGATAGCTACTGCGACTCCTCAATATTCCTCCAGCCAAGAGGGACAACAGGAGTCTAATCCAGCACGCCATCCAAATACACGGAGGGGTTCCCGGATCATGCATCACCCTTGTGGCCCTCACACAACAGGGCGGAGACAGAGGCACAAGCGACCGCTGCAGTTAATGCATAACTGCTGTAGCCGAGGGTCACTGCTGTTCCAAGCCCGCAGCGCACTAATCACTACACCCTATCGCAGGCATAGGCAACCTTCGGCACTCCAGATGTTTTGGACTACACCTTCCATGATGCTTTGCCAGTATTACGGGTGTAAGTGCATTATGGGGGATGTGGTCCACAACATCTGGAGTGCCGAAGGTTGCCTATCCCTGCCCTATCGACATGGTCCTGCTTGACGCTCCAGGGTAGGCCGATTTTCTAAGTGCAACCGGACTGAGCAGAGGGTCCCCACTCAAATAGGCCTACCGCAAGCATTGAGGTGGTTCCAGATGCTTGACCCTGTGGCTGGTTATTGTTAGACTCACAGAGACACACAGCAGGGACGCATCCAAGTATGGGATTGGAGTGGTTCCACTCCACAACTCAGCATGTGCAGGCTTACATTTTTCTGTTTCCCAACCTTAGGTATAGGCTAGATGAAAGCTCGCTAACATGGGTAGTACTCCTATAATCCCTATCACACACCTTATGGGATCCCTTCATGTCTCTTTGACCACTACATGATTTTAATACCCATTTGATACTACCATGTTTATGTAGTCTTGCATCTTATATTCAAGTGAGCTTCTCTATAAGTCTCAGCCTTATTTCCTTTAGTAAGGTACCAATACCATGGCCCAATGTTTCCTAAATTAAGTAGCTCTCATGTCAATGTGTCTGTCAACACTGTCTTGTACATCATTTTTATTGCATTGACATGTTAAATATCTTGTTCATTATTATATTTACAAAATGTGCTGATTCTTAATGTTTCTGTTATGTTTATAAAACTATGCCTGCCTTTGCTGTTGTGGCTTCGCAGGCATCTTTGTACTTATCTGCACAACAAAAATAAAGCATTTAAAAAAAAACAGACTGTCAAAAAATTGTCTACATTTTTGTCTCTGGATTTGTCCTTCTAGTTTTGACAACTCTATTGTATAATTACAGTTGTACATTACAGCTCCCATTCGTGTTAGGAATACAATTTAACAGATGTAGATGCTGACTTACTGATTGGCTTCCCTCTATACAAACATGTGTGGCTACATAATGATATTACTAAAACTATGCTGAGGTTTACATCAACTTAAAGGACAACTCCACACTTGGGGGGGATACACAGTTTAGTAGATATACCACCAATGAATACATGCATGCATATTTTTATGTATGTATTCATTGGGGAAATAGTCTAAAAGAACTTGCAAATGCTGAAGTTCTTATGACTGCAGCCTTTGTAGTCTCTCCCCTTTTTCACAGGAAGTGACTTTCAGACCCTTCACAGAGAATTGTCCAATCGGAGTCTTCTCATAGATAAGCATTTGTGTCTCATCCCTCCTCTCCACTCCATGTGTCTCACTCCCTCTCCCCACTTCATGTGTCTCTGTCCCCCCCACCCCTCCATGTGTGTCAATCTCCTCTCCACTCCATGTGTTTCAGTCCCCATTCCTCTCTATGTGTTTTAGTCCCCTCCTCCCTTCCCGTGCCTGCCAACCTTGTAGTGTACCGATCCGCTGGTAGTTTCCTCTACCTGGACTGACAGGAAATGCTCTCAATGAGAGTACTTTCCTGTCAGCCTGGTTAGAGGAAACTTAAGATCCTCTACCCACGGATCAGGACACTACAAGGTTGGCAGGCACAGGAGGGGAGGAGGACTAGGACACATGGAGGGGAGAGGAGGGAGGCATAGATTACAAGAAGGCAGGCGTGCTCTATTAGACTAGTTACTTAGTAGAGGTAACAGAATTAAGAAATGAATCTCCTCAACTGTTTGATTGACAGCTGGGGAGGCATTCCTACTTTGAAATATAAAAGTGCTAATTTCACAATGAAATTGGCATTTTTATAAATAGGGATTTTAAATAGATACTCCACAGCCATATAGCAATTCAGCAAGCTGAAGGGCTCCATGGGTGTGGAGTGCTCCTTTAAGGGTGACTGACTGTAGTAATGTCTGCAAAACGGGTTTTGCTCTCTAAGTCAGCGTTTCTCAACATTTTACAAAGTACCCCTTAAAAAAAAAAAAAAAAAAATCCTAAGTACCCGTGCCTCGAGAAAGTAATTTCTATTGATTTAAATTCCAGATGAAAGTATAGACACTGATGTTTAAGTTAATCCCATATTGGAATATTGGAGAACACACCTAATTAAAGGTAGTAAATTATATTTTCTAAATAAATATGACAAGTGTGAATATTGTGTATGTGAGAGGAGTGCATGAACTATTAATCTGAAGTATAAAAGTCACAAAATAAAAATATAACACACACACACACACATTTACACACAGAGGACACTGACAAACACACAGTTTATAAATCGCTGGTAAGGCCACACCTTGAATATGCTGTGCAATTTTGGGCACCTGACTGGAAGAATTGAAATCACTGTTTATTAGCACTTGTTTACTGGTCTATTGCTGACACAGACATTAATGCACTCTGAGGTCATCCTTCAGATATACATATTCTGCAGTAAAACAAAATGATACAGCACATGAAAGAACAGAGTGAGGTGTAAGCAGGCTCCCGAGGGAAAATAGATTTATTTTATCAGAGGGAGAGACCAGAAACACAATATGACCAGAGATTTGCATTTTATTACTGTGCATTACTTTAGTTAAATGACAAATTATACCAGTATGCAAGAGGGTAATGTGAGAATTTTTGTTACAGTGTGCTTACAGGAAAGTCTGATGTATGTTCAAGGAATACAAAAGGTAGACATATAGATGAAGGGACTATTTCTTTATGATGTCTCAAGCAGAATGACTAGGCTTTGGCCCCATAGCCTTCTTGTATCACAAACGCAGTAGTACATTGTAGTAGTTATGGTGTTCGGAGATAGTTACTTATTCTGTCTGTGCCCTTACATGCCTTCAGCATACTGAGATCTGAATTTCTATCAGGACATGTCTTGCACCTTTCCCCTGTACTGTTCATTTTTTTTCTCCCCTGTTATATTCTTCTATATTCTGCTGTATTGGGTGCAGTCTTGGATGGATGGTAATGTTAATGAGCGAGGGACTGGTGTTTAAAATTCACCTGGTTAATCTATACAATCCTTAGACGTTTTATTTACTTTTATGTTATTCTGGGATTTTCTGCACCATTAGTTCTCTCTTTCTGTGGCATATATGGCTGCCAAGAATACTCTGATCTGACCCCATTCCAGAGGAACTATCCTGACTCTTTGAGGTTTTATCTTCCAGCAAGTTTTACCATTTGGATCACATCTCTGTCTGTATAATTTCTGGCACAACCTGTATCCCCCCGATTGATTCATCTCTGTTGTTTACAAGGCTTAGAGGGAGCCTTATGTTTTAAGGTGTGTCGCCTTCTTTCATTTTTTTGTATTTTTATATATATCTTTTAGTTATAATAAGTATATTAGCACTGATCCTTTTTTATCCTTTTGTCTAACTTGGTTAATCTATGCATTCTTGAAATATGTTTGGATACAATGTATACTCCCTGTAAATAAGTATCCATTTAACATCCACATCGTTTCGTTATGAGAGTTTTTAAATTTACCAGACTGTACTTTGTCTGGGTGTATATATGTGTCTGTCATGCTACCTATATGTACTTTAATAAGGTTTAAGCATTTGTGAGTGAATTTGTGACCTTCCTACTCTGCATTTTAGAGACATTTCTTCAGTTTGATTGTTTGGGCTAACCCAGTGTTAGGGGTATCTACGTGTGATACTCCATGGGCAAGATATGTATGAATGAGAGAAATTAGGCCCTGGGCACCTGCTCGTTTTACACTGTGGCAGTCAAAGGGGTGAGTTGACAAACAAGTAGTATGAACAGCAGAACTGTAAAACAAATCTGAGTGTTCGGGCCTAAATTTTTGTTATTAACACAACTCACTGTTTAGGGAGTATGGGTGTCATGGATTGACAGGTTGTAACAGAGATGTCGTTCACCAACACCATTGTGTGGAAGTTTGATTGTTAACCATTTCACAAACGTACACACAGTCAGGATCCATGAGGCACCAATCCAATTGTCATTTAGGTGAGCGAATTTGACATTATCAGTGTTTCATCCCGCTCCTAAAGGGATTCTATAGTGCCAGGAAAACAAAGCTGTTTTCCTGGCACTGTAGGTTTCTACAGTGTCCCCCTCCCTCGCGCCACCCCCCTACCAGCAGCGCTGAAAAGGTTAAAACTGATTTAGTCACTTACCTGAATCCAGCGCCGATGTCCCCTTATTTTTATTTTGCACAGCGTAAGGACGTCCAGAGTCAGTTAAGCTACTTTTGATCACCTAACCACCTGGAAGTCCCTCTACCAGACAGCCACTATAGGTGCACTATAAGTACAATAATTACCACTATAGGATTAAGGGACATGGAATATTGCACCCAGACCACTTCAATGAGCTGAAGTGGTCTGGGTGCCTATAGTATCCCTTTAAAACCCTTTAAGGACACATGACATGTGTGACATGTCATGATTTCCTTTTATTTCAGAAGTTTAGTCCTTAAGGGGTTAAGCACGGTATCACCACTGACAGGGAATCTGGTGCCTCTCAAGGCCAGTGGTATAAGGGGGCACTAATAAACAACGTGCTCCAAAACATCTCCAAAACCTTACATAGGGATGGTCCCTTGCGTATTTTTGAAGCTTTACAGTGGCATGTCATATTGTAACAACATGGCAAACAAGTATTTGCTGACTAATTGGCAATTTTGTGATTGACCATGGCAAGTGTCAGTACAAGAAGCCCCACTTTCAACAACGGTCACTAGCTGATGGCAAAGCTTCATAATGCACCTCCTGCACTTTGGGTAGACTAAAACAGACGTCAATAACTACAGTCCAGTTGAGTCATTATGTCTGCATTAAGAGATTATTTTTGAGCAGGCATAGTATCACGTGAAAATAATGCAATGATAGATGGGAAGCAAATCAAATTAGAACAGGAAACCCATCCTATCATTAAAACCTGGAATGCATTGAATGCTGCTGATTGTATAGAACTTGGTCTGAAACAATTCTTGCACATGGTGGTTTGTTTTTTCTCTATTAAGGTATTTGATATTTTCCTTTTCATTTTACACAAAACGTGTGTATTTAATGTTGTTTATCATATTTTCTGTTTCTGGTCACTGTTTTCATTATTTGTTAGTAGAGTGCCACCCGGTGGCAACGTTTTGTAATTCTTTTTGTTGTTGTTTTTTTCCGCTTTGGAAGCAGTTAGTTTTCAGTGACATCCAGTGGTTATTTTGGTAAAAATGCTATTTTTAACATTTGTTAGTTTTGTCCCTTTGACATGATAGAAAAAACAAATAGCAATTAATGTGAAAAAAACAACAATCAGCTCCCTAAGGAGGGTTTCATTAAAAAACACACAGATCGTTCAAATCATCCCAATCACGGCTTGTTTCTACGCTGCCAGTGAACAGTCTCCTTACATAGTGGAGAGCGTATAAAGCTCTCTCCGTCAGGTAAATGACATCTAAAAGACAGTCAGCTAAATATGGATTTTACTCCACAATGTATATATTATTATCAGGTTATATAATAAGTGCCACATTTACTAATATGTATATGCTACAGGCTTAGTAACAGCTTTACCTCTCAAAAATATTTCAGTAATGCCATTGATAGAAGTCAGCACATACAGATATTATCGCTTCACATTACTAATGGAAGCCTTAGAGGATCACTATAGTGTCAGGAAAACAAACTTGTTTTCCTGACACTATATAACCCTCAGTGCCCTCCTCCCACTGGGCTGAAGGGGTTAAAACCGCTTCAACTACTTACTTTAATCCAGCGCCGGGTTCCTTTGGCGCTAATGACCTCTCCTCCCACTCCAATGTCAGCTCCCGCGTGGAGCGGAATGCGCATGTGCGGCCAGAGCTGAAGTGGTCTGGGTGACTATAGTGATACTTTAAAATTTTAAGTCCTGGGGGCGGAGCTAGGCTTTAGAGCGGAGCAGTCGCATGGCGCTTGAGCTCCCGCATCTGGAGCTGAATTTTGGGATTGATCCTGCACATACCGAGAATATTTACCTACTGAGGGGCTCTGCTGGGCTCCCCCTACAAAACAAGCTACATCTTCAGCTAGCTGACGTCTGCCGGGGAGACGAGTTTGGGGCTGATGCCTACTGAGGACAGCGCTGGGGAGAGGCAGCTGCTCTCCTCGAGCTTGCTCCTCCTGTCTGGTTCGGCAGTTCCCCTAATGGCCCCCCACCCTTTGCACCAGGAGGGATATCCCGATCTCCACTGGACTCTCTGTGCCACACTTACCCTGCAATTTTATGGCCGGACAGGAGGCTTCATATTTGCTTTACCTTCTTTACTGAAACCTCCAGCAGCAAAGAAACAGTTAACAGAACTTTTCAAAACAACCAATCAGAACAAAGCAACAGTAGTATAAAACCCCTAAGCAGGCACTTCCTCTTTCTTTGCTGCTGCCTCCAGGTGAGCACTCACCAACTCAGAGTTGTTTCTTATCCTACATGCTGCTTGTTAATTTAAACAGTCTTTTTAATCAGTCTATTTACTAGGTTTGTTTAGGCAGCTTAATTGCTGGATTTATTTAGGCAGGTTTCTTGCTGGATTTGTTTTAACAGTTTGTTTGCTGTGTTTAGGTAGATAGTCTATTGCTGGGTTTAGCTAGGCAGTTTATTCTGTGTTATTTCCTATACCACTTCATGCTATGTAGCTGCTGTATCACTTGTTAACATCTGTTGCTGTATTTAGGCTATTTATCTGATAGATTCTGGATACTGCTCATTGATTTATTGTTATTCTGGGTTACTTTATGCAATTTTTCTCATTCTGCTGTATGGGGAATGGGTGTCCCTGCTTTGGCTCTGCCTGTAATCTGTTTCCGCTCCCCAGGTTCCCCCTCTGGGCTCTGTCGCCCATACCCTTTCTCCCTTATTCCCCACCTGCTCCCCGCGGCCCCTGGCCGCTTGCTGAGCAGCTTTTTTTAACCGTGGCAGTGCCGCGTGATCACCATGCGGTAGGCCGCGCTCATTTTTTGCGGCCGCGGCGGCCATTTTGTTGGAGCTGCGGCGGTCATTTTGTTGGAGCCTCATGGGCTCCGTGCGTTGCGAACAGCCCGGTCTCACCCACCCACGTGGCCAGCCTCCCCTCTATCAGGGGAGATAGCCCAGTTTTTCAGCTATCCCCCTATTTACTGTGTCTCTCACATGCTGCATATATAACAGATCCTGGATAGCAGGATCTGTCCCAGGCACTCTCACATCTCACAACTGCAGCTTACTATGATGTCTGATGCTATGTGACTATGTTCCCTATCTTGGCAGTAGACTTGTCACTTTTTTTTTTACTAATTAAATGTGAATCTTAGATTTAAAGGGGCATGTTACTGCTCAAATAAAAATCATTGTTTTAAAAAAAAAAAAATCATTGTTTAACAAGACTATGCCACATGTGATATATGCTAATCTAGTCTTTCTCTTAAGGTTCAGTCTTTTCTCATAAAAATTAAATGGCCTGTTTTTCAGCACCTAGCTCCCCTGCCTAGGATTTGCTGCCTTTCCTGCAAGGGACTTCAATTTTTCCAGTATACATACACTTCGAAAGTGTATCCTAATATACCTGAGTGGTCTGTAGATGTGAGTCAGCTTCTAGCTATATGGACCCTTCTAACCCTCAGGGGGGCTAACTGGCCCCACATACAGCCCTGTTATTACGTGGGGTGACCACCCCGTCCATATTTCTGGGGCTCTACCCACTACTGGACCATAATAGTAAGAGGTTACCCCTCCCACTGCTTGAGCTACTGTTCTTACGGTGCCCTGCTATACGCAGATACTGAGGGTGACCCCCTCCTGTGGACTATTCTGCTGGACCTAAAGGGTCCCATTATAACCATAATGAGGGTGACCCCCTCTCGCTGACTGCACTACTGGGTGTACAGACCTCTGATACCACACTGAGGGTGACCCCCTCTTACCTACAGCACTGCTGGATCTGCAATGCCCGGTTATGGTTATATAAGGGTGACCCCCTCCTGCCGTCTGCACTGCTGGACCGGCAATGTCTGGTTACTTTATTATACGGCTAACCACTACGGCACTACTGTACCTACAGTGTCAGATTGTGTTCAGACTAAGGGTGACCCTCCCCTGCTGGCCTATACTGCATGGTATGCTTGTGCTTGTTGGGGGACCCCCTCTTGCACGCTGGGTGACCCCCAGCTGGCCGCACCAGGTATCACTCCGACAGTGTTACCTCTATGGCAGTTATGCAATCACGACCGAAGGACAAATCTCCCGCACCTAGAAGGCCACTTGGCCTGTCCTCATGCCACCCTGCTGACCTCACTGCCAGAAACCATCAGTACCCTACAGGGGACACTCCACCAGCCATCCTAGACGCTGCACCAAGCACCCCTGGTACGCGTTGGCTAACGGATGGATTCAACAAGAGGATCAGTCTTCATGACGGAGTCCGGAAAGGACCCCGCAAACACCTGATACAGGGTTTGCACTCTGTGTCACGATTCCGGGAACCAAACACGCTAACACACACACAGAAAAGGTGCAGTACCGGACCTTAGAGTGGCCGGGCTAAGCACACAAAGAATAGTCAGGAGACAAGCCGAGTAAGGGGAACCAGAAGACAGAATAACAAGAAACAAGCCGAGGTCAAAGGGTAGGAGAAAGTCACAAAGTCAGATAAACAAGCCAGAGAGTACGTAACCAGAAACACAAGTTCAGTAGCAGTACTAGCAAGCAAAGACCACAACAGGGCAGGGAGGAACAGGAAAGGTAAGTATTTAAATCATAAGGTTAATTCTGATTGGATAATTTCCAATCAGAATTAACAATCACACGTGGGAGATATCTAGACCTCCCACTGTGATTGAGGCACTGTGCCTTTAACGCCGGGTCAGGTGGCTAATCCCGGCGTTTAATAAATTGGGCGGTCTCCCAGCGTGCAGCGTCATGCATGCTGCCGCTGGGGGACGTAGAGGAAGACGCGGGCGGCATCCGTGGCTGGGAGGATGCCGCACGCCGAGCGCATGCCAGGAAGGGGACCGCGGACGGCTGGAGGGTGAGTGCCGCGAGCGGACTGGAGCCTTCCCTCGCAGCCGCCCGCGGGATCCTGATAATCTGGGACTAACCACTGGATGTCGATGACACGCAGATGCAGATGTTTCCTCGGGACAAACGGCACGTTACAGCTTGGAGAGCGGAGAAGACGAAATTCCCTTTGGGAATGGACTGATATGACTTATAGGTATCGCCTAGTTGGTTTCTACCCCTGAGAACCGCGAAACGGCCCCTGTCCAAGCTGGACATCAAACTGGCGGATTTGGCATCCAAGTGCTGGGTCTGCTCTCCGTAGTTACCCTCACGTACAAATTGAGCTGACACGTCTCTATTCATAGGGTTCCCCTTAACTAGCCCCAGAGGTCTCTCGGACCGTGACCGGACTCAGGATCAAGGTTGCGGAACCTTTGACCGTTCCATGAGCGATACGCATGACCAAAGAGGCGTCCATTCCGAAGTTGCCATGCTGGGCGAACGGTGCGGTGGAGTGAACTCCCGCCCCATACCCACGCTACATGCTCCCAATGCACATGTCGCCTGTGGACACTTCGAGACGGAGGGCACTCATCCCCTCAGAGAGCTGCTCGGCGTGGACGATTGGTTCTCTCCCTCAACTAGACATGAGAGAAACCCGCATGGATTTCGCCATCAACATGGACATATTGAATCTGACTCACTCCCAGGCAACCCAGTTTCTGGTCTTTAATAGAATATTCGGTCCAGGCGTGCTCCGCCTCCCGAGGACCAAGATGTCCGTCTTCAAGGAAAATACCAGGCATATGCTCCGCAACTCGCGGGTCACACTTGGGAGCCCAACCCGGTCGATTGACCAGTTGTTACCATACCTCCAGGATCCGGTACTATCAGCCAACATGACACTTTCTCGGGTCTTTGGCCTGGTACGACCGAATCATGTGACCTCGGATGAAGCTCATCTAAAACTTAATTGATGACTCCATAGGGGGACTTGACCTACCTAGGAGTTTCGGACCCCAACCAACTTCGGCCTGGACTCTGGAGTCCGGAGGAGGGACCTCTTCATGCCAACTGCATGGAACTACCTGCAGGTTTGTTCAACATTCACAGCTTTCCCAGAGGAATTAGTACTGCTCGCTACCTTCCGGCGTGAACTCATCACTGGTTGCCCACTACGGACTGCAGTCGGATCTCACGTAGGATCGCTATCTATAGCGTCTGGACAAGTATTCGTCATTTGTGACAGAATGTCTGCGGAACAATAATTGATTGGTTGCCTCACCCTCTGGAGTCTTGAGTACTGGCATGATTAAATTCGGTGCGAACCGCCATAGGGAGCAGTTCTACAGCTGGCTGCCGAACCCTCAGCGAGGCGAGAGACACGTTTTCCAAGCTTGGTCTCCTTCGGGGCGTACGCATCCCATTTACCTCCAGGATACTTCGGGCTTTGCTTCAGACCGAATTCCTGGGAGTGCCGTTTCGCCTGGCCGCACCCCTTCGGAGGAGTCCTCTGTGCTTTCCCCTTTTTGCTGGAGTTTGCCATGGGAAAGCAATCCACGACTCCCTGTCTCACAATGTCCTGTGTGGGTTCCACAGGGGTAGCCTGCCACGACTGGTGTCTGGGGAGATGTTAGGATCCGTATGACGGTCCTTATTATTGAGGCCATTCACGTCCTATGTCAGCTAGTTGACGACTCATGTGCGTTTTCTCAAGATTCTGGCATTGGTAAGGATCTCTTGGTCTGCAGTCTACCAAGAGCTGTATACCTTACAGGAGCCCTATCTCTCGCTATTCCTCAATTCTAGTAGTATCGCGTGTTCTGCATTTCCTTGAGGAATGGCCTGATGACAAGGAATTGCCTTGCACCAGTTTTTCCGCTTACGGTTTTCCCCAGTACATCTTGTATTTCATGGCGTTCTGACGTCATGGTATCGATGTAGTGTCTTCTTCCTTCTTGCCGTTCAGTACATCGGCTTCTGCTCCACACAGATTTAATTTCTATTCGTCCTCTGTGTTGTACCTCTATTCTCCGGATAGGCCACAGTTCTGACAGGTTGTACACATCCATGTAGATCCAGGATCTAGTTCTTTCATCCGTCTACTCATGGACAGCTGTTGATTTCTGCGTACAGCCGTTTTGGACTGTTTCTGCATCTTCGCTCGCCCATTAGATTTGGTGGATCCTCTCATTGGCTGACCTTAAGAGTTCTTCTCGGACACTTTTTGGTTCGGGGTGCTGTCACCTCAACAACTTTGGAAGCCGTTGGGTCCCTTCTGCATTTTCTCTACACCGCTGCTTGGTTTAGGGAATGGGTTTTTCCATTCTCCTTTTATTTCAGTCCTCTCTCATATTGCTTCTGGTTCTACTATTTGGGCGTTAAAATTGCAAATATGAAGCCTCCTGTCCTGACATAAATTATGGATTATTCTAGCCTTGGTGAGGGAATAATCTAAATTTTATTAAAGACAGGAGGCGAATATTCACCCCCCCCCCCCCCCCTTTTCTTTTTTACGTTCCCTCCCTGGATTTGGGTCTTATTCTATTTTAATTAATTGGGAATATTGTTATGTTTTGTGAATGCATGGTTTTACATAACAAAGGTTATTTCTATTATTCAGTGATGATTGTCTGTGTGCATTTTATTCATCATGTTTGTGTTGTAATTATGTTTCGTCAATACCTTTTAGTTTAGGTACATACTAGGTCTTCATAAGATCTGTAGATTTTGTTTATTCATCAGGTATTATGATGTGCAAGTGATATTGTATATGATATGACATCTTGCCTTGACAGTTTATTTTCACAATGTTTTCCTTTTTCTTGCAGTGTAATCTGTTTTTCTCTCTGGGCTTGACGATTATTTCTCTGGATGTGTCTGCTACAAGGTGGATTCGTTGGTTTCCTTGCTCTCCTGCTCGACCTCATCAAAGAAAGAGGAAGTGGAAGAGCCTGCTTAGGGGTTTTATACTACTGTTGCTTTGTTCTGATTGGTTGTTTTGAAAAGTTCTGTTAACTGTTTCTTTGCTGCTGGAGGTTTCAGTAAAGAAGATAAAGCAAATATTCGCCTCCTGTCTTTAATAAAATTTAGATTATTCCCTCACCGAGGCTAGAATAATCCCTAATTGTTCTCCACCGGCTCCCATGTGCACTCGAGCCTTGAAGCGTGAAAAGCCCAAGATGGTGGCTAAACCCCCACCAAACGAGCAAATTTACTTGCCCTACCTTACAGCCTCACAGCAACATCTTCCAGAGATTCTGGGCGCTAATCCAAGAACACACCCAGGCTGGGCTGACACCGCAGCGGGAGGGCCAGAGCGGTGTAAAGCAGTCAGGAAACAGGAGACCTCCCCAGGACAATCCTGCTTTATCTACACACCCTCAATCTATCGACTGTCCGCCTGGGATGAGAGCCTCCAGAGCCACTCACAGCGGCTGAGAATACACACCACCAGATCCCCAGTACACCCCAAAGGGGGACGGGACTTGGCCATTACAAAAGCCCAGGGCTGGAGGGGAGCCCCGCTCCTGTGCAACCCTGCACTCTCTCCCTTGAAAAACCCAGCCTGTACCTCCTCTCTGCCACCTGTGGGGATTGGTTGACCCGGACACTGAGACTGCTACCAAGGGACATGCAAGCTGCTGGCGGAAGCCATATACTCCATATTTCCTAACATCTGTTCAGTTATTGCTAGCACACACCACATTCTCCCCTCTTTCTACTCACACATACTCCTTCTCTTAGATAGTGCAGGGCCTTGTGGATGCTTGTGATACCAGTGGATAACTCCAGTTGTAGTTCACAAGTCTTGATTCCTCATGATTACACTCTCACCCTCATGTCTGCATATTTCTGTTAATTTAAACGCTTGCAACGCCAACTGGACCCAGACATATATGTTAAGCCTGTAATTTACCATTTATTATTTTTTTTAACTATCCAAAAAAGTACAGCCCTCTCTTGACATTTCATACTGTTGTCGCATCCATGTCTTGTCATAATTCAACTTGTGAAATGTTTTTGCTCACCAGAATGTCAAACTATGCACCACAAAAATAAAGAATGTTTTTTTTTAAAAAATTAAAATGCTGTATACAAAAATTCTAAATTGTAAGTCTTAAGCTACTAGTCAGGCTTTAAAAGTTACTCAACACTGCAAAAAATAGCATACCCATCAGGGGTGAATTTCAACTCGCCAAGGCTATATTTTCACTTGCCAAAGGCTAGGGGCGAGTTGACATTTCGATTTAATACATTGCTGTAGGGCGGGTAACACAATCTCCTTTCATTATAAACACCTGACATTCTACGGGGTCCAAGAAAGTCCCACCAGCACCACAGCTGGAAACCAATCAGTAATATCAATACCTAAACTCACAAACAAATAGAAATAAGCAGCAGTTAATTTAATAGAAAGCTAATCAATGCAGCCTAATCAATAACTGATCTAAACGTAAATCACAACTCCCATCAGTCACTGCTGCTAACTAAGAATACACGTAGAGACCAGGCTTGAGTGCCAGCTGGACCCTGTGTATATGGACTTGGGATAGCAGCCGTACGGCGTTTGTTTATTCATGTGATTAATAATTAATTTTCTTACTTTATCAGGATGCAATGTACACAGAATGTAATTTCAAGACAATGAATCTATTGTTCAATAGAGGTTTATTTTACAGTATGACCAGTATTATTATTTTAGTAGAAGTAATATTGTAATATTATAATTGTAAAACACAAATTACTACTGCAGACGGGCGTAAAATGTGGCAGTTTTGTCATTTAAATATTGTCCTAATTATGGCGAATTTGTATCACATTAAATAATTAAATTAAATAAATAACAGACCTCATGAGGTGTACAGTAAATAGTTATAATGGAATGATCAGACTCTTGTACAGAGTTGCATAGTTACATAGGCTGAAAAGAGACATGTGTGTCAAATTCAGCCTCTCTCACATCTGTATTCTGCTGTTAATCCAAAAGAAGGCAAAAGACCCAGTTACACTTCCAATTTTCAACAAACAAGAAAAAAAAAATCCTTCTTGACCCCAGAATGGCAGTCAGATTTATCCTTGGATCAAGACTATTACCCTACAATTTAAACATTATACCCTTGAATATTATGTTTTTGCAAGTATGCATCTAGTTGCTGTGTGAACATCTGTACAGACTCTGATAAAACCACTTCTTTAGGAAGAGAATTCCACATCCTTATTGTTCTTACTGTAAACAAACCTTTCCTTTACCTTAGAGTAAATCTCCTTTCTTCCAGTCTAAATGTGTGACCTTGTGTCCTATGTATAGCCCTGTTTGTGAATAGATATCCAGACAATGGTTTGTATTGGCCCTGGATATATTTGTAAATGGTATTATATCCCCTCTGAGGCGCCGTTTTTTTTTTTTAAACTAAAGATATTTAAATGTGTTCACCTTTCTTCATAGCTAAAATGTTCTATTCTTTTTTTTATTAATTTTGCAATCCACCTCTGCACTTTTTCTAGTGCCATAATATCCTTCTTTAGAACAGGTGCCAAAAATTGCACCGCATATTCAAGATGTGGACTTACCAGGGGTGTACCGTAGGGTTTGCGCCAGGGGCGCAAAAATCTACTGTAAGGTTGAGCAGTGATTTTTGCGCCCCCGTTCGGCCTGTGCTCCCGGCGCCCCCAAACAGCGTGAGGCTCCATAAGGGAACTGCACACACAGTACACGAGAAGAACACCTCTCCCTTGCGCTCTGCGTAGGAGCGCCGGGTGTCACGTGACAACCCAGTGCTCAGCTTGACAGAGACCCAGCGTGCGCTGCACCGGATATCAGCCGCCCCCTCCCCTGCCATGACAGGCAAAAAGGCAGGGAGGCGGTCATCAATCTTAAACTTGGCTCTGTAAGTGAAGCAGCTGGCTGCTGCTTGGGAGGGAGATATGAGGTGGAAGATATACGGTAGGTGGGGATTGGTATGGGAAGACATGGAAAGGTGGGGGTTTGGTATGGGGAGATATATGGAAGGGGGGATTGGTATGGGGAGATATATGGATGGGTGGGATTGGTATGGGGAGATATATGGAAGGGGGGACTGGCATGGGGAGATACATGGGAGGGGGACTGGCATGGGGAGATATATAAAAAAGGGGGGATTGTCATGGGGAGATATATGGAAGGGGGGGGGGGTTGGTATGGGGAGATATATGGAAGGGGGGGTTGGTATGGGGAGATATACCAAACCCCCCCTTTCATATGTTGGCATATGGTGAGATATCTAGAAGGGGGTTGGCATGGGGAGAGATAGGGTAGAGGGTGGCATGGGGAGATATGAAAGGGGGGGTTGGCATGGGGAGATATGGAAGGGGTTTGGCATGGGGAGATATATTGAAAGGGATGGCATGGGGAGAGATATGGAAGGGGTTGGCATGGGGAGATATATTGAAGGAGTTGTTGGCCTGGGGAGATGTATTGAAGGGGGGTTTGGCATTAGGGAGATATAGAAGGGGGGTTGGCATGGGGAGAGATTTGGAAGGGGTGATTTACATGGGAGAGAGATATGGATGGAAGGGGGAGATTGACATGGGAGAGAGATGAATGGAAGAAAGAGGGGATATGGATGGAAGGGAGGAGTGACATGGATCAAAGGGAGACATGGGGTGGGGGTATGGATGGAAGGGAGGAGAGACCTAAGGTGTGACACCTTACCTACCTGGCAGAGACTGCAGTTTGCATAGGGACTGAGGGAGCGAGCAGAGCGGACATCCAGACCATGACATTACTACTGAGACTCTAAGTAACAAAGTGAAACTTTTGAGTAAATGATGTGTGTGTCCAGGATTACATATTGAACGCATGAGAATGAAACAAGTGATTTTAGTTTGTGTTGCTCTAGGATTCACTAACTTTTAAATAGGTCACATGCAGCACAGATAACCAGTTACATTATTCTACTCATCAGGGGTTATTACTATCACACAAAGACAAACAAACACAGTCCCCCACCATACACAGCCAGCCCAAAACTATCACAAACACGAGCAGTGCCCATCACCCACTGACCGCACAAAATGATCACAGACAACCAGCCCAATGCTAACACACAGTTTCCATCACATGTACACAGCTCAATCTGTATACCATCAAACACAAACGATTCCTATCACACACAGACAACCCAATACATCACATGCAGTCCCCATTACAGTTATACAGCTAAATATATCACACAGACTGTAGCCATTACACTCAGATAGCTCAATACACAGTCCCTTTTACACACAGATACCCCAATACATCACATGCAGTTCCCACTATACTCAGACAGTCTGAGGTCATCAGTCACAACCAAGATATTTGTTAGTTTTGAGAAAAAATTTAGTGACCCCAGTGAAGACTCCTGTTTGTAATATGGTGCAGGGCCCGACTGCCCTAGGGCTGCTGTGAGATGCGGCCACAAGAATGTGAGAGAGCAGTCTCTCAGCCAATGTGATGTTGCCTTTGTTGGAAATCTCATATCCGGCATCTTTTACGCGAAGTCTTAGGGCAAATCCTGTGAGTGCAATCTAAATGTGGCAAGTTCTGTGAGTGCAATCTCAGTGTTGGGTTATGTCCTGGGTGCTGGGTCAAGTCCTGTGAATGCAATTCCCATGCTGGGACAGGTCCTGGGTGTGCAATCTGGGTGCTGGGGCAAGTCCTGGGTGGTTAGGCAACTCCTGTGAGTGCAATCTCAGTGCTATGGTAAGTCATGGGTGCTAGGGCAAGTCATGTTAGTGCAATCTTATTGCTGGGGCAAGTCCTCTGAGTGCAATCTAATTGTTGGGGTAAGTCCTGGGTGCTGGGGTAGCTACTGTGAGTGCAATCTGAGTGCTGGGGTGGGTAAGTGGTGGGTGCTAGGGCAAGTCATGTGAGTGCAATCTCAGTGTTGGGGTAAGTCCTGGGTGCTCAAACAAGTCTTGTGAGTGCAATCTGTATGCTGGAGTAAGTCAGTATATGCCCCCAGTATATACACATGGTTATGTCTCACACACTACCCTGATTTATACCCCATGCACAGGGCAATTCATTTAAATGTGTGTACATACTGGGGCCTATATATTTCCCTGTGCATGGGGTATATATCAGGGTAGTGTGTGAGATATATACACTTTGTGCATATACTAAGGGTATATATTGCCCTCTGTAGGGGTTTATATGTGTCTTCTCTATTAATAATACACTCTTAAAATGTGCTTTAGAATGCATGGTTTTCCCTTTTGTGAACAGTATAATGACACAATGCTATTGGTCTGGTATAAAATTATTTCCAGGGCTGGTTTTTATCCCCAGTCCGGCACTGATATGGTGCGATGTCCCTGTGTTATGCTTGTAAAAAGGTGTTTTGTGTTTGCAATTAGGCGTAGTGGCGTTTGTTATGCTTGTGATAAGGTGTGATATGCCTGTACTATGCTTGCAATATGACCAGCATTCCTCTGGCACATCACCATCATCACACAAGTCTAAATATGTGTGTGTAAATATATATTTATGATTTGAGGCTGATCACACAGAATATCATTGGCATTACTGGGAAAGCATTGTGCATGTAACTTTGCTATTTCATGCGCACTAGCAGGTGGGAGTTCTCATTGCAGTGGTTTCATATAGTGTGAAAGGCTTTGGGTGACTGGCAGGAAAACCTCAGGAAATTTAAATGTATTTGTATTCATTTTTGTTATGGGACAGAGAGGATTAGGAGACAGAATATAATACTAGATATGTTTCTTTAGTTTCCCCTTTACATGGTGGAGCACTTTCTTTAACATTTTTACTTTTTCATGATTTGGGGGGCGGGGCGCTGGTAGAGCTCCTCGACCAAGGACGCTAGAGACCCTATGTACTAGACAAAAGAGATTCAAAATCCCTTCGGATCTGGGATGACTAAAATATTCACATATAAAAAAACACTCTGAACGTAAAATGTATGTATCTTACTTCTTCCGCTCTGATCTTGTTTTTCCTCTTTTCTTCAACTGCCGCTCTTTTCTGCTCCTCTCGCAGTTTCTGTTCCTCCATCTTCTTCCATCGCTCTTCTATTTGTCTTTCATACTGTAGCTTCGCTCTTCTCTCCTTTTCTATTATCTGTTGCTCTCTGGCAGCTGGAGAAAAGAAAAACACAACCATAATATATACATATATATATCTCCAAAAAGAAAAGTCATGCACTCCAGTTATAAAAACAGTTTGTATTACCTGGTGCTCTTAACACAAATCCAATATTGCTCCAAGATAGTTCAACACTCCAGGAATTTTCTTATATGATTCAAATTAGTCGACGTTTTAGTTCTTTCTTGACAACTTCCTTCAGGACATGTCCAGAAGGAAGTTCTTAAGAAAGAACGGAAACATAGACTTTTGTATGTATATTGAATCACATAAGAAAATTCCTGGAGTGCTGACCTATTTTGGAGTGTATATATATATCATGAACAATATATTTTGCAATGGGGTTACCAAAACAGTAACCTAGATCCCATTTTTCATGTTATATATTCTTTCATTTGCAAAATAAATGAAAGAATATATGTTTTACGTTATATATTCTTTTTTTTCAAGTTAAACAAATCATTTAATAACTCTGTAAAGTTGATACAATTTCATAAGCCTTGTCAGTTATTTTTTTTACAATTTCATGTTTGTAACAAGCAGTCAATGGTAATTCTGCAGTTTATTTTATTTTTAACTGTCTGAAAGTCACCAATCTATTGCCTTAAAATTCCTCAAAATATGAACAATAAAATGATTTGTAAATCATGGGTGGGGTGGGGTAAGGTTATGTTATACATTCTTTCATTTGCAAAGGGGTTACCAAAACAGTAACCTGCCTAGATCCTATTTCTTATGTTATATAGATATATATATATATATACACATCATAAAAAATGGTCTCTAGGCAGGTTACTGTTTTGGTAACCCCTTTGCAAATTAAATAGTATATATATATTTCATTGTTTGTTCATGTTACAACTTTTATCTAAATCCTGAAGACATATAGCCATGAAACCATACGTATATGTACGTATACAGACTGTAAACAAATTGATAGACAAATATTCGCACATTAATTTAAAAGAATAAAATATTATAGACTGAAAAAATATTCCCCAAAAGCTATCTCTGTGTGTAAATAAAACAGTTTACGTAAAATCATGGTTAAAATTTATTTTTTTTTTTTTAAAAAAGGTCTTCACGCTACAAAATATCTCTATGGTTTAAGTAACACTCCAAGAACCATAACTACTACAACAAGTGGTTGTAGTGATTATGGTGCCAGGAGTGCCCTGTCTCGAATTTCCAAGTTGTTTGACAACTTACCTGGAGTCTACTAAACACCAGTTACAGTCTTTATTGGGGACTATAATTCATTTTACAGATGGCAAGACACAATTTTGTGAAATCAGGAATCTGGCTTTATAAATTAGCAAAACTTAAAAATGAATCCTTCAGTGGATGGCAATATGACCAAATACTAAGGTATACTAAGCAAACAAGCAGCTTTTCACTATTTACATCCAATTCTTATCCCTACTTACTGACTTTTTTCTTTCACTTCTATAATGGCATCATTATGCATTTTGATTAAAATTTGCCAACAGGCCGATGATTTTCTATTTCGACTCTGTTTTAGTTCTCTTGCTTTGCACACTGCATTAATTGTAGTATGTCTGTTTCCATGGCAACAGACACATAATTTATCGTCTTTTTCTCATTTTGCCACGATAAATTGAAAACATATAAGAGCAATGGGATGTGCTGCTTCATGCAATATCTATAATAAATGTCAGTCATTATGCATAGCTTATCTCTTTATATTATAAACATTCATCAATAGATTGAAGCGTCGTCACAAAGCACTGAGCAATTTAATGTTCCAGAGATAATCAACTGTCTAACTTCATGTTACCACAATGGATTCTGTACCAAACCTTCCCAGAAGCCATCACTTCTTATCATTAGTTTCCCATTTCATAACGCCTAACCCAAATCAACATGACGAGACTGCACAGAACTCGTTTTGCCTGATTTGGGCATATTAACTTGATGAGGAGGACAACATTCGTTATTGTACATTTTAGCAAGTGGAAAAGCTCTATTATATTTGTATTAACCTCCTGCATGACAAGTACCTACAGTCTGCCTATGGCGAATTTTATTTTCCAGGTCCTTACATGTCTAGGATTGAGCACAGATTAGATTAGTGACACTTCACACCCATGTACGTGTTGTTGTTTTTCTTGGGCACTCCAGATTGGCTTGTTTTGTTTTGATATTATACATTTCAGTATACTGACCTAGCATTGTTTTGTGACTTTTAATTTGCCCATGCCAGTTGGTCAGGCCTTTCCTCCATTATTCTTATTCTGGGTTTCTGATTTAGTTTAAATGTATTTACTTCAATTTGCATTTCAGGCAACCAATTAAAGCCACTAGCCATTCTAATTGCAGGTAACATGCCATTTGTTTTTGTATAATATCAACATTAAGTGGTAGTAACAAAAGTAAGTTTTCCTAGAGGATAGTAATAAAAGTAACTTAGAAATAATTAGCACTCACAGATCTTCTGCTGTTTAAATTAAGTCAGTACATAATAACAAAAGTAACGTCAATGTTTCAGTCCCTCGTGTAATAACTGAAGTAAAGCAAACAGTGGGTTATGTTAATCTGTGGAGACCCGTGATTGCTGATTATTTCTTCATGATTGATTAGGCAGACAGATACAGTGAGCTGTGTATTATGGGAAAACAATATCTCAGAAAAAATATATATATAATAAATATGACTGTAGATCAACTGTTTTATAAATGTATCAAAGAAAACAAAGTTGGCATTATTTTCCCAAACACACTTTCAGTTTAATGATTTTTATATTTTGGCTCAAGGGTGCCCTCTTGTGGCCATATAAAAATTTCTAAACCAAATACAGAACAATATACATTATTGTTGTGTGTTTATATACACTGTATTTCTAAATTCAAAGTTTTTCAATTATATTTTACCCTAAATTGCTTATCCCTTTGGTAATAAGGATTTTTAAGGAACATGGTAAGCCAACAACCAAGAAAACATTTATGATAAATCACGCAACTTACCAAGATACTTCTCCCTTTCTTCCCTTCTTTCTTTAGCCAGTCTTTGTCTTTCATCAGTCTTGAAAAGGCTATCCATGGCTTAAAAAACAAAGAGAGAATGCACTTAATATACTTAGATTTTAAATTGCTTTGGTTCTCAATTTCAATCTCAATTTCCAGTTTAAAAATATTACAATTTTGAAACTGTATAAAAAAGCAAACTATGGCCTCATCATAGGTCTCATAATGTGGATGGGCTTAAGGAGGAATTGTGCCTAGTATGTGATGTTCATTTTGTTGTAACCATGAAAATAAATAAAACGAGGAAAAAACATAAATATTAAAAACATGCATAAAAAACATGTCTGAAACATTATAAACTCCCACAACTCCCAGGCCTCACCTTACACTACCAGAACCAGCAATACAGGAGCTTTGCATTTAACATCCTGCATGAACTCCCACAACTCCCAGGCCTCACCTTACACTCCCAGAACCAACAATACAGGAGCTTTGTATTTAACATCCTGCATGAACTCCCACAACTCCCAGGCCTCACCTTACACTCCCAGAACCAACAATATAGGAGCTCTGCACTTTTCCTCAGCACTACCCACATGCCCACCCAGGTTCCCCCTAAATATATAGCATGCTCCTCCAGCTGTTTGAGATTATCACACAATTACCACTTCATTCCCTTTATATTTTACCAATAGCTGCAATTCTCTGTGAACTTCTTTTAGCCATCACTTCAAAATTCCCACTGTATCCTTTAGATTGTAAGCTCACGGGCTATTTAGCTAAGCACTTTGTACAAAAGAGCTTCAATGGCTAGATCTCTTCTTACGGCAGGGCCCTCTCTACCTTTTGTATTTGTCTGTGTATATTGTACGTCCTCCACTAATTGTACAGTGCTGCGGAATCTGTTGGCGCTTTATATATACCAGTAATAAATAAATAAAAATAATGAAAAGTAAAACTCGCTTCACATGTTTCTTTTCAGGGCAACATTACAACATCCCAAGCATTTTCAAGTATTATTTCTTTTTCTCCTAAAATGAACAGTATACCTATAGCTTTATTTAACCCCTTAATGCTTTCCAGGTGTTGTGGTTTACATCTCCCCAGAGCCTTTTCCAGCATTATGGCTGTAAGAATATTATGGCATATTATGGCATTCTCTCTCCAAGGTGTGTGTATATATATATCCAAAGTTGTATAAAAGGTGCACTCTCAGTCTCAGGTCTTGTGAAATAATTCTATTTATTCAAAGTTGCAGTTTACATGTGCAAAACAATCTGTGCGATCTGTGATGTGATGATCGCACAGATTGTTTTGCACATGTAAACTGCAACTTTGAATAAATAGAATTATTTCACAAGACCTGAGACTGAGAGTGCACCTTTTATACAACTTTGGATCTATACACAACGCTGAGGTTTGCACCCAGGCAAGGAGAAATATATACAGTCAGTAAAAGGGTGAGTGCCAAGATTATCTTCTTTTAGACGCTGGCTTGTCTGTGCACTATTACTTCCTCACAGAGAGCTGGACCGAAAGGCCTGCATATGCACCAGCAGCCCACTCAACCACCAGAGAATCCATCAGACAACCTCTAGATGTAATATTGCTCCCCTTCCTACTCATCATATAAACAAGAAGGGGTTAATTCTAATGTATAAATATATATTACTGCATGGTGAAACTGTTTAGACTCCTCACATACTATAACTCCCCTACACATTCTTGTTACCCCCCCACTCACTATCACAACACCATTGCTCTAGAAGTCATTGTGGCTGCCAGGAAAGCCGACGGTCAGTGCATGCTGGGATCTCACCGATCCCGGCATGCACCAGTTGCCTGCACTTGATAGGCCGGAGAAAGAATGTTGCCACTGACTCTTCTTGCCGCATCGATTGAAGTATTCACTTAACTGTACAAAATCAGTGGGAAAAAATGGCCCCAAAATTTGAAATAGTAATAAAGTATTATTCGAGTGTTCGATGTATGTGGAGCAGATATGCCAGGTGACTGAGACGAAAAACATCATATCTTGCAAAATGCATTGTCAAATACATAGGATTAATTAAGTGTTAGTCACTTAGGAGTATACATATACCAGGCTTTAGATGCCTCACAACTGTCCTGATTATGGCGGGATAGTGCTGCAGGAGACTTTCCTGCCGTCCCAGCTTTGTTCTCTATTGTCTTGGTTTTGGGGACACTAGGGAACTGTCCCCAAAAAGTGTTGTGCAAGCACATACTTGGATGCGCTCTCACGCTACACTACACTAGACACTAGAATCATAGAGCACGGAAACAGTGCACTCTACAGTGACCACCCTTAGAGGGCCTGGCTGAATGATTGGCAGTCTGTGTGGCTTGAATTGATGTCAGGTTGATTTTACTATTCTTTGTGAGGAACGAACTCCTTTCCGTTCCCTTTTACCATGAAAACGAGAGA
Source organism: Pelobates fuscus (assembly GCF_036172605.1). Classification (NCBI taxonomy): domain Eukaryota; kingdom Metazoa; phylum Chordata; class Amphibia; order Anura; family Pelobatidae; genus Pelobates; species Pelobates fuscus. Next base: position 124,291,825 of record NC_086317.1, read on the forward strand.
AATCTCAATGTATCTTTCCTAGTAAAATATTTTATAAATCAATAAATAATGTATGTATGTGAAATATTTGTATGCATTTTACTTTGTTTACTTCCTTTTATATGAGTTTAGTACATTGTTTTTACTCCACAGGGAAGGTGACGAGCTGGAGTGAAATTATAATACCCTACTGCGATTCTGTCATTCCTTAGAATCTCCTTTCCTTCATAGAAAAATTACAAGTTTAAAAAAAAAAAAAAGCACACACATGGAACACATCAAACCTATCACAATCTCAACACACTATCCATGGCCCTCTTACCATATCTTTATACTCAGTGGCCATCTAGTACTTACGTGTACCTCTATTGCCTTTGTCTTCGTCACCTGGCAGCACTCTCCCAAACATCACACCATGATTTCCCTTTTCTTCTGGTCCCTACCTCTCCTCATTCTGTATTCATCGATCAGAAACCTCTAGGTAGCACACCTCTGCCAACCACCATGTCACTTGACCCAACTGCCTGTTCTATAAATATCCAATCACTTTTCATTTAACAATATCCTCACCATCATGACATCTGAGGGCCCTCTCATCCTTCTGGCTGTCCTGGTATTGCCACATCCTTGTTTCACCTGGATGCACTCTCATTCTCACATCTCTCCTCACCACATCTGCCTACCTAAACCAATCATTCCCACATTATTTTTTTCTGTGGCAGTACCTAGGTTATCAAAAACTCACACAAATACATCATTACTAGCAACACCATTCTAGTCAATGTCTTACACACACCTTACTGCAGGTACGCGGCCAACCTCATCTCTGTCTTTAAAGGACCACTCTAGGCACCCAGACCACTTCAGCTTAATGAAGTGGTCTGGGTGCCAGGTCCCTCTAGGATTAACCCTTTTTTTTTTATAAACATAGCAGTTTCAGAGAAACTGCTATGTTTATACTGAGGGTTAATCCAGCCTCCAAAACCTCTAGTGGCTTTCCTATGCGACCGGCTGAATGCGCGCGCGGCTCCTGCCGCGCATGCGCATTCAGCCGATGACGTCGCAAGGAAGAAGGAGAGGAGGAGGAAAGCTCCCCGCCCGGTGCTGGAAAAAGAGGTAAGTTTAACCCCTTCCTCTCTCCAGAGCCCGGCGGGAGGGGGACCCTGAGGGTGGGGGCACTCTCAGGGCACTCTAGTGCCAGGAAAACGAGTATGTTTTCCTGGCACTATAGTGGTCCTTTAATAGATTGGCTATGTACATGATTTAATCTATCATACCTACAGCATCTCTGCTCTCTCATGTCTGTTATATGTGATGTGTCTCATGTTAGCTACGTCTCATAGCACTGTGTCAGTTCACTTAAAGCGAAACATCATTTACCAATACAATCATTTTAAATCTCCAAAATGCTGTATTAATACCCGATAATGAATATACAATAGCATATATCATATTAAAACAGAAGTGTAAAGAATTTGAGAGACACTACCTAAAATGAAAATAATAAAAGTTACATTATTTCCATCTTTTAAAGGACCACTATAGTCACTCAAACCACTTCAGCTCAATGAAGTGGTCTGGGTGCCAGGTCCCCCAGGTTTTAACCCTTCAGATGTAGGGGAAAGGTAAGTGGCTGAAGGGGTTTTAACGCCTTCAGCCCAGCGGAAGGGGGGCCCTAAGGGTTATATAGTGTCAGGAAACCGAGTTTGTTTTCCTGACACTATAGTGATCCTTTAACCAAAGCTTATTGTCACAAGCAAAACCTCCAGAGGAATATATACAATGTATACAATCCATTTTTCACTAAAACTGATTTCTTCTTTCAATTTCATCAACAGCCGAACAAAACACTGTTTGTTCTGTATTACCTTTCTAACAGGAGAGAAAGTAATGACTAGAACTATCCATTTTATACAGAAATCCGGAATATGCACACCAAACACGAATCTCTGACCCTGTAGTGTTAAAAACACAATCTAGCCCTAAGATTGATTTAAAAAATATCAGTGCCTATAACAGCATTTATCTGATTTGGCCTACCAATGAAAGGTAAATAGAAATCTATTTATATTTAAAAATATTTAGATAAGCACGCTCCCAAAATGACAGCACAACAAAACTACTGACTTGTGAGTTGCTGAGGACTCTGTGAACCTAATGCCGATATGGCATTTCAGAAATTCTACAGACTAATTCATTCAAAGGGGGCTCAACTGTGGGAATGTCTCATTGGGCATAACTGGCAGATTTCTGTGTTTAACATTTACTGGTGTTAAAAGTTGTAAGGGACACAGCCAGTTTCCTCATAACAATAACCAGTCATTCAGATCTCCTTATCATCCCAAATCAGTCAGCTTCATCTGTCCCATGTCTGGAAGTTCTGTGTCAGTCCCAACAGTTACAGTTACATTGGTATATCTTAGAGAAAGTGAAATAAATTTACTGAAAATTCCTGCAAATCCAAGAGCTTTAGAAAAACACATTTTCAAAGCACAGCAGATGCACATCTTGTCTCTCTGTCTTGCAAACTGTTTGTATTGCAAACAAATGCAAAGATGAAATGAAGTCAAAATGTCTCATATAATAAAATGTTCTAAACTGGGAGCCATCAATGCTAGAGCAATCAAAATGTCATCAGACGTAGCGTAAGTTGGTGTAAACAAACCGCCCTATGGAGTGCATGCCCAAGGTTACACACTTGCAATATTCTTCAAAAGTTCAAAAAATGAGGCCAGCACTATCCACTTTGCATCTGATAGCGCAGGCATTATTTTGTGCCTTTTGTCTAAGCACAGAGTGAGCCTGTATAATTGAAACTTTTTATTTTTGGTACTGCAGTAACCCAACCTCTATTTTCATATTGCAATATTCTTCACACTCTCATAAATTCTCTGTCATATCACGGGGAAACTAAGAGAGCTTATATTGTTAAAACATGGAGGACAATAAACCTACAACCATTTCAGCTAAATTTGTCAGTAAAGGGGACACAGTGGATCCATCTAGAGATAACAGGAAAAGATGTATAATTTTGTGGTAGAAGACATCATAGCTCATTTTTTCTATAAGTGGCAACCCATCTATATTAAAGGGACACTATGGATACCCAAACCACTTCATCTCATTGAAGTGGTCTGGGTACATTGTCCTTTTCCTCTTAGTCCTGCAATGTCAAACATTCCAGTATTTGAGATTGCCTCTAGTGGCTGTCTGGTAGGCGCTTCATGGAGCCGGTCTCTGTGAAGCGATGCTGGACATCCTTACGCGCTGCATGAGGATGTCCAGCGTCAGAAAAAACACCATAGGAAAGCAATGAGGCAATACTTTCCTATGGGGAAGCCCTGATGCGTGCATTTCACTTGCCACGCATGTGCATGCGCTTTAGGTTCCCCCATCAGATAACATCTGAGGAGGCATAGGGATATCAGCGGTAAAATCAGGCAAGTGAATAAAGGTTTTTTTTTTTACTTTGTGTGCTGAAGGTGGGGGCCACGAGGAAGGGGGGGACCAGAGGGACACTATAGTGTTAGGAATACAACTTTGTATTTCCAACACTATAGTTTCCCTTTAAGTGGAAGCTGTCATAATTTATTATTACTGAAAATTAAATATTACATGTAATATAGCCAAGTGCATCGTTTTGTAATGAATACATACATACTTTTTTTTTTCTACTGAATCGCCTGGCTAACACTTCTTAGGTAGGAGTGCCATCTTTACCCTGTTTGATCAGATTAATTTGAAGGTACGAAACTGTCCAAGTTTGACATGTCCTGAGCTAATGCATGATCTTAGGTTTCCTCAGTGCACTCTAGCTCCTGATTTTTGCATATTTCTGGAAGGATAAGCTGTGTTTCTGACTTAATGGAACACTCGAAGCACCATAATCACTATAGCTCATTGTTGTTGATATTGAGCCTGGAGCATGATGGAACCCCCTAATTGTAAGTAGGCAAATTATTTTTTAGAACAGATAATTTCTTACCAGGGGTTTGCTGGTTGCCGCTCCCTGCCTCCAACAGTGACGAAGGATAGCCGAAAGCTTCCTGTCTGAGCCCAGGGATTCACCCAGAAGAAGCTTCTGGCTCTCTGTCGTATGTAGCGGAGACAGGGAGCCGTCCCCAATGTACCCTATCAAAGAAGTCAGTGATTAGGCACAATGGGCTGGCACCATAACCAGTACAGCAAGCTGTAGTAGGTACTGTCCTTGGAGTGTCCATTTTAAAAATGATTCCACTCACAGAACCATGAGATAATTACTTACATGTATGCATACAATGTTTTTTTCCTTTTTGTAATCATGGCAGATTGACAGATTTCAGATTTTAACATAAATGATTTCAATGACCATCCATGAATTATTTGATTACAAAAGAAAAAAGGGCATATATAAATACACATATCTAAGCAGCAACACTCCATTTTATATACAGTAATCTTCACAGCTCATTACTTAAGATGAGCTTCACTAATAAAAATTTTCATAAAACATACAAAACTATGGTCATGTTTTCTATAAATCCATCCTTTCATTTACTATGCATTGTTTATTTAACTACTAGTTGTGATCTACACATAAAAGCAATGGAAAAATAAAAACCGGATTGAGTCAGACATATAATACTATTGTTCGAGTAATGACTCCCTGTATCAAATAACAACATCAAAAGTCTAATAGACAATACTAACTGAATGAGGAATGACAAAAGATGGGTACTTAAATATTTAACCCCTTAAGGACACATGACGTGTGACATGTCATGATTCCCTTTTATTCCAGAAGTTTGGTCCTTAAGGGGTTAAAGAGTGTAAACAATAATAATTAAAAAGAAATGTTGATTACATTAACCCATTAAGAAGAATTTTCTCAAGAAAAGCTTTTTTATTTTTATTTTGCGACTCACAAGAGACACAAGCAGTTTTGTAAGTTTTGCCATGTGCTTGTTCAACCACAAGTTTCCTTGCTTCTGGTTATATACCATATATTATTTTTTTAAAGAACAGATAGAGCATTCTTTTGATACCCTACATATTATCCTGTTACCCGATCCTATTATTTATTATTAATAAAATATTAAAAAACATGGGGGCAAAATACCGTGAACAAAATTATAAGAGTGGCACATTTTAGAGTGGCCTTTTATTGTGGCCTGCCTAAGGCACACCTGTGCAATAATCATGCTGTCTAATCAGCATCTTGATATGCCACACCTGTGAGGTGGATGGATTATCTCTGCAAAGGAGAAGTACTCACTAACACAGATTTAGACAGATTTGTGAACAACATTTGAGAGAAATAGGCCTTTTGTGTACATGGATAAAGTCTTAGATCTTTGAGTTCAGCTCATGAAAATGGGGCCAAAACAAAAGTGTTGTGTTTATAATCTTGTTCAGTGTACTTTGCTGTCTGTTTTCCCATTATATGTAATTTGCACAAAAGGCAGCTATAGAACAATACCTAAAAGTAATTTATTTATGCAGATTTTGAAAATACCTTATTCGCTTAACCCCTTAACGCCGTTACGGCGTTCCATGCCGTCCGGCATTAAAAGGGCTTTAAAGCCGTTGTGGCGGCATGGAACGCCGTAACGGCTTTGAGCCCCTGGAGGAGAGGTGTACTCACCTCCGCCGCGATCCTCTTCTGGGGGGCTGCCTGACAGCCCAGGCAGCCCCCATCCGGCAAATGAGGCCCCCGGGGGCCATGTGATCGCTCTCAAAGAGCGATCACATGGCCCCCTATAGCTGACTATGGATCTGCCAGCAGGGGGACTGTCTAAAATATCAGACAGTCCCCCTGCTGGTGGGAAAGTAAAAAAAAAAAAAAAATTAGACAAGTGTAAAAATAAATTAAATATTTATATAAGTATATATATTAATATTAAAATACACTTAGAATGACGTTACATATATATAATATCTATATATATTATATATATATAATAGATGTACATATATATTATATATAAATACGTATAATAAATAAATAAAATAATACAATAAATAAATAAAATATTGAAACAAAATTTTATATAAATTATATATGCATATGTAATTTCATTCTAACTGTATTTTGTTATTAATATATATATATATCGGTAACAAAATACACTTAGAATGACATTCTATATATATATATATCTATCTATATATAAAATACAAATAACCGCAAATATATATATATATAGATAAATACATAATTACATTAAAGATTACATTAGTATACACGTAGAATTTAAATACCTATAAATGCATATATATTAAAATTCTACGTGTATATTTAAATAATCTTTTAACATAATTATGTGATTTGATTTTAAGAATTGATTTAAGAGAATTTAATTTGCAAGCACTATATTTGACCCTGTAACTCTCCAAGGCACCATAAAACCTGTACATAGGGGGTACTGTTTTACTCGGGAGACTTCGCTGAACTCAAATATTAGTGTTTCAAACTGGTAAATTGTATTACAACGATGATATTTTAAGTAAAAGTGACGTTTTCCGCATTTTTTACAAGCGAACGGCACTTTTATGGTCTATATTATTGTTGTAATATGTTTTACTGTTTTAAAACACTAATATTTGTGTTTAGTGAAGTCTCCTGAGAATAACAGTACCCCCCATGTACAGGTTTTATGGTGTTTTGGAAAGTTAGAGAGTCACATATAAGGCTTGCATTTCATTTTTTTCCACATTGAAATTTGCCAGATTGGTTATGTTGCCTTTGAGAGCGTATGGTAGCCCAGGAATGAGAATTACCCCCATGATGGCATACCATTTGCAAAAGTAGACAACCCGAGGTATTGCAAGTGGGGTATGTCCAGTCTTTCTTAGTAGCCACTTAGTCACAAACACTGGCCAAATATTAGTTTTTTGCTTTTTTCACACAAAAACAAATATGAACGCTAACTTTGGCCAGTGTTTGTGACTAAGTGGCTACTAAAAAAGACTAAACATACCCCACTTTCAATACCTTGGCTTTTCTACTTTTTCAAATGCGATGCCATTATGGGGGTAATTCTCATTCCTGGGCTACCACACCGTCTCAAAGGTAACATTACTAATCTGGAAAATTTCAATTTGAAAATGGAATGTTCTATATTTGACCCTGTAACTTTCCAAAACAACATACAACCTGTTAATGGGGGGTACTGTTGTTCTCGTGAGACATCGCTGATTACAAATATGTGCATTTTTTTGCAGTAAAACCTAACAGTATTATGACATTCACAGTTAAAATGTCAGACGGAAATGCAAATTTAAAAAAAAATCGTATTTTCTCACATTTTTTTTAATTTTATTCATAATAAATTATGTTCCATATATGAATAGTTAATGATAAATTAAAGCCCTGTTTCTCCTGAACAAAATGATATATAATAAGTGTGGGTGCATATAATTTGAAAGAGGGGAACTACGGGTGAACCGACATATAGCGCAATTTCTAGTTTTTGTTTACGTTTTGTTTTGATCAGAACGTGCACTATTGACTCCATCCTGAAGGGGTTAAAAAGACACTATAGTCACCAGAACAACTACAGCTTATTGCATTTATTCTGGTGAGTATAATCATTCATTTCAGGCTTTTTGCTGTAAACAAAAATGTAGTGTTTACATTACAGCCTAGTGATAACTCCACTGGCCACTCCTCAGATGGGTACTAGAGATGCTTCCTAAAGGGCAGTGTTGCCATTCAGTATCTCCACCCTCTGCATGCAGACACTGAACTGTCCTCATAGAGATGTACTGATTTAGTTCATCTCTATCAAGAGATACTGATCAGCCAGGAATGTGGTTGACTTGTGCTGGATCTGCCCCAGATCTGCCTCCTTGACAGTCTCAGCCAATTCTAATGGGAAGCATTGTGATTGGCTCAGACCACCACTTCTGATGATGTCAGCAGACAGGTCAGAGGCAGACATGGGCAGAGCCAGCAGCTGCAGACCTGAATACAAGTAATATTTTACTATATTTAGGGAGGCATGAAGGGTCAGGGGGGCTAGATGGTGGTTTTAACACTATAGGGTCAGGAATACATGTTTGTGTTCCTGACCCTATAGTGTTCCTTTAAGATTTTCATTTATTTTGGCATTTACATATCACATACTAGAGAAGTACTTAGGCCTTATATTACCTAAGAAGTATGATAGGCCTTCCCTATATGAAAGCACTAAATCAATACTTTCCTATGGCAATTTAGAAGATGCTGGATATTTTTGTGCAAGTCGTGAGAACATTCATTGTAGTTTCACTGACTTAACTCAGTGTAACAGCTAGAAGTGCCTCTAGTGGCTGTTTGGTAGATTTGCAGTTTCTCTGCAATGTAGGTCTAATGGGATAGGGACAGTGCACTCAGACCATTTCAATGAGATGAAGTAGTCTGGGTGCCTATAGTGTCCCTGTAAATATGCCTTTGACTGTAACTCCAATGACTTTAAGACAAGCAAAGCCTGTGAGAGAGTGATTGGAGAAAAAGTCCAGATCTTATTTAATTAAAGGCACAGTGAAGTGTAACTCGTATCACTCTCAGATATGTGTTGAGTGGCTCAGAATCATGGAAGATACAGTCCATGACATACTGCAGGTATAAACCTAAGCCCTTAAACTTAAGACCCCCTAATCAGAAAGATTTATAAAGCACCAATATAGTCTGTAGCTCTGTATAACAGATAATCATTTATTCTAACAAAACACGATTGACATATGAGAAAACTAGATGAAAAGGGCATGCCCAAATGAGTTTACAATTCCCTGATTGTTAACGATCGCTAAATTCCCAATCAATACACCAAGCTTAACTCTACACTAGCCCTAACTGTAATTTGGAGTGATTCCCTCTGCTGACATTGGTACTGACATCAGCAAAGGAATTTCCTAACTCACACAGTACAGTAAAATTGACAAAAGGAAACCCCACTGCATTAGTTTGGCAGATAAATTGACTTACACTGAAAGCAAACTATATTCAAAAGTGAGTCCACAGGCACAATTTAATTGAACATAAGAAAAGGGTTTATTTTTTTCATATAGTTAAATTTTAATGGGATACTATAGTCACCAGAACAATTAGAATTACAGCTCATGGTAGTTGTTCTGGTGAGTACATCATGTTCCTGTAGGCTTTTTGTGTTTGTGTTCCTGACCCTTTAAATATATTTCTTCTTGCACTCAATCCTCTAAATGGCAGGGCAGAATTAATGCTGGTGGGGTATATTATGGCAGGGGATAGTGAGGAGCCCTGTAGTATCATGGAGATTATTGGAATGTTAGTTTCTTTTCTTTTTTTACTGTTGTTCGCAAAAGGAATAATAGATTTGCACATCTGTCATGAGAGGCTATGGGAAGGGTGCATACAAAGAGCACATTTTTTGGCATGAAAGTTTGAACGATGGAAAGAGGGTATAGGCCGAACTAAAAACAAAAAAGTCTGGAAGAACTAGTAAACTAAAGAGAATAATAGTTAAGAAATAATGTGGAAAGAAAGAAAAAAGCACGAAGAACAAAGAAAGTTGGGGGACAATTCATGGCTTTTTGGGGAGACAAAGAAAAAATGCAAAGTTACTTAACCCCTTAAGGACCAAACTTCTGGAATAAAAGGGAATCATGACGTGTCACACACGTCATGTGTCCTTAAGGGGTTAAAAAGGAAGGTTGTGATATGCATAGTGCTGGCGAGAGAAGAATTTTTTTGTCACCAGCTGTCAAGGACAGATGCTTAACTCACAAACAGTGTGGCAAGTTTACCTTATGCACAATAATGATGTATGACTCGGCCTTAGAATGGCCAGACTTAACCTATATAATATAAGGTATAAAGAATAGACAGATACAGGCCAAAGCAAGGGTTGGAGACAGATGGATAAACAAGTATAACAGAGCCAAGAGTCAGGAATATCAGAAAACAGAATAAACGATCAAACAAAGCCGAATCAGTTACAAGAAATACGAAGGAAATAGGAACACACTGTCGGACTAGAAAGAAACACAACAGGGCTTATTAAGAGAGGTCACAAGGGCTTAATAAATACCTCTGTGTAACCTTTGCATGCCAAAACAAACAATGAACACAACAAACTTTACCCGCGTGGCAGACATCTCCTCCGATATGGATATCCCCATGCCTAACGCGATGAAGTTTGATGCCGCTTGACGTTGCCAATTACACAGAAAGTTCTGCCTCTTCCTCCATTTATCCTAGTAGGGATCTGCGTCTTGTGTGGGCCAGAACTCTTAGCCCACACAAGACACAGGTCCAACAAAGACAATAAGGTGAGGAAGAGGTAGAATATTATGCATAAAGGACCACTATAGGCACCCAGACCACTTCAGCTTAATTAAGTGGTCTGGGTGCCAGGTCCATCTAGGATTAACTCTGCCTGCTACAAACTGCTATGTTTACACCAGGGTTAATCCAGCCTCTAGTGGCTGTCGCATTGACAGCCGCTAGAGGCGCTACCTCGCTTCTCACTGTGATTTTCACAGTGAGAAGATGCCAGCGTCCATAGGAAAGCATTGAGAAATGCTTTCCTATGGACTGACTGAATGCGCGCACACGTGGCTCTTGCCGTGCATGCGCATTCAGCGGATGACTTCGCAAGAGGGAGGAGAGTCCCCAGCGCCGAGGGAGCCCGGCACTGGAGACGGGTAAGTGTTTAACCCTTTCCTTCAGCCTGGCGGGAGGGGGACTCAGAGGGTGGGAGGGACCCAAAGACCCTAAAGAGCCAGGAAAACATGTTTGTTTTCCTGGCATTATAGTGGTCCTTTAATTGCCGACATTGGAAAGGTGTCCAACATGTTTTCATAAGGAATAGGGAACGCTGGATTAGAGGAGTGCCAGGGGGACATCAGGCATGCGGATCAGGTATGACAGTTAGAGTCATTCTGCAATATGGAAGCCAATAAAACGGAGTCTTTAGTCACTTTAACAAAAGAAAAAAATATATTTTCTCAATGGTCTTAAACAGGCGTGTAAAAGGCACTAAAAATATATTCCTGGTCTCACAAAGAACATTTCTAACCCATACCTGTCAAGAGTGCTGGGATTCTATATCCTGCCAAACACTTATTGAGCTTAGATCTATGTCCATGCAGTGAATATTAAGACAGGCTGCCAAAACAGTGGAAGGGTACACAAGCGTCTGTTAATTTGCCAGTATTTATTGTTCCGTACTAAGCACTGAGAATTGTGGTTGTCAGCGGGAAGTATAGTAGGAGATTTCTAAAGTAAATTAAAACATAATTTCTATCACTACACTTTGAGCCATCGGTCTTATTCTCTCCAGTCAGCTTTTTAGAAAGAAAAAAAATATATATCTAAATGACCATTAATTGTAACAAAAAGTAGGCACAAATCATTGCACAGATAGAGCAGTGATAAACAGTGATCTAAAATAATCACAATTTTTAAAGCATCACCAGTGAGAAAATTCCTACATGTGCCAAGATGACATGGTTTATACAGTATAACTTCCCAATCATTTGCCCATATTCACACGGTGTTCATATTTATTGAATACTACAGACACATTTTGGCCCCCAGCACACAGTGGATTAACCAGCACACCCCACCGGCACTACATAATCCTGCAAGTATATGTTGATGGGGTTCATGAAGATCATACTTTGAGGATTATTTACCAAAAAGCAAGTTGTTGGGACTGACATACACTTTTTGGCCTAAATCTGCTGTGACAACCTATGCCAGCCATGAGACTTTAATTGACCATCCTTGGCCAACAAAGAGCAATCGACTTGACATACAACACACTACAGCTAAATGTTTAGGGAATTGCCCTCAATGTAATTTATGGATATATAGCAGCCTGATTGCTCACAAGAGGAGATATTTGCCTCCACCTCCCCAATGATTTTTAAACCCAGAAGGTGTGTCTCCACCACGAGACATAATTTCCTGTTTGTTTATACAGATGATGAGCAAACCAAAGCATCCCTTGATGTCTGCATTGTGCATTTCCATACCTTACCAATGTTCATTGCACAATTAAAATCTTAAGTCAACAATTACAATGGAATTGCCATACCGTGATTATTTGTCTTCTTGTTTTCGCCTCCGTCTCCCCTCCAGACACTATTGCCGCACAGAACCCGACAAGCCTGCACTCGCTTTCATTCTAGCTGCTTGCAAGCAAAACCAAACAACACGTTTCCTATCTTTACAAAGCGTTCAGCCATGTGTTTTCCTTCTTACCTGCACGAATATGCGTGAATTTCAAACAGGTAAGAAAAGGATCATTCAATGCAAAAACATTTTTAAAGTATCCTAATTACTCAGCTTGAGTAGGGACAGAATGAAAATACATAATAAGTATATAATACTTTATTAAAAATAGAACAATTTCCAGTTGCTACACTTTACTTTGACCAGACAGAGATTAAAGTATCTACTAAAGAGATACTGAAAATAATCTGAAGATTATTCCCACAATAGGTTTGATTTTAGTAAAATGTAATGAATTAAAAATTTAACCGAAAAATTCATGCTAAAATATAGGAGTGGGAAGAATTTGACAAGTTCCCAGTTTTTCTTTTTTGGCATGCATATTTTGAATACCGTCTCAGCTCAACACAATACTCGGTTTAGTGAGTAATGCCGTATGCATTGTCTTCTTAAAGGTTTAGATTGCTATTACGGACATTAAAAATAATGTCATTTATTACATAAACCAGGAATTGCAGAGAAATGCAAATTCAAGGCTGATAAATCCTATCTGATTTATTCCTCAGATTCAACGTTTAATATTTTTACCATAAACATTCAAATTCCATTCCATATTTTTTTAAAACCTCAAAATGTTATGCAGTTTCTAATCTGAGGTTAATACAAAGTATTAACAAAGCACACCGAAAATAGCATTTGAACCAGAAAAACAAACAAACAGGGTAAAGAGAAAGAGAAAATAGATGCATTAGGAGCATAAAGCCGTACAATAGAAAATTACCGTTTTGTGGATTATGTTCTAATGAACGTATTAATTTAACACGGAGACAAATAAAATGTTCTACGTTGAAAAGAAAAGAATTAAACAAGTCGCTGAAAGCCCACCTCGTGCAGTGATGTTTCCTTACCTTCAGCACAAAAGGAATTTGAAAATGTTGTTGAAAAGGAGGAGGTTTGACAATCAGGCTCCACACTGCTATTGGCGCTGCGTGCCCTAACCCATCTTGTACAGTCACCCTGGAAACCAATTCAGCAAACGGGAAACGCTCTCAAAAATATCTGCTGTCTGCCAGGCTGTTAAAGGTGCAGCATCTTTACATAACCAAGCCCAATCCTAATAAAATGGGAGTGAATTTGCAGCCTCCTAATATGACAGGACTGTTTGCAAGCTTTTCATTTTATATATAAAAAAAAATGCTGTGTTTCATACAGCAACATATATAAATTAAATTAATGGGAAACAATAGTCATAGTATCTGCACACGTGCACTGCAAGATTTTTTTTACTAAGGGGGATTATTCACTAAACTCCAAATTGTAGCAAAATTGAAATCTGGATAGGTAAAACAGCTCATTGGGAAAAACTCACCAAATTATTTACAGCCAAGGCTTGGCTAATTTAGTGTTTGTTTCAATACAGATGAATTGAACTTCCTACAATTTGGAGTTTAGTAAATAACACTGAAAGGTGGTGGAGCTATTATTATTATTTTATTATTTATATAGCGCCAGCAAAATGAAGCCATGTCAGGACTAGCACAATTAAAATAAAGTAAAGTAGCAGTTGTCATGGGGTCCCCTAACATTGTTGGAGGGCCTGGGGGGTGGGGGCGGTTTAAAGACCAAAAAAGGAGCTTACGGTAATTACTAACAGGGAGCCAAGATGGAAATGTTCACTCTCAGGATTTATACATGACCTGTGTCCACCTGACTTGTCTACCCCTGCTTCCTCCCTCCCGCATCAGCTGTATGGTGAGAATGGTCCAATGAAATGCTTAATTACATGGGACCGTGGAGAGGAAAGGTCTGATATAAGATGGAGTGTGAAAGGAATCGCAGGGAATTTTGCCCAGTGCCGGATCCTAAGTAAGCTTATTCTTGTTTTTAAATGGTTTTTCATTTGAAATAAGTAGGGTTGGACCAAGTAAATATTTCCCTATAGGGCATTCTAAAGTAAAAGTAAAATATAATTAGAAAGGGTTGGAGTATGGAATGTGAGGCAGAAAGACTCACTGAACTTAATTTTGGCTTACCTTAACATCACACAAACATACAATCTTTAAAACCTGATAGATCCATACCTGGAACAATCCATCTATAAAGACAGGACATGGCTAAAACATAGCAACAGGAAGGGCAGCCTACATCGAGTATGAAAATGGAGAATCCTTATAATATCAATACACGATTTAGAGTACTTCCACCAATGAAGTAACAAAGCTTGATATATTATTTTCCCTTTCATCATCCCCCTACCTCTCAGACGGCTCAGTGACTGGAGACTTGGACACCTGTGTCACCAACGACAGAGCCATCATATCACTCACATGATTGGCTTCCAACCAACTGATCTACAAGCCTAGCTTATGTGTGTGGCCCATTGACAATGTGTTAAGCTGAAGCATAGGCCAAATAATGTGCCCTCAATGTCCAACAGAAAAGTAAAATACCTTCATGAGTTCCAGGCTGAGCTCCCTTTCAGTTATAAGGAAGCATTTATGTATTTCATGGCACCCTCATAGCCCACCGAAACATGAGGTAGCTAATATGACATATTTAATTTCTTCCCTTTAGTATCATTTTGACTGTTTCTCATATTCATGCCATACTGATTAAATATTAGCTCTAGGGGCAGACTGTCTGATCACAAAAGAATAAAGATAGTTGATTCAGCCAACAATCCCACTGAATACCGTGAAACCGACTGATTGTCATTGATACAGCAAGTCGAGCAGAGAAACTTGTGAGCAGACATGCATGACACAGATATTCACTAAACAAGGAATTGTAGCAGACTGAAACAAATGGAAGAATTTAGTCCAAATAGCAGATGTGGAAAAATTCTAAAATTTTACAGTTTGTTACAGATTGACTATTTTAGCCCAGATTTTGCCAACATTGGTTTCAATTTGCTACACTTCAAAACTTGAAGTGAATAACCCTGTCAGTTAAGCCTAAAGGTGTCACGGCTGCTGGCGCTGTCTTACCTGCCGGAAACATTATATATAGAAAATGCATGAAAGAATCCGCAAAAAAGAACATTTGTCAAATTTGATGTTCCTGTGTGCAAATACTTGGAGTTCTGCTCAAACTAGGATGCAGATGGCAGTTATCAGTCAATTCAAGCTTTCCTTCTGATTTGAGAGGACAGAGTATATTCCATTAACTACTAATAAACAGAAGTTTATGGAATATGTAATTCGGTACTCCGCAGCATTCATCAGATAAGATTACCTAAAATGATAGCAGCTGCACAATAGTTGCTATAAACTTATTCTGAAAGGAGTTTTGTGAATGGAGATATAGAAGTTACCAATAGAAGTGACCTCCCACAAATGGAGGTAAATAATATTCTCCCACATTCAATTATCATACTTTGGCTTCCTCCATCTCAAAGACCAAATTTCATTTATATGTTTCCGTCAACAAAGATTACAATTAAAGTGTGAGACATCTTGTCTAAAAAAAATTAACTAATAAAATTTGGTCTAAAGCAACATTGAAACATTGACTAGTGGACTTCACATTCTATTTTCCGTATAACTGATTTTTTTACGTCACACAAACTTACCCCATTCATGCAAATAAAAGATACATTTAATTTAATTTGACTGACTCTGACAGCCCCACACATGAAAGAATAAGTGAATTACTCAAAATAAATTGGCCCTTTAATAAAACAATATACTATATCAATGTGAATTATCAAATTTAGAAAAAAAATATACATTTTAGATACCAGCAAAAAAAGAACCATTTAAATTTGCTATTCATATTTAATAGAAAATAACAGCCAGAAATTTGATTCAATATTTGCTTGGGAAAAAGATTTAGAAAAATAATTGGATATTATAGACTGGTTTGCATGTAAGGCGGCACTGAGGTGCATTACACAGTGTGTGGCGCATTTAGAGTCCAACTACAAAATCATTCATCTTTGGTATCTCATCCCATCTAGATTACATAAATTGAAATTAACTAATTCGAATAAATGTTGGAGGGGGTGTGAAGAAGTACGGTCGTTGTGTCACATACGGTGGATGTGCCCCAACGTGGGCGCACACTGGCAATCAGTCCAGAAATTAATATTTACAATCAAAGATTAAACCCCCAGATAGATTAAAAATTGTGTATGTAAAAGAATTCCAAATCACCTTCCAAAACACCAAAAAATATTGCTGGGACATATTTAATAACAGCAACTACAACCATAACCAGATATCGGAAAATTAGTGACTTGCCAGATGTTAAAGAGATTTTATACTCCATTCTACATAATAAACATCACAAATTAATCTATTGCCAATACTCGGAAAATAATACAGGTAGTCCTCATTTTACGACTTACCTGTTTAACAACGACTCAGACTTATGACCAGCTCTCTAGCGTGGTTATTCAAGGAATTTCCCATGTTAGAGAGCTGGTCTATGTTTGGGGAACTTTAGCGGAACATAGATTTGAGGGA
Source organism: Pelobates fuscus (assembly GCF_036172605.1). NCBI lineage: Eukaryota > Metazoa > Chordata > Amphibia > Anura > Pelobatidae > Pelobates > Pelobates fuscus. The sequence goes on from NC_086317.1 coordinate 124,308,448, forward strand.
TTCCCTGTTCTGGTGCGTTTGTCGATGTTCCCCGAACATAGACCTGCACTGGTGCGCATGCTCTGTAGAGCATCCTCACTTACCGACCAATTCGTTTTACGACGAGTCATGAGAACGGAACCCGGTTGGTAAGTGAGGAGAGCCTATATTAGATTAAGACAAGAATGGAATAAATGGGGAAAACAATTCTGAAGCTAGTACAATGTATCAGTGTGATACCAATTTGACCAAAATATGTAAATATATACTTTTAATATTGCAACAACTTTCTGTCACTTTGTAAATAAGTATATATAAAATAACTAAAAATAATTTATTTTTTAAGGATGATTTTACATATAAACCTATTTTCTTGTTTAATTTATTTTTCTTTTTATTATTTTTCTCCACGTTTGTTTTTATTTTATTTTTTAATGTTTCAATTCTTTTTCTTTTCATTATATTGCTGGTAACTGTAGACTCATTGCTGTTAAACTCATGTATTAGCAATGTGTATTGTCGATATGTTTATTGTTATTACATATATATATATATATTTGAAAAACTCAATAAACAATATTTGAAAGAAGTGATCTCCCACTATGTGGCCACAGTTCCTTTGCAGTAAGCCCTGAAGGCACCTTTCAGAGTAGCAAGAACTTGGGGAGTACTAATATTTGGATGTGCAGAGAGATGCATAAGCTCCCTTTTGTCAAGCATTTCATTATTTCTTATTATTTATTCAATGTTTTACCAGAATTGGACAAGGAAAATCTTTGTATTAGGATGAGCAGGGGAGGGCCAGCTACATTTGGCCTGGGGGCAACTGGAAAAATACAGCCCGATTTAAGAACAAAGCAGACAACTCCACTCCTTTTCTTAATTTTATATTGATTATAATTAATATAATATTAAGAAAATTCAGTTTAAAAATATTGTTTAATATAAACAATGCACCCCTGCACCCATCGCCAGTCCTCCCCTGAGCGTGTATGTTCTGTTGACAATAGAGACAGATGCTTTAAATGTGTTGTGCACATATGCAGGGATGTTTTCAAGTCTGATGTCTGCTTGGCATGCATGTCAGTCTGTGACACTCCCTTTCAGTGACCCTACTTAAACTCGCCAATTGTTACCAACCAGTCTACCTGTGGGAAATTGCAATTTTCTTAAGTACACACTGACATTACAATATTGAACAAACAGCCGTCCACCTATTTTGGATAGAATAGATCACGTGTCAGACAAATATATTGAACCCTGGCAAATGTCCTAAATTTCAGCACTATAAAATTGTAATGTTTGATCATTTAAGGCGTAACCTGAAATGCTGTGTCTTATCTGGCAGAGTGCATTTGCTGCTAACCTTGGAAAGTTTGCACGTCTGTATGCAAAGAGTCAGAGCCCATGCTAATTAAAGAGCGCTCTGAGCTTTATGTTAGTGCCTCATTTCTCAAACTGCATCTGAACGGCAGTGAGACTCCACTGGCTTTGCCATCCGCAAGGTTTGTCCTTTGAGCAGAAAATTCAATTTTATAGTTAACGAAGACCTTTAAAAAAAATTTAATGGACAGTCCTGGTCTCAAAAATTCATCTGTTAATGCATAGTGACATCCTATTTATTATAAATAAATGTTTTGCCAATAAAACATGATACAACAAATAAATGCAATGTAGAAAAGAAAAACAGCACCGACAATACATAAAAAATACCATTAAGCAAATCATACGAATTTGTATCACAGAGAATATTGAAAATATATTTCTTGACCCCATATAACTCTAGAGCCAGGATACAGAAGGTAGTGCAATAAACCAAGGCTATGTATAAAGGCAGTTGATAGAAGAAGGAAAGCGCGATGACAAAGTGACGAGAAAAAAGTCAAGAAGGAAGTGACAAAGGCTGAGCCTTCCACATCTCTGGAAATTATCAGGGTATAAATGTCTTGGGAAGCATTTTCTTCCCAATAAAACAAAAAACTCAATGGGTTATGGTTGGCAAATTTGCGGGCTGAATCGTGATCTCCATGCAATGTATTCTTTCAACCCCTTTAACACAGTGAGAAATTGTGTATGGAGATTGACAAACCTTACCACCATTAATTGTGATGCTTTATGTGCAGGATTATTATTATTATTATTATTATTATTATTATTATTATGTTATTATTTATATAGCGCCAACAAATTCCGCAGCGCTTTACAGTGGGTGGACGAACAAACATGTAGTTCTAACCAGACATGTTGGACACACAGGAACAGAGGGGTTGAGGGCCCTGCTCAATGAGCTTACATACTAGAGGGAGTGGGGTAAAGTGACACAAAAAGGTAAGGATAGTATTAGAGTAATGACAGCTGCAAGAGAGGAATAACTCATGCATGATGCCACCCAGAGGTGCTCAGAAAAAGGCTTGACATGTTATCCATGAAACACAGATTGCAAGTTCCCTTTCAGGGAGATATATGTAATTTAAACACTGTCCCGGTGGCTGAAATCACTGCACTAAGCACAGATGAATGTTTTTTAACTTTCTAACAAACATTGCTACTGAGCATGCCTGCTGTGAATGCAATGTTTTCCCTCATCTTATGAGGCTCTCCGACCGGAGTCGGACCATACGCACCTCTAAAAGCGCTCAGAATTTTTAATGCACTTTGGTAAATGAATAACTTTCTTAAACAGCAGGACAGAGGAAAAATGGGGTTCTGCTTTAAACAGGAAGAGATTAAAAAAAAATAAAGACAGGATTGCAAGTAGGTGTAAAGAAAACTTGCATGTTGCTTTGCATATGGTCTTATTCTGTCGAGTCATGTGTAAGTCTCACTACATGATGCAGGCACCTCGAGCCTTGTAAAGGCACATCAAGGACTCTGTCACGAAAGCCACCAGTGTGGTACCACCTTATCATTAGCCTGTACATAGTTTCCCTGACCCTAGAGGAGATGGAACATTTGTTTAAATCTCTCATGCATTTCCCAGACCCTAGAGGAGATGGAACATTTGTAAGAAATGTTACTGTCTAGTTCAGGAGTGCCCAAAAGCTAGATTCTCAGATGTTTTAAAACTACAGCTTCCATGATGCTTTCTATAGGAATGCAAAGCATCATGTGAGTTGTAGTTCTGCAACATCTGGGGATCTACCTTTTGGGCATTCCTGGTCTAGTTGGTCCAATATTTGTCTGTTAGAGTGACACACAACTGAGATTTCCATGCACCAGTAAATGCCAATGTAGTGATGTGTGGCCAAGGTATAAAATGATAGAGATGAGAAATGCAGTTAATAAGGAACAGCCTCCAACTAGGGATGCACCGAAATGGAAATTCTGGGCCGAAACTGAAAATTTCATGATGCCCTTGGCCGAAAACGACTTTTTTTCCCAAATGATTTTAGATTTATATATATTTACACACACACACACACACACATATATACATATACATATATTGGTAATCATTATATATTTCCTACCTGTTCTATGTTAAATTTTGTATATATTGTGTATTAATATTGTTTTGTATTTTATTGTACGCATGGGGACTGCCTGTCTCGAGAGACAGTCCCCCAGCCCAGGATCACCGTGGATCACCGGTCCATGTAAGTGTGCAGGGACAGGGGAGGTAACGATCGTAAGGGCGTACTATGCCGCCCTAATGGCGTTTAGGCTCATTAAATGAGGGGCAGCATAGTACGCCCTATCTGCGTTAAGGGGTTAAGTAGCTTCATAGTGAGAAGGCATTTGAGCACAATGGGAAAAGCATGGCTAGCTTTCAGGCAATGCATGAGAGATTTAAACAGCTGTGTTTACGGTTTGTTAGAGTAACTACTTTGCAGCTATGATGTGTAATGAGCGTTTCCTTCCTTAGAACTTAGTATAGTTAGTTTTAATTCAGGCTACTGTGAATGCTTGTTTAATCACTGTCATTATGCAGACCTAATCAATACAGGCTGGTTTTATTAGTCCAGACTAGCTGTAGGGTGCTATCACTATACATTTCAGTACAGCACGCAAGGGAAGGGGGGTGTAATTTTCAAGAGATTTCACCCCTTTTCGGGATAGGCCCATTTTTGGCCAAAATTTCGGTGCATTCCTAGTCTTAACTGTCCTGTTCCCAAGTCGAATGCCACAAAGCAATGGTGGCTTCCAGAAAAAGGTGATCTCAAGTGTATTAATAACTCTTTTCTGGCACAAGTCATGACAGAGCGCACCCATGAAGACAGAAATAGTCTCATCATCCATGGGAATCAAAGGAGTGGCTACAAAAGGAACACCCAATACTAAGATTTGACGGAAGGGTGATGTTTACAAGTATCTCTCCAGGTCTGGTTGGGCAAGAGCCTCTTTTGCTTTGAAAGTAACAATGAGGCATATGAATACCCACTCACATCGCACATCCATACAATATTTTGTGATGCCTGTTTAGAAATGTATTGCCATCTAGTGGATGAGAAAGTTAAAAAAGTTAAAAATTAAACCATCTGCACTTTCCAATTTATCTGGCTTCTCCTACGTTAAGGCGGTCGCATGGCATTTGGGCCTGTTATCACAGAAGGCACTGTCACCTGGAAATGTATTTCCAAAAATCAATATACACCAAAAGTTAAACAGCTTATTATAACATTGTTATAAGCAATTAATGGTTAGCTGAAATCGCCACAATTACCATCTTTTTTTTTTTTTATAAATTCTTTATTTTGGAAGATTTTTCGTTTTATGGGGTGGGGGTACAGAAAAGAAAGTGGGGGGTTCAAGGTTTAAAATACACATTGCACATAACAAACGAGTATTTTTAACAGTATGCGAACAAAGCAAACCAATATATCATTTCGGTGTACATTTTTACCAACTTTGTGGATTTTGATAGGGTTTCAGGGGTACAGAATGGAAGCGGGGGGGTAAGAGGTTGGTTAAGGAGAAGTATATGCTATACAGTGTGTTTACATATAGGCATTTCGTTGATTTATACAAGTGGACAGTAGCTCTGCTTTGTTCGTTGTCGGCAATTTTGTCCCAGTGAGTATTCAAGTCTCTTGTAGTGTGACTTGTTCTAGTGGTCTGGGTAGCGTGTTTGAGACTGAGGGGTTCAGTTTATGTTATGGTTTCCTGGGGGTTTTATTGTGCCCCTCGTGTTTGCTTATAGAGGTGGTCGGGTCGGTTCGTTGGGGTTCGGGCTCCCCTCGTGTGAGGGGGGGGTCTGGGTGGGTGATTATTCGTGTCGTTCTGGTCTATGTCAGATGTTCTTCGTGCTTTGAGTAGTTCGTTGGCTGTCGTAGGACGTCGGTCTGAGTGCAGGTCGGGTGACTTTTTGGTGTTGTATGTAGTGTGGTGTGGGGTGCGAATCTCTAGTGTGTCGGTGTTCAGTTGAGCATTGGTAGGTGTTCGTGTGTGCCCTAGGTGTCCAATGTGGAGCTGTCTCCTAGTTATGTGGGACCTTTATCCTTGGGTTGGCATTTGGTTTCGGTCCGCGTAGCGGCTTGGACTGTGAGGGAGTGAGGGGGGGTATGGGGGGGTGTGTGGATGGTCTTCAGGTTCAGGGGGGGGATGGGAGGGCTAGGGTTATGGTCTTAGGGTGTGTGTGGTTATTGGGTTTGTGAGGTGTTGTGTTATGTTAGTGTTGGTTGTTGGCTAGGTCGTTAATGGGAATGCATAGAACCATGGGTCCCAAATTTTTTTGAAATTTTTAGTTGTGTCGTGGATCAGTGCGGACAATTCGTCCATTTTAATTGTGTCTTTTATTTTTCTCTTCACTGTGTCCAGTGTGGGTGTGTCTGGGCTACCCCATTTTTCGGCGATGGCTCTTCTGGTGGCGAGCGCGATTTTGGCTATCAGTTTGTTGTGGGACCTTGGTGTGTTGGCCATGGGTTTGGATAGGAGCCATATCCATGGGTCATGTGGGATGTCTGTGTGGAGGATCTGTGAGACCATTATTTCTATTTGGTTCCATACTTGTGTGGTATGGACACAATCCCACCACATGTGTATGTAAGTGCCTCTGTGTCCGCAGCCTTTCCAGCATAGGTCAGTGTTTGACCTGCCCATCTGTTTAAGTTTTAAAGGGGTGACGTACCATCTCAGTAACGTCTTGTACGCTTGTTCCTTGTGGTTTACACATATGGATATGGAGGCTGTGGCTTCCCATATGTTTGCCCAGTCTGATGGGTCCTCGGCCTGCCCTATATCCCTCTCCCAAGCCGACACGTATGTGAGTGCGCCGTCCTTAACGTTTTGGATTATGTGGGTGTATAGCTGGGAGATTTGTCCTTTGTGCGTTGGGTTTTGTAGGCAGTGTTTCTCAAAGGGCGTGAGTGGTTTTGTGCCGGCCTGTGTAATTGTTGGTGTTTCTAGGAAGCTTCTGAGTTGTAGGTGGCGGAACATGTCGAAGGTGCGGAATGGTATGGTTTGTGGAAGTTCTGCGAATGGTATCGGTTTTCGGTTTCTGTAGAAGTGGTGTAGTCGTGTGAGGTCGTTTTCTTCGAAGCGGGCGAAGTCTTTCGGTGTCATGCCGGGTGGGAAGTGTGTGTTGCGAAGTATCGGCGTCAGTGGTGAGGGTTGTGAAGTCAAGCCGCTTTTTGGGGTTACTTTGTCCCATATTTTGATTGTGTTGAGGATTGCAGGTGATGTTTGGGGTAGGTGGGGCCTGGCTGTTCTGGGGAGCCAAATATACAGTGAGGGGAAGTCTCTACCAAAGATATCGTGCTCTAAGTCTACCCATCGCTTGGTACCGCTGGGGACGTGCCAGTGTTGTGCTTGTGTTAGCTGGGCTGCCTGATAATAATGGATGAGATGTGGGAGGCCTAGACCCCCTGCTTTGTTGGGGACGTATAGGGTCTGTCTTTTAATCCTGGTACGTCTGTTGGCCCAGATGAATTTATCGATGGTGGTTTGTAGTTGTTTAAAATCTGCGTGATTGATCGGGATTGGTAGAGTTTGGAATAAGTATAAAAGTCTTGGTAGGACGTTCATCTTAATCGATGTTAGCCTGCCCAGCCATGATATCGGCATGTTTTGCCATTTGTCTATGTCTTGTTTGATTTTTTGGATCGTGGGGGTGTAGTTTAGTTCATAGCAGCGGGAGAGGTCCGTTGGTATAGCAATACCTAGGTATTTGATGTATGTGGGTGTGAAGTCAAAGGGGTAAGTCAGGCGTATGGCTGTTTTAGTGGGGGTGTCTATATGGATGGCCAGGACCTCGGTCTTGTCGATGTTTAGTTTGTATCCAGATACTTTAGCGTAGGTCTCTAGGGCTTGAAGAAGTGGTGGGAGGGACGTTGTTGGTTCTGTTATTGTAATGAGTAGGTCATCTGCATATGCAGCTGTTTTATATTCCTCCTCGCGGATTTTCAGTCCTTGTATGCTTTCGTCTGATCTGAGTGATTGTAGGAGTGGTTCTAGGGAGAGCGCGAAGAGGAGTGGGGATAGGGGGCATCCCTGACGTGTGCCGTTATATATTGTGAAGGAAGGGGGGTGTGTCAATGGTAGTAGGAGATGGGCTTGCGGGGTGGCGTATAATACTTGTAGAGCGGTTATGAATGTTTGTGGGAATCCGAATTTGAGTAGGGTAACGAATAGGAAGGGCCATAACAGTCTGTCAAAGGCTTTTTCTGCGTCAAGTGATAGAAAGAGGGTCGGTATGTGTCTAGTCTGTGCCGTCCATATGAGGTCGTACGTCCGTCTCGTATTGTCGCTGGCCTGTCGTGCCGGTATGAAGCCTACTTGGTCTGGATGTATTAGTTTGGGTATGAGGGGGTTTAGTCGGTCGGCGAGGATTTTGGTAAACAGTTTTATGTCAACGTTGAGGAGGGAGATCGGTCGGTAGTGTCCTGGTTCTAAGTGAGATTTGTTGGGTTTTGGGAGGAGGCAGATGTTGGCTTGTAGCATGTCTTTTGGTAGGGGGTCGCCGTTTAATATAGCATTGTACAGGTTGCATAGGTGTGGGATCAGGGTGGGGGCGTACGTTTTGTAGTAGAGCCCGGTGAATCCGTCCGGGCCCGGGCTCTTGTTGGGTTTCAGGGCTTTTATGGCTCTTGCAATTTCAACTGTTAATATGGGGTTGGCCAGCGATTGTGCTGTTTCTCCATTAAGGGTGGGTAATGTTACGTGGTTGAGGTAGCGTTCTGTGAGTGTTTCGATAGGTGTTGGGTTGTGGCGTGCTGCCGGTGAGTGGTCGTATAGAGCCTCGTAGTATTTTTGGAAGACGCTGGCGATCTCGTTTGGGGCCTCTGTGACTGACCCGTCCGGGGTGCGTATCTTGTGTATCTGTTTGTTTTCGGTTCTCTGTTTGAGTTTTCGTGCGAGTAGGGTGTCGGCTTTGTTGGCTTTATCGTAAAAGAGTTGCTTTGACCATAGCAGGGCTTTTGTGGAGTCTTTTGCCATATGTGTTTTGATGTCTGTTTGGCATTTTTTAATTTGTTCGGTTAGCTCCTGCGTTGGGTCGATTTTGTGTTTTGCTTCGAGGGTTCTGAGGGTTTTGAGTGCGCTTTCTAGATGTGCAATCTGTTGTTTTTTGTGGATAGTCGCCTGGTTTATTAGGACTCCCCTGATTACTGCCTTGTGGGCTGCCCAAAGTGTCCCTTCCGAGGTGTCTGCGTCTGTGTTTAATTGAAAATATTCTGCGAGGGCTCTGTCTACTTCTTGTCTGATTCGTGGGTTGTGTAGCAGGTGGGGATTTAGTCTCCAAGACCATGGTCTGACTGTGCATGGCAGGCTGATTGTGAGCGTTATTTCTGCGTGGTCAGACCATGTAATGGGGCCTATGGATGTGGTGTGGACTTGCGGTGCTAGTGCTGGGGAGATGAGGAAGAGATCGATACGGGAGTATGAGTGGTGTGGGTGTGAAAAGAAGGTGTAGTCCAGGGATGTTGGGTGTTGCGATCTCCAGGCGTCTAGTAGGTGGGTGCGTGAGATGAAAGAAGAGAGCAGTTTGTCGGCTTTGGCCGTTGGTTGTTTGTGTTGAGTGTGCGTGCGCGTGCGGTGTCTGTCTACTGAGGGTGATGGGGTGGCGTTGAAGTCCCCTCCAAGTATGGAGTGGTGGGAAGGAAAAAGGGCTAAGTGCGCTTGTAACGTTTGCCAGAATGTGCTAGAGGGTACGTTTGGGGCATATACGGAGGTGAAGGCGTACGAGTGTGTGCCTATTTTGCCTGTGACTGTGAGGTATCGGCCTTGTGGGTCTGCTATTGTGCGTTGGATGGCGAGTGGGCACGATTTTCGTATGACGATAGCTACTCCGTTATGTTTGTCGTGAGGGGAGCTGGCGAAATGATTGATTCGGTAATGTCGGCTTAGGAGAGGGAACTGTTTGGCTTCGGTGTAGTGCGTCTCCTGGAGGAGGAGGACGTCCGCCTTAGATCTGTTTGCCCATCTCATAAGTTGGTGTCGTTTGGCCGGGTTGTTTAGCCCTTTGCAATTTATAGATAGGCAGGTCAGTGTGGCTGGCATGCTGGGAGTTGCTGCGTTGTGTTTGTTGTGTGTTTTGTCTGGTTTCAGTTGTTTGTGTTATGTGTCGGTGCATGGTCCTTGGTAAACTGGGGGGGGGCGAGAGTTCGGGGGGGGAATTGGTGAGGGGTGGCGGTTTGGGGGGGGGGGTGTGTGGGTGTCGGGTGTCCCGGGTGGGACTGAGACTAGGGGGTTTGTTGGATCCTGGTCTTACTATCGGGTTGCCAGGCGTCGTGTGGGCGGTTGGGTTTGTGCGGGTGGGTAATTGTTGGTTGTGTGCTATGGAGGGTTCGGGTGTGCTTGTAGTGACTCAGTGGTCGGGTGGTTCTGGTGGTGTACGGTTGGTTGGGGTTTTGAGGTGGGAGGTGGGTCGGTGCTTCGCCTCTCCCTCTCTGTCCCCGGGTTTTTTGTGTTGGCTCCGGTGGTGCATCTCGAGTAAGGTGGTTTAAGTGGGGGTGTCTAGTGTTCCAGTGTTTTGTCTTGTTTTGCGTGAGCGTGGGTATGTTGGGGGTTCAGCTGTTCGGTGTGTGTGTTATTGAATTGTGGGTGGCTGATGTTCGTCTAGTGGGTAGTGAGGCTGTGAGGGTGTTTTTCGTGTTTATGGTGTGTGCTGTTCTGTCCCCAGTTGGGTGTAAGTGTGGTTCCTTGGTTGCGTGTGCTTATCGCGGTGTCTTGGGGAGGTGATGTAGGGGTTGATGTTTGTTTGGTGATATGGTGGTTGTAGTGCATGGATCTGAATGCTTGCGGGTTCCAGTGGGTGCAAGGTATGTAATTGTTTGCTTATCATTGAGTGGGCAGTCTTGGTTGCTCAGGTAAGGCTTGCGGTCTCATCTCAACGGTTCGGGAGTTTGGTGTGGTTTTGCTGAGGGGCAGGGGTGCGTGTGGGGGCGGGGTGTACAGTCTTGGTTGCATGTCTCTAATTGTCTGTTAGTCAGGATGTATTGTCCCTATGGGGTTGGTGGGATGCTTGTTGATTTCAGGGGGTTAGATGTGTAAGCATAGGCGGAGCGGTGTCATGTTGTCTGAGGGGTAATAGGTGGTGTGTCATCCGGTGGGGTGCTGTATATAGTCAACTGGTATTGCCCCCATGTGCAGAGTAACTCAAAACAGTTCTATATATATGGTACATAATATAAACAGTAGATTATGCTGTACTTTTGCGAACATAAATATATACATAAGAATTGCTTCAGGGTGAGACAAATTTTACAAAACAGACATAACGTTTTTTGGAGTAGCCTCCGCGTGTGGGAACCTGCGATTCCCCTTAGGTGCTCTGTGATCGTGTCAGATCGGTTCGATCCGGTTAGGAGGCCTTGCAAATTCTGTGGGCCTCTATCGTATGTACTTTATCGTATGTTTGGGGTAGGTGGGGCCTGGCTGTTCTGGGGAGCCAAATATACAGTGAGGGGAAGTCTCTACCAAAGATATCGTGCTCTAAGTCTACCCATCGCTTGGTACCGCTGGGGACGTGCCAGTGTTGTGCTTGTGTTAGCTGGGCTGCCTGATAATAATGGATGAGATGTGGGAGGCCTAGACCCCCTGCTTTGTTGGGGACGTATAGGGTCTGTCTTTTAATCCTGGTACGTCTGTTGGCCCAGATGAATTTATCGATGGTGGTTTGTAGTTGTTTAAAATCTGCGTGATTGATCGGGATTGGTAGAGTTTGGAATAAGTATAAAAGTCTTGGTAGGACGTTCATCTTAATCGATGTTAGCCTGCCCAGCCATGATATCGGCATGTTTTGCCATTTGTCTATGTCTTGTTTGATTTTTTGGATCGTGGGGGTGTAGTTTAGTTCATAGCAGCGGGAGAGGTCCGTTGGTATAGCAATACCTAGGTATTTGATGTATGTGGGTGTGAAGTCAAAGGGGTAAGTCAGGCGTATGGCTGTTTTAGTGGGGGTGTCTATATGGATGGCCAGGACCTCGGTCTTGTCGATGTTTAGTTTGTATCCAGATACTTTAGCGTAGGTCTCTAGGGCTTGAAGAAGTGGTGGGAGGGACGTTGTTGGTTCTGTTATTGTAATGAGTAGGTCATCTGCATATGCAGCTGTTTTATATTCCTCCTCGCGGATTTTCAGTCCTTGTATGCTTTCGTCTGATCTGAGTGATTGTAGGAGTGGTTCTAGGGAGAGCGCGAAGAGGAGTGGGGATAGGGGGCATCCCTGACGTGTGCCGTTATATATTGTGAAGGAAGGGGGGTGTGTCAATGGTAGTAGGAGATGGGCTTGCGGGGTGGCGTATAATACTTGTAGAGCGGTTATGAATGTTTGTGGGAATCCGAATTTGAGTAGGGTAACGAATAGGAAGGGCCATAACAGTCTGTCAAAGGCTTTTTCTGCGTCAAGTGATAGAAAGAGGGTCGGTATGTGTCTAGTCTGTGCCGTCCATATGAGGTCGTACGTCCGTCTCGTATTGTCGCTGGCCTGTCGTGCCGGTATGAAGCCTACTTGGTCTGGATGTATTAGTTTGGGTATGAGGGGGTTTAGTCGGTCGGCGAGGATTTTGGTAAACAGTTTTATGTCAACGTTGAGGAGGGAGATCGGTCGGTAGTGTCCTGGTTCTAAGTGAGATTTGTTGGGTTTTGGGAGGAGGCAGATGTTGGCTTGTAGCATGTCTTTTGGTAGGGGGTCGCCGTTTAATATAGCATTGTACAGGTTGCATAGGTGTGGGATCAGGGTGGGGGCGTACGTTTTGTAGTAGAGCCCGGTGAATCCGTCCGGGCCCGGGCTCTTGTTGGGTTTCAGGGCTTTTATGGCTCTTGCAATTTCAACTGTTAATATGGGGTTGGCCAGCGATTGTGCTGTTTCTCCATTAAGGGTGGGTAATGTTACGTGGTTGAGGTAGCGTTCTGTGAGTGTTTCGATAGGTGTTGGGTTGTGGCGTGCTGCCGGTGAGTGGTCGTATAGAGCCTCGTAGTATTTTTGGAAGACGCTGGCGATCTCGTTTGGGGCCTCTGTGACTGACCCGTCCGGGGTGCGTATCTTGTGTATCTGTTTGTTTTCGGTTCTCTGTTTGAGTTTTCGTGCGAGTAGGGTGTCGGCTTTGTTGGCTTTATCGTAAAAGAGTTGCTTTGACCATAGCAGGGCTTTTGTGGAGTCTTTTGCCATATGTGTTTTGATGTCTGTTTGGCATTTTTTAATTTGTTCGGTTAGCTCCTGCGTTGGGTCGATTTTGTGTTTTGCTTCGAGGGTTCTGAGGGTTTTGAGTGCGCTTTCTAGATGTGCAATCTGTTGTTTTTTGTGGATAGTCGCCTGGTTTATTAGGACTCCCCTGATTACTGCCTTGTGGGCTGCCCAAAGTGTCCCTTCCGAGGTGTCTGCGTCTGTGTTTAATTGAAAATATTCTGCGAGGGCTCTGTCTACTTCTTGTCTGATTCGTGGGTTGTGTAGCAGGTGGGGATTTAGTCTCCAAGACCATGGTCTGACTGTGCATGGCAGGCTGATTGTGAGCGTTATTTCTGCGTGGTCAGACCATGTAATGGGGCCTATGGATGTGGTGTGGACTTGCGGTGCTAGTGCTGGGGAGATGAGGAAGAGATCGATACGGGAGTATGAGTGGTGTGGGTGTGAAAAGAAGGTGTAGTCCAGGGATGTTGGGTGTTGCGATCTCCAGGCGTCTAGTAGGTGGGTGCGTGAGATGAAAGAAGAGAGCAGTTTGTCGGCTTTGGCCGTTGGTTGTTTGTGTTGAGTGTGCGTGCGCGTGCGGTGTCTGTCTACTGAGGGTGATGGGGTGGCGTTGAAGTCCCCTCCAAGTATGGAGTGGTGGGAAGGAAAAAGGGCTAAGTGCGCTTGTAACGTTTGCCAGAATGTGCTAGAGGGTACGTTTGGGGCATATACGGAGGTGAAGGCGTACGAGTGTGTGCCTATTTTGCCTGTGACTGTGAGGTATCGGCCTTGTGGGTCTGCTATTGTGCGTTGGATGGCGAGTGGGCACGATTTTCGTATGACGATAGCTACTCCGTTATGTTTGTCGTGAGGGGAGCTGGCGAAATGATTGATTCGGTAATGTCGGCTTAGGAGAGGGAACTGTTTGGCTTCGGTGTAGTGCGTCTCCTGGAGGAGGAGGACGTCCGCCTTAGATCTGTTTGCCCATCTCATAAGTTGGTGTCGTTTGGCCGGGTTGTTTAGCCCTTTGCAATTTATAGATAGGCAGGTCAGTGTGGCTGGCATGCTGGGAGTTGCTGCGTTGTGTTTGTTGTGTGTTTTGTCTGGTTTCAGTTGTTTGTGTTATGTGTCGGTGCGTGGTCCTTGGTAAACTGGGGGGGGGCGAGAGTTCGGGGGGGGAATTGGTGAGGGGTGGCGGTTTGGGGGGGGGGGGTGTGTGGGTGTCGGGTGTCCCGGGTGGGACTGAGACTAGGGGGTTTGTTGGATCCTGGTCTTACTATCGGGTTGCCAGGCGTCGTGTGGGCGGTTGGGTTTGTGCGGGTGGGTAATTGTTGGTTGTGTGCTATGGAGGGTTCGGGTGTGCTTGTAGTGACTCAGTGGTCGGGTGGTTCTGGTGGTGTACGGTTGGTTGGGGTTTTGAGGTGGGAGGTGGGTCGGTGCTTCGCCTCTCCCTCTCTGTCCCCGGGTTTTTTGTGTTGGCTCCGGTGGTGCATCTCGAGTAAGGTGGTTTAAGTGGGGGTGTCTAGTGTTCCAGTGTTTTGTCTTGTTTTGCGTGAGCGTGGGTATGTTGGGGGTTCAGCTGTTCGGTGTGTGTGTTATTGAATTGTGGGTGGCTGATGTTCGTCTAGTGGGTAGTGAGGCTGTGAGGGTGTTTTTCGTGTTTATGGTGTGTGCTGTTCTGTCCCCAGTTGGGTGTAAGTGTGGTTCCTTGGTTGCGTGTGCTTATCGCGGTGTCTTGGGGAGGTGATGTAGGGGTTGATGTTTGTTTGGTGATATGGTGGTTGTAGTGCATGGATCTGAATGCTTGCGGGTTCCAGTGGGTGCAAGGTATGTAATTGTTTGCTTATCATTGAGTGGGCAGTCTTGGTTGCTCAGGTAAGGCTTGCGGTCTCATCTCAACGGTTCGGGAGTTTGGTGTGGTTTTGCTGAGGGGCAGGGGTGCGTGTGGGGGCGGGGTGTACAGTCTTGGTTGCATGTCTCTAATTGTCTGTTAGTCAGGATGTATTGTCCCTATGGGGTTGGTGGGATGCTTGTTGATTTCAGGGGGTTAGATGTGTAAGCATAGGCGGAGCGGTGTCATGTTGTCTGAGGGGTAATAGGTGGTGTGTCATCCGGTGGGGTGCTGTATATAGTCAACTGGTATTGCCCCCATGTGCAGAGTAACTCAAAACAGTTCTATATATATGGTACATAATATAAACAGTAGATTATGCTGTACTTTTGCGAACATAAATATATACATAAGAATTGCTTCAGGGTGAGACAAATTTTACAAAACAGACATAACGTTTTTTGGAGTAGCCTCCGCGTGTGGGAACCTGCGATTCCCCTTAGGTGCTCTGTGATCGTGTCAGATCGGTTCGATCCGGTTAGGAGGCCTTGCAAATTCTGTGGGCCTCTATCGTATGTACTTCCCCCCCCCCATCCCCCTCCCCCCCCCCCCCCCCCCCCCAAAACCCGCTTATTGCTAGAGGGAGATAAAGAGGGAGAAGGGTGGCAGGGGCTGAGGGAGAGGAGCTGGCCATTGACTCCGGTTTGTGGTCTTGGTGTGCCTCGATTCTTAGTGTACCGGGTTGGGTTGCGTATGGGTCGGTCTGCTAGAGTTGGTCTTTAGGGGACCGGGAGGGCCCTCAGCCCTCTGCTTTAAGTGCTGGGAGTGGGGAGGAGAGACCGTCCGGTGGCACCGGTGTGTGGCCTTAATGTGCTTCGTTATTCGAGGTGCTGGGTCGGGTTGCGCAGGGGTTAGGTTGCTGAAATTGGGCTTAAGGAGACCGGGGAAGTCTTTTACTTAGCCTCGCGGCCTGTTATGACCCGGGGCGAGTGGTTAGTGCGGTTGGGAGGCCTCCTCTCTTCCCGGTCAGGGTTTGGGGTTTGTGGGATTTATACTTTGCCCCCTGCGCTTGTGAGTTTTACTGTACGTTTGGGTCTGGCAGGTCTGGGCCTTGTGGGGAGCGGGTTTAGAGCCCTAAGGTGCCAAGGTCTGGTGGTTAACTACAACATTTGTGATAAACCATAATAACAATCAAAAACATGAACTGGGGTGTAACCTGTCGTAGAATATACTACCAGAGGTACAGTGTCCTTGGATCGTGTTCGCGGAGTGGGTCTGTCCGCCTTGATTGGGTCTGCCAGGGTAGTACTGGCGGCTGCTTGTGGAGTCGTTCAAGTGTCCGTTTGGGTAGAGTCCTGTGAGGCCGGTGTCGGATTGCGCCTTGCTTGCATGCGGTTCGCGGTAGTGCGGGGTCTGTCTTTACGGCTGTTATCTCCAGGGGTAGGGCGGATGGGGTCCGTTGGGGGATATCGCAGGGGGATTCCCAGATGTGCTGCGAAGTCTTGCATGTCCGTGACCTGATGGAGGGTGAAGGTTTGTTCTCCTTTCTTTACGGTCAGTCTAAAGGGGTGCCCCCACATGTAGCGCCATCCAGTTTCTAGTAGTGCGGTGGTGAGGGGTTTCAGTTCTCTGCGTTTCCGCAATGTGGATGGTGCCAAGTCTTGATAAAAGTGTAGCTGTTGACCTTGGTATAGAGGTGGGTGACTTCTGGCCGCATTCATGAGTTTTTCTTTTATCGGGAAGTGTAGGAGCTTCACGATTATATCTCTGGGGATGTTTGTGTTGAACATCGGTGGCCTTAGCGCCCGGTGTGCCCGCTCAATGTAGATGTCCTGCTCTGGGGTGTCCGGTAATAGGGAGTGAAATACTGCAGTAACGGTCGGCAGTATTGCGTCTGGTAAGACTGTTTCTGGTAGGCCCCGTATGCGGATATTTTGCCTGCGGGATCTGTTGTTTAAATCTTCCAGGCCATCTTCCAGAAAGTGTACCCTGTCCGTCAGGTTTTCAATTGTTTTGCCTTGGGAGGCTGTTTGCGTCTGGGTCTCTTTTATGAGGCGTTCCGTGGCGCCCGTGCGGGAGGCCAGAGCCTCCATGTCTTCTTTGAGGCCTGATATTTGCTTTTCAAGCGCCGCGGTAGTGTAGGCCTTGATGTCGGCCGATGTTTCTCGGAGCATTTTCCGGAGATCATCTTTGGTGAGTGGAGATGTGTCTGAGGTTTCTCGGCCGCTCTCGTCGGAGTCTGAGCCCGTGTCAGCCTGGCTCTGGGCCCAAGATGGCGGTTTGTCTTCTTTGGCGCGGAACATTGTGGCCACTGACGGCGTGGATTCTTTTCTTTTTTTAGTTCCCCCCATCTGGTTGTGTAGTGGTGGGGTTGCTGTGTGACTTCAGTCGGTTTTGGGGGTGAGATGCACCTTCGTGGAGGCTGATGGATGCTGATTGTATGCCCGGGGTAGGAGAGCTAGGGGAGCACACGTCTTACTCCATTGAAGGGTAGGCTCCGCCCCTACCATCTTTAATATCCTCAGTTACTGATTAAAAAAAATCAGGCTGCAGAAAACATACGATGTCAGCAGCCAATCAGAGTCTGTAATTTATAAAGTAGTTCCCAACATTCCATTGCGCAGTAAGTGGTTCTTTGACTGTCTGATAATATTCAGTGCGTGGGGTTAGCTAGAATCTTTAGAAGAAAAAAAAGATCTAAAAATTATCAACACAATACATAGCCAGTTTTTCATAACAGAACCACTACAAGTAAAGCCTTACAGTGATGTAGAACATTATGGGGCCTGTTGAAAAGATGGCAGACATAAGAAAAGAAGAGAAAGGATGAGCTCTGTGTGAAAGAAAATGCACGGCAAATATTTATTTCCAATCGTCTATTTTTTTTGTTATTAATTCAACTTTTATGTTTGTTTGTTTTTTAATCCACTGAGCTGTCTGTGTGTTGTATATGTTGTTTATTATGTTTGTTTAAGTTTATGGTATGAAATTCTTTTGATTGCTTCACACTGAAAAGTTTGCCCCACAACAGCTCTTTATATTTATTACCTATGAACGGAAATAGCGCTTGGCATCTGGATTGATAATCATGGGTTATCAGTAGATTAGTGGCAGCGGGTAAGTTTGGCTGAGCATCATAGGGAATGTAGTGCAAATACATTGGGGTTCCAAGGGTAGCCATCACTTATGTAAATAAATGATATTTACAGGGCCTGTAAGAAGCCTATTTTACTCAATAATAACTAACAATTGCTGATCCCTAGATATCATTGGACTTGTTGAACATGAGCGCGCTAGTATGCTAATGATGATACATAAATTAAATAACCTATCTTATTTTTATATCCAAAATACGGATAAAATACTTTGTTGAGTATGCATTTACAACATTCCCATCAATGTCAGACATCATTTGAGCAATGGTGAAAAGATTCTGCTTAACAGCTCAGCACCATTACAGCTTGTGGTTGGGTTTTACATTATGCCACTAGGGCAGTATGCATTTAAAATGCTGTTGAAACAGAGCTTTAATTAGTTACACTGAAATGTGCTAACTCACAAAACCCCGGCGAAATTACAGCATTGGAAGTAGTATGTCAATTCAAAAAACAACACTGCCAGCGTAAGGCTAGGATGCAGCCTTACGATCATAAGTAACTTGAATTCAAGATCAGGTGGACTGTAACGTGCATGATACTCTGTCGTATAAAGCCCTCTAAGATGACTTAACTGTAAGTAACCCTCATCCTATGGGCATCTGGTACAATGTGTACCCTGCATCTTTATGAAGCTGGATGTTACAAACATTACTATAATTACATTATGCAAATGTTAGTGTGACAACATTATAGCATTGTTATTAGAACATGCAACGTTGTAATTTCAAAATTTACAAGTCAGCTTGTTTGAAGCGACTACTCTGGCACTAATTTAGAAGGCTAAGTGCAAGGGCAGAACGTGAGAGTGATGGCAGATACTTGCCACAGCATATTAAAAAAAGGAAGGAGCCCCAAACCCTAAGAAGCAGTGCTCTAATTGCACTAAAAATGTACATTTTAAAAGTGAACTGAAATTACAATAACCAGTTCTTTCACTAGGCCAAGCAGCCTCAAATCCAAGACATCTATTTCCTGGAACACTGTCTGTTTCTATATCACTGCTAGACAGCTTGGAGGGTGGGTATAGAACATCTATTTTTTTAAAGCAATTGAAACACTGCTTTACCCAGGCAACCCATTCTGTCTTCTGTTTTTAGTGCCAGTGGAAGACAAAGCCATCCCTTAATCCACCTCATTCATCAGCACTTTGGACTCTCAGTGGTTGTACAAAAGCAGTAAATCATTTTCAAGATTAAAACAGACTAGAAATCACAAGGCAGAGTACTCCCTCGATTACTTAATCACGTACCTCCAAATGTGCTTTGCCAGTAGGAGGAAGTATATAGCGCTGAGTGCTATCTCCTCGGAGCTAAATAGATCACTGATTTAATCTCCTGCATCTCTTAGACTCAAATAATCATATTAAAAATAGAAACAAAGTATCTACAACCCTGGTCACGCCAACCTGATTGTGACTTACAGAGCCATCCTAAACACTTCCTGTAAAGAGAGATCTAATATCTAAACTACCTTTATTGCACAGTCTGTTTAATTTAGGATTTGTTTTCTCATGTTCTGTTAATAGTCTGCTAGACCTTGCATGAGTCTCCTTGTGTTCAATTCAGGGAGATAAAAGCTTCTAAAATAAGTCAAGTTTTGGTTGAAAAGAAAATATTTTTTTCATGCAGGCTGTATCAGTCACAGCCGGATGAGGTGTGGGTAGGGCTGCATAAAAAGAAACTAGTGATTTAACTTCTAAATGGAAGGAAATTGAGCATAAGCCATACATCAAAATTGCTTTGGTGCCTATAATATCCCTTTAAATTCAATGACCTGGTTAGTGATGGATTTCATAATTCTGTACAATGAGGCCCATGTTAATTCCCATCAATATCATACAGCTCAAAGAACACTCTACGTATCATAACCTCTGCACTTGTTATGGCCTATCCATACAGGGGATATGGACTGCAGATTCAGTGTACCATTCTTCTGCTTATTAAAATATATTGGAGGTATTCTGTGTTGTGTGTTGGCAAGGCACTGCAGGAGTGAGGCAGCAGGCAGGAATTATACAGAGCCTTTGCTAGTCCTCCATTGAGTGGGCCTGTGCATTCAATGCTCTACACACCTGGAGTGGCCCATTAAGATGCCTTCCTGATAGACTGGCTGCTGGTATCTGGGGCCAACCAGGCTGCCAAACTATAAAAAGTATGTTTGATGTCCATAGAAGTGTTAAGTGTCTGCTGGGTATATTGAGACATATACAACACGTATCGGTCGTCACTGGTGGCCGCTGTCACAGGACATAATATGTAGGTCTCCAAGGCTTGTACAGATCTCTGTAAATGTCCCCTCATGCTCACTGTTTCACATTGATGGACGTTGAGAGATATGTGATGTCTGTCTGTAATTAGTGATAACTCACTAGTGTTAAACACTAGCGATATAAAACTATTTGGGGATTATGCATAGTGCACTATGCTTAGTCGTATTTATGTGTTTGTTATTTTATATAGACTTTGTGTGATTCTATATAGACTTTATCAGAATAAAAAGGTGCACAGCTGACTTTTTAAGTTCACATTTTAAATATGAGAGTAAAATACTGCCAGATCAAAGGATGGAGGTGAGTTCTAATACAATTAAATGACCTAAAATCTGTACAGATTTGCAACTGCTATATTCGTACAACAATATCAAGACCATATTTTTAATTTTGATGTGCTGGCAATTTACTTTAGCTACTACATCAAGTACACATGTAGAGACACTAATTGTGTTGCAATAGCACTACTTTTTTTACCCCCTCAAAAAACATTATTCATCTCCCTCATTGTGCGATGAACTCTCTGTGAAGAATTGGGCTGTGTTCACTGAAAGAAACTGTGTCATCTCTTCAAATGAGGGGCACTCAGCATGCAAGGGCCGACAGCACTCTACTGCCAGAGAAACACCAAGCTTGCGAAAATGTTATTTTACATATTTTGATTGGAAGTTTTAATCAAACTAAAATTTGCCATCTCTTTGATATAACATATATACAGGAAACTAATTTTAAAGCACTATAAAAGATAAAATACGCAAGAAAGCGAATGTCTGAAAGTGTGAAGAAAAGTCACCATAACTGATGTTTAGTGCTGCAGAGCCCTGTAAACGTCCATCACTTATGATCATCAAACTGCCGGGCTATCGTACATATGTGACTGTAAGTCTTGTGTTCTGAGTGATTCAATGCTTGTTGGTGGTATGTGTGGCAGCCATGCATGTTTGTCCCAGACTCCCAAATGCTTTTTCTATGTGATGTTTTTGAACAATTTTTCTCTAGCAATGGGCGATCACACTTGGAAGAAGAGACTTTCACAGGCTAGACATAATCAGGAAGAGAATCCACAAAACAAATACATCACGCCGTAAGAAAATGGACTTAGGACGGATAGCAAAGGAATTAGTCAAATTAGTAAAATCTCTCGCTCAGACAGTGGGCGGACTTACACCTGGAGAGATTTCTGCACATTTATCTGTTACAGACAATATTATCAATAGAAAGACTGGGAGCTGGGTGCAGAGTCCAGTGATTCTGAACCTGTCTATCCATTAATCTTTCTTTCTCACCACTCATATATTTGTAATGAAAGACTTGTATTTGGAAGAAGCCAGTGTAAGCGATAGCAGTTGGAGCAGATTAACATCAAAATTATGCAAAATAAATATCCTGAAAAGTTATAATCACAAACCCAGTATTTATAGAACACTGTATTTACGCTAGTTATCCAGGTTTCTGCAAAAGCTCACTAATTATTACTTCCAGTGTTACAAATAGTACGGCATAAAATGCAAATAATAAAAACAAACAATAAAATACCCAAATAAAAGCTATGGGGCGTTCAGGTTCTAGTTTAAGCTGTCCTTATAAACTAATGATGGGGATAGTGGGCATATGAAACAAGTGTGTTTCCACAAGGTACTCCATTAACCTATGATGTATACAGCCCCAAACCTTGGATTAGATAAAGAGAGGGGTGCCGCAATAGTCCTGTTCTTTTTCACCATACCATGAGGCAATGAGAATAATGAGCCAAGACATCTGTAAAGGCTTAATCTCATATAATGTGCCCACAAACACTAGAATCAAGTTTTTAAACACCCCCTCTCCCGTCCTTCCTTCAACCCCCCCACCACCCCAAACAAAAGGGTCAATCGCTGTCCCCTCTTAGATAAATATTCATGGTTTCCATAGGATCCTGGTAGAATTAAGTCATTGCATCGACCTTCACTATGTAATTAACCCATTTAAAACACACACAGGCTATTCATGAGCACCATGTATGAAAACAATTATCACAATATTAAAAAGGAGACACATCTAATTGTTGTAACAAGTTGTGTTTTAAGGATCGAAAAGGATACTGCAAAGTAATACATTACCACATTACCATTGCCAATAGCAACCATTGGATCCTCTTCTTCATAAAATATGTTGGATAGAGTAGGTGGAGACTGGGCCTTTGCCAGCACAATAATCATTAAATCAGCCTCAGGTTTTAGTAAACAGAAGTGCCCACAGTTTATACACCGTACATACTCACAGCAGTTGCTACAATGTGACACCATATAATTAAAACATTCATTTCTGTGTAGAACAGACGCTCAGAAATTTAGGGCGAGGCCGGTTTAACACCTATATACCTCAGAAAACAGAATTATTTTACTCACATTCAATTTTGATTTAACATAGTACAGGTAGTAGTATAGGTAATGAGTAAAATAGCCTGATGAGCATTTATCCCAGCAAAAGAATATTCTTTAGCTATGTTTGCCTTAATCCACCTTCTTTATTACGGTAATTTTTTCTTTGAAGCTTGTCTTCCCTAGTACAGAATTAAGGGATTGTCACATCACTGAAATAAAGCTGTTCTATGAGGTTCTTTTCAAAACTAGGCAATGAAGCTTATTTTACTCATGATAGAGCCTAGTTAGTAGTATCTCTTGATAAAGTATGTGTGGGAATTTTCCAGATTTAACAATCTGTACACGAAGATAAGCATCCTTTAGCTGCCATATAATCCCCTTTCCTATAATATGCATGGCCTTAAAAGGAAAAAAAAATACTTATTCTATGACTCCATTTTGGTATAGTTCTAGTCAGTGGTGTATTTCGGTTTTGTGCTGGCCTTGGCATGACAAAACACAGGCAACCCCCTCCCCGTCCACCGCCCCCCTTCATCTAAAATTCTCTTCCTTTAAAAAAAAAAAACAACAACAAGCTATTTGCCTAACAGACACCCACCCTCACTAATGCATACACTGACATACACTCACTGACCGATACAGAGTCATTGGCAGATACACTGTTTAACCAACACACACTTTGACTGAAACACACACACTCACTGACGGATGGACACATTTACAGACAGACACACACATTCACACTCACTGACAAACACATATACACTCTTACTGACAAACACATACACTCTTACTGACACACATACATACACACTCACTGACATACACACTCACTGACAAACACACATACACTCTTACTGACAAACACACATGCACTCTTGCTGACAAACACATACACACTCACTGATAAAACACACATACAAACTCACTGACAAACAACACTCACACTCTTTCTGACAAACACAAACACACATACACACTTACTGACAAACACACATACACTCTTACTGACAAACACACATGCACTCTTGCTGACAAACACACATGCACTCTTGCTGACAAACACACATGCACTCTTGCTGACAAACACACATGCACTCTTGCTGACAAACACACATACAAACTCATTGACAAACACACATACAAACTCACTGACAAACACACATACAAACTCACTGACAAGCACACATACAATATCATTGGCAAACAAAACTCACACTCGGGCTTACAGTGCGGGCGACTAGGGAGCAGTGATCTTCCTGCAGAGCTCCCTCGCACGCCTCGGGGCCGGAGTGATGTCATATTCCGGCATCACTGTGGGGCGCGTGAAGGAACCGAGCAGGGGAGAGCTCAGGGCAGAGTGCTCCCGTATGAGATGCCAGCCTCAGAGGGGGGGGGGGGGGGGGGGGGTCTGAGGTCTGAGGCATCACAATGGAATTCAGAAACTTGTTTAAAGGAACACTATAGGGTAAGGAATACAAACCCCCTAGTAGAGGAGTAAAATGTGATTTTACTCACCTTTATTCCAGGTCAAAGTAAACTCTGAAAAGGCAGTGTTTACATTTCAAAGCCTGCAGGGACATACTATAGACATCAGAGCAACTACATTAAGCCGTAGTTGTTCTGGTGACTATTGTGTCCCTTTATGATTCTGTTGCAGTTTGATAGGTTCATCCTCTGATTACTTACACAAGACTCTTTCTGACTCGTCTAGCCTGATTCTCTGTGCGGTAGATAATTATTTTCAAATTACCAAAGCTTTACTTTGTGCTGAGGAAGCATTGAAGACTCTGCACTAAGATATTTCCGCCTTTTTATCAGTTGAGTCTGTTATGCTCAGTGCCTCACCTACTGACGGTGTTGACTTTCTACCCAACTGGGCCATAGGTACCCACTTGGTTTTGCGTATGCATATTAACGTCTATCATCATGGTGGAATACACCGCAACATATGTGTGAGTTCCATCAATGTGACTGCAGATTCTGGCACCCTGACATGCCTCATCTCTTTTCATTTCCTGCCAGGCCAGATAGGAGGACAAAAATGCTTTCCTGTAATGCAGGTACCCGGTGTGCATTTCAGCAATACAATAAATATGGATACCAGGGGGTACACATCATTAGATATACACCGACAGGAACCACTGCCCACAGAACCTTAAAAGATACTGCAACTAACAACACAACACTAGTAAATGACAATAAAAACAGGATAGAACCTACTAACCTATCCACAGGAAGGGTAGGCAGAGACTGAAGTGCTGTGGTTTGAAAGTAAATAAAGGGCTATCTGTCCTGTCTGTCCATACAGAGAGTGATGACGCCACATGTACTTCTGCTATACATATGGAAAAACTGATTTAAACAAGCCTTAGTTTTGATTTTCTGTATAATTGGTTACTTTTGTTGCAATAATCCATTTATGCTCCACAAGACTTGCTTATTATTACAAGAAACAACATGTCTAAATTAAAAAAAAATCCTCCTGAATATTTCCATTCAAGTCTCAGTATTCCTCTATCTTTCTTTTATTTTCTATTGTAGAATTCCTACATTTCTCATTATTATTTGACAGTTCCTCTGCATATCATTATTAGTATTTTTCCAAACAGGGCCTCCAGCATTTTTACATATTTTTCCAATTCAGTATCATCTGCGTTGATGTGTGTAGAATTAGAATATCAAGGAATACTACTTTACTAAATAGCTAATTTAGAGAACAAAGCAAATTATAGAGTTAAAAGCGGCTAAGTGACAGGGGACCTACTTGTACAGGGCCAGCGCCACAGTTAGGCAAACAAGGCAATCGCCTAGGGCGCCGGCCTGCATGGGGCACCGGCCTGCTGGGGGTGCCCACCGGGATGCTCCCTGTTGGGCTGCCTGCCCCGTCTGGGTCCGCAGCGCTGGGCGAGCGGCTCTTGAGCCACCCTCCCCTAGCGCCGGGCCGATCCTTAAGGCGCCCAAAGGTGGGGGCGCCGAGAAGATGCCAGTTAAAGGGGGGCCAGGAGGTGGCCATCTGGCCACCTCAGGTCACCCACGAAGCTGTGCGCTAGGTAAGGCAGAGCAGGCACCTGCTTACCTTAATGGCAGGTACATGCTCTGCCAACAAATCCCAGAGTTCGGAGGAGAGGGGGGGCGGAGAACGAAGGCGGCGAGGGAGGCTGTTCTCACTCCTCCCTCAGAGTGCCCTCTGTGATGCCGGGAGCCAGAATATGACGTGATTCCGGCCCCGGCATACTAAAAAGCGTGCTGGAGGAGTGAGGAGCTGCCCCACACTGGACCCCAGGGAGGTGAGTGTTTGAGTGTTTGACTGTCAGTGAGAGTGTGTGTGAGTGTCTGCCTGTGTGTGTGTGTGTGTGTCTGTCAGTGA
Organism: Pelobates fuscus; assembly: GCF_036172605.1. Lineage (NCBI taxonomy): Eukaryota > Metazoa > Chordata > Amphibia > Anura > Pelobatidae > Pelobates > Pelobates fuscus. The sequence continues at coordinate 124,333,959 of NC_086317.1, forward strand.
CTAAGTGTATGTATGTCAGTGAGTGTCTGCCTGTGTGTGTCACTGAGTGTGTGAGTGTTTGACTGTCAGTGTGTGTGTGTGTGTCTGTTAGTGAGTGGCTGTCTGTCTGTCTGTCTGTGTGTGTGTGTGTGTGCCTGTCAGTGTGTGTGTGTATGTCTGTCAGTGAGTGGCTGTCTGTCTGTCTGTCTGTGTGTGTGTGTGCCTGTCAGTGTGTGTGTGTATGTCTGTCAGTGAGTAAGTGATTGATTGTATGTCTGTCAGTGAGTGTGTGTGAGTGTATGTGTCTGTCAGTGAGTGTAAGTTTGAGTGTGTGTCTGTCAGTGAGTGTAAGTCTATCAGTGAGTGTGTGTGTGTGTCTGTCCATGCATGTCAGTGAGTGTGCGTGTGCGCGTGTGTGTCAGTAAGTGTGGGTGCGTCAGTGAGTGTGTGTATGTGTTTGCCAGTGTGTGTGTGTGTGTGTGTGTGTCAGTGAGTAAGTGACATGAGGGGGGAGCGGCAAAATGGATCTTTGCCTAGGGCGGCAGAAACCCTTGCACCGGCCCTGTACTTGTACCACATGTTATTCAAGCAGAAACAGTTGTTATGGTGCTTGAAGTATCCCTTTACTGAAGACCACCATTATACATTCATTTCTATTCAATAAAAATTATTTCCCTGTATAGGTCTCAAAGCTATTACTGAAAGTCTTCCATGAAGGAAAGAGATGTAAAACATTGAATTAAAATTATGATTAAAATTACAGAATCTTATCGACCAAAAACACTAAAAGAGTCATACCTCCCAAGCGTCATGTATCTGATGGAGATGGTGCTGGAGGGAAACTCAAAGGATGCAGCTATAAGAAAACACATACTCTATGCTAATCTCTCTCTAATTTATGCTTTCATCTTTCAAGTAAATCCATACCCCCTAACAGCAGTGTCCAGTGAAGTCAATGTGCAGGGTAAGAGGGTGGGCCACTGACCCGAATCACGTGACCAGAACTGCCAAAAGGGGCGAACATGCCCAAAAAGGGAGGCATGTCTGTCCATAGAATTGGAAGGCCAGCCTGGCATTAGTGTCCCTATGTATCAAAGTTTCAGTGTCCCTATGTCGCCCAGTCCCCTAGTCTCCCAGTGTCTCAGTGGCCTCATTTCTCCCCGTGTCCCCATGTCTCAGTGTTTCCCTTGTCACTAGGATACTAGGGGACACTGAAAGACATGTGGACACAGTGAGACATGGGGACACAGACACCAGGGAACACAGACACTTCGGGGTACTTGTGGATACAGACATGGGGACACTTGAAGACATGGAGACAGACACTGGGAGACATGGGGACACTGGGAGACATGGGGACACTGAAACACTAGGGACACTGGCTAGGAGGCATGGGGACACTGAGACACTTGGGGACACTGTGAGACATGGGGCACTTGTGGACATAGACATGGGGACACTGGGAGACGTGGGGACACTGAAAAATATGGGGGTACTGGGAGAAATGGGGACACAGACACTAGGGACACTGGCTGGGAGACATAGGGACACAGAGACATGGGGACACTAGGGACACTGGCTGGGAGATATGTGGACACTGGGAGACAGATCTTTGGGTACACTGGGAGACATGGGGACACTAAGACACTAGGGACACTGAGAGACATGGGGAAATATACACTGGGAGACTAGGGGACACTGGGAGACAGATATTTGGGGACACTGGGAGACATGAGGACAATGAGCCTCTAGGGACACTGAGAGGCATGGGGACACAGACACTGGAAGACTAGAGGACACTGGGAGCTGTGGGGACACTGAGACACTAGGGACATTGGCTGGGAGACATGGGAACACTGGGAGACATGGAGACACTATGTCCCTGGTGTCTCTATGTCCCAATGTGTCTCCCAATGTCCCTATGTCTCACAGTGTCCCCTAGTGTATCAGTGTCCCCATATTTCCCTGCTGCCTTTCCCCCCATATTTCACTTCCCTGCCTTTCCCCCCATCCTTCACTGGGAGACATGGGGACACTGAGACACTAGGGACACTGGCTGGGAGATATAGGGACACTGGGAGACATGGGGACACTGAGACACTAGAGGCATTGGCTGGGAGACATGTGGACACTGGGAGACAGATATTTGGGGACACTGGGAGACATGGGGACAATGAGACTCTAGGGACACAGAGACACGGGGACACAGACACTGGGAGACTAGGGGACACTGGGAGCCGTGGGGACACTGGGAGCCGTGGGGACACTGGGACACTAGCGACATTGACTGGGAGACATGGGGACACTGGGAGACATGGAGACACTGTCTGCCTGCAGACTGGGAGCTGCTGTCTGAACTCTCTGTGCTGTGTAGCTGCTCCCCTGCGGATCAGTGAGTAGAGAGAGGAAGGGAGGTATATGCTGTAACTTCCTATCCCTGCCTCTCTCCACACACAGTGATCCCTACTGGCTGGTGCTGGTATTGCAGAGTAATCTCAATTTATACTGAGAAAAATATCTGCATTTGTATTGCCGGTATTACTGCAATACCGGCACGGCCAGGCAGCCCCAAATACTGGCTGTGCTGGTAAAATATCAGTCAGGTGGCAAACCCCAGAGTAGTGTGTAGAAAAAGTTTTTTTTGTTTTTTTTTTTAAATGGGCCTATTCCATGGGGCTGGGCCTGGAGCTGCAGCTCCATCAGCCTATATGTTAGTCCGGCCCTGCGTATAGCGTGTCCTACAATCAAATGTATGTATATACAGGGGCTGGCATGATACACAGTGATCTATTTGCCAATAGCTGAACTAAAATTCTATCAGCCCTCCAAGGAAAATGGGGAAGGAGGAGCTGATAAAAACCATTTCCAGGACTGATTTTTATTCACAGTACAGCACTACTACTAATAAAGGCTGCTGAGTGCTACATTGCCACATGTATTGTCCCTGGGAATGCCTATTCTTGTAACCTGTTACTCTGTATTACCTGATAATACAGAGAACCACAATTCTGACCAGATGCATTCTGAAAGATACTTTAGAAGTAAAGCTATACTGTACTCATTCACACCGTTACGTTATATAAATACCACCAGTAGTGATAGTGATAACCAGAAAAGTTATCAAAATTATGCAATAATCCATAGATCTTACTCTATCAAAGAGTGTGCTTTCAGGCATATTCAATATGAATAAAGAAACCCACAATACTGGGAGACTTTTACATTTGAAAAAACAGGTCTTCTACTTTAGCAGTGTAATAAAGGAACATATTTTAAGGGACACTCTATGCACCAAAACAACTTTAGCTTAATGAATCAGTTTTGGTGTATAGAACATGCCCCTGCAGCCTCACTGCTCAATCCTCTGCCATTTAGGAGTTAAATCCCTTTGTTTATGAACCCTAGTCACACCTCCCTGCATGTGACTTGCACAGCCTTCCATAAACATTTCCTGTAAATAGTAATCTTATGTTTGATGTAAATTCTGTTTAATTAAGTATTTCTTATTTCCTGCTCTGTTAATAGCTTGCTAGACCATGCAGGACTTTCCTGTATGTGATTAAAGTTCAATTTACAGAGCAGGAGATAAAAACTTTTCAAATAAGTTACATCCAATTGAAAATGAAACAATTTTTTCCCCAGGAAGACTACGTCAGTCACAGCTAGAGGAAAGGTGACTAGGGCTGCACAAATAAAAAATTAAAAAAAGTAATGTAAGTCCTAAATGGTAGAGAATTGAGCAGTTAGACTGCAGTGGAAGGATTTATTATTATTATTATTTTATTATTTATATAGCGGCAGCAAATTCCGTAGCGCTGTACAATGGGTGGACTAACAGACACGTAATTGTAACCAGACAAATGGACGCACAGGAACAGAGGGGTTGAGGGCCCTGCTCAATGAGCTTAATTATAGACTAAAACTACTTTATTAAGCTAAAGTTGTTTTGGTGACTAAAGTGTCCCTTTAAATGTCTGTCTTCTCTGAAAGAAAGCAACCTTTCTGGAAATTATATATTCGATTGTACACTACACTGCACTGCCAAAGGCAATGTATGAATGATAGACATGAGTATTACTGGATCTTAGAGTGGCAAGGCTTAATCCTGAAAAAGAAAAAAGGAAAATAGCCAGAATATACTAAAATCAATGTCAACAAAAAACAGAATAACAACCTGTTCATATCTGGCTTCCCAGACCTAGCCGGGTCAGGGAAATCACAATAACAAAATCAAGGTCAGGAATTAGCCCGGCCTGGAATGACAAAATCAGGGTCAGAACAAGCTGAATCACAGACAAGAAGAAAACAAAATCCAGAATAATGCTCTTAGGGGCACAGAACCACAAAACGACACTGATCCCAAGGAGGTACAGATTCATATGGGATCAAGCCCTGATGGCATCATTATGTTCCAGGTGGATATGCACAATTCAGACTCTCTGACAAAGACTTCTAAAAAAACCATAAAATTATTTAATGTTGCCGCATGCAAGTGTGGCAAAAATGACACAGGAGCTTCAAACCCAGTTCTGTATGTGATCTTCCAAGTATGTGTCTGAGACCTTAACAGCTGAAAGTTCAGAAGAGAATTTAAGTTGTTTTTTACAGCTACTATCCTACCTGAAAAACAGACATGCATTACAGGTAGTTTCCAGCCCTTTGGGCTTAATTCTCAAACATATATGCCAAATAACAATAACTGCAAATTATTTTCAACCTGTATATCATGTAATGATGACGGTAACATCTACAGCACTGGAATATCTATAGACATGGAACATCATTGCCTTTGTAAACATAAATAAATACAGAGAATTATCATTGCAGTTGCTTAGGGGAATATCACCACACCAAGAAGGTGCCCCCCTTCATAATGCCAATAACATGCTGTGTAAATTATGCAAAACAGCCTTTCTAAATGCGGCAACTACTGGAATTTACCACAAACTACCTAATAAACCACTTAAAGGGACACTCTATGCACCAAAACAACTTTAGCTTAATAAAGCAGTTTTGGTGTATAGATCATGCCCCTGCAGTGGCTCAACTCTCTGCCATTTAATTAAATTACTTAACCCACTTTGTTTATGCAGCCCTAAGCACACCTTCCCTAGCTGTAACTTTACACACTACCTGTAAAGAGAGATCTATTTTTTTATTTACTTTATAGCACAGTGAGTTTAACTTGGAATTTCTTATCCATGGTAAATGGTAAAGGTACTATGTAAAAACCATGATGGCAAACATACTGTGCATTTCGACAGTTACTGCCACCATGATACTAAGCTTTAGTCGTTCCCTCTAGCAACAGGTGACATCATTATGCCACATGTCACAGATCCATGCAGGAATGCAGAATGGTGTTATCACTAGCAAAAGAAAAAACTGGAATGGGTTAACTAAAAAAGTGCACCCAAAATCAGAATCTACACCCTAAATGGATCTGCTCCGCCAATTAATTGCAAAGAGTTGCCAGTAATGGAGCATAAAACGAACTAATTACAGTATATATGAATCTTTATTAGTCCCTCTTAAGGGAAATAAAACAAAATAAATAGAGTGAAAAAGTGTGTATGTACAGTGACCATAAAAATAGGATCATCAATTAATCTATCCACACAGTATCACTCACGCTGTATGACTAACTTAGGTAGCTATTGGAAGATAAAGTATTAGCAAGAGCTTATTGTAGAAGGTTCCAAATGCTACCTTATCCGCAATCACCTAGATATACTAGAAAATGTGGGCGAAACTCACAATATATGCATGTCTCATTACTGAATGTTGAAACAGCTAAGAGAAACTGTTGCAAACAACTTATAAGCGGACACTATCCGTAGGTCGACTATGCAAAGTGTGGACTAGAGAAAAAATAATAAATAAGAATATATCCCCTGAAAGTGGAGACTGTTTGCATAAATCTTGATAGAGCAATGTGCTTACAACTGCACATATATTGCTATTTACTAAAGTAATCCACAATAGGTATAGTCAAAAGTAACATTAGGGTTGTTAGGGGATCCCCATCTACTTTAAATCCCATACAGTGTTTGGCTCTGTACAGGTAGGAACCTCCCATTACATTTCCTAGTATGGGGGAGGTGAAGATATAGAAGAGATAATGAAGGTGTGACAGATGCATTTTAAGGTAGACTAATCAAGTCCAGGAGAATGATATGTAGCACCCCAGCTATCAGAAGAATCACAGATCTGCAGGAAGGACCAATAACAGCATGTGTCACTGCCTGGGAAATTCTCAGACACTCTGGAGTAATTATAGGTCATTCCTAGAATCCTCTAATGGGAGACACCATGTTAAGACTTTTTTATGCAGACATGCATTTTGTGAGTATATATGTATATATATAAATATATATTTTTTTCACATAATTTACATGCAGTTAGTTCCTTTGCTCCAATCAGACACACATCAAGCCTTTAGAGATAATTCTGATGACATCTTCATGTACAGTATACATTATATATTAACAAGAGTAGTGGGATTAACATGTGTCAAAATATACCCACACACAAAACATGATTGTATACAGGTTCATTATTTTGCTTGTGGGAAAGGCAAGACGTTGTATAGCAGCGGTTCTTAAAACCTGGGTTGGTTGTCACGGGTCCAGCAGTCATGGGGGCCTCTGCACTGGTACTTCTCTTCTTGCCTGGGCCCACCGCACTCCAAAGTAATGCTATATATATGCCACTGCTGGCTTCCAAGCGGGGTCCAGGACACAATGAGCTCCCACTTAGGTACTCTTGCGAGTTGCGACTGTAAAGCATGCACGCAATGCATGCTGGTCTCGCAACAGGAGGCAAGGACTGTCTGCTGGAGTGGGAAGATGGAGACTGCTGGGACCCTCTTTGCTGGCTCAATCAACTGAGCCACCGGACCACCAGGGAATCCAGTGTCTCCTCTCCCTGGCTACAGGGAAGAGGCAGGGAGAAAGGAATAAATAAAGAATTACTAAAAATGTTTTTTTTTTTTAAATACCACCCCACAGCATTTGTCCAATATAAAGACACATCCACTACACACACAGCATCCACTACACAAACACACAGCATCCACTACACAAACACACACCCACTGCATCCACTATACACATAGCATCCACTACACAAACACACAAACAGCGTTCACTAAACAAATGCACACACTGCATTCACTATACACACAGCATTCACTACACAAACACACACAGCAACCACTACACAAAACACAAACTGCATTCGAGAGTTATCTACTAAACAGCTGAAAGATCAACATTACAAAAAAAATAATTTTCTTAATTTTGCTCTTTAAGTTGTTTAATAGAAAACACCCTAATTTGTTATCCTTATGCAGGATTGTCATATTTAAGGATACCAAATTAGAACTCTATCTACTAAAACAGACATTCTCATGCAAAACTACACACACCACAATCACAGACATACACACATATATAATCACATTAACATTTAATCACTGATATACACAAACACACACATATAATCACCTAAATTCACATGATTTTTATTTATTTTTTGCCCTCTGTGAATGGGAGGGTTGGAGTGAATCCTCTCCCTGGTGGGCAATGGGTCCTTCCAGGGATCTCGGTGTTGTTCATGCACAGTTCCCATGTGCACCCAGTAGTGATGCTGGGGCCATGTGATGTCATATCCTGGCTGCGAATAAGCACTACAGGTCATGCGAGGGAGTTGTGAAGAATACAGTTAGTCCTTAGCTCCCTAGCCACTTGTTCACTCACTTCACCAGTATATTTAGGCGGACAAGGCACCTACTTGGGGGTAGGCAGGTGCCTACTCTCTCAAGTGAGAGCTGGTAAGTGTAGTGAGGCTCCCCGGGGGCCGTGTCTCTCCCTGATATCCGCTTGTCCCTCTGAGTCTGCAGGCAGCCTGACAATTACTGTTAAGCAGTCTCAAGGCACAGAGGGACACCCGTGTTCCCTAAGGGAACAGAGCAGAGAGCAGTATAGTGGCTTCTAGAGCCCTCTCTTAAACAGCGCCCTAGGCATCTGTGCCACTGACGGCTCTGCAAGCTGCACAATGAGGAACACTACCTTAACGCGAAATGACACTTCAGCGTGCTGTTTTTTATTTTACAAAAAGTTTTCAATAAAAATTGGCACTTTCATAAATGAACCTTGTTGGCTGTCAATCAGGCAATCAGTTATGCCACTTCCTGGTGTGCTTAGCTCAGTGGAGTCAAGAGGCAGCCTATTGCCCAGAGCACCTGCCTTGCAAAGACCTTTCACTGAGTTGCATCGGGAAGTCTGTGATTGGACAGCCACAGAAAGTCTGGGCGGGGTTAGAAGTGGAGGTTTCAGATAAAAGATCTGGAGCTTTAGCAAGTTGTTTTTAGATATACCCCAATGAACAAAATAATGAAATGCACACATGTTTATTGGGGGTATATCGACTAAACAAGAATTTCTTAATTTGAGGTTGGGGTGGGCAGTGGAGCCTCTCTTTATGAACCAACCTGAATAATTTTCCCAATTTTACTCCTTGTCCAGCTTTGCCACTCCACATTATCCTATCATTGATCTGTTAAATAAGCATGCACACTCCCAGTGCCAAGTATCATGAAATTTAACAGCAACCACACCAAAGTATGTGTGCCAAGGACTCTACACCAAACAAGCTAAATCAGGAGAGGCTCACACAACCAAAATTATAATGTAAGAGGAGGCAGGAATGAACTAACCAGAAAGTAGTATCTTATGCAAAATCATAGTAAACTGCCTACAATACAGATTGCAGAAGTACAATAATGATGCTGGGAAGAGTCTAATAAATGTGTTTTGATGTATTAAATTTAGTATTTTATTACAATTTAAAAAATTGTCCAGTCTCTTTAGAACTGTTTATCAATATGGATCTGACTTTTATAATGATACTTGATCGAATGAGCTCTCAGTTGTTACTGAATCTTGGTTGTATGGTATCAAAACTTTTACGAATAAAATAAAATTGGCAATTAGCCAAATGTACAATAATTGTCAATGCTGATATAGTAATCTGTTCTTTACAGATCGTGTTCGAGAATGGAATGTCCCAATATATCTGATCTACAGGGATCAGATTCTGAAAACACCAAGGGGCTAAAGAATGGATCAACAACAAGCCAATATCATGCACATAATTTGAGGGAAAAAAACACTGAAAATGATAGATTAATGCTATGCCTTATTATCCAAATCTAGAACAAAGCTGAACGCACTTGGCTTGTCTAGGGGCAGTTAAATGAATTAGAAAAATGAAGTGTTAAGTGAATTAGAAAAATAAACACACCACCCAAAGTGGTATGAGCCAATTTTAGCAAACGAATTATAGATGAATAATAGGATTTGCCCATGATCATTGATAATTATAATGGATTGCATAAGATCCAGACCATAATTGATTACAAGATTTACATAATAATTCTAAAGGAAAAAAAAAATACCAAAATCTAAAAAGGCAAAAACCGTTTATATTCCTCAAATATTGCTTTATTTCACGTACTTGCCTTTCTTGGTGCATGTGCTGCTCTCATTGCAAGCTGTAGTGTTTATGGTGCTTAAAGTGTTCCTTTACAAAGGTTCAGAAAACAATATCAGATTGGATCAAATCTGTTTAAATAGCAGGAGGACACTTTAAATTTGTGACAGGTAGACAAGGTGTTACTGTAAAACCTCAGGCCAAAGCAAATATTGAGCATTTGGGAGCAGAGTAGCTAATCAACTCGCCAAACAAAACAAAACATGGGAAACCAAAACCAACTGCTTAGTTGTGGCTTGGTAAAAAAAATATCCTACACTGCAGGTATGCCAGAGGCACAGAATGTACAGCTTAGAACACTGGAACATTTTATAATGTCTTGTTATTAGGAGCTATTCCATTTCTAATAACATTCTGAAAAGGTCACAAGATACGGATGTGTGAATGTGCATTGCTTAGCCACCAATATAATACACCAGGCTTGCTCACCCTATAGCTGCATATAAAAGGGCAAAGCCTCTAAATTTGATCCAAAGTGCCTTATTAATATCGATGTTCGTTACTTATTAGATGTATCTAACCTGTGTGTGTGTGTGGTGTGTGCACATACGCCAAAGACACTCCTTTTACACACCACTATCCTCCCCTAGAGAGAGCTTCAGCCACACACACACACAAGCAGGATTAGTCACTGGGAAGATCATTGCACACCGCCTGGTTTACAAAAAAAACGTATTCACACCAGACTGCTATCAATTTTGAAAGCAGTTCCATTAATCTGATTAGTGGAACGGTTTCAGGTGGATAGATTACTTATCCTATTAGCATTTCCAGGAAAGGGACTTATGGGATGAGATCAGTCCCCAAAGATCAGAATGAAATGCTCCTGATTGGTGGAGTCTCCTGCTATAAACATTATACAGTATCTTTGCTTATATATTTTTTAAACCATTTATTTCATATAATGGATTTACAATTGTGATGGACACCTGCCCATTGTGTCCCTTTAAGAAGTATTTCCAACCTTTGGTTACTAAACTTCATTGTGGCCAACAGTGAGCAGTCCATATATTTACAGTAAAGACTATATCCAGGTATACTTTAACTTTGGGTAAACTGATATTTGCAGATCATAATACAATTTATCGCATTACAGTCACCACTTAATGTGAATCTATTTCATTCACTGAAAAAGACGGCACTGAAAGCACTTGTAGAAGCGTGAACACGCTCATTTCCTAGATATTGTCTCCCTGCTTTGTCATCTCATGGGAATTGGTCTTCTAGAAATGAAGCATATTGTATTCCTGTACTTCCTTCTAGTTGCATGCCGTTATCACTTAATTTTACATATTTGGAGTTGTCAGCTCATTAATGCTCGCTTCTACAGCAAATAATGAATTTTGAAAAGACAAAGCTATGACTTCTAACCGTCAGACAGTATAGACTAGAGGATTAAGACTGGAAAACCATTAATGGTGTTATATGCCTCTTTTTATGTCACATGACGTACAGTAATTTATAATAAGATTACTGGACAATTCATGGGTTGTGATTCAGCTACTAAGCACCTTTTTTTATAAACGTGACTTGTTAGTAATATTATATGCAATTATTGTATTGGTTTTGTAGTTCAAGATCAGAGTCAAGATAGAATTAATAAAAGAATTACAGCATAAAAACACATTCAGGCACATAAATATATTTTAAAAAATAGCAGTTTAAATGGACACCACTTCCCCCAAACCACCCTGGCTGGTGTTGACACTATCTTAATGCACCATAGAAATATTAAAAGTTATACTTCCCTTTTGACATTTCTGAGAATGCTGTTAAGCTAGCCCTCCCATATTGCAGTGTCTGCCAAAACCAGGAAAAAACGGACAATTGTCAGCCAATCCTTGCTTTCTCAGTTAGAGTGTAGGATACCATGTACCCCAAACCAACAGGTACACATCATTCATTCACCTGGAAGGGCAACAAAGCTTTAACATTCCCCTATGATCAGAAGTATCCCCCAGGGCCAGTACAAGGGCTTTTATGAACCTATTACAAATGCATCCTTTATTTCTCGCCTTTTGAGTTTCTCTCTCTGCCAATCTCTTCCTTATTTTCTCCAAGTTTTTTCAGTGTCCTTCTATGTGATTCAGCTGCAAGTGGTTCCAATATTCTGTATTTTTCCGAATATTTCTATGCAAAGCTTTTCCTCCCCCTCTGTTTTCATCCCACTGTCTCTGCCAGTCCGTGAGTGTTGACGTTTGTGTGTGTGATTCTCCATGTGTGTTTCTAGAAAGTTACAACTGAAGGCTGATGCTTGAATTGTTGTGAATGAGGAGGCTGGTGTGTTAGGTTGTATGTGTGTGGTGCAAGGAGAGACTGGGTGTGTATGTGGCTACTATCCCTGGTGATCCCGTGGGGACGTTTCCATTCCATAGGCAAAGCATGCGGCCTGTACGTCTGATGGGTGCAGATCAGAGTAATTGTTCTTTTCAGGTCTGTCACTAAGTAAATGACTCATGAAAACCCAACAACAATACTGTGAGTCATTCAGAAGTGCAAAGTAGGAAGTAGACAGTGGTCTGAAACCCCTAGAGTTGCAGACCACACATGTGGCGGATGTGTGGCAGACACCACCAAAACTGTGCTAAATCTCCGACAAGAGAATATAGCACTTCCTTGGCTCTCCGTTCCCCCTCCCCTCCTTGTGGTCCCGGTAAGTACATCTCTCTATCCCATCCACAGACCGTCACCGAGATTGGGCGCTCCAACAAGAGCTATCTGGGAATGTATAAAATGTGGTGGTTCAGGGACCTTAATTACTGTTTGGGTTTTTTTCTGTATTGGGCTCTCTGTATCTGGGAGATAATTAGTTTAGCGAGAGTTGACTCAATTACAGAGACATCAGGCACAGAGACATCAGGGCGACATCAACTATGTATTGAATGGAGACCCCCATACTGGGTGTCTGTGCATAAAAGGCTGCATTTTGCTCAATACAACTGGTTATTCTTCCCAGCATTATGTGTAGTCTGATGTCTGTAAAAAGGGTCTGTAATCACTGAAGGGCTTTTCTTCTAACTGAGAGAGAATCCTAGCAGAGGTATCTAGGCGGGATACATGGGCATTTCTGTATAGTAAGGGTAACATGGTTAATTTTTTAAAGTAAGGGTAAGCAGTGCCACACAGGGAGGTCAAAGATTTTCCTACAGGTAAGTGAACAAGAGGAACGGCCACTCTACATACTCTTTGCCCATGGCATGCATATCACCTGGGGTATATTTACCAAAGATTGGTAAACTTTACCAAGCCTTCTGTGCAAATTATACGAGAATTGTCGTTATGCTGCTTAGCATGGAATAATTCAATGGCCATTATAACTAAAATTCTATCTGTATTTCATAACATATTCTTGTACATGGGATCATGTAACTATGAAAACTACCCCGGGAACGCAATAGGCCACAATTATTGACATTAAGTAAGCCATCTCCTTGTTTACACACAAGTATAAAAACATTACTAACAGCAATGAAACATGTATTGCTCAGTTGACAATGAAAGAAGAAAAACACAACAAACAACAAATTGTTGGTTTTATAATGCTAATCTGTTAACTAAATAGTGTGCACATAATGTAAAGCATTACGCACACTATCTAAATGGCACTGTAAAAATAAATCAAGAGAATGCTTTGAAAACAATCCTGTCATTCACAAAAGTGTGCTTTGTATGCAGATTAAAAGAAATGCCAATGAGAAGACTATTATAGGTAAACCTCTAATTTGTAAAAGTAAATAGATTGTACGTGATCCCATGCATCCCACAATACACTGTGAAAAGGATTTCATGCCATGGAAGTTCCTAATGCCAGGGCCCCATTTTAAGTCACTGATGGGCTCTCGGCATACTTTCTAATGATTTAGGAAAGATTTAACGGTGGACCTAGTGAAAATGCCACATAACCCAGGGCTTATCGGTATTAGTTAATCTCTTAATACATGACACTAAATCCTTGCACTAGCTATAGGTGTCCAACCACAGGAGTGGATAAAGAGAAATGTAGTTCAGGAGAATGAAGACTGCACTCTTTTAAGCTGTCACAAAGCAAAACACTAACCGGCTGTACTATACAGAGGACTAACATCACAAATTATGTAAGACTTTCAAAATCAAGAAACAGGTTGCTCAAATATTCAAAATATGTCAAATTTAGAGGGAATAAAATAAGCAAATGGTTTTAATGATACCTGCAAATATTGTACTAGAAGCATTGTTATATAATTTCCTAAGGAACCAGATGTGTCTCTTGAAATACAATTAAGAGAAAAATGCAGCTCACTAAATCTACTTTACAATAGATACAATAAATACTTTTACATTCTATGTCAATCCTTGTCAAGATATAAAAACCTAAAAGCTATAAAACTACATTCTCGGCATGACTTCCCATCAGTCATTGCGCAGTGTCTTTTATGTTTAGCAAACAGTAAAATTAAAAATATTGATTATTTTAACGTCATTGGAAGAAAAAAAAAAACCAACAACAACGTATGTGTTGTTTGTTAATCAGGCACGACTGCTGCATTACCAAGCTGAGATGTAAAGCAGTTTTTGCAATATTTTCTTTTGCAAGAGAGATTAAAAAATAAGCCATGCTTTTGTTTTTATAAATATGGGAAATAAAATGTTTTAGACTTGTGTGATCTATGCAGGGAAAGCAATTCATTTCTATAAATTGCTCATAAGCTCAATCGTCATAATGTGAGTTGCAAGTGAGCAATTATAGGGTGGGATATGTTTATAAAAGTGTTTTGAATAGAAAAGCGGAATTTTAGAACAGATCCCCAACGCTCTATTTGCAACACTTTTAGAATATAAACCTCCTCCAATTCACCTCATTCAGCTGTATCTGTGTAAAACCTTAATGGTGCCATAGCAACAGTGTAGCCACATTTTCCTCACAGTTAAAGAGACTCCATGAACACCAAAAATGCTAGAGCGCCCTGTAGTGATTACTGTGCCAAGAGCCTTCAAGCATCATCCGACACTAAACTGTTAACCTCTTTAAAAACGGTCTAAAACTTACTTCACTTTGTGGGGTGGCAGTGCTGCATATGTTGATGTTCATTCTTCCTCATTATAATATGAGGGCCTCTAATAATGATGGTTCTGGAGGACTCCTGACACCAAATTAACTATAGTGCACTGTTGTGGTTATGGTGCTCAGAGTATTGCTTTAAAGTGAAAAAGTCAATTTTTTTAGAATTTTTTAATTGCAAAAATTGCTGTTATGTTTTTAACATTTAACATTTCAAAGCAAATCAAACGATGTCTATAAAAAAAAGTTACGTTTAGCTTCTGGGAAAAAAATACTTATTTTTCTTGTTTGTTAACACCTGAAAGCAAATGTATCTTCCTCGAGAACATGCAAAAATATTTTTGGAAGACTCCCATAGACTCCCCTTTTTGTACAACAGTGAGATATTTGGAGCTCCCGGCAGATTATTTGTAAAGATATCTCCTAACCGAAATTAATCTCCACTTTTGACTTTTTCCATACATTATATACGTATATGTATAACGTTTTTAGAACATACAAATCAATTACTCATAAAAAATGTCTGTCAGTTGGACCAGATATTCAGGATCTGATTCTTCCTCAGTGACGTCAGCAGAGATCTAGAAATAGTTTTAATTTCTCAGCCAATCCTGGTCCTAGCAATGTTTTCAAGATGAGAAGTACAGTGTAAGCTGTATAGTACAGCCATAGTTGAAAATACTTTGTTCTTTAATTTTAGTCAATATGAATGGAACCATTAATGCAAATTAAAAGCTAGCATGTCTTGTCCTACTCTCTCTAATAAATCCCTATTTCCATCCTTTATCTGTCTCACCACTTCCTCTTGAAAGTGTGGAAACAATACAGTGTAAGGTGGACATAGGTTCTGGATTTGCATTGCACAGTAATGTGTAACTATAGACAATACAGAACCTCCAGTTGCAATAACAATTCAGAGTAAAACACAAAGGATTGTGTGAGCGCGTGCCATTTTCTTATGAATATAATTGTTACCCCACCCTTTGATGTCCTTTTTCCCGCCTTTTCTATTATGTACTGAAATCATCCATCTCTCTGACTTTCTTTATTCCTCTATGTTTTTTTGCTCCTTTTTTTATCCTGATGATTTTACCATTGATAATGTTCACAAAAAAGGACTAATAAGTAATAATACAAGGGGGAAAAAAGGCGCAATCACAATTTTTGTATATGTTAAAACAAAAAGGAAGCTAGTGAAAGTTCCTTACTTGTCAAATAAAATCCGCCATTGGCAGAAAAGGTTTTCGTAAAGAAAAGGAACATTTTTATATTTTTTTTACAGCTGTGAACCAAAAACAAAACAAACAAACAAAAACAAAAACAGGAAAATTAAATGACTGGTAAAAGAGCACTAAGGAATTAATAGGCGCAAAACAAAAAGACATGCCAGAAAATAGAAAACACTATCTACTTATAGGCCATATAGCTGTGCAATTCAATAATTGTAGAATACGATTTTATAATAGCAATCTTTTATTACTGTTTTATGAATGTATGCTCTGGGTAGAGAAGAAGAGGGGAAAATTATTATATAGTGTCAAGTTTGTTGAATCCACCTTAAAAAAGGATCCAGGAAAACAAAATGGATGGATGGCCGAGTCCCTTTGTTTACATTACTGAGGATATAAAAGTAATCTTACACAGGTTAATGGATAAAAAAAAAAAAAAAGAATTCAAATATAGCTCCAAGGCTGCAGATACAGGTTTAACCAGTCCAACCAACATCACTGCAGACTGTGGTGCACTGAGAGAAGGCAGACCAGTGAATGTGCAATAGGCTGCAGCCAGGACCTCAATACAGGTATGCTAGACAATAAATAAGACAGAACATCTGGATCTGGGACATATATTTTTTGAGCACAGTGCTGGATTAATTAGTTTGCTCTCCAAGGTAGGAACCTTAAAATCAGCCATAGTTGTAGCATGCAAACAAAAAAAATAACCCCATAAATAATGCACAGTATGACATTCAATTCAAGGAATACCTGTAGATGTCCAATTTGATCAACAAGTGGCTTGCTTAATTCCACCAATCTGTTACACAGGTAAAACACTTGAGTAATTCCCATCCCCTGTGCACTTTGATCAGATTTCCTAACCGTGTTATTGCATAAACATCGCCAGCTGTTAAAGGACTCCCGGGCTTTAGGGTTGCCAGAGCATGATGGGGATTATAGTCCTACAGTAGCTATAAGGGTTCACCTTTTAGATCGCTCTAGTTCAACCTTAGGTCAACTCAATGCACCCCCACACACACCACCGCCACCACCACTGCCGCTCTTGCAGTGTTCCGTCATCCAGAGAGATTAGAATGCTAAGCTTGATCCTACACAGCCGCTGCACACAGTCACTACATGTCAGTGGAATCCCCCAGACTGGAAACAAAATGAATCCTTTGAGAGCAATACGTTTTTGGTTCCATGGTTATTCAGTCCCCCATACACACTCACACACCCCCTGCCCATCATCTCAGAAATACCCTCACCTGCTGCAATAGCTCCTGCAACTGGGGCCATTCTAGGGCTCTTTGGAGACGTCTTTGCTGTCCCTTGTTCCGCCATCTTCAAAATACTGATTTATTTTCCTTTTATTAAAAAATAATAAAATAAAAAAATAACCCTTTGCGCCCCCTTCAACCCTTCTTCAGTCCTTCTCTCTCAAATGTCACCTTGTTCTTTCCTTCTCACATGGGGAGGAGATGGAGGAGGGTGAAGGCAGAGATCTGCTGTAGCAGTATCAATCAGGAAAGGAAAAAGGACATTTGTATGAAGGCTGCAAATTAAAGGTGCATGCAGCAGACAGCCCTGGCTGGAACCCAGGCACGGTGCAAGGAGGGAGGGTGCATCATGCAACCAGGGCTGGAGGGAGGTGCAGGGAAGGGGCTGAGCTTCAGCAGGGCCACAGGCAGAGAGCTGGCTGGCAACTCATTAAGCCGGTTTACCTTTCATTAAAGTGCTTTGGATGAAGAGGAGGGGGTTGTGAGTTAAGTGAGACACATAACTCTAGTTCCTGTTTCCCTTTCACATTTTTAACAGGTTTAATGATTTTTCTTTTGGTGACGCAGGTACATTACACTGATCAGTCACAATATAAAAACCACTGACAGGTGAAGTGAATAATTGATTATATCACAATGGTACCTGACAATGCGAGATATAATAGGCAGCAAGTGAATCAGTTTCAAATTGCATGTTTTGGAAGGAGGAAAAATGGGAAAGCCAAAAAAAATCTGAGTGATGTTAACAAGGGCCAAATAGTGATTGCATTGGTTAGGTCAGACTGGGTCACAGCATCTCCAAGTCTTGTTCCCGATGCAGTGCTTAGTACCTACCACAAGTGGTGCAAGGAAGGACAACTGGTAAACCGGCATCAGGGTCATGGGTGCTTAATGCTCATTGATTCACGTCCAAAGTGAAGACTAGCCTGTCTGGTCCCATCACACTGAAGAGTTACTGTAGCTCAAATTGGTTAAAAACTTAATGCTGGCCATGATAAAAAAAAAGGTGTGAGAACACACAGTGCATTTCAGTTTTCTGTGTATGATGCTGCGTAGCTGTAGAACAGTCAGAGTGCCCATGATGGCCCTTGTCCACTTCTGAAAGCACCTTCAATGGGGTTATGAGTGTTCGGGCGATGGAAGTTTGCCTGGTCTGAAGAATCACATATGGCCAGGGCCGTCTTTAATTTGGATTGGACCCTGGGCAAGCATTTACCTGGGCCCCCCTGACTACATATAGATACGCACAAATTCACTACCTGACACACACACGCAGATACACACTGACCGCATATAGATACACACAAGAACATACAGATACACACAGACTACATATAGATACACTGACACACACATAGACACACACAGATACAAACACTGGCATGCATGCAGATACAAAGGTACACACACTGACTTAATATAGATACACCGACACACACTCTGACACACATACAGACACACAGATACACAACCTGACACACATGCAGATATACAGATACAAACACACATACAGATACACACACAAACACAAATGAACATACAGATATAGAGACACATTCTGACAGACGTACTGACACAGACAGCCATACTGAAACACACATACACAAAGACATACTGAACCACACAGACACTGACGGACTCACACACACAGACATACAGATACACTGACAGACATACCGGCACATATACACACAGACAGATGGACATACTGAAACACACATACACTGACAGACATATTGACAAACACAGACATACAGAACCACACGGACACTGACATACTCACACATAGACATACAGACATTCTGGCACACATACACACAGACAGACAGACAGACATACTGAAACACACTTACAGACATACTGACACACTGACAGACTCACACACACACACACACACACACAGACATACTGACACACTGACAGACTCACACACACAGACATACTGACACACTGACAGACTCTCTCTCTCACACACACACAGACATACTGACACACTGACAGACATACACACATACATTGACAGACATGCACACATACTGAACCACACAGACACTGACAGACTCACACACACAGACATACAGATACACTGACAGACATACTGGCACAGTAACACATACACACATACATATATACTGACACACACACACACACTCATGCAAAATTTGATAACCACCCTCCAGTTTCCTTTTCCTGGATGGTGGCTTCCCTGGGGTCCAGTGGGCTGGCTGGGGTGGCTGGGAGTTAAGCTCTCCTGGCCTGGCCCCCTCCGGAACAGCTTCTTCCTCCCGCGTGGCTCCTGTTTCTGTGGGAGGAAGTGACGCGCGGCTGTCACTTCCTCCCAGTCGGCTGCCGAAAAGCAAGGGCCCGGTCGCGCTGTTAAAGCGCCACAGCGCCTGACCGGGCCCCTGCTGACACAGGCCCACCGGGTGGCCCTAAGTGCATGGGCCGCCCGATGGGCCCCCATAGTTTGCGGGCAGAGGGCAAATGGAGCAGCTGTCTTTGGCCCCCGATCAGGGACAGGGCCCAGGGCAGCTGCCCCGTTTGCCCCGCGTTAAAGACGGCCCTGCAGTGGCCGGCTGGGTGCACGTGTTTCCTTTATATGCGGAAGAGATGGCAGAGGGATGCAGTATGGGAAAAAGGTACCTGTACCAATGGCACCTGTCAAGAGGTAGAATATATTAGGCAGTAAGTGAACAGTCAGTTCTTAAATTTCAAGTATTGGGAAGTGGGGGAAAATGGCCAAGCAAAAAGATCTGAATGTCAGGATTATATTTGATCCAGCACACAGAATTGTATCACACCTAAAGACTAAGGATAATGTCTAACCAGGCTTTAGAATGGCCAGACTTAACGTACCAGAGAATAGTCAAAATACTTGCCGAGGTCAGGGACACAGAATGGGACACAATGATGAGGAAAGCCAGAAGTCAACTATACCAGAAATCAGGAAAGTCAAAACAAAGCCAAAGTCAAATACCAGAAAAAACACGACCAGGAACACACTCTCGGATAACCAGCTAGTGGAAACCACGACAGGGCACTGGCAAAAAGGTAATTTGGGTTTAAATAACCCTCTATGGGCTGTAATTGGCTGTCTCTGACTTTTTACCCCAAAACGTGCATGTACGTCTATGACGTGACGTCACACGCACATTGGCACCATCTTTAATGTGGGCGAAAGTAAGTTTATTATAAAATCCTGATCCGCAGTGGCCGGCATTCCTAAGAACGTCGCACCCGCTGGGGACCGGAATGGAGGGAGACTTGGCTGCCTGCCATGACCAAGGTAAGTTTGAAACCATTCTGTCGGCATGGCTGCCTAGTTTATGTGCAGCCACGCCGACAGAAGAGCCGAGAGCCGTGACAGTACCCCCCTCTCCCTACCCCTCCCCCCCCCCCGCTCATAGACCACTCACCGGGTGGGCAGGACCATGCTTGAGGGGAAACCTGGCATCGAAGGAACGGATTTTGCGGCCCATATGTACACCTGAAGCAGAAACCCAAGAATGATCGGCAGGACCATAAGCCTTCCAATCGACCAAATACTGCAGAAACCCGTGAGAAAACCTAGAGTCAATTATAGAGGAGACTTCGTACTCCTCCTGTCCAGAAACAAACAAAGAAGGGGGAGGGACACAAGGGGTGGTATACCTGTTACAGATGGCTTAAGTAGGGATACATGAAATGTATTAGGAATATGCAGAGAGACGGGGAGAGACACAGGATTAATCCTACGCATAATTGGAAAGGGACCAATAAACCTCGTTTATGCTAGGGACTTTGAGTTTAATATTCCTTGTGGAGAGCCATACCCGGTCATCCACCTGGTAAACAGGGTTGGCACCCCGCCTCTTATCAGCTTCCAGTTTGAAACAAGCCGTAGCTGTTTCCTAAGTCGTGGGGACCTTAGTCCAAGTCTCTCGAATACATGTAAGATGGTCATCCAGAATGGGAATAGCAGTGTCAGAGAACACCGCAGGGAGGACAGTAGGATGATGACTGTTGTTAACAAAAATGGACTATGTCCAGATGAGTCATGGGTAGCATTATTTCTGGCGAATTCGGCCCACGATAACAAATCAGATCAGTTTTCCTGAGTGCCATTAATAAAACATCTCAAATATTGTTCCGATGGAAAGGACAGCCCCTACCCCTGTCTCAGAGACGTCTACCTCTAGTATGAAGGGCTTGCTAGTGTCAGGGTGTACCAATATGTCAGCAGAAGCAAATAATTACTTAAGTAGCTCAAAAGCTTCTTTAGCTTCTTTAGACCATATATTACGGTTAACCCCCTTACGTGTCATATTGATGAATCTCCTATAGTAATTTGCAAACCCAATAACCTTTGAATGGCTTTAAACCCATTGGGTAATGGCCAATGTAGAACGGCTTCTAGTTTACGTGGGTCCATCTGAAAACCAGAGGTAGAGATATTATAACCCAAGAACTGAGCTTCCATCTGGTCTAATAGACTTTTGTTTACAACAAGTTTACTATATAGCCCGTTTTTTAGCTAAGTTTACAACACTTGTTTAACATGCTAATGATGAGTCTGGATATGGGGGGAAGAAATGAGTATATCATCCAGATATACCAATACAAAAGCATAAATGTAGTCTCTGAGAACATCATTAATGAGATCCTGAAATACGTCTGGGGCATTGCATAAGCCGAAGGGCATGAAAAGGTACTCATAGTGACCATTTCTCGTGTTAAATGCAGTTCTCCATTCATGTCCCTACTTAATCCTTACCAAATTATAAGAACTCCTAAGGTCGAGATTGGTAAACATCTAAGCGCCCTGGAGTCTGTCAAATAATTCTGAGATAAGGGGAATGGGATAAGCATTTTTGATGGTGACCTTGTTCAATGCCCTATAATCAATACATGGCCGTAACTCTCCTCCTTTCTTGGTAACAAAAACGAACCCTGCACCTGCAGGAGAAGAAGATTTACGTATGTGGCCTTTTTATAGAGACTCTTTAATGTATTCTTCCATAACTCTACTCTCCTGTGGTGATAAGGTATATACTCCCCCTTTAGGGGGTATAGTACTGGGTAACAGATCTATGGAGCAATCATAGGATCTGTGAGGGGCTAGCGAATCAGTGTGACTTTTATTAAACACTACTTTAATCTCACTATAAAGCACAGGAATTTCGGTAGACTGAGGCGTAGGAGTAGGTAGATTAATGATACCCATTCTTTTAGAAAGAGGTGACAGACATCTCTCGTTACATTCTTTACCCCATTCCAGTATTTCCCTTTTAGCCCAATCAACACGGGGGTTATGCTTAACAAGCCATGGGAATCCAAGTATAATGGGACAAGAATGGGAAGCAATTATCTGAAAAGTTCTTTGTGTAATACTGCTATTGTGGTAGTGATAGGTAGTGATAGGTTCATGGGTAATAAAGGCCGAGAGAGTGGTCTCCCATAAATGGCCTCGACAGCCAGGCTTATGCTCTCTCTTTGATGGGTAGGCAAATTGTATATCGATAAAGTTTTCTGCAGCGTCTGAGTCAATCAGGGCGTTACACATAAAACTTATCTCATAATATTGAACAGCAACACTAAGGAGAAATCTACTTTGGGTAGTACCAGGGGACATATACATCACACCCAGTGGCGTACATACCGGGGTCGCAGGGGTCGCGGCTGCGACCAGGCCTGGCCCACCAGGGGTATGTATGTCACTGGGCCACCCTCTTCTCCTGGGGGGCCCAGGAGCCGGCCACCTCAGGGCCCTCCGAGGCTGGCCCGGCTGGCGGGCGCGGATGGAGCACTCTCCCCTGAGTGCTTCCTCTTCAGCTCCCTCGCGCACCGCACTGAGACCGGAGCCGGAAGATGACATCATCTTCCGGCTCCGGCATCAGTACGCGGCGCGCGAGGGAACTGAAGAGGAAGCACTCAGGGGAGAGTGCTCCCTCGCACGCCCGCAGGACCAGCAAGCCGGGTGACAGCAGGGCCAGCAGCACCACTGGACCCCAGGGAATCCCCTCAGCACTCCCACAGGTAAGGAGGCTGGGGGGATTAAATTTAAAAAAACAAAAACGTGTTAGTGTGTGTGTTAGTGTTAGAGTGTGTGTTAGTGTTAGAGTGTGTGTTAGTGTTATAGTGTGTGTGTGTTTGTGTGTTAGTGTTAGAGTGTGTGTGTTAGTGTGTGTGTTAGTGTTAGAGTGTGCGTGTTAGTGTTAGAGTGTGTGTTAGTGTGTGTGTTAGTGTGTGTGTTAGTGTTAGAGTGTGTGTGTTAGTGTGTGTGTCTGTTACTGAGTATGTTTGTGTGCGTCTGTCACTGAGTGTGTGTCTGTCAGTAAATGTGTGCGTCTGTTCATGAGAGTGTGTGTGTCTTAAGCACTTACCTTTCTCCAGCGCCGGACTCCCTTGACGCTGGGGATCTCTCCCCCCCGATCCGCCTCTCAGCTCCGAATGCACATGCGTGGCAAGAGCCACGCGCGCATTACTCAATGCTTTCCTATGGACGTTCAGCGTCTTATCACTGTGATTTTCACAGTGAGAATCGCAGAAAATCCTCTAGCGGCTGTCAATGAGACAGGCACTAGAGGCTGGATTAACCCTCGGTGAAACATAGCAGTTTCTCTGAAACTGCTATGTTTTCAGCTGCAGGGTTAAAACTAGAGAGACCTGGCACCCAGACCACTTCATTGAGCTGATGTGATCTGGGTGTCTGTAGTGGCCCTTTAAGTGTATGTGTTTGTGCATGCACTGGTGTACATACCGCGGTCGCACGGGTCGCAGCCCTGCGACCAGGTGCCCGCCGCCATGTGTTGCGGCCCCAGCCCGCGCAGAGTAAGGTGGGGGGGCACGGATCAGTTTTCGCACCGGGGCCCCATGGGTTGTGTGTACGCCACTGATCACACCTAAGGCCAGTCCCCTAATGGTTCTTAGATGCGTAGGTTTTCCAGACGTATGGGACAAGAATTTCTTATGTGTCCTTTCTTGCCACAGTATAAGCACAGGTCCTCTTTTCTCCTAAACTGTTTCTCTGCCTCTGACAGTCTCATAACCCCTAACTGCATAGGTTTAGGTACAGACTGTACAGAAGGGCCAGGGACAACAGGATTGGAGAATTGAGGTGCTAGTGACATATTCATATGTCCGGTTCTATTTCTAGTTATCTCCCTGTTCCTAAGTCGGTTATCGATATGCATCACATAAGTGATGTATTCATTCAACCTCCCTGGTAGTTCTTTGGCTGCAATTTCGTCAAGGATAGCTTTGGATAATACCTCTGCGAATGCAGTGATTAATCCGTTACTAGTCCAGTCTACCTCAGAAGCCAAGGTGCGGAATTCTATGGCATAATCTGAGACAGAATGGTTACCTTGTTTGATACGCATTAGGACAGTGGAAGCGTTGTTTTCTCTTCCCAATGGTTCAAATTTTAGTTTAAATTCCGCAAGGAACGGAGGGAGACCGGGCAGCTGCCAGCCGCGACCAAGGTAAGTTTGAAACCTTTCTGTCGGCGTGGCTGCCTAATTTATGTGCAGCCATGCCGACAGAAGATTTTGACAATGGCCAAATAGTGATAGCTATACGACTGGATCAGAAAGGTGACACACAGTGCAATGCAGGTGGTTACGTATGGGGATAAATATTCACAGACCGGTCAGAGTTCCCATAAAAACATATGTGCACCTTCTAAAGTGCCTTCAATAGTGATGTGAGGTCAGGACTGGACCATGGAGCAATGGAAGAAGGTTGCCTGGTATGTTAAATTACATTTTCTTTTAGATCAGATGGATGTCCAGGTGTGTGTGCACGTCATATATCTGGGGAAGAGATGGCAGCAGGATGTACTATGTAAATAAGGCAGGTCGGTGGAATCAGTGTTATTTTCTGGGCAATGTTCTTCTGGGAAACCTGGGATCATGGCATTCATGTGGATGTTACTTTGACATGTACTAGAGATATCCCTTTCATGGTAATGGTGTTTCCTGATGGCAATGGCCTGTTTCAGCAAGATAATGCATCCTGTCACACTGCAAAATTGTTCAGGAATGATTTGAATAACATGACAAAGAGTTCAAGGTGTTGCTTTGTCCTCAGAATTCACCAGATTTCAATCCAATTGAGCATTTGTGGGATGTGCTGGAACAAGAAATGCAGATACCACAGGAGACATTCAGAGGTCTTGTGGAGTCCATGCCCCTATGCACTATATTAGGCATGCAGTTTTAATGTGTCTGGTCAGTTTATGTCTTGTACAATATACAGTATCTCACAAAAGTATCTTTTCATGTGACAACACTAAAAGTAGTAAGTAGTAAGTGTACAGCCTGTATAATAGTGTAAATTTGTTGTCCCCTCAAAATAAATCAACACACCACCATTAATGTCTAAACCGTTGGCAACAAAAGTGAGTACACCCCGAAGTGGGAATGTCCAAATTGGGCCCAATTAGTCATTTTCCCTCCCCGGTGTCATGTGACTAGTCCTGTGTGTTTGTGTTTGTACTAGTATGTCTGTGTGTGTGTATAAGTTGTGTGTCTATGTGTGTGTGTGTGTGTGTGTGTGTGTGTGTGAGTATGACTGTGTGTGTGTATGTCTGTGTGTGTATGCATGAGTATCTCTGTGTGTGTGTATGAGTCTGTGTTTGTACTAGTATGTCTGTGTGTGTGTATAAGTTGTGTGTCTGTGTGTGTGTGTGTGTGTGAGTATGACTGTGTGTGTATATGAGTAATTCTGTGTGTGTGTGTGTGTATGAGTATGTATGTGTGTGTGAGTATGTCTGTGTGTGTATGTCTGTGTGTGTATGCATGAGTATCTCTGTGTGTGTATGAGTCTGTGTGTGTGTGTGTGTATGAGTATGTCTGTGTGTGAGAGTGAGTATGTCTGTGTGTGTGGATGAGTATGTGTGTTTATGAATGAGTATGTCTGTGTGTGTGTATGAGTATGTCTGTGTGTGTGTGTGTATGAGAACTTGATTGGCGGCCTCAGGGGAAGCTCTTCTAGGCCGGCGGCCGCTGGGGGAGCAGGCTGTTCTGGGGGAGCAGGCTGTTCTGTCTCTGCTTCCCCTCCCTCGCGGGCTAGAAAGAGACCGGAGCCGGAATATGACGTCATATTCCGGCTCCGGTCTCATTAAGCTGCGCGCGAGGGAGGGGGAGCAGAGACAGAACAGCCTGCTCCCCCAGAACAGCCTGCTCCCCCAGCGGCCGCCGGCCTAGAAGAGCTTCCCCTGCGGCCGCCAGCACAGCGATCAGTCTGCCCACCCACAGGTACCAAAAAGTATGTATGTCAGTGTGTGTGTGTGTGTGTCATGCTGTGTGTGTCTGCCTGTGTCATGCTGTGTGTCTGTCTGTGTGTGTGTGTGTGTCTGTCTGTGTCGTCTGTGTCACGGTGTGTCTGTATCATGGTGTGTGTGTCTGTGTCATGCTTTGTCTGTCTGTGTCATGCTTTGTCTGTCTGTGTCATGCTTTGTCTGTCTGTGTCATGCTGTGTCTGTCTGTGTCATGCTGTGTGTGTGTGTGTGTCTGTTTGTGTCACGGTGTGTCTGTGTCATGGTGTGTGTCTGTGTCATGCTGTGTGTGTGTGTCTGTGTCATGCTGTGTGTGTGTGTCTGTGTCATGCTGTGTGTGTGTGTGTGTCTGTGTCATGCTGTGTCTGTCTGTGTCATGCTGTGTGTGTGTGTGTCTGTTTGTGTCATGCTGTGTCTGTCTGTGTCATGCTGTGTGTGTGTGTGTGTGTCTGTTTGTGTCACGGTGTGTCTGTGTCATGGTGTGTGTCTGTGTCATGCTGTGTGTGTGTGTCTGTGTCATGCTGTGTGTGTGTGTGTCTGTGTCATGCTGTGTGTGTGGGTGTCTGTGTCATGCGGTGTGTGTGCCTGTGTCGTGTGTGTGTCTGTGTCATGCGGTGTGTCTGTCTGTGTCATGCGGTGTGTCTGTCTGTGTCATGCGGTGTGTCTGTCTGTGTCATGCTGTGTGTCTGTCTGTGTCATGCTGTGTGTCTGTCTGTGTCATGCGGTGTGTGGGTCTGTCTGTGTCATGCGGTGTGTGTGTCTGTCTGTGTCATGCGGTGTGTCTGTCTGTGTCATGCGGTGTGTCTGTCTGTGTCATGCTGTGTGTGTGTGTCTGTCTGTGTCATGCTGTGTGTCTGTATCATGCTGTGTGTCTGTATCATGGTGTGTGTCTGTCATGGTGTGTGTCTGTCATGGTGTGTGTGTCTGTCATGGTGTGTGTGTGTGTGTGTGTCTGTCATGGTGTGTGTGTGTGTGTCTGTCATGGTGTGTGTGTCTGTCATGGTGTGTGTGTGTGTGTGTCTGTCATGGTGTGTGTGTGTGTCAGTGTGTTTTTTTAAAAATAATGTTTTACTCACCTTTTTTTTTTTCCAACGTCGTGCTGGTCTCTGCCTCTATGACTGAGATCATCAAGCTTGATGATCTCAGCCAATCCGCACCGACACAGGAAGCGCCTCTAGTGACCGTCTGAGTGTCTGTCACTAGAGGTGTCACTAGGAAGCAATGTAAACACTGCCTTTTCTCTGCAAAGTCAGTGTTTACATTCAAAAGCCTGCAGGGACAGGCTATAGACACCAGAAACACTACATTAAGCTGTGTGTGTGTGCGCCTGCTAGTGAGCTTGCTTGCTTGCGTGTGTGTGTGTGTGTGCCTGCTAGTGAGTGAGCTTGGGTTTTTATGTCAATGAGCTTATGTATATTAGTGAAATTGTTTGTCTATGAGGCTGTGTATCAATGAGCTTGTGTGTGTCAGTGAGATTGTCTGTGTCTGCATGTGAGTATGCTTACTGTATAATTAAATGTTTTACTCTGAAAGGACCAATATATTATATTAGAAAAAGCAATATATATATATATATATATATATATATATATATATATATATATATAACATAACTCTATTATCTGGGGTGGCAAGACATAGCCTTACATATTACATGCGACAATATATGGCGCAATGACTTATGGGGCTGGCATAGATTTTTTTTTCCAGGGCTGCTTTGTATCCCCAGTCCGGCCCTGGGGATATTTATGGGATAATAATGTAAACAGATGAGAATTACCCACTATTTTTAATTCTCAGATCCCAAAGTCGTCATCGTTATAAGTGAAATGTAAACCATATAATTAAGTCACAGATTTGTTATAAAAATAGATAATATTTATTTTTATATTCAAATGATAATAATATAAGTAACATGCATGATAATAATCAATGGAAATTCAGTATAACGCAATATGCAATACAATATGGCAATATAAAATCATTTCCCAATTAACGTAGTTTAGAATCTACACATTAGGCCTTCAAGACAGGATTTACGATGGGTTTCACAGAGAAGGAATGTGAGAGTTTCACACTGAGCTGCAGTGTAGAGCAATAAAAACTTAGCTGGCAGAGTAACCCTTTCAATGCTGGCTAGACCTCTTCTAGGGATTTAATATCTACTCTAGTGATATTTTAAATAAAATAACGTTTAAACCAATCATAGTCATTAGTCAGTAATCACTTCCTTGATCCATCCAATGAGAAACCTACATGTACTATAAGCTGATATTTTAATTAATTTGTCTAACAGATATTTTATCTTATTTTAGAGCAAATCATACAGCTGGATAAATGTCACAATATACTAACTTGTGATATTTCACATAAATACAATGTTATCGTTTTTACCTGCAGAGTAAAAAGTGTAATAATGTATTTCTTATTAATAAGATTTCTAAATATGGAAATCTGAATGTGCTTTTATCCAGTCATATATCATGCTATTAATTTTAATTCATTTTAATTAATTAATGGAAGCCAGTATATTTACCAGTTAAGTAGATATTTTCTCATCAGATGTTCTCAGGTAGCTTGTTTGTCATGGGTCTCTTTCTCTGCATGGAGTGTAAGAGTTTCTGAGTGTCATAGGCTTCTCTGCATTGTCCGATTCTGCCTCCTCTCTCCTCAATCTTTGAATCTCGAGAGTGTTGTAATTTTTTTTTTCTCCTTCCCTTGTCTTAACTTTTTAACCCCTTAACGACACATGACATGTGGGACATGTCATGATTCCCTTTTATTCCAGAAGTTTGGTCCTTAAGGGGTTAAAGGGAAAATTCCTCTAGGTGATAACCAATCACATCACGGTGGGTGTGGTTTCTTTCTAGGTAACCCTTTTAGTATTTGGACTCTAGATGGCAGCCTTGTCCCACTAAACATACCTATCCAGGAAAGAGTTAACTTTTCCTGGTGGCTATTTTGACGTCACTTTCGTTATCTATATGGTGGCTATAATTTTATATTTTCTGTCAGCTCAAGAGGTTTTCTTCAGACTATGTGTCTCCATATTCTGTAATAATTCCTAATATGACAGCTTGTAATACTACAAGTGAACTCAAACTTACAATGGGGCTCTGTACATATAGAAAGTAAAATAAAATTATTTAATCTCCTCTGTCACCTATGTCTGGGTATAGAATTTATTATATTCCATTAGTAATTAGACAGTCTCTTATCACTTGGTTTGTTTATATTACACATTCCATTCAGCTCGGGCAAAGCGGTCAGTTTTAGAGAAAGGATAGAAATTCTGTGTCTCTTTTGTTAGCTTGAAACTAACAAAATGGAGTCTGGTCTGTTCAACAATGACTTCAGAATATACACTTTGTATTTCTATCATAGCACAAAATGTCTGCCGATATAAATACCCTGACATAACCCCCCTTAGTGCCTGTCATAGCCAAATAATTTAGCTTATGAGTAGGCACTATGGAAGTCACAAGACATGTTGTGCAATCACATCATTTCTGACATAGGCCCATGCGTGGAATGAACATGTTCGTATGCTTTTGTACCTGTAAGTGTTTTGAATTTTACACTTAGTACAATCAACCATAATATCATTATTATCATAATACACCCAATAACAATTTTAATATGGATGAACCAGTCAACACGATCAATAAGGTCAGTATCTAACTCAGAATATTTAAATGTGTCCACAGAAATGTTATCTTTCTCGATTGACATTTGGATAGTATGGTTGGGCTTATGGTCCAGCAAGAACTTTAGATTAGGATCTAGAGGGATATCTAGATTCTGGAAGGGATCCACCATCTCAATAGCACTTTCGAGGACGTCAGTGTACACTGGGTATAGCGTAACGTCACCGATGGTGATACGAGAGTCGTGGGGTACCTTGATCAGTGATACAGGTGCTGGTAAGGCAATTACTTTATTAGTCACCTGGTCCCTGCGAAAAACACTCATGTTTTTAAGACACGTGCTTACCAACCATTTATCTTTTACTAAGATAGCATGTACTAACGCATTACTGTCGGTTTTTGACATAGTCACTTGACATGTTTCAGAGCCATGTTTAAGGTACTCGATCCCACACAAAGCATTGGTAGAATCGTACACAAAAGGTTTTCCATCACATTGGAAATTATTGTCTTTGAATTTTACACAGTCATTCAAAATGGGTATTGAATACCAATCTGGTACCCACGGTTGAAAAGCCAAAACATTTGGGGTTTGGACTTTTACATGGATATTTTCCTTCCATGTACCAACGTTGTAAATTGTTTTCATTTGAAAAATGTTTTTGGGAGTTACATATGGTATGGCCAATAAAAAGCAAATCTCCATACGTTCCGGATCAATTAAGAGAGGTATAGCGCTCCCCATCTCAAAGGCCAGGTTTAATTGCATGGGCTCAATTGTTTATCCATACATTGGCAACCATCGCATGAACAATATCCTTGGATACAAAATACAGAGGTATGCGTCCCCCTGCCAATTCGATCATTCCAGTTTGCACTTCGTCGAGAAAAGCAAGTGTGTGGAACAATATTGGGTCATGCAGAAACAAAAGTTCATGCTTAAATAAGTCATGACTTTGGTGCAACTCAGTGGATTTGGCAATTAACTCCGAATGCAAATTTGTTGTAACAACTGTGTCTTCCACAATAGTTAACACGTCTTGGAGAAGTGTTCTTTGCTGTTTTATCACCTGATGAATATCGTTAATGTGTTGCTTTAGCGCATAGATTTCCATATCCAGCTTTTGGACAGTAATAGAGTTGGCTGCAGACATTCCAGTTGCGACAACTGCTCCAACAGTGGCACAAACTAATGCAACAATTATAGCGGTGAGGAACCTTTTGGGTCGGTTGCTCATCGAAATAGAACTGGATACAAATGGTTTCAGGGCTTGCTCCAAGATGTTTAAATTTGGATCAGTTTGTATTCTGGCTACGTGGAGGTTAGTTAACCCACAGTCGTAGGAATCTTTGGCAAAAATATCTTGGAATTCCAGTAGGATTTCCTTTAGCTGTTGCCGCTCAGCATCGTTGGAGCAACCGTCAGCTAAAGATATTTGCTCTTCTAGCCTTTCCTGAAATCCTGGAAAGATTTCAGGCTGGCCTATCTCATAAGCTTCTTCAAGCCTAGAAGTTAGGTCAGTTCGGTGTTGACTTACCTTTTCTCTTTGGTCGTGATACTCTTGTGATTCCTGCTCATTGAGCGGATGATCGAAGGTGATTGATGCTTCTTCGATTTTACACGAGCCGTCTTCGACGTTGAAGGGATACACAGATAGGATAGTGAATAATCCTTCTGGGGAGGAATGGAATATTTGATCGACAATTTTGTCCTCAGTTAAGTATTCTTCAGGGATGAGGCCTATAATTTGGTTTTGGAAACCAAATGTATAGTACTCAGCATCCAATGCTAGACCTAATAATGTTCCTTTTGGTAAAGTAACACTATTGGGTGTAACATTGTTGACCATTATATAGGTGGAATTCTTACCAATACTTACCATTGGTGTATGTGTTACCACCATCCCTAATTGTTGTATCCTGTTGGATAAACAGATTAGGGCATCAGAGTTTTCTAATCTCTGACCCTCCTTGACCTGTAGGGGTAAAAGAAAATTACTTGTCCCTTGTGGAATGGTTATGTCATCAGGAACTTGGATACTTACCGCATTTGGGAGTATTTGTCCTGATTTCAGGGCATTTTCCTCGTGAAGGTATCCACAAGGATTACCTTTTAACCTTGTCCACAAGTTGGAATTAATCAGGTCAAGGTGTATGGCAAAGCAATGTATGACATCATTGCCAATGTAAACCTGATAGCGAGGTTCGTCTATCACTAGGAATAAATGTTTAACTGTCTTATTTCCGATGGAAATAGATAGTAAACATTTGACTATCACATTGTGACTCTCTGATTCGCCATCCAGGTTCTGGATCCACCTGTCATGTGGGGAAGCGTACCTGATCATTTTAGGATTAGCGATCTGCTTTAACAGACTTCTGCTAATATAGCTGTTCTCACTCTGTAAGACCAGCTTTGCATTCCTACTTCTTCCTAAGTCATTTATTTGAATAGGAAAGAATAAGTTATCATTAACCCTTTCAATTCTGGCAAGGAATTGAGTATGACCTGCCAGATTAACAGATTCAACATAGTCCCTGTGGAGAGAAATGGTTAAAACATCACCTTCCAGAGAGACATTCTGGATCCTCTCTGGAGCAATTCTTACGGAATGCTCATCTACAGGTGCGATTGCATCATTCACCTGCAGGATAGTCACGTCAGGTGACTGACTATTCCTAAAATGTACCTCTATCGAGTCAGGTCTTTCTTCTATTACATGGCAGTTACATTCAGATTGTACATGTGATTTCTCATAGGTTATAGGAACCTTAGCTTGCGACCATACAATTCCATTTACACAGTCAATAATTGTGTTGAGTCTTCTGAGTATGTCTATACCCAGAATCAGTCGGTTATAGGGGAGATCTACCACTATCACCGGGTGTCTAAAGGTTTTGTTACCTATTTTAAACTTTAACCAGGTATTGCCAATAACATGAAGGGCATTTCCTCCTACACTCAGCAAAGCATTGGGGAAATCTCTTAGCTTCGGCTTATCCGTTGCTAAGTCCATTACCTGCTGGAAGTAGGTATTGGATAAGATCGTGGCTTGTGAACCAGTATCTATTAACCCTTTGAAAGGCTGGGGTAGCGAATCCTGTATTTCTACAGACATGTAGTACCTTCCTTCATGTTCTTCTAATTCACATAAGAATTTAGAATGTGTCAACATATTACTTGTTTTCCATACATTACCGGTCACAGCAGTAGTTTCTACCTGTACTGAGGAATGATCAGTCTTACCCACAGGCCCATCCTTTTTAGGAATATCTTGAACTGTCAAGCGGGAACTAGTGGTTGGCATCTCATCAGTTAACCCTTTCAGGGCTGGATCCTGGAAACTAGTGGTTGCTGGGGCTACTTTAGCCTTTGGCTGAAATGAAAAAACAGAGGAACACGTTGCGCCTCCTTCACCCGGAAGTGAAGTGATGGGATAGGCAATAGGTTTCCTAACACAACTATCGTTTATTTGACTGTTAGTACCTGGAAAGGAAACAGGGTTAGGCATTACATCTACTGACAACCTATCCTGTTTAGTCACTGTAGCTATTTTTGCTGCGGCACTTGTTGTTGCTGTTGCAGTTGCACAGGTGGCTCTGCAATTGGAGCTGTCCCTAAAAAAGGATTGATAGCAAAGGCTTGGTTAATCTTTGTTATTTGCTCCATTAATTTGCCCATCTGGTCAGTCAATTGACCAACCTGACGACGCAAATTATTTCCCCCATTGCCGTTTTGTCTTTGCCCATTAGAATTTGGCTGGGATGGCTGAGACTGTTGGGAGTTATTGGGAGCAGATTGGTTGTTTCTGTTTCCATATCTCCTATTTCCCTGAGGATTCCTTCTCCATTGGGAATTGCCTTGGTTCTTATTGACCCAGGGGCGTTTATTCCCATTGGTATTGGATTTTTCAGAGTTACTG
This sequence comes from Pelobates fuscus, assembly GCF_036172605.1. NCBI lineage: Eukaryota > Metazoa > Chordata > Amphibia > Anura > Pelobatidae > Pelobates > Pelobates fuscus. The sequence goes on from NC_086317.1 coordinate 124,367,857, forward strand.
TCAGAGGAATTTGCAGAATTGCTTCTGGCATTTTCCTGTTTCTGAGGCTTTGGTGTTTTCAAAACCTCAGAATAGGTCCTCTTTTTCTGTTGGGTTTCTAAACCTAACTGAATTTTAGTCTCTGACACCATTTTATCACCAGGTTTCTTAACCTTTGGCTGATTTTCGTCATGTGCATGGTGTATAGTATACAATTTCAGGCACTGACTGACTAGCCATTCTAACGGTAACTTACAATCATAATCTCTTGCTATATTCATTTGTATGTTTACCGGCATGGCATGAAAATACAGATCTTTGAAATCTGTGCTTTCATACCTGGGTTTTCTTTGGGCCACGGTGTATGCATTTTTAAGAATTACTAAGAATTCTCTGGGGCTTTGATCTGGGCGGCACTTTAAGTTATAAAGCGCCTTCTTAGCAGAAGCAACGGTTTTATACTTACCATATTCCATGATTATTTCATATTTCATCTTGGACCAGGACATTAACTGCATAGCTTGAAGACTTTCAAGATAAACACGGCACATTGAATCAAAGGTCCATGTAATGAACCATTTCTTATGAATGTCATCATACATGCCCAATGAATTCATTGCTCTATCATAATTTTCCAGATGTTCAGATATGTTTCCTGAACCTCTAGAAAAGTGTGGGACAGTCTCTCTAAGGAACTTAACAACCTTTGGCGTGTCATGAACAGGCGTCGTTGATTTACGACCTCTGTTTCCGTGTAAGCGTCTATGCGATCTGGCTGCTGGAGAGGAATTAGACCCGTACAACAGTGCAGATGGCATATCAGTCACATGGCCTTCAGAGTGGACAGTGCAATCACTTTCACTCCCATCACTCTGAGCTTCTTGTTCACTGTCACAATTCTGATCAGCATCAGAATCCTGCCAGTGTACAGAACCATGTCTGTTTTCATTCCTATCAACCTGAGTCTGATTCCCTCTGTCAAGTTTGGCCAGGACAGTCTTTTCAAACTGTTCTGCCCAAGATTGCCAAGAATCTACAGGTGTTTTCTTAGAATTACTCACATCTTTACTTAGAGACTGTTTTATGAAAACCTTGTCTGGTGTGTGAATATCAGGGAATTTAGAAGAATCACTTGGGTCTTTTCCCAGTGATTTTCCACTTTCCTTTTGATATTCATTTAGCTGCATCTGTATCTGTTTTATCTGTTGATCATAATCATCCACCATTTTGCTCATTCTTCCCAGTTTATTAAAAAGGTCAGAATTTTAAGCTTGAAGGATATTATTTTCATCAGACAAAGTGTTGAACCTTCTTTGTTCAAACACCAGGTCTTTCTGACATTCGGACAATTTAAGTTCAATCTCATTATGCCTTTTTAACATAATAGAATAACCCAATATGAAAAACTGGCATGATTTGGTAACAGATCGCATTGAGGTGAATCAGCCGATCTATCATGAATAGAATTATAAACTTGTTCTTTTATTTGGGTTATCCATTCTGGATAATCAACTTTAATATTTAGGTACTGATATAAGATGCTTGCATTTCCGCTAACTTCTTCCCATTCTCTGATTGGGATGAAACGCTAGATTCAGCCATATTTCTATACAGTGATTTAATCTCAATACAAAACTCTTTTCTATATTAAGATTAATATTGCATGAATTACAAATATTATTGTATATGTAATATAATTTCAACTTAAACGATCTCAGCAGCGCCTCCAATTTGTGGGGATATTTATGGGATAATAATGTAAACATATGAGAATTACCCACTATTTTTAATTCTCAGATCCCAAAGTAGTCATCGTTATAAGTGAAATGTAAACCATATAATTAAGTCACAGATTTGTTATAAAAATAGATAATATTTATTTTTATATTCAAATGATAATAATATAAGTAACATGCATGATAATAATCAATGGAAATTCAGTATAACGCAATATGCAATACAATATGGTAATATAAAAACATTTCCCAATTAACGTAGTTTAGAATCTACACATTAGGCCTTCAAGACAGGATTTACGATGGGCTTCACAGAGAAGGAATGTGAGAGTTTCACACTGAGCTGCAGTGTAGAGCAATAAAAACTTAGCTGGCAGAGTAACCCTTTCAATGCTGGCTAGACCTCTTCTAGGGATTTAAGATCTACTCTTGTGTGATTTTAAATAAAATAACGTTTAAACCAATCATAGTCATTAGTCAGTAATCACTTCCTTGATCCATCCAATGAGAAACCTACATGTACTATAAGCTGATATTTTAATTAATTTGTCTAACAGATATTTTATCTTATTTTAGAGCAAATCATACAGCTGGATAAATGTCACAATATACTAACTTGTGATATTTCACATAAATACAATGTTATCGTTTTTACCTGCAGAGTAAAAAGTGTAATAATGTATTTCTTATTAATAAGATTTTTAAATATGGAAATCTGAATGTGCTTTTATCCAGTCATATATCATGCTATTAATTTGAATTAATTAATGGAAGCCAGTATATTTACCAGTTAAGTAGATATTTTCTCATCAGATGTTCTCAGGTAGCTTGTTTGTCATGGGTCTCTTTCTTTGCATGGAGTGTAAGAGTTTCTGAGTGTCATAGGCTTCTCTGCATTGTCCGATTCTGCCTCCTCTCTCCTCAATCTTTGAATCTCGAGAGTGTTGTAATGTTTTTTTTTCTCCTTCCCTTGTCTTAACTTTTTAAAGGGAAAATTCCTCTAGGTGATAACCAATCACATCACGGTGGGTGTGGTTTCTTTCTAGGTAACCCTTTTAGTATTTGGACTCTAGATGGCAGCCTTGTCCCACTAAACATACCTATCCAGGAAAGAGTTAACTTTTCCTGGTGGCTATTTTGACGTCACTTTCGTTATCTATATGGTGGCTATAATTTTATATTTTCTGTCAGATCAAGAGGTTTTCTTCAGACTATGTGTCTCCATATTCTGTAATAATTCCTAATATGACAGCTTGTAATACTACAAGTGAACTCAAACTTACAATGGGGCTCTGTACATATAGAAAGTAAAATAAAATTATTTAATCTCCTCTGTCACCTATGTCTGGGTATAGAATTTATTATATTCCATTAGTAAATTAGACAGTCTCTTATCACTTGGTTTGTTTATATTACACATTCCATTCAGCTCGGGCAAAGCGGTCAGTTTTAGAGAAAGGATAGAAATTCTGTGTCTCTTTTGTTAGCTTGAAACTAACAAAATGGAGTCTGGTCTGTTCAACAATGACTTCAGAATATACACTTTGTATTTCTATCGTAGCACAAAATGTCTGCCGATATAAATACCCTGACAGTGTGTGTGTGTATGAGTATGTCTGTGTGTATGAGTATGTCTGTGTGTGTATGAGTATGTCTGTGTGTGTGTATGAGTATGTCTGTGTGTGTGTATAAGTATGTCTGTGTGTGTGTGTATAAGTATGTATGTGTCTGTGTGAGTATGTCTTTGTGTGTGTATGTATGAGTATGTCTGTGTCTGTGTGTATAAGTCTGTCAGTCTGTGTGTGTGTGTGTGTATGAGTATGTCTTCGTGTGTGTGTAAGTGTATGAGTATGTCTGTGTGTGTGTGTGTGTGTATGAGTATGTCTGTGTGTATGAGTATGTCTGTGTGTGTTCGTCAGGGCTGTCTTTAACACGGGGCAAAAGGAGCAGCTGCTCTGGGCCTAGTTAGTCTTAGGGGGCCCAAAGCAGCGTCCCCTTTAGCCCTCCGGCCGCCGTGTTGCGTGCAGGCCGCGTTGAACTACTACCGCTAGCATGTGGAGGCTCACCGGGTGGCCAAAGCTCCAAGGGCCACCAAATGGTGATGGATTTTCTGGGACCCAGCCACTTTGAGAGTGCAACTGGGCCCCCTGTGATGATGTCAGGATGCCGGGTGGAAGTGACAGCTGGTCACTTACTCCCAGCATTCACCGAGTGCCGCGTGGGAGGAGGAGAACAACTCTGTCTCCCATCAGTCTGTGTGTGTGTGTATGAGTATGTCTGTGTGTGTATGTCTGTGTGTGTGTATGTCTGTGTGTGTGTATGAGTATGTCTGTGTGTGTATCTGTGTGTGTATGAGTGTCTGTGTGTGTATGAGTGTGTGTATGAGTATGTCTGTGTGTGTATGAGTATGTCCGTGTGTGTATGACTATGTCTGTGTGTGTGTATGAGTATGTCCGTGTGTGTATGACTATGTCTGTGTGTATGCATTTGTCTGTGTGTATGTATGAGTATGTGTGTGTGTGTGTATGAGTATGTGTGTGTGTGAGTGTATGAGTATGTCTGTGTGTGTGTGTGTGTGTGTAGCGGACTGGACCCTGCACCAGAGTCTGCCCCAGTTTCCTGGAGGGGACTGCTTGCTCACCTCCTGCCCAGTGATTATGGTCCCGGGAAGATGGGACCCTTTAAAGAACTGCATTTGGACATATTGTACTTTATTGTACTGTGCTGGCCTTTTAACAACAGTGAAGGGAAATACTGAAACTTTTTGGACACTTCCTCTTCCCCTCCCCCGGATCCATTGTTCTCCAGCAGGGTGTTGTCCCAGGGACACTGTCAGACTCTTGTGAAACTGGTTTGGGCCGGAAAGCCATGCTGGCAGTGGGTTTTAAAAATACTTTTGCTGACTTTTGAACCCCTGGTCTGATTCGTGCCATTTTTTTTTTGTAAATAGTTTATTGGGTTTTTATGGATAGTACAGATGCAATAGCTCAATGAGACACATCAGAGATACATCATAGACACATCGGAGACAGGTTAGCTATGCTAATGTTATACAATCAATAAGGCAGATTTGTACAATATGTGGTGCAAATGCAGTTCGATTTCAATACCAGTAATTACCGTTAATATCGTTCGTGATACAGTCTCATCTATTTACACACACTTCAGTTCATATCTTATACATTTTGTCACTCTATACTATTTTCAGCATAAGGATTTGGTGGTTCATAAGCTCTTAGTTGCGGTGTGTCTTATGCTTAGGTTCACCCTCCTATCTCAGCATTTTAGTAGGGGGGTTGGTTCCCCTTGTTGCCTTTGCCTTATGGTGAAGCTGCCTGGTGCTCGGTATCTCCATGTCGCCATCCTATCTCCCCAATAGTTTAGATGCTATGTGTTGAATATGCTAGATAAGGGGGGAAGGGGGGTAGAAAGAGAGAAGAGAAGAGAGAAAAAGGAAAACCAGGTGGAGGAAGGGGGGGATGGGGGGAAGGGGGGTTTTTAAGGTCATTCTTTTCTGTTCCGCAATACCATTCTACTTTAAGGCTAGTCATCAGTGTCAGTTGTGGATTGCTTAGTTAAAACAGATCGTGCATACCAGTCATCCCATAATTGCCATGCTGTCGCCCAGTATTGTTGTGGGGGTCTTGATTTCCTAGCTGCTATTTCGTATGCCCTGGTTGCTTGTATTGCCTTCATGCATTGCAATGTGTCTGGAGGCTGTGTGTTTAACCACCGTTTGCTAATGGTCATCAGCGCTGCAACTATCACATGGTACACTAGGTATTGTTCCATTTTATCGTAAGTGGGTGGCATTGTTTGTAGTAGGTATGTTTCGGGGGTATGTGGAGGCGTCCTCCCTATTAACTCCGTAATCATGGTAGCAATATCCTTCCAAAATTTCTGGATTAGGGGGCAGTTCCACCAAATGTGGAGCATTGTCCCTGTTTCTTTGCGGCATCTCCAACACTCCCCCGACTTGTTTTGGTCAATTTTATGAAGTCTGGAGGGCACCATGTACCATTGATAAAGTACTTTCCTACAGGTTTCAATATGTACTGCGTTGAGTGTAAGGTGTTTGTGCGCTCGCAGAACTCTTGACCATATCTCATTGGGTATGGTATATTTCATTTCTGCTTCCCATGTTGTCATAAACTTCAATTTTCCCAGTCCATCCCCTTTCACGAGTATATTGTATAGGAATGATGAGCTCTTTCGAGGTGGGTTTGGTGCTAGGCAAGCTCTCTCTAGTTCAGTTATAATGTTGCTATGTGAGTGTTTGTTGTTTTGCTTTACCCATTTTGCCACCCATGAACTCATTTGGAGGTATGAAAAATAGGATTGTGGGACAAGGTGATATTTCTGTTTTAAGGATTCGAATGTTTCCATTGTTTCCCCTTTCATCACGCAGGATAGGGAGGTGGCTCCCTGTGCCTGCCATATGTTCCAGTTAAAGCCTGGAATTAGTAGTGCCAGAGTTTGGATTCGCATCGCTTGGGATGTGTATGGTGCCGGACAGTGTTTTTTTATTAGTTTGTCCCAAACTTGGAGGGACGCCTCTGTTGTTGGGCATATATCTTTAAATTTTGGTCTTTGGTGTTTTGGTAGCCAAGCTAGGGCCGCGAGTGAAAAGCCACCTGTTTGATCTGTTTCTATATGGCTCCATGGGGGTGGGGTTACGTGGTGGAACGTTGCAATAATTGGGCTTATCATGGCCGCAGCGTGATATTTTGCTATTTCAGGAGCTCCCATGCCTCCCTCTTTAAAAGGCCTATATAAAGTTTCTGCCGCTATCCTTGGCTTTCTTCCCTCCCAAATAAATTTATTGAACACACTTTGGACCTCTCTAAGATAGTGTTGCGGGATTTTAATATTAAGGGTTCTGAAGAGATATTGCAGTTTAGGTAATATCATCATTTTTACTGCAGCTATTCTGCCTGTCCAAGAGATATATTTACCTTTCCAATTATGTATTTGTTGTTTGATGTCTTTAAGCAGTTTTACATAGTTAGCTTTGTAGAGCCTGTGTGGTTTACATGTGATGTGTACGCCCAGAAATGTGAGATGGTCATACCTCCAATCATAAGAGTATTCCTCCTGTAGCAAGTCCTGTTGTGTTTTGGATAGATGAAAGCCCATTGCCTGCGTCTTTGTTACGTTAAGTTTATAGTATGTGCTGTCGCTAAATCTTTTAAGTATGGTTTGTAGGATAGGTAAGGAGGTTTCTGGCTCCGACAATGTTAACATCACATCGTCCGCAAACATGGTGATTTTATGCGGGTGCCCTCCTATCTCTATGCCATGTATGTTTTGATTTTCCCTAATCTTCTGTGCCAATGGCTCCAGAGCTAGAATGTATAACAGTGGGGAGAGTGGGCAGCCCTGCCTGGAGCCGTTAGTGATGTTGAATAGCTTAGAAACAAATCCCCCATTTGCTATTCTTGCCGTTGGATTTTTGTACAAACTTGAGACCAGAGAGACAAAACAGCTGGGAAATCCAAATTTCTGTAGTACTGTCTTGAGGTACCCCCAGTGCAGCCTGTCAAACGCTTTTTCAGCGTCCAGTGACAGAACCACACTGGGGCACCCCCGTGTGTGAATTCCGTGAAGGATATTTAGTACTTTCCTAGTTCCGTCTGAGCCCTGTCGCCCCCTCACAAAGCCAACCTGGTCGGTACAGATGAGCGTTGGTATTATGTTCCCCAGTCTGTTGGCATATATTTTTGCCAAAATTTTCAAGTCAGTGTTTAATAATGATATGGGTCGTAAATTTTGACATTTGTTGGGCGGTTTGCCCGGTTTAGGTAGTGTCGTTATATGAGCTGATAACATCTCCTTTGGGATATCACCTGTTATAATAATGTGATTGTATAGTTGTTCTAGCCTGGGTGTTAATATGTGTGAGAAGGTCTTGTAGTATAGATTTGTATAGCCATCCGGCCCTGGCGATTTCCCCTTTGGTAGGCTTTTTATTGTTTTCCCTATTTCTTCTTGTGTGATTTTCCCTTCTAAGATCTGTCTGTCTACGTGTGAAAGAGTAGGTAAGTTAATTCCCTCCAGGAAGCCGTCAATGTCAGCCTCTTGTGGTTGGTGGGTAAGTGTGTCATTTTTGAGGTTGTATAAAGAGTCATAATAATCTGCCATCAGATCGTTAATGTCTCGAGGATTGTAGATTTTGTTCCCCTGTTTGTTTAGGAGGTATGGTATTTTTGCGTTTTGTCTTTTGTGGCGTAGTTGGGATGCTAGAGCTTTCCCCGCTTTATTCCCTTGAGTGTACGTATTTAGTTTTAACTTGTGGGTTATGTTTGCTGTTGTTTGTAGTTGTATGTCATTAAGTTTTTCTTTTAATAAGTCTATTGTAGCTTGTGTTGTAGAAGATGGCTGTCGGATTTGTTTATTTGTTTCGTCCCTAAGGGATCTGAGAAGGTCAGTGTAATCCTGTTTTGCTCGTTTATTGAGATAGGCCTGTTTACTTATTACTATGCCCCTTATGACTGCTTTATGTGCTTCCCACAGGGTAGCTGGCGATACTGTAGATGTGTCATTATCACTAAAGTATGAAGCTATGTCTGTTGTCAGCTTATCTTGGAATTTTTTGTTATATAGAAGTGTGTCATTTAGGCGCCATGGCGGTTTCCCTCTAGAATCAAAGGTGTCTCTTAGCGTCATCTGTACTGTAGCATGGTCGGACCATACAATGTTCCCTATGTCGCCCTGAGTCACCCTGGGCAGAAGGTCCCCTGATACGAATATATAGTCAATTCTAGTGAGAGTAGAAAGTGAATTCTCTATCATTGGGGTGTAGTGTTCTCCATGTATCATAGAGGTTGTATTCTGCTAGTAATTTTGTTAATTCTTTGGCCTGTTTTCGTAGGGTTTTGGTTCTTGGGGAGTCAGTCGGGACTGTGGTGTCCAGTTTTGTTTGTAGTATATGATTTAAGTCTCCACACAGTATTATGTGAGAGTGTCTTTCAGTAGGAATTTTTGTCAGTACTTTGTGTAGAAAGTTCCATTGGTTCTGATTAGGGCCGTATATGCTGACTATAGTATAGATTGCATCATTGATTGTGCATTGGACAATCAGGTATCTGCCTTGCGTATCTTTCTTAAGCCGTAAGAGGTCAAATGACAACGACTTGTGTACTAGAATGGTGACACCCCTCGCTTTGGAAGAATAAGTTGAGTGATATTGTGTGGGATAGTCTTTTGTTGCGAAGGTTGGTACCCTATTATGCATGAAGTGTGTCTCCTGTACACATACTATGTCTGCTCTAGTGCGTTGCGCTTCTTCAGTCATGAGTCACCTCTTGTGAGGTGTATTAAGTCCTCTTGCGTTAATAGATATTATTTTCATATCCTATAGGGGAGTCTTGGAATTTGCTTGGTAGTAAGCTTTTTGTTCCTTGTGGAATCTATACATGCCAGATGGGTTGAATGAGCCAAATGGCGTTCTTGTTGACAGTGGTATGGCATTAGTGTAATGTTATGGTATTGTTTTCCTTTAACTGACCTTCCTTGGTGGTAGATAGGGAAAGAATAACTAGGGTGTGGTAGGTGAGGGTGAACTATATACAAGGCGTCTCTTTCAGAGACTGTACGTGGGGATCCCACTGTACGAGGGTTAGCGGAGATTATATTCTCCATTACGTGGCTGTTGGGCTGGGATGTGGTTAAATATGAAAGGAAAGCCGTCTTTTCCAAAGTCATCCGGGATTCATCGGTCATGTTAAGAAACCTAGTTTGGGTGCCAGGGACCGTGCGTCTCCCTCCCCTTTATACAGTGTCTCCCCCCTCCTAATTCTAAGGTGAGGGATTGCCCAGCTGTATTCCTGTTGTTCCTGTTATTCTTCCTATCCCTTTGTGCCCCTCGTGCTCAACATATTTTACCTAAAGGGAATGACATATACGGTGTTCCCCGTGTCTCCCTCCTCTCCTGCATACATCTTATAGCTAGTCGGATTTATAGTCAGTTGTTTGTTAAGGTCCCATATGTCGCCAGTTAGAACTGTCATCGTCATCACCAGATTGGGAGAAAGGCCCCGAGTGGCATCCAGCCAGTCCACCTCGCTCGCGTCCGCCCTGCACCGAGGCCCCCGCCGACCACCACTGCTCAGCGCGCGCTTCGTCACAGGGGGCGGCTGGGCCCCGGCTCAGTGCCGCACGGCTCCGGCCAGACGGCCCCCAGGTTGTAATAAAGCCGAGTAATATACCTGTTGTTCGGAGGGGTGTCACCAAAAACCCGGGCTCACATCTACCCGTCCATCTCTCCCCGGCCAGTGATGCAGTGTACTCTGCGGGACCCACCCCACTCATTAGGGACTAAGGGCCTCCCATTCCGCATGGGATATTCCGTCCGTTAAATTCCTCCCCCCCCCAGCCTTGCTTAACTGTGATATGAGCCTACTATGGTAGTGTTAAGGGACACGTTCTGCACACTCCCGTTCCCATTCCTCCTCCCATCCCCTCATACCATATGCAGTGATTGAGTTATAGTCCGACTGTTAAAGTCCCAAATAGTTCGTCTTGTATATTGGCACCTCCTCAAGGGGGAATCCTTGGTGGTATCCAACCGCTCCTCTCCCGGGACCCCCGGACCGCCCGAGTCCCACTCATACCAGGCCAGGGCCCCCGCCAACCACCGCTGCTCTGCGTACGCTTCGTTACAGGGGGTAGCTAGGCCCCGACCCGGCCCCGTGCAACCACGGCCGGCGGGGGTCTCAGGGATGTTAGGGATATATATCTTACATGCTCCGGAGAAGAAGATCGCACAAGTCCCGGCCCCTTGTTTAACTGTCCCGATTACCTTTGAGCCAGTAGTTCAGCTGGCTTAGTGTCTCTTTTGGGTTTGTTGTTTCCATGAGGTGGCAAGCTGACCAGGGGATGAGGGCATCGGAGCTTGCTTGTCGTCGGAGAGACCCCAGGCTTTTAATTTTTTAAGGCCTTCACCTGGAGAGTGAAGTACAGTGGTTTCTTCGTCTTTTGTAATGATGAGCTTGGTGGGGAATCCCCATCTGTAACGAACTGCGTGATTTCTCAGTACACTTGTAACTTGCTGAAATTCTTTCCGTTTCTGGAGAGTTGCAGAGGAGAGATCAGCATAGTTCTTGACTGTGGGGTAATCTTCTGGAGGACCAGCTCGTAATCTACTGCTCCTCAGTACATGTTCCTTGATATGGTGGTAGTGTGCACGAAGAAGCACATCTCTCGGCACCTCTTGCGCTATATGGCGCGGTTTTGGGACACGGTGCACTCGGTCCACCAGTAGCATGTCTGTGGGAACCTCCGGGACGTAAGCATGTAGTAAGCTGCGTACATATGCAGGTAGGTCCTTGATTGTCACTTCTTCCGGGACCCCCCTAAGCCGCAGATTATTGCGGCGGGAACGGTCTTCCAAATCCGCCATCTTCTCCTCCATTTTGTGAACCTTGGTAGCCAGTTGTTCGACGTGGGTGGCCAGGTCGTTGTGGGCTGTGGCAAATTCATCACATTTATCTTCCACGTGTGATGTTCTTTTGCCCAGTTCTTGTAGGTCCTTTCTCAAGGAGTCTGCTGTATGTTGCCACGAGGAGATCAACTTACTTGAGAGCTTGTCTAGGGCCTCTGTCAGATCTGATTTAGTGATCTGTGATGTTTCTGTGGGAGTGCCCAGGCCGCAGCCCATCATGCCGGCGTCCGAGTCCGTGTCGCTGGAGGCTTTTGCGGCCTGCATGATCGCGGCTGAGGAAGCTTGCTTAGAGCCGAAAAAATTGCTTTTATCCGGCTTTGCCAGTTTCTTAGTGCTTTTGCGTTGTGACATTTTGCTTTTCTGGTGTTGGATGTAGCTTTCTTGCTGGTTGATTACATCGGATTGAGAGCCCAAGTGCCAGAGCAAGAATTTAGGCGTCCATCTTGCTCCGGTGGTAGCCACGCCCCCGATTCGTGCCATTTTTAATATGTTGTTCCCCTGAATGGATTGATTATGAAAATGTATGTTTTATGTTTGTCACATGTATATTTTAGAAGTTATAAATATTGTGTAAAAACTGTATTCCTCTGCCTGTGATAATGAGATTAACCATTGTGTTCAGTAATCATATCACAGGCAGAGGGGATGATTTTTTGTGAGAGTGCCTGTGTGTATTGTACGGATTGATTGGTTGTTCTGTAAAACCCTGTGGGCTGTACTGTGTTTGGGGATTGGGAATAAAATAGGCTGTATGGGCCAGGACAGAGAGTTCCTGTTTAAACCCTCAAAGTGAAGTGTCGTCTCATTCTTGGGGGAGGATTTATTGTATGCTGTTCCAGTTTGACTGCTAGGAGTGTAAACCTATTCGAATGGTTTCCTATTCAACTGTCTACAGCATTCATATGCTTCAGAGGATTTATATGCTTCTTCGGTTCAGTGATTGTGGTGTCTGCCAGAGTGCTTGGAGTCCTCAGGAAACTCTAGGAGCATCCTTTAACGGAGGTACCCAGTCGGGTTGCCAGGCGATCCGTTACAGTGTGTGTATGAGTATGTCTGTGTGTGTATGAGTATGCCCGTGTGTGTATGAGTATGTCGGTATGTGTGTGTGTGTGTGTGTATGAGTATGTCTGTGTGTGTATGAGTATGTCTGTGTGTGTATGAGCATGTCTGTGTGTGTGTGTGTATGAGTGAGTATGTGTATGAGTGAGTGTGTGTGTGTGTGTATGAATGAGTATGTCTGTGTGTGTATGAGTCTGTGTGTGTGTATGAGTATGTCTGTGTGTGTGTATGAGTATGTCTGTGTGTATGTATGTCTGTGTGTGTGAGCATGTCTGTGTGTGTGTATGAGTGAGTATGTGTATGAGTGAGTGTGTGTATGAATGAGTATGTCTGTGTTTGTGTGTGTGTGCATGAGTATGTCTGTGTGTGTTTAAAAGTATGTTTGTTTGTGTGTATGTGAGTGTGTCTGTCTGTGTGTGTGTATGTATGAGTATGTGTGTGTGTGTATGAATGAGTATGTCTGTGTGTGTGTGTATGAGTATGTGTGTATGAGTATGTCTGTGTGTGTGTGTGAGTATGTCTGTGTGTGTATGAGTATGTGTATAAGTATTTCTGTGTGTGTGTGTGTGTGTGTGTATATGTATGTGTGTGTGTGTATGAGTATGTCTGCGTATGTGTGTAAGTGTATGGGTATGTCTGTGTGTGTGTATGAGTATGTCTGTGTGTATGAGTTTGTCAAGTACCATTTATTAAACCATTCTTCTGTGCCGGAAATCCCTTTCTAAAGTGTGCATGTAATTACTGCTTGTAATTACTGTTTCAGCCAACCAAAATCGTATTAGGCTGGGAAAAAGTCTGCATTGTTCAGATACTCAGGAGCGAAAGTTACGTATCAGCCATCTTGGTGTTGAGTCACTTCTGGTTTCAAGGAGCCATGCATTCCTTCCTGTGTTTCCATGGAGACACATTTAGACATGGAATAGAAGATTTTTACAGAATACAGAACAATTAATTTTTGCCAATGATGATAATATATTCCGTAAAGTGCATTTAACTAATGTGCAAAGAAATGTACACATGGGGGGGCGGGGCCTGACAGGCATGGAGGAGAGACGTGTATAGAGGGAGCTCCTCTCCTATGCTGACTAATAAGCAAACTTTTGCCTAACCCAGCTTGATTTGGGTCGAATCCAGGGCCTCACCTACTACTTACTCCAGCTAAGGAACATTGCAGGACCCAAAGATTCGACGTGAGCCCATCTGTTGCACGTCTCGGAACATGCGGCCTAGGTTGCACCGGGCGGGAGAAGCGGCCGATCTCCCGGTCTGGGGCTACACGACGGCACCTACTGGAAAACAGATGCCCCGTTTCCCCCCCTATGGACCGGTGGGGGTGATCCCGGTCCACCCCTGGGAGGCTGCCCTGTTCGCACAGAACCATGGGGTGAAGCCATGCCAGCTCACACACAAACCGACGACTTACCTAAGATGGCGGCGGCCACGAGGACCCCCAGCAACACGGGGGAAAAGCAAGATGTCCTGTCCAGACTGGACAAAATCTTTGAAGATTTTTGGCAGAGAGTGGAGAGCAGAATGCAGCATCCCCCCTTAAAACAACCGGGTAGCTCTTCTACATCACGGCAAACACAAACCAAGCGGCAGCCTGAGGCTCCAGCAGCACGCAGACCCCCAACATGGCGGCGAACCGCAAAGAGCTCACCGATCCAGCGCAGGAAGACTACCAAGAGGGTCGCGCTGCCTTTCACGGAGACCCATCAACGAACTGTGGTGCTGGGAACAAACCCAATCTGGTCACAAGGTACAACCTGGGGGCACACACAGAGACTCAGAGGACCACCGTCCCTCTTAAAGCCGCAGGACAATGCAATACCACTGTCCGGCATAGGCTGATACAGGTGCCAGGACTGCATGAAGACGAGCTGTTGTCCTTCTGTGACACTACTCTCCTACACCCTTGAACTCCTGTAACACCACATCTTTTTCCCAATCTCTGGTATCACCCCTGGCACACTTTGTTACCACATGCAACTAGCCATGAGCCTCCCTGGGAAATCTCACTGTTTAAAATTCATGCTGATGTATGCAGGTCTAAATCTTTAGCCTTGAGAATATCTGTGTCTTAGAAACACTAACTATCTATATGCATTAATTTGCTTAGACACGTTAGACTTACTTGTTTTACTAACCCAAAAATGTGTGCTAACTTACTCTAATCGCCATGCAACTGTCTTATATTGTACAATACCACCTTGCTTGTTATTACAGTCGTGGCATCATAAACATGTTTTGTTATTTCTGGCACAACAAAAATAAAGAATTAAAAAAAAAAAAAAAAAAAAAAAAGAAATGTACACATACATTGTACTGGTATTCAATTTGACCGTTGCTAACCTCACATTAATGCATGTTGTGCTATGTAGTCCGCTAAGACCATATTCGGCCTACAAGGCATATCCTTTTAACACCTTCCCATGCATCCGGTCCTTGTTCAACCACTTAGGTTTCCTTATACAGCACAACCTCATCTGTATTTTAGACACGGTTGGCATTTCGGCTGAACTTGGCCGCATGTTTTAACTGTTACACTAACAGTTTCGATCGTATTTAACCACGTTAGGCCAGCTCAGTTATTGCTATTACTTTAATTATCATATTTATACAGTTTACTTGCTATTGGTAAACCTCATTCAGTCTTGTTCATTTTAAGCAGTGTAGTTATATGTGCTGCTAATATTAATAAGATTATTCTAGCATTTGCCGTTGCTTACACCCCTATTTTCCTTAATCTCCTAAGCATTCTACAAGTATATCTTTTAAATATATGCGGTCTCCTCCTACGTACAGCATACGGCCATCATGGCCACAAGTCTGTTTAGCAACTGCTGCATTCTAGAAGCAGGGGCCCTGGTTCCCGTTATAACTCTGTTGGGTTGGGGATTAAATTATTGAATCACTGTACATAATTTGTTTTGGCACTCCACTTCTTTCTTAATATCATCTTCTAGTATTCTAGCTTTCATTAATTCTGCCAGGTGTCTGTGTATCTAGTCATTTTCTTTGTTATGCATTTATGTTTTCAAATCACCACGTAAGTGACTTGCTTTACGTTACTACCTCCCTCCTTACAACTACCACTTGCTCTACAGAAAATTACCTTTAGCTTGGTCTGGCTGCTAGGTTACCATAGGTAGTTTTTAGGCTTCTTGTGCCACTACATAGGCCTGTGAGGCAAACTCCCATTTTGCTCCTCGGGCCAAATCATAACTAGTGCCTGTCATGGCCAACTTATCATTAATCTCTTTGTCACGGAGAGGCCAAAACCCCACCACAATGCTTGTTGGCAAACCTAGTGACTTGTGGCCTCTTATCACCACTTGGCAATTAGGTTCCCAAGTCATGAATTCAGCTTGATTGTTTTAGGACTTGGCATAACATAGGCCAGCCAGTACCTGGATGTTAAACAGTTGCTCCCACTAGCGATTTTCTCTTTCAGTTATGGTTATAAATACAGCTACAACTCAAGCAATGCCAGAGGGGACATGATAAAGAATGGGGGTATTAGGGTTTATACGTTTTCTGAAAAGTTTAGGTCCAATTTTTGGAACATGTACCGAGACATGAGCCTTGGGAAAGACAGTATTCCTTACAGCATCTAGTATGAAGCACCACTCATATCCACCAATAAACGGTCTTACATCTAGCATAGATTCATGCAACAGAACATAAAGGATATAATAAAACTGAAAATTTAATTTTTAAATAGCACCTAATAGAACTATCAATGTTGCACTTTTGCATTCATTACTGTATTAATTGCTACCTTTGCCTGAACTGTATTTATTTTGTATGCTTAATTGCTTCAGCAATCATTGCCATACAAGGATATGAACTTACACATGGACTTTCATAAGTACTTTTTATAACCACTTTTCATTTAGGACTCTCTTGGACTATTAAGAGTTAACTTTTCTTAACCATGTATTCTACAACAGCTATTCATACGCATAGACAGATTCGAAATGTCAGCCTCTGATGAAGTGAACCAACTGTTCACAAAACGCGTAAGGCTTTACGGCATCTGTCGCACTATCATCACGGTATCGTGAAACGCAGGTTCAGGACTAAGTGGAACGCACACAAAGACTTTTCAGCAACCTCTTCTATCACCATCTCCGAGAAGGCCGGAGGGAGGACAAGCTCCGATCCACTTTATCCTGTACATTCTGACCATTATATATATCACTGCACTTATGTGAGTGTTTTATTTTTTTTTTGTAAATCTCTTTTTTATTGAGGCATAAAAGTTTGTGGGTACAGAATATAAGAAAGGAGACAATAAAGTTTCATACAAGTCGGGAGTAATACAATGTAGTGTATATCATCTCTAAATAATTGCTAGCCTCATTTTTTTTTTTTTCTCAGAAGTCTTCATTTAAGGATTTTTGTTAAAGGAAAGAACATAATTCAAAGGTAGAAAGATATCAGATATTTTAGCTTTAGATAATCGCCTATAACATCATAAGAGAATACGTGTAAAGCATTTCACATACTTGTCCACCGACAGTTAGCGTCACAATATATCACCGTACATGTGATTTGCACAATAGGGTTGTGTCATAGGGTTCAGGGGTAGAGAGGAATCACGAGAGGAGGGGGGGGGGAGGGTGAGAAGAAGAGAGAGGGGAGGGATATCTAGAATAAGATAAAGTACACTCTAATAGAGTAAACTAAGATAAAGTATAATGTCCCCCTAAAATCAACACCATCCCTCCTGACATACAGTGAGCTCATTGTCACTTATTTATGTACTCTCGGAGGGTAACCTCTGGCGTTGTTATGTGAGTGTTTTTAATCTTTTCATTAATAAACTACAGAGTTTTAATAGCGAGCACTAGACTATAGCTGTTCATTCTAGATTTCAGATCACAGTGAAGACCCTGCCACTTTTTATCTATTACTGATCGAATAGTGATTTTATACTACCTTGTACTTCTTTTATATTATGGATTATGACGGGTCAGTATTATATTCCCTGTAGACTGTAAAAAGAAATTGATGCGCATGAAAATGTCAGGTCAGCTGTTTCATCAAAATAATCAAATCCGGATATCTAGCGCCATAGGTGTGCACTGCATTTTTACAATGCAACTTTTTTCTTTTAGATTTCAATAACATAAGTAAGACGGGGCGGACCGCCATGCTGACCGGTCGCATGCAGGAGAGGCTACGGAGAAATCTGGCCTCTTAGGCTATTCCTGCAGCTCTGACACCCACATGGAGCCCAAGAAACTTGCTCGCGGCGGTGGACTGGGTGGCAGACCCCGAGATCGGGAACTTGGGGAAGCTGAAGGGCTGAATAAAGCTTCGGGGACTGCGGCCTACTCGAGTTGGGAGCGGGGTGGACGGCCGCTGCCCTGTCTCCCTACTTGGCTGCCGAACGCCGAGCCTCTGAGACGCCTGCCGGACCCGTTCCCCCCCTGTGGGCCGGGAGGGTTATGCCGGTCCCCACTGCGGAGAGCTCGGGAGAGGTGGAGAATGAGAGGCACGGCACTCCAAAGACCTACCTCCCAAGATGGCGGCAGCGTGGATGCCTCATGAAGCCCTAGAGGAGAGCAGCCGTACAGCACACTAACCGGCACAATCATAAAGCAAGCCCAGCGATGCTGGCTTAAACTAAGAGAGCGGTAAAGAGCATCAGTGTTTAAGCTACAGGCAGAATGACACAGCAGCACTGCGATGGAGAGGAGAAAATCCCCTCAGGGCAAATCTCACCCGCAAAGGCCTACCTATCCTGTAACCCATCCTCCTGGGAAAAGAGCCTCACGGGCCTTAGCCTTAAAGCACCGACCACACAGGCCGAAGAAAAAACGCCGACAGGGAAATTCACCATCTGGAAACCCCAGACCAGAGTGTCTCCAAGCATGTGGACCAAGGATGATTCAGGCTGGAGGGGAACAGTACTCTGGCACTGCACTATGTACGCTAACAGGAACTCTCAAAAATGTTCCCCATCCTTGTCACTTACGGGGATATGCTGAAGCAGAGACCAGATCCAACGTATGAGCAATGTCATAATTTGTTCTGCAATATTAGCAATACGGCTGGTTTTTTATTTCTTGCTCTCTTCTGGTTCCATCTTCTTTATCATTTTCATTACTTCCTTTACTTTGATCTTGGAATGTGCAGTAATCTACTCATGTAAATCAACTCAGCAGAAACCATATAGGCTAGTTAAGCTTATGTAATTCTTTGTACATGTTTTCTCAATGCCTTCTCTTACTCCACATGCTCCATGTCTGCAGAGGCCCTTTTATTCGTATCTTACATGTTTCCTTTGTTTAGATCACCTCAAATCTATAACCATCAGTAGTATTTTCACACATGCTTGTTATATTCTTCCTGTAGGCTTATTTCTGGTTTAAGTCTAGCACAATATGCAACCACTTATTCCCAGCCTAGCCAGACAAGAGATAGGATAGAATTAACCTAACGTTTACTATATTGTAAAGCCGTGTTCATACAATGATTGCACATGTCATACTTCGTATCTATGTCACTCCTCTGTTTACCCTTTCCTGACATGTGCACCTCGCTAACCCACTTAAACGAGAACCTTAACTATTGAAATACTAATCTCTAACATAAAAATGTGCCTGTTTATGTCACAACTTGTATTGCGAATGTTCACCAATTCACCCTGTCGTCGCTGTTGTGGCGCACCAAGGTTATTTGTTAATATTGTACACAACAAAAATAAAGAATAAAATATATATATATATATAAATAAGAAAGACCGCACCAATGTGTGTGGGTAGAGAGTGAGACTGTAATCAGTCAAATAAGAGTTAATTTAGAGATATACATATGTCCTTACTGTCACATACCCACCCAGACAATGGTTGTACATTCACACCAAGATGGACACAAATTCACTAAATCCTATAACTAACCACTCACACAATGACAGACATGGTCAACCTGAAGATGCACTCACAATCATACAAACATATACAATTGCACACCCAGTAACAAATAATCTCATAACTGCAGATACACAATACATGTGAGAAGAAATACATGAGAACAGTAGTGGAATTTCCATGTAGTACAAAATAGGAACAAAGTTAGCTGCCCCTCAGCACCATCACTGCAGCTCAATATAGCTAAGGTGGGCCGTAGCAAAGGATATAATTAGTAGTGGGGGTTTAGGAATTTTAGTGGGTTGTAAAGGTGGTGGCAGGGACTTTAGTTTGTTGGTTAGGAACTAAAGTAGGGGGTTTGAAGATATAGTATAGGAATAATGGCTCTATTAATAGGGCAGATAAGGGGGAGGAGAAAATTACAAATAAATAATACAGAGTCCGATTTAACAAATGTTATCTATGCCAGGGGTTCTCAACTCAGTCCTCAAGAACCCCAGCACTGTCCAGGATTTAAGGATTACCCTGCTGTGTCTAATGTATTTTTTTGGGGGGGGGGGGGGGGGGGAACAAACAGTCCTTGAGGACTGGGTTGAGAAACCCTGATCTATGCATTGTAGGTTCAGAAATTGATTAAAGCTATAGGTAGTAAACAATTACAGGACTAACCATCTTATACATTAATACTTTAACCACATTCCACCCCGGCAGTAACAGATGTGGAAACTGCAAAATGTAAACAGTGCTGTTCTAAGAAACAGCATGTTTCCATATGCAGTATCTACGCCTCGATATCACTTCATTAAGACTACGTGATTTTGGTGCTTAGACACCCCATTTAAAGTAACCCCTAGACAAAACTTCCAAACATGTTTAATTTACATTCTCCCAGACAAACATAAAAATCTGTCTGAGCACCTACAGGGAGGAGGCACGATTTAAGCACCAGTATGACCTCATGTTTGTTACCCGTTTAATCAAAAACCATTTTACAAATTTGGAGAGTGGTGCTCCATCTAACTTGGATGACGGCAAAGCCCACAGAGCAGGTGGAGCCTTCAAAAAGCCAGAGGTGAGAACAAACATGAATAAAGCAGAAAATGTAGAGATGTTTTTATTTTATATCTTAGCAGAGAAAAGCTTAATATTTTTATTGTATTTTTTAGTTGGGTGTCCTAGCCAAGGAAGGTGGAAATTCCAGTACCATGTACAGCTACTAATCAGCCTAGTAAAATAAATACTGCGTAGTATTACTATTAAAATACACATCATCATACATTTAAAATAAAATTATAAACGGCTCAAGAGATCACCCTGGTGAATATGCCATCTCAAAAGACTTGCAGTGCTAGTAGCACAGGACTTGAGATTTCATATACACACATTTCACTTGCCACATATCTTTTCTAAGTGAACTGGATAGTAAGTCAAACCTTAACTGCAAAGAATGTTGTAAATCTGATGGAATTTCCTAGGTGAATAGTATGTCACTTACCGTAACTGAAAGTTTTACCAACATTCACTAATTAAAAAGGGACAGTGTAGCGTTTGGAATACAAGCATGCACTTCTTTTCCCCCAGCACCAAGACGCACACTGAAGTGTCACCCAGGCCTCCTGCAACATAATTCTGGAGATGTTGCTTCCTTGATGAATGTCCATCCCGATCAAGTTATGAGCATTCAATCAAATGCTTCTTGTAGGGAAGTATTAAATCCAACACTTCTGTATGAACTGCATTTGAATACAATCAACATGTTCATGTGACACTCAATGTCCATGAAGAAGTAAAGGGAAGGGTCTTCACTAGAGGTGTGCTTAATCATTGCTACATCTTCACTGAGCTGAAGTGGTCTAGGGGAATTAAGTGGCCCTTTAAATTCAAATTTGCAATTGTCCCCATCTGTTCACAAGACATACAAACATTCGTATGGATTCATTTGTTTTATTAGCTCTTTTAAAAAAACCAAAAACTAAAAATATATGCACAAATCTTTATTTTGCACTTTGATGATGTTCCATTCACAAGATTTAGGGCATACTCCCATTGTAGGTTTTAATTGTTTAGGTAGGATAGTATTAGAAACACAAGCCTTCAGGTATCACCAATACCTGTACACAATTTTAATTCACATACTATACATTATGCAGTTAGAAAACCAGGCTATGCATGTTTTCATTATATGGAAATAAAATTAATCTTACACACTCCTCCCAGAGGTTGCAAATTTAGCAAAGGAAGTACTGTAGGATAAACTAATTATAACAAGAGGTTTCACCACATAGTCAAACGTTGGAGAAGGCATTTAAACGTGACTGACAAGAGTAATACACGTTTCCCGATTTATAATAAATGTCAATTTGCACACAAAGCTTTTTCTGCTGCTTTATCCAGGAAAACATGACCTATGCATAAGTACAGCTACATAAGTACCGATATGCTCTTCTCCAATCCTCATTTTAGACCACATGTTGCAGTGCAGCCTTACTTGCCCTGTTCTATTCAAAGGTGCTAGCTTAACACTGCATGTTTTAGCAAGTGGTCATTCCAGAAATGGAATGAAATATAAATTTTAAGCTAATGACCTGAAGCAGTCAATGAACTTAAATCAGGAATGAATATTCAGTTTCATGGAACATAAAAAGCTGGTAAATGGTTTATTGAATGTGTTGTTAAACATCCAAATTAGGTTCATATTTGACTATCACTGCTTACAGAGACAATATTGTGAACACTCGCAGTTTATTCACGCTTCTTAAATTTTGGACAGCTCATATGGCACAGGCAGACTAGTTAAGATACTTTACAGAAGACAAACTATTGAGAGAAAAAAAAATATAAAATTAAAATGAATAGCTTCCCCTGTACATTCATAAATAATTAAACGGTGGCATGTTACTAAAACATAAGTCTCAGGTTTTCTTATCCCCCCACTTCAATAAATTGTATCTAGAGGACAGATAAGCTTAACAGAGCATGGGGCCGGCAACCTTTGGCACTCCAAATGTTGACAAAGCATCAAGGGAGATCTAGTTCACAACACCAAGAGTGCCAAAGGCTGGCTACACCGGATATAGAGTTTAATTCAGCAAAGACTACGTATGCGCACACTGGCACCAATGTAAATTATAATACTTACAGGTTATGTACTAAATTACTGTAAGCACCCAATGCACCTGTAAAGATTAACAAAATGTTGTGAGCCAATTAAAGATAAATTTGACGATTCTATTACGGGACAAGAATTCACTTGGTGAGAGGTTAGCATTATTGGAATTTACTAACATTTGCCATTGATAATGAACCATGTTTTGCACATGGAAACCTGCGTTTATGTAATGAAAAACGAATGCAACCATTAACCACCAGAAGTACTCTACTGTAAAATGTATTAAATCTAGTCTTTGTAGGTACATATTTGTTTATACTTCCCCCTCCCCTCCAGTGCAATGAAAAGCACTTCCTGTATAGTAAAAATATGTATACATTTTTTGCAAAAAGATAAATTATGCATTCTGACAAACTACAATGTTGTCTTTTAATGAAAATAAAGAACATTTCAATAAAAGGAATATTAAGTCTTTAGATCGCAACTAGATTTCAACCTGTGTAGTCACTGTACAGTGTAATAGGCTCACTTGAAAATTAAGTTACATATCCAAAACCAGGGTTGGTAGAGTTGGTACAAATCCTCTGACTCCTTATATTATATACAGAATGATTAAATTACCGTATTACAATACATCCTAAATGCCGGCATATAAGTCGACATTTAATGCGTTTAAAAAAAAAGTCTCACAAAGACTTGTCAACTAATACACTGAACATAAAGTTGATGGTAACTGCTGATACAAAAATATGGCCATGGCCCAATGCGTTTATCATTTCCAAATTCTTTTCTAAAGAAATAGAATTTCTGGTGTCCTTGCTACCATTGTTATCACTCAACGGATTACACTTAGTTGTTTTTACTCTTCTACTCAAATTTCACAAGACGTAGCAAAATTATATTACCGCAAGCGGTAATTTCATTCATATGTAAACACAGCTGACTGGCTGGCGAGACACACATGTGCCATCTATCTGCAAAAATAAAACTAGTAAATTTACACGGTTTTGTTTAGGTTTAAACTCTATCTTAATGATTGTAGAATATCCAAACAGCAAACAATCAGTAAAATAATTACAATAAACAGGACTATTTGTTAGCTTTTGCTGCCAAGTCCAAGCTAAAATTGTAAGAATACAAGTCTGCAAGCCTAACCGCAAAAGTGGAAAATTGGCATAGATCTATAATACACCTAATTTCTGGGGTGGACTTTTACGCCGCAATATACAGTACACTTAGTCTGTCAGAACAGGTTTACCGACTCCAACAACCCAAACATGCTTCTAACTCCAAAGCACTGTTAAAAACAGGATGCATTGTGACTGTTGTACAATTAGTCACATTACAAAGAGGACAAGAAATGCAGATGTGCAGTTAAATTTTAAACACTGACCAAAATATAAAACCGCTTTGTCTTTATTCAAGAACATGCAGTAGATTTCTTTTGTCAATATTGCTCAACTGATAACCAACCATGACAATTACATACTTGAAGCCAGTCGTGTGCAGTAGGGGTAGAAATGAATGCAGTAATACAGGAGGAAAGCAGCATTACTTTTGATTGAGGGCAGAGCTTCCTACAGGAACTCCACATTGCAAAAATAACTTTTATTCATATAAATGTTCAGATGATCCAAAATATCCAGCATTATCAACCTCTACTGAAAGAATATAAATAGGTTAAAAGTGAAAAAAATCTTTATTGGGCAGAAGAGGTATTCTCTCAGTGGGAAGGCGTCACTCAAAATTCAAATAAAAAATAGAACGATCCTTGCAAATTAGTATGGAATTGAGCTTCAGTGTTTAGATCTGCAAGAGATAAGCATGAGAAAGTTTAAATATATATATATATTTTTAAGTCAGGCAAACATAAAAGCATTAAACCATTTAATAAAGCAATATGCAAGGTTTCAAATTAGTGGCATTGCTTTAGTTTTGGCGTTCAATCAGGTTTTTTATATTCTCTGCTAGCAGCAGATAACCAGAATATATTCGCTGCAATCCACAACATTAGAACGTGTGCTTTGCAGTATGATATCACAGGAAGCACATACAAAGATTCACTTTTGGCATTAGTTAATGCTTACATCTGAAAGCTTGTTTACATGAAATAGTAATACGAGTTGAACTTCTCAATGCTTGTACTAATGTACACTTGTAAGGTGAAACTATACTTTCAAATTTGAAGCTTCTGACATCGTATACATTCCAGCATGAACCAGCCATGTTTAAAGATTGTTCAAGAGCTGAAAGTTAAATGGTTACACAAACTATTCGTTATTTGAAGTGGTCATGGTGGTAGGATTATGCATGTGCAGTGTTTTTGCTTGAAACCCTGCACATACGGAGTTAATTTCAACTGCCTACTGGAGAGAGAAAAGGAACGATAGAAATTTTTTATAATGGCATATAACATACTCTAATTGTTCCCACCAGCCCTCTATAAAAAAAAAGAATAAAAACTTGTCTAAAATACTTGCCGATATCCATGACCCATCTGTTAACACTCCGTCCAGCTACATGGTCCAATCAAATTGGAACCATCTTTAGGATCAGAATATAGGGAGGCAGGGATTGAGCACACCAATTTTGGGGAGATACAAGCGTTCCACTGTTGAAGCTTATTGTGTACTTCACCAGCACGGACTGCCCATTGCTGGAACTAACTGCGTATATTAGAAGCCCTTAAGCACAACGTTAATTTGACAAATTGAGCACACAACTAAGCTCACAGGCAATGTGGCCTAAATAGACACTTACGTCATCAATATCTTCATCATCATCACCAATGTCATCAAACTGGATCTCATCATCATCTCCAGGGCCAAATGTATCAGTTTCGTTGATTTTAGCTAAAAGGGACAGAAAATTTACATTAAATTCCAGCACATTCCCCAACTGAAGATAAAGCCATCAACAGTTTTGCGCCTTTTACCATGCTCTGGAAGTTCTCCGTATGCTTTAAGACTCCTGGCTTCGTCTGCATTGTATTTTAGAATTACATCTGCTTTGTTATCCTATAAAAGAACAAAATAGGTGTCAAGAGGAAGAAAATAAAATTATATATTACACATATATTAAAAATTACACATTTGCTAGCATAACATTCTCAAAAGGTTTTTACATGTATATTGTTGTATGTACACTTTTGTACATATGTACATGTGTGAGTGTATGCTGGATATAGGTCTTCATGCATATCCTGTAACTCTTGGATGGGAATTAATGCATTCATACAAGTATTTTGTTTTTACTCCTCTCCTCCCCTCCCCTCCCCCCCTTCTAGCACCATCTTCTGCACGGTTTGCTTGTCTCCCCGCCCCCCGACTCACTCTGATCGTCACACAACATATTTATGACCCTCTGCAAGAATGATGTCTATTTTCTATCAAACCTATGTTTTATCTGCACTCATATCGTTTTAACCTCTGTATCACAACTCAACTTTGAATTATGTGTGTCAAATTGACTACACACACAAAATATCCATTTTTTTTTTGGGGGGGGGGGGTTATTTTACACACAATGTGTTAAAAAAATAATAAACAAAATCTGATAAAATTCATTATATACATACACTTTGTGTTTAACCGTGTTTGCATTTCAGAAAATATAGGACCTACCAGAATTGGTGTTTGACAAACACCAAACCTGGCAATAACAAAATGTGACCAATTCTATAATCTTGGGCTTGATAATTGGAATACAAATGCTTATAGTAAATTGTGACAACCTGCCTTAAAACCAGCAATGGTCGTGATGGCAGGCATTAAAAAGAGCATTCTTGAAGGAAATAACTGGCTACATTGGTTCTATAGTAAGCATTCTATTGGCAGAGTGCAGCAACTGTAGAGATTATATATGGTAACCATATAAATCATTACTTACAGATACGAGTCTCATGCTATTAACCAGGCATTAAAAAGTAACTCCACACTGGAAGCCTGTGTAAGGCATTCTGACCAGAGGTAAATTTCTACACACCATGCAAAAATTCTCCTTTGCCAGTGGGTATTTTGAGCCCTGGTAGGACTATAAAATACCACTAGTATTGGTTCCATAAAACATCTTCTATACAAATGAGAATATACATTTAAAACACTCCAAATACCAAACATCCTATGCTTCAGAGGTTCTAGTGCAAAGAGTTCCCAGTAGGAGCCAAATCAGTTAATGGAGTTGTACAATATTATAAGATGACAGACAGTTGACAGTTTATAGTGGCCACTATTCAATGGAGCTACTGCCATGTGTTGGACAACATATCCCCTTAACGCCAGTTTAAGAGTGGGACAACTTCCATCCTGTTTCAATTTAAAGTCAAAAGGTTCACGTTATATTTAACTTATGGCAGCTGCAAAAAAAATAAAAAATTACATACTTGATAATCTCGGAGGCCCACCAATATAATGTCAGATGTGTTGATCCAGACCTAAAAATTAAAATATTTAAGCATTTTTAAATACGACAGTACAAAAACTCCATGGGCAACATAAAATGTTTCTCTTTCAGTGGTAGTGAGTCCCAGTAACAGGCCTTCCTACATTTCCATTAAATGTACCAGCTGAACTTCAGGCTGAGTTTAGCCCGTGTCTTAAAGCAGATCAGGCATTCCCTAGGTGTTTGTCAAGTACAATAAGTATGGTCTATATGTGTTGTGGGACATCATGCGATTAGGATAGGATGTATTTGTAACCAGATGAGTTGGACATACAGGAACAGAGGGATTGAGGGCCCTGCACAATGAGCTTACATGCTAGAGGGAGTGGGGTATAGTGACACAAAAAGTAAGGGTAGGGGTAAAAAAGTATGTTGCTAGGAAAGTATCCACTGAGGGCTAGGTGTTTTGTTGCAGGAGAAAAAGCCGTTTACTTTAATTGATCTGCTCTCCTAGAAGTAAGTTTTCAAAGATTTTTTGATGAAGTTGAGACTGGGTGAAAGTCTAACAAAGAGGGGAAGGGCGTTCCTTAGGAATGATGCAGCCGTGGAGAAGTCTTTAACCCCTTAAGGACACATGACATTCCATGATCCCCTTTTATTCCAGAAGTTTGGTCCTTAAGGGGTTAAGGTGAGTATCAGAGGTTAGACGTAGGTCTTAGGCAGAGCATAGGGTCCTACACGGGACATATTTGTGTATTAGGGAGGATAAATAGGTCAGAGCAGCATAGTGCAAAGATTTGTAAGCAAGCATCAGGACCTTAAATGGAGTCCTATATCTTCCGGGAAGGCGTGGGAGGTGCATGCGGACAGGAAGATGAGCCTTACCGCCTCATTCATATACAAGACTGACTGCCTCAAGTTATGTTCTAGCATTTAGTGAATTTTTTTTTTCTTAAATTGTTAAAACAAAAGTGAATATCTACCATTTGAAAAGTCCAATTACCCACAAGAACTTACCTTTTTTCTGAGTTTCCCTCTAATGTGACATAACCTCTTGACTCCATCAAAGCACATTGCTTCCAGCCTACCATTTCCCAACATCTTGATCACTTGTGCATATTCTGAGAAGACAAAAATAAATTCCCTTTAAAAATCCAAATATTTATGCACAAGTTACAAATTAAACTATTGCAAATATAACAAGTGGCTTGATCGCTCTACTTTCTAAATAGAGATCCGATTTGGCCTTTCAAATAACACTATTGTCATACAATGAAGTGGTCTCGGTGCAGTTGTCCTTTAGTTCTATACTTGCAATATAAAACGTGAGATTTTTATTTTAAATCATTCGATTGGAGGAATGCAGTGTTTAGCACATGTACTTAAGTGTTTCATAAGATTGTGTTCACCAGCTGACCAGGACATTGCATAATGGATATAACTTGATCCAAAAAAGGTACCTAGCTGTATGTTCATGCATTTGTATGGTGGCACCAGTAATATAAAGTTCCTCTAAATGTGAAACACAATGTCTGTTTTATCAGCTCAGATGTCTACACCTCTACAAGCCCTTCGCAACTAAAAACCTCAAAAAAAACCCAGACATACCTTGTCCATCTTCTTTAAATACCAGTTCTCTCTTTTCAGACTCGTTTTCGTTCTTACCACGCCTTCTGTTTTTACCTCCCTTACCTAAAAGCAAAATAGCAGTTCACATTAATTTATGCATAAATAGGTTATTTCGAGTTTTTCCCCCCACAGCCCATTAAAAGCTTCACATATTGAGCACAGTGCCCTCAGTATCATTTGTTGACCCTAAAATGTCTCTTATGCAAAGTGTCCTAGTAAAACACACTTTTCCCAACACAAAAAAAATTAATGTAAATTATAAAATTTAAAAAAACAACTTTCAGTGATTATTTATACACAGCCCAACTAAGCATTAGCTTGCCACTTTTTTTTTCATCGTTACTTTCCAAAGTAGGCGAGTCCACCTCCTTGCAACTGTGATCCAACACGCTGTGTTCTATAACTATGCCAGAATATTAAACAGCTTTACCTGGGCCAGAATATATAGAATATATGGCACTCCAGTGACCTCTAGCATACAACTAATACTACAGGCAGTGATTGTTACAATTTGAAGTTATATCACTCCCCTCCCTGTGTCCTAGAGGAAGACTACTAGCACCATAAATGGAAAGCAAAGATAGAACTATGTAACCTAATCCCAATAGATGCGATAGCAATACAGGTTGGTGGTATGGTGGTACCAGATCCACCAAGTGGGCTTGAAGCCAAAACAATACTTATAGATAAAACGTGAATACACCCCAACCAATGGGGACTCCATACTGGATTTTAAAGAATTGAAAATTCAAAACTGCAACTATAGTTAGCTTAAAGCCAATATTTGTAGGGAAAATCACAAATATCCTCAGCTATATAGGATCTAGTAAAGTACTTTATTAGGTAAAAACCAAGAGCGAAAAAAAAAATACAAATGGAACTTATGCTGGAAAGCAGATATGGTTATGTATATTACAACCACACAATCCTTGTTTAGTGGCCAACAAATGCAGCCATACTCAATAGGGGCTGAAATCAACCCTAGTAATGGCTAAGTCCAGATAAACAGGATTGTTATAAGGGAACATTCACGAAATAGTGATCTGGGTAATACACAAAACCTTGGAAGCAAACGACCATATGGCAACAGTGCTATAGACCTGAGTAAAGCAGGGTGTGATCAGAAGAATAATCCTGAAAAATAGACAAGCTTCAAGACATGAGAGTTAAAAGTCACTCATTAAATGAAGCAATGTTTTGATACAGCTAAGTAGCAGCAGCAGCCTCATAAATGAGAGGTGAGAATGAGGGGCTGATTTCTATGTGAAACACAATCAGCAAATATGGAGATGCCCTAAATAGTAGTCCCCAATTCTCCTAAAATACCACTTTTGTGGATGTTCTAAGCTGATGCTCCAAGTCATTGCCTCCAAACTACCCCCACAAAACCAAAAGTCTAAGAACAAAAAGTAGCGCTAGACACCCTTTGCGTGCATAATTGCTCCATAAAGTGACAGTTAAAAACAGACCCGACGCGCATTTCGGTGCATATAACTGCACCTTTGTCAAGGGCTAACCATACCTTTATGTGGATCGAGTTTATATATCAATAAGGACCAATCGGATGTGTACTGTATTAGTCTACTCCATAGCACCCATCTAAGATGATGTCTGCCTTGATGTGGCAGGTAGGCATACCCTCTCATGGCTGAGGCAACTAAAAACCTCCATTTGTTTAAAAATACACAGGGATGTGGAAAGAGCGCAGGTAACTTTTTTCCCTTTGGTTTTTACTATATGTATTTGGGCTGTGTACTATGGTCGTTGCTGCCTCCCAGGAGTAAAGGGAGTCAGGACTTGTTTCTTTATGTTTGTATTCACTTTTGTATCACACAGCTAGGTTACAATGCCGCTTCCCATCCCATGTGTCTCCTATTAAGGGTTAATAAGCATATATGTTAAAAAAAAATAATTACCCCTGTCCCAGAGATATCTTTGCCAGAAGCTCAAGGAAGCAAGGTGAATAGTTATTAGTTAGAGTTAGGACCCACCTAAGAGGTCTGCCTTGACATGGCAGGTGGGCATACCCTCTAATGGCCATTGGAGGCAACTAAAAACCCCTCCATTTGTTTAAAAATACATAGGGATGTGGAAAGAGCGCAGGTAACTTTCTTTGGTTTCAATATACATAATTATATCCACTTCCGAGCACAAGTTCCATTTGTATAATTTTTTCTTCTTGTTTTTACCTACCAAAAAAATAAAAAAAATGACACTTTATTAGAAACTCTGGGCATATATAGCTGAGGATATTTGTGATTATCTCCCCACAAATCTTAGCTCTAAGCTAGTTATTAAAGCTGCAGTTTTGATTTTTCCCTTTAAAATCCAGTATTGAGCCCCCCCCCCCCTTAGTTTGGGTGTATTCACTTTATCTAGACTAGCACCATAAACCTACAGTGCAGAGTATTGGTTATGGTACCAGGTGAGCCTTGGTGCATCTACAACTCACATTGTGACATCTTACTTGAGACGGCAACCTTAAGTCAAAAGCCCTTAGCAAGCATGGAAGTGCTCCGGAGAGCACCCATTTCCGCTTTAGAGGAGGTGGTCCCCAAGGTAAGAAGTCAAACCTTAAAACAGTCAAAACTACCAGTAATTGTCCTTGCCTGTTTTAGTTATTTTGGTACAGTGGAACCTCTGAACGAAAAATGTGTTTTTCAAATGAGAAATATAAAAAAAAAAAAAAACCCCACACAAAACACACCTAGGTTTACTATTTTTTTCCACAATATGAAACAAGTGTCCCGGTTTATAGCTCCACCCCCCTGCATACTGGGTAGCACGTGAGTGGAGGTGTTGGAGAGGTTTTGGAGCCATTCACAGCAAGTTCGGAGCCTTTTCGGTGCATCTCAAGAGGTGGAAAGGCAAGGAGCTGAGTTGTTTGCATGCCTTTTACGGTGTGTTCTGCATTGTGGGGTGATTTCCATGCCAGCTCATGTGGGTGTAAAGCTTTTTTTTGCATACTTCGTGACGGGGGTGTCATGGCACCCAAGAAAGCAGCGGAAGAGGGAGATTATTCTGTTTGAGGACAAGAAAGAAATCAGGAAGCATGAAGGAGGAATGCGATTGACTGACCTCGCCAAAGAGTATGGAAGGAGTGCATCCACAAGCGGTACATTCCTAAAGTTGAAAGAAGATAACTGGGAGAGATGCAGCCCAGGGAGTCACCAGGGTCTCCAAGCAACGGCCACCTGTTCTGGAGGAGGTCGAGACGTCGCTCCTGATCTGGATTGAACAGAAGCAGCGTGCAGGGGACTCCGTGACCAAGGAACGCGATCATCTGCGAAAAAGCCAAGGCCTTGCATGCCGACCTCCTCAAACAAAAGCTAGGAACGTCAACACATGCGGAAGTCTTCAAGGCCAGCAGGGGGTGGTTCAAAACCAGATCTGGCATCCACAGTGTGGTCATGCATGGAGAGGCTGCAAGTTCCAATGTTGCTGCAGCTGAGGAATTTGCTATGGAGTTCCTGGAGGTCATGGTTTCAGAGGGCTACCTTCCTCAGCTGGTCTTCAACTGCGACGAGACTGGACTCTTCTGGAAGAGGATGCCAAAGCGTACCTTCATCACAGAAGAGGAGACCTCATTGCCTGGCCACAAGCCGATGAAGGACCGTCTCATCCTCCTGTTCTGCGATAACGCCAGTGGGGACCTTAAGATCAAGCCCCTGCTTGTCTACCATTCAGAGAACCCATGGGCCTTCGAAAAACACAAGGTGAACAAGGAGCAGTTGAGCGTTTTGTGGTCACACGCCTCTTGTTTGTGAAGTGGATCAATGCGGTTTTTGGTCCTGCTGTTAAGTACCTTGTGGACAATAACCTGCCACTCAAGGCCATGCTGCTCATGGACAATGCTCCTGCCCATCCTCAAGGAAGACTTGCTGGAGGACTTTAATTTCATCAAGGTCATATTCCTTCCGCCTAACACCACCCCACTACTCCAGCCAATGGACCAGCAGGTCATCTCCAATTTAAAAAAAAAAAATATATAAAAAAAAAAAAAAACCACACACGGGAGCTTTTCCAGTGATGCTTTGAGATGACAGATCGATCAAGCCTCACCCTCCATGAATTTTGGAGAGAGCATTTTGACATTGTGAGCTGTTTGCAGATCACCATTGCCTGGGCCGGGGTCAGCCAGACAAACTGCCAGACTGGTGCAGAAGCACTGGAGGCAGGTTTCACAACAGAGTCAACAGTGTTGGAGGAAATTGTTTCCTTGGGGAGGACCACAGGCCTGGAGGTGACTGAGGAGGAACACGACTGTGACGCAACCACTGAGGAGCTGGTGAAGTTGCAGAAGGAGCAGATCGCATTTGAGGAGGAGGAAGAAATGAGTGAGGAACAGCTCTCTTCCACGGAACTCAAGGAGGCATGCCAAATGTGGGTAAACCTACAGACATTTGTCCAGCAGAACCACCCAGATAAGGCTCTAGCCCAGAGACTTATGAGCAGTTTTGACAGACATCACGTCCCCTTTCCGAGGGATGCTTAAAAGGCGCCAGAGGCAGCAGACAATGGAAAGGTTCCTACAAAAAACAGTCTAGACATGAAGAAGAACCTGCTTGTGTTAGTGCTGCCCAATTGCCCTAGTCGTCCTCATCTTCCAAAAAGTGTTGAAATTTTCCATGTTGACGTGTGATTTATGTAAAGTCGAAGTGAACTGTACCATGTTACCAACAGTCTGCCATGTTTTAAAAGTTGATGTGTGATGTTTTAAAACAAAGTTGGATGTTTGAAATATTATTGCTTGATTAATCATGTCCCTGTACAGTATTTATGCTTTAAAGTGCACTTTATAAAAAAAGAGTTTTGAACACAAAAACTGTTTGTTTTTTTTAAACTCTCACCACCTCCGGAACGCATTAATTGTTTTTCAATGCATTCCTATGGGAAACCGTGTTTCGATTTACAAATTTTTTGCAATACAAAACGTCCCGGAGAACGCATTAAATTCGTAAACCGAGGTCCCACTGTATAAGCAATGGCAGGGTAGAATCTTTTTGTGTAAAAGGAAGCTTAGTGGGCAACAATCTTATTAACCCCTTAAGGACCAAACTTCTGGAATAAAATGGAATCATGACATGTCACACATGTCATGTGTCCTTAAGGGAATTAGCTTTCATGATATACTCTGGTTATAGCCGAACAGCCAAGGATAATGTAAACTAAAGTTAAAACGGTTATGAATTTGTTAAATAAAAAACAGACAAATTAATTGTAAAAAAAAAAAAAAAAAAAATTAAAAAATAGATAAATAAAAAAACTAAACAAATCTCAAATACACAACTACTTCTGCTGATCTATTAGTGCGCAGTCCAATACTGGACCAATTAACAGTTTATAAGCTAGTTAAAAACTGATTATACAAATGGAGTGCCCAATAAACTACCAGCAGAGTTCATGCAATGAAGTAAACAGAAATGCAGTTGGCTAGGAACTACAATCAGAGCAGGACTCATGACAAAAAGCCACTATTTGGCTGACACTTTTTTTTAAATCTTAAACATGCTGTGTAGATTGCAGTATTTGGAAAACAGTGCCTTTATCCTGTAAAAATACTGTGAAAAATTGGTATATTTGAAAGATTTTGTTTACAAAATCACATAACCATTGGCAAGTTATCTTTGTGCATGAGAATATTCTTCAAACTATTTTACTTTGTTAACTCTCAGGGGAAAAAATAAAAAAAAAATTAGAGATTTGCTCTAATGTTGAAGTTTCCCCTACATCTAAAACAAATAGGGTTAAGATGTCAAGTGACCAGCAGGGTCTTGCCTCTGAGGCAATTCACCAGAACCTTATCTATATTACACAGTATTTATTTCCTACCAGCCAATCTTGTGTCTTAAAGGAAAACTCCAGTGCCAGGAGAACAATCCATTTTCCTGGCACTGCAGGTCCCCTCTCCCTCCCACCACAGGTAGCTGAAGGGGTGAAAACCCCGCCGATGTCCCTTGGCGGTGGTTTCGGGTCAGCGTCGCTCCTCCCAGTAATCACGGCAGCCAGTGGGCGAGACTGATCCCGCCCGCAGGCTGAGGAAACCTAATGCGCATGTACAGCAATGACACACACACACACTAGGTCTCCCCATAGGAAAGCATTGAAAAAGATTTTCAATGCTTTCCTATGAGGAATTGAGAGACGCTGGAGGTGAGGACGTCCAGCGACGCTCTAGCAAAGAAAATCTTTGCTATGAATCAGGAAGTGCCCTCTAGCAGACAGCCACTAGAGGTGGAGTTAACCCTGCAATGCAATTATTGCAGTTTATAAAAAACTGCAATAATTACAGTTGCAGGGTTAAGAGTAGTGGGAGTTGGCACCTAGACCACTCCAATGGGCAAAGGTGGTCTGGGTGCCTGGAGTGTCCCTTTAACTTGCTTCACTAAGCAAACCATATGAAATAAAATTATACAAAGTATAAAGTAAAAGTAACAACTATATTGCTATGGAGTGCATATATGTGTTTTTTAACCAGCACTATGAAATCCAAATTTAAAAAAATATTCAGAAAAAAAAAACCATGAACACAAGCTGCGACTACATCAGATTTGGAGAATATTTCAAAAGTCTGCTATTTCTGGCTAATATAGAAAAACGTGAAGTTGGATAACCAGAAGGAAAACAACTAAGTGTGTGTCGAGGGGCGACCAAAACAGGGGGTAACCCTCACATGAGTGTATAAATAGAAAAGCAGACCTGGTTGGGTCAAGGAAGATAGGGCGCGCCCCCTAGTAAATTACCATATACATATACAAAAATAAAACATAACCTTCAATGATTACTGCAATAAAATGCTAATACCTATAATAGAAAACTAAAAGAAAAAATATGAGAGGATGTAGATAAGAGGTCGTGCCAGGATGGGGATGAATCTCCTAAAGGAAATCACCTAAGAGATATTGAATAAGATCAAGAAAAAACTCCCCCCACCCATATAGAGTCCATCTCTAAGTAGTAATAGTGCCTCAGGATAATGTTGGTACCCTAAATACAAAAAAAAAAAAACTCTAATACTACTATGAACACTCCCTACAACACCCCCTGACAGTAAAACAAGGAATCTAATGGGGTAATAAGTAGCAAATAGTGGTCTACTTGGGAGAGAAATAGAAGAGAACTGTAACAAAAAATAATAATAAATGAGGTCTATTTGCTGAGTAGTCAGATTGCTAGTCTGGATGTAGAAACTTAGTGGATACAATGTTACTTGTATCTTGGCTACTGTGTAATACACAGTTTCTAAGAGTGGGGAATAAATCAAGGTGACTTGTCACCCATGCCTCCCCCCAAACTAGTGATTCGCACTGGAAGTAAAACCACTAAGAACTAAGCTGACTAGCTAATTACCTGAAGAGACAGGACTAGCTGGTGACCAGGCTCTTATCTATCCTTCCTGCCTGCTACCACATTTCTGACTAATAAAAAAAAGGAGAAAGAAGATCCAGGCACTACAAAACGTGCATATTTAATTAGAACCCAGCTTGCTGAATCCACTGTTCCATGAGATATAGCTCTGCAAGACCTGGACCTGCTTTCTCCCATTTGCAATCTACCGGGATTTGAAGTAGCCCCTGACCAGGTAGCACCCAATCTTGCTTAAGTGAACGACTTGTTTTTTTGTTGTTGAGATATAGATACACACAGTTTTTCGCTAGTCATGTTTTAATCTGTTATAATTCTGGATTCAGTATATAACCCCGGCTAGTACAGCCCCCTATAAGGTAAACCCTGGGCTATTGCTATAGAGTAATAGTGTAATATAGTAATAGTGTAATATAGTAATAGTAATATAGTAATAGAAATATAGTAATAGAAATATAGTAATAGAAATATAGTAATATGGCTCCTGGAGGCCTAGTATGAGTCAGTGAACAGTAAGCGTTTCTATAGAGTCAGTCAGTGCACTCTATGGGAGGCTCTCCCTGCGGCCTACCCTCTCACACACTGTGCCCCGGCATTCCCCCCTCCCCCTCCCCCTCCCACACACACACACACACACGGTGCCCGGTCCCCGAGCTATCCCCTCCCTCCCGCCGCAGGGCTCACCTTTATTTTTCGGCATGGTGCGGCGTACAGCGGGCTGGGCTCGGTGTTAGCGCAGAGGTGGCGGTGGTGGTGGTGGTGGTGGTGGTGGTGGTGGCGCTGTGATGGGCTCACGAAGAGCTGCGGAGGTTATCAATGCCGCGTGCGTGAAAGCAGATACCGGCGCGTGCAGGGACACAGCGTGCTGACGCCGGAAGCAGACACTCCGCGTGAACTAACTCAGCGTCAGCAGCTCGGCGACTTTAAACGTACTGCAACCGGCGACCAATGGGAAGCCGACGGCGCCACGTGTGACGTCACCGCGCTTCAATTCAATCAACTTTATGTACATTTGCTGTACAGACAAAAAACAACAACAACAAAAAAAAACAACAATCTGGTAATGGAGTAATGGATGCCAGCAAGGGCTGCTTGTTCATCCATTGTATTCCTATTACTTCACTATGTCATGGGGCATCAAATAAACAGTAATAACCCACTGAATGAAGAATCCCTGTGGTGCAGGGTTCCCAGGCAGTCTGTCTGTTAATTAATGTACTGAGTCCCTGTGACATGGTGTTATTAACCCCTTAAGGACAGAGCTTCAGAAGCTTGTCTTTCACTTAATGACAACGGCATTTTTTGCATTTTTTGCTATTTGCGTTCAACTGCAATTTGCATTTTACTAATTTATTGCACCGACACATATTATATACCGTTTTTTAAAGGACAGAAAGGGCTTTAATTTGATGTAACACATATATATATAAATGCTTATTTATTATAAAAAAAAATACAGAAATATGCAAAAAAAATAATTTTTGTGTGTTTTTTTTTTACAGTTTTTGCAATAATAATGTGTACATAATTAGTGCAGGTTAAGGAAAGTAATTAAAAATAAATTCATTTAGTTGTTCTGAATTACAGAATATATAATGTGTCTGGGATTTTAAGTTTTTTTTGGTAGTTACAGGTCACAAAGTACAAGGAGTAAAATAAACTTTTTATGTGGAGCGATTTTAGAATTTGGTATGTTTGTCTTGTAAGCCTAATAGCCATAAAAGAAAACAAAATTGCCACACAAAAGTATATATTTATATAAAGTAGACACCACAGGCTATTTACCTAAGGTTGTTTTGACACTTTCTACGTAGCCATTTTACCGCCAACCTCTGCTAAATATTGGAGTAAAATTGTGTTTTTTGGTGGTTTTCGCACACAAACTTATAACAAAGAACTTCTCATGTGTATTTTGTAAAGTTGGTGTGTGCTATTCCTGTACAAAGTTTTATTATGTGTTCAGTTACTTCTGCTGAGTACAACGGTACCCCCATTGTATGTCTTTGGCCCTATTTTGTGAAGCTACAGTGCCATATAGGAGACCTGTCCTTTTCAGTATTCACAGTAGAATTTTGAGAGACGGATTTAATGAGCCTATGCTTCCATTTGGGGTATTATAGTAGTTTGACTGTTCAAAAAACCCCCACAAAGGCCTACCATTTGTAAAAGTAGACACTCCAGGGTATCTCATAAGGTGCATATTGTGCCTTAACATGCCCCCATTTTTTTACCATTACATGCCAAAGTATGTGGTAAAAAATAATTTTGTGCATATTTTACATACGGATTGCATTTTTGCTGGGCATTTTGTATATTTCATGTGTGCCACTAAGTTCAAACCCCCCAAATTATGCTCAGCTAAGTCTTCTGAGTAAAAGGACACCCCCATTGTATGTATATGGCACTATTTCGTGAAGCTACAGTGCCATACAGGAGACCTGTCCTTTTCAGTATTCACAGTAGAATTTTGAGAGACGGATTTAATGAGCCTATGCTTCCATTTGGGGTATTATAACAGTTTGACTGTTCAAAACACCCCACAAAGGCCTACCATTTGTAAAAGAAGACACTCTAGGGTATCTCATAAGGTGCATATTGTGCCTTAACATGCCCCCATTTTTTTACCATTACATGCCAAAGTATGTGGTAAAAAATAATTTTGTGCATTTTTTACATACGGATTGCATTTTTGCTGGGCATTTTGTATATTTCATGTGTGCCACTAAGTTCAAACCCCCCAAATTATGCTCAGCTAAGTCTTCTGAGTAAAAGGACACCCCCATTGTATGTCTATGGCACTATTTTGTGAAGCTACAGTGCCATATAGGAGACCAAGCCATATCAGTTTTGACCGAACTTTGAATTTTGACGCCGGGCCTATGTGCAATTTCCAAGCATCTTTGCAGGTTTTAAATTCAAACTACCCCACAAAGGCCTACCATTTCTTAAAGTAGACACCCCAGGGTATTTCAAAAGGCATATTTTGAACCTTAGCGTGGGATCATTTTTCCGCTAGCGTGTACCAGGTGTAGCGGTTATAAGCGTTTTTTTCTGCCTTTTTGACACACAAAGTGAGTTTGCACAGTATATTTTGCAAACCATATGTGTACTACCACTGTATAATACTTCATATTTTGCTCAGCTATGTCTGCTGAGTACAAAAATACCCCCGTATGTACCTTTGCCAGGTATATGTGGACATCGGAGGGGCACATTTGGGACACAGCCATTCCATTTTTTTTCAAATTTTGAATTTTTACACTGTGCCCATGTCCCATTTTAGAGTATTTTACCAGGCTATATAATCCAAATACCCCATAAAGCCATACCATTTCTTAAAGAAGACATCCCAGGGTATTTCAAAAGGCATATTTTGAACCTTAGCGTGGGATCATTTTTCCGCTAGCTTGTACCAGGTGTAGTGGTAATAAGCGTTTTTTCTGCCTTTTTGGCACACAAAGTGAGTTTGCACAGTATATTTTGAAAACCTTATGTGTACTACCACTGTATAATACTTCATATGTTGCTCAGCTATGTCTGCTGAGTACAAAAATACCCCCGTATGTACCTTTGCCAGGTATATGTGGACATCGGAGGGGCACATTTGGGACACAGCCATTCCATTTTTTTTCAAACTTTAAATTTTTACGCTGTGCCCATGTCCCATTTTAGAGTATTTTACCAGGCTATATAAACCAAATACCCCATAAAGCCATACCATTTCTTAAAGAAGACATCCCAGGGTATTTCAAAAGGCATATTTTGAACCTTAGCGTGGGATCATTTTTCCGCTAGCTTGTACCAGGTGTAGTGGTAATGAGCGTTATTAAATGTATTTTTTTACTTTTTAAAACTTTCTTTACTTTTTAAAACTATTTTTTAAACTTTTGTTTTGATTATTCATTTTTTTAAAGTTTCCTAAACTTTCGTAAAACTTTTTTTTACAGATTTAACATTTTTCTAAGCTTTTTTTTTTACGTTAACCCCTAACTAGCAGTAAGCAGCACTAACAGTAAATTCCCCATTTTCCCATAACTCCCACCCACCCCAGCTAGCAAAATATTTAATTATACAATATTTAAATTAGTTAATTAAATACATTTAACCCCTGAGGGTTAAAAAAAAAAATTAGAACAGTATAATACTGTGATCTGTATTTTGATCACTGTAGGCAGTGATCGACTGGCAGGGAAGGGGTTAATTTTTATTTGGACTGGGTAAAGGGTTTATTTTTTAAAATTTTTTACTTAAATGTTATTAAAACTTTTTTTAAACTTAATTTTTTAACTTTTTAAAGCTTATTTTTAACCTTTTTTTAACGTTAACCCCTAGTTAGCGTAATACTAAATCCCCCAATTCCCCACTAACTTCCACCCTCCCCAGCTAGCTAAATTTATAATTTTAAAATATTTAAATTAATTAATAAAATAAATTGAACCCCTGAGGGTTAAAAAAAAAAGAATTAACCCTCAGGGGTTAAAAAAAAAATCAGATCTTAGTAAAATGTAATCCCTGCCAATTGATCACTGTAGTCAGTGATCAATTGGCAGGGAAGGGGTTAATTTTTTATTAAAATGGGTAAAGGGGGGGTAAAGGGGGGTGGGATTTTAATTTTACTAATTTTTTTTCCACCAGGGGGCAGGATCACTGAAGATCCGTCCCCCTGCACTTCACACAGAACCAGGAAGTGCAGGGAGGCGGAGGTGAGTATACTGAGCACATGTGCCCGCTCTGGCATGCTGTCAGAGCGGGCACATGTACTCTGACAGCCCGATCCGGTGCTCCCGGTCTGCCTCTAATGCAGAGGCAGACCGGAGCACCATTAACCCCACGATCGCCGCAATTGCGGCGATCTGGGGTTAATTTTAACGGGTGACGGACGAGGTCCGTCACTCGTCATTAACGCATTCCCCTGAGTGACGGACCTCGTCCGTCACTCGTCGTTAAGGGGTTAATGATACCTAGCACAGGGCAGCCATGGGGTGTTACTGGGCCATGGAGAGGAGGATTTACATAAAACATGGCAGAGCTCAGCCACCCTGGGTGCTAATAACTGGCCACTGATCACTGGTTATAAGCATTGTGACTATTGTAGACTATGGCTCACTTAATACTCAGCTCATTAATTAAAGGGACTCTACATTGCCCAAACACAATACACATTAAATTATGTAATTTTTTTACATAAAAAAATAAAAAATAATATATATATATATATATATATATATATATATATAGAAAAGTAATGAAGGGAGCACACTAGGTCTTGAAAATCGTGCAAAATTATTTACTGCATTCAAAAGAATACATCGCTGTGGTATACAAACAAATCAACGTTTCGACCCTGCTGGGTCTTTATCAAGATCACAGTGCAAACTGAAAATTACTGGCAATTTATACATAAACATGTGTTAAGCTTACCATTAAGATGATCGGACAGTCTGTAGACTGAAAACCCGGAAGTGAGAACCACCACGTGACATCGTGCGTGTGACGTATTGCGTGTTGCGTGAATAGCGTAGTTACTAGGTAACTACGTCTAAGGAGTGAGAGCGTATTACATATTACGTAAATAGCGTAGTTGCTAGGTAACTACGTCCGAGAAATAAAAACAAATGCCCGAAGAGGGCAAAACGAAAACGAAGAGGCTACACCAGCCTACCAGCTTATATATACAGAGAGCTTAAGCCCATGTCCCAAGAGTCCACATGTGTACATATATGTGTGTACTGAAACTGAGTGCAGTGAAACAAAAGTGTAAAAAAAATCAAAGTGCAAACCTTAAAGTGTACAAACAGTGTACATATAATATCACATGTAGATAGGGATCGGGCTAGATCATATATCAAAGGTTAGTTACAAGGTCACATTATGGTATCTACCAGTGCAAGGTATATGGGCATTGTAATATATACCCCTCCAGGGTATATGAGTTTAACCTTTATTGCTGTACCATAATGTAGGCATTTGAGCTGGAAGCATGACATTTATACTGTCGCTAAACTTACTATATTCATATAAGTGTATATAATTATATCCCACATACAGATCTATTCTGTGACGATCTGGACCTATTTTTACTTAATCTATGATTTCTGCCCTCTAAGTTAGGGACTCTTTACTAACTCGCATTTAAATCTATTCCGTGTATGTAACCGTCAAGGATCAAACTGTGGTAGCCGGTTTGCTTATTGCAGAATAGATTGTGTGGGATTTTTTTCATTATAAACTAGTAAATTGTTCTATCGTATAGAGATCGGGAATTACAGCTTAATTATCCAGTTTAGTAAGCAGTGTACTATGGGGCTGCAGGAATGATTTTCAACATACTAGATGATATCCTATATGAGCATAATTCAATTTATAGCTATAGAAATCCTAATTTAGAGAAACATGGACAATACAAGATGTTCATTAAGTCCATTTGGGGTCACTGTGTTGAGGTGATGAATCCAATAGGCCTCGCGTTGTAGAAGCAGCTTGGATCTGTCACCTCCTCTCGGTTGTGCCGGGACATGGTCGATTGCAATGAACCGTAATAAAGGTAAATGATGGTTACTGGCCAAAAAATGTTTCGCAACGGGTTTTTCGGTCCGTTGGTCTCTGAACGCCGTCATTATTCCGGACCGGTGTCCCCTAATCCGGTCTCTCAAAGTCATATCGGTTTTACCGACGTACGAGAGTCCACAGGGGCACGTGATCATATATATGACGTGTGTGGTCATACACGTAATATAGTGTTTAATTGCCATTCTTTTGCCACTATGGGGATGAGCGAATGTTGATCCTGTTAGCATATGGCTGCAGGTAACACATCCGCTACATTTGAAGCAGCCTTTTTTGTGGATAAAAGGTGGTTTGGCATAGCAGTGCCGAGGGTCGTTCCGAACCAATAGGTCCCTTAGATTACGGCCCCGTCTGTAGCTGATCATAGGACTCTGTTTACATTTTTTAGGAAGGTTTGGATCCGATTGAAATATATTCCAGTTTTTATATATGGATTTTTTAAGTGACGAAGTTGCCGTGTTGTATGTCAGAGGAAGAAAGAGCT
The DNA here is from genome assembly GCF_036172605.1 of Pelobates fuscus. Taxonomy (NCBI): domain Eukaryota; kingdom Metazoa; phylum Chordata; class Amphibia; order Anura; family Pelobatidae; genus Pelobates; species Pelobates fuscus. The sequence continues at coordinate 124,410,488 of NC_086317.1, forward strand.
TATCCTTTGTATTAGACTTGGTGGTTTTGGCTTGTTTAAATTTACTCAAAGCTTTATCCTGTGCGGTGTCCAGTGTCCTAGGATGGAATCCCCTTGCTAAGAAGCGGTCACGGACTTCTTGTAGTTGCTCTTCGCATTTACTCGAGTTACTATTAAACCTTAGCACTCGTAAGAACTGTGATATGGGTAGAGAGTCCTTGATATGTTGAGGATGGAAGCTGGTAGCCGATAATAATGTATTGCGGTCGGTCACCTTTCTGTATAAGGTGAACCCCAGCCGGTTCTCTTCCTTAAAGATAGAAACATCTAGGAATTCAATGTTAGTATTATGCCAGCTCAGTGTAAGCGTTACCGGTATTGGTAAGATGTTGATATTTTCCACCATCTCCTCAAGTGTGGTGGTGGTCCCTTTCCAGATTATGAAGATATCGTCCACATATCTCAGGTATTTAATTATCTGGTGTTGGTATTTAGGGAGAATGTACGTGTTCTCAAACCAATACATAAATCCATTGGCATATGCCGGTGCCATGGCCGCCCCCATGGCAGTACCGGAGGTCTGCAAATAGAAGTGCTCCTCGAATTTGAAGTAATTGCAAGTTAGAGCAATATTAAGCCATTCCATTAAATATGGAATAGGAGGACCTTGGTATGTCTCATCTTGTTGTAGAATTTCACTGATGGCTTCGATACCTTCCTTTTTTGGTATTATGGTGTAAAGACTTTTGACGTCCATAGTAGCTAAAATGATTTCTGTATTAGTTAGCTTTATATTTTCTATCTGACTGATGAAGTGCTGAGTATCAAGTAAGCACGTCGGTAATTTTCTTATACTGCTGTTAATATGAAAGTCGATGAATTGAGCAATGGGCTCTAGTAACCCTTCTTTCGCCGACACAATGGGCCGGCCCGGTGGATGCTCAGCATCCTTATGTATTTTTGGTAGGGTGTACATCACCGGTTGTTTAGGATGTTTTACATATAGGAATTCAGCAGTATGTTCATCCAAATAGCGATGTGCCAATCCTTCCTCAATCAATGCTGTAATCCTCTTCTGGAATTTCAAAACTGGATCAAATGTGAGTTTTAGATATGTTGACTCCTCTTGTAGTTGTTGTAGAATTTCATTCCTGTAGTCCTCATAAGCTTGGATTACCACGGCACCACCCTTGTCCGCAGGTCTAATTATTATTTTAGGATCTTGCATTAGGTCTTTGAGTGCTGTATGTTCTTCTGGTGACAAATTATCCCGATGGAGAGATGGTATGGTACATGGCAATGTAATTTCATGTCGTATAGTTTGCATGAAGGTCTTAATCGAGGGATTAGGTGTATATATGTCTTTTTTGTTCCGTGTTGGGAACCCATATGCTTTACTTGTAGGCCTCTCTTTCATAATCTCGTTGCTATAGAGAGTTCTTTGAAGTTTATACAAATCGATTGCCATCTCGAATGGTTTCGGGTGAGTAACTGGTATAAATGTAAGTCCTTTCTGTAGAACCGAGAGGTGATTATGGTCCAGTGTTTTCTGTGATAAATTAAATATCGGTATTACCTCCGTTGTCTGGGAGGTTTTCCCATGTTGCCTGTATTTCTTGTGACCCTTTTGTCCACGTCTGGGGTGTCTCTTACGTCTCTTCCTTCCCGTCTGTTAGTATTGTATATCCGTGGTGGATCGTTTGAGTGTTCTCCTGTTTTTAAAAAAGTAACCTGTTTCGAAGATTGTTGATCGATACGGGTATCACCATCCGAGGCTGATTCCCCTGAGCTTACATCTACCGTTTGTAGTGATGGCTTCCTTATGCGTGTGCGAAATCGTGGAGGCGGATTGCGCATGTTTGAGTCTGAACCGCTGAGCCAGCGGTAGACCTGATGAAACTTATAATCATGGTTTACCTTTTCCAATTTTACCTTCTTAAAGCGGATCAATTCATCCTGATATCTTTGTATATCATCCTGGAGTTTTAATACAAAATCTGTAGACGGTATGGATTGTAAGGCGCTTACATGTGTAAGTTCAAAGTCCTGTATCGATTTTTTAACTTGCACGAGTTCTGTTCCAACTTCTTCAATTACAATCACTAACCAATCTAAAGAACATTTATTGGAGATGTTCATCCACTTTTTGCAGAATTCAGGGTTTTGTCTCCCTATAGTGGGAGCATTTTTAATACGAAAGCCCCTGGGGATCCGTTTGGATCTGTAATAGTCCGACAAGAACACACCATGTAGGTCAAGGTCCACCTCTCGTTTTTTTAGTCTGGATAGGTCGTTATAGAGGTCCGTAGCTGTATGTCTATGTGGTAAATCCTGTGAGCTGCGTGGCCATAGTACAGATTGAGCCTTTTCGTCTGTAATGGATAGTGTTTCCGCTGTCTCTGTTAATGCCCCAGCTCTGTGTAGAAAATCCTCCATGTTAAACCGATCTTGGTGGCTGTGTCCAAATCACCATTTAGGTAATGCGTCCAATTTAAATCGTGGGGGTGCTCAGGCAAGTGCTCCGCCAGCACTTCAATATATAGACAAAATTCCAAAGCCAGGCACTCCTCCGTTCACATAATTTTAAAGTATTATAGGCCCAGGTGCAATCCCGCGTTATATATATAGAAAAGTAATGAAGGGAGCACACTAGGTCTTGAAAATCGTGCAAAATTATTTACTGCATTCAAAAGAATACATCGCTGTGGTATACAAACAAATCAACGTTTCGACCCTGCTGGGTCTTTATCAAGATCACAGTGCAAACTGAAAATTACTGGCAATTTATACATAAACATGTGTTAAGCTTACCATTAAGATGATCGGACAGCCTGTAGACTGAAAACCCGGAAGTGAGAACCACCACGTGACATCGTGCGTGTGACGTATTGCGTGTTGCGTGAATAGCGTAGTTACTAGGTAACTACGTCTAAGGAGTGAGAGCGTATTACATATTACGTAAATAGCGTAGTTGCTAGGTAACTACGTCCGAGAAATAAAAACAAATGCCCGAAGAGGGCAAAACGAAAACGAAGAGGCTACACCAGCCTACCAGCTTATATATACAGAGAGCTTAAGCCCATGTCCCAAGAGTCCACATGTGTACATATATGTGTGTACTGAAACTGAGTGCAGTGAAACAAAAGTGTAAAAAAATCAAAGTGCAAACCTTAAAGTGTACAAACAGTGTACATATAATATCACATGTAGATAGGGATCGGGCTAGATCATATATCAAAGGTTAGTTACAAGGTCACATTATGGTATCTACCAGTGCAAGGTATATGGGCATTGTAATATATACCCCTCCAGGGTATATGAGTTTAACCTTTATTGCTGTACCATAATGTAGGCATTTGAGCTGGAAGCATGACATTTATACTGTCGCTAAACTTACTATATTCATATAAGTGTATATAATTATATCCCACATACAGATCTATTCTGTGACGATCTGGACCTATTTTTACTTAATCTATGATTTCTGCCCTCTAAGTTAGGGACTCTTTACTAACTCGCATTTAAATCTATTCCGTGTATGTAACCGTCAAGGATCAAACTGTGGTAGCCGGTTTGCTTATTGCAGAATAGATTGTGTGGGATTTTTTTCATTATAAACTAGTAAATTGTTCTATCGTATAGAGATCGGGAATTACAGCTTAATTATCCAGTTTAGTAAGCAGTGTACTATGGGGCTGCAGGAATGATTTTCAACATACTAGATGATATCCTATATGAGCATAATTCAATTTATAGCTATAGAAATCCTAATTTAGAGAAACATGGACAATACAAGATGTTCATTAAGTCCATTTGGGGTCACTGTGTTGAGGTGATGAATCCAATAGGCCTCGCGTTGTAGAAGCAGCTTGGATCTGTCACCTCCTCTCGGTTGTGCCGGGACATGGTCGATTGCAATGAACCGTAATAAAGGTAAATGATGGTTACTGGCCAAAAAATGTTTCGCAACGGGTTTTTCGGTCCGTTGGTCTCTGAACGCCGTCATTATTCCGGACCGGTGTCCCCTAATCCGGTCTCTCAAAGTCATATCGGTTTTACCGACGTACGAGAGTCCACAGGGGCACGTGATCATATATATGACGTGTGTGGTCATACACGTAATATAGTGTTTAATTGCCATTCTTTTGCCACTATGGGGATGAGCGAATGTTGATCCTGTTAGCATATGGCTGCAGGTAACACATCCGCTACATTTGAAGCAGCCTTTTTTGTGGATAAAAGGTGGTTTGGCATAGCAGTGCCGAGGGTCGTTCCGAACCAATAGGTCCCTTAGATTACGGCCCCGTCTGTAGCTGATCATAGGACTCTGTTTACATTTTTTAGGAAGGTTTGGATCCGATTGAAATATATTCCAGTTTTTATATATGGATTTTTTAAGTGACGAAGTTGCCGTGTTGTATGTCAGAGGAAGAAAGAGCTTATCCTTTGTATTAGACTTGGTGGTTTTGGCTTGTTTAAATTTACTCAAAGCTTTATCCTGTGCGGTGTCCAGTGTCCTAGGATGGAATCCCCTTGCTAAGAAGCGGTCACGGACTTCTTGTAGTTGCTCTTCGCATTTACTCGAGTTACTATTAAACCTTAGCACTCGTAAGAACTGTGATATGGGTAGAGAGTCCTTGATATGTTGAGGATGGAAGCTGGTAGCCGATAATAATGTATTGCGGTCGGTCACCTTTCTGTATAAGGTGAACCCCAGCCGGTTCTCTTCCTTAAAGATAGAAACATCTAGGAATTCAATGTTAGTATTATGCCAGCTCAGTGTAAGCGTTACCGGTATTGGTAAGATGTTGATATTTTCCACCATCTCCTCAAGTGTGGTGGTGGTCCCTTTCCAGATTATGAAGATATCGTCCACATATCTCAGGTATTTAATTATCTGGTGTTGGTATTTAGGGAGAATGTACGTGTTCTCAAACCAATACATAAATCCATTGGCATATGCCGGTGCCATGGCCGCCCCCATGGCAGTACCGGAGGTCTGCAAATAGAAGTGCTCCTCGAATTTGAAGTAATTGCAAGTTAAAGCAATATTAAGCCATTCCATTAAATATGGAATAGGAGGACCTTGGTATGTCTCATCTTGTTGTAGAATTTCACTGATGGCTTCGATACCTTCCTTTTTTGGTATTATGGTGTAAAGACTTTTGACGTCCATAGTAGCTAAAATGATTTCTGTATTAGTTAGCTTTATATTTTCTATCTGACTGATGAAGTGCTGAGTATCAAGTAAGCACGTCGGTAATTTTCTTATACTGCTGTTAATATGAAATATTACCAAATAATACCAAAAAAGGAAGGTATCGAAGCCATCAGTGAAATTCTACAACAAGATGAGACATACCAAGGTCCTCCTATTCCATATTTAATGGAATGGCTTAATATTGCTCTAACTTGCAATTACTTCAAATTCGAGGAGCACTTCTATTTGCAGACCTCCGGTACTGCCATGGGGGCGGCCATGGCACCGGCATATGCCAATGGATTTATGTATTGGTTTGAGAACACGTACATTCTCCCTAAATACCAACACCAGATAATTAAATACCTGAGATATGTGGACGATATCTTCATAATCTGGAAAGGGACCACCACCACACTTGAGGAGATGGTGGAAAATATCAACATCTTACCAATACCGGTAACGCTTACACTGAGCTGGCATAATACTAACATTGAATTCCTAGATGTTTCTATCTTTAAGGAAGAGAACCGGCTGGGGTTCACCTTATACAGAAAGGTGACCGACCGCAATACATTATTATCGGCTACCAGCTTCCATCCTCAACATATCAAGGACTCTCTACCCATATCACAGTTCTTACGAGTGCTAAGGTTTAATAGTAACTCGAGTAAATGCGAAGAGCAACTACAAGAAGTCCGTGACCGCTTCTTAGCAAGGGGATTCCATCCTAGGACACTGGACACCGCACAGGATAAAGCTTTGAGTAAATTTAAACAAGCCAAACCCACCAAGTCTAATACAAAGGATAAGCTCTTTCTTCCTCTGACATACAACACGGCAACTTCGTCACTTAAAAAATCCATATATAAAAACTGGAATATATTTCAATCGGATCCAAACCTTCCTAAAAAATTTAAACAGAGTCCTATGATCAGCTACAGACGGGGCCGTAATCTAAGGGACCTATTGGTTCGGAACGACCCTCGGCACTGCTATGCCAAACCACCTTTTATCCACAAAAAAGGCTGCTTCAAATGTAGCGGATGTGTTACCTGCAGCCATATGCTAACAGGATCAACATTCGCTCATCCCCATAGTGGCAAAAGAATGGCAATTAAACACTATATTACGTGTATGACCACACACGTCATATATATGATCACGTGCCCCTGTGGACTCTCGTACGTCGGTAAAACCGATATGACTTTGAGAGACCGGATTAGGGGACACCGGTCCGGAATAATGACGGCGTTCAGAGACCAACGGACCGAAAAACCCGTTGCGAAACATTTTTTGGCCAGTAACCATCATTTACCTTTATTACGGTTCATTGCAATCGACCATGTCCCGGCACAACCGAGAGGAGGTGACAGATCCAAGCTGCTTCTACAACGCGAGGCCTATTGGATTCATCACCTCAACACAGTGACCCCAAATGGACTTAATGAACATCTTGTATTGTCCATGTTTCTCTAAATTAGGATTTCTATAGCTATAAATTGAATTATGCTCATATAGGATATCATCTAGTATGTTGAAAATCATTCCTGCAGCCCCATAGTACACTGCTTACTAAACTGGATAATTAAGCTGTAATTCCCGATCTCTATACGATAGAACAATTTACTAGTTTATAATGAAAAAAATCCCACACAATCTATTCTGCAATAAGCAAACCGGCTACCACAGTTTGATCCTTGACGGTTACATACACGGAATAGATTTAAATGCGAGTTAGTAAAGAGTCCCTAACTTAGAGGGCAGAAATCATAGATTAAGTAAAAATAGGTCCAGATCGTCACAGAATAGATCTGTATGTGGGATATAATTATATACACTTATATGAATATAGTAAGTTTAGCGACAGTATAAATGTCATGCTTCCAGCTCAAATGCCTACATTATGGTACAGCAATAAAGGTTAAACTCATATACCCTGGAGGGGTATATATTACAATGCCCATATACCTTGCACTGGTAGATACCATAATGTGACCTTGTAACTAACCTTTGATATATGATCTAGCCCGATCCCTATCTACATGTGATATTATATGTACACTGTTTGTACACTTTAAGGTTTGCACTTTGATTTTTTTACACTTTTGTTTCACTGCACTCAGTTTCAGTACACACATATATGTACACATGTGGACTCTTGGGACATGGGCTTAAGCTCTCTGTATATATAAGCTGGTAGGCTGGTGTAGCCTCTTCGTTTTCGTTTTGCCCTCTTCGGGCATTTGTTTTTATTTCTCGGACGTAGTTACCTAGCAACTACGCTATTTACGTAATATGTAATACGCTCTCACTCCTTAGACGTAGTTACCTAGTAACTACGCTATTCACGCAACACGCAATACGTCACACGCACGATGTCACGTGGTGGTTCTCACTTCCGGGTTTTCAGTCTACAGGCTGTCCGATCATCTTAATGGTAAGCTTAACACATGTTTATGTATAAATTGCCAGTAATTTTCAGTTTGCACTGTGATCTTGATAAAGACCCAGCAGGGTCGAAACGTTGATTTGTTTGTATACCACAGCGATGTATTCTTTTGAATGCAGTAAATAATTTTGCACGATTTTCAAGACCTAGTGTGCTCCCTTCATTACTTTTCTATATATATAACGCGGGATTGCACCTGGGCCTATAATACTTTAAAATTATGTGAACGGAGGAGTGCCTGGCTTTGGAATTTTGTCTATATATATATATATATATATATATATATAATATATAAAACCAGCTTGTAGATCTCTTACCTGCGGCCTTTGCAAGCTCTCCCCTTCTAACCCGCCCAGACTTCCCAATGCAGCTCAATGAGAAGTATTTTTAGTCAGGTGCTCTGAGTAATTTCTGCCTTTTGAATTTAGCTCCACTGAGCTAAACAAACCAGGAACTTATTGGACCCGCTGTCTGATTGACAGCATGTGCAGGAAAATTTATAAAAGTAACCAGGACAATTCATTAAAATGCAGATTTCTATAGAAATGTGCACTTTTTGTAAAATGAAAAAAAGAGGACACACTGGGTTGAAGAGCTTTAGGGACATGGGCTGTCCCTTTAAGGAAGGGTTAAAAGCACCATACCAACTGTAGATCAGTTGTTATGGTGGTTTTTGTCAAACTCATTAAGAACGTCTGTTACATTATTAGACTATTTGTATAATAACCACTACTCTGTGCTGTAGTGGCTATGATGCATAGAGTGCCTCTTTAAATAGATTTTACACAATTTGCATGATCAAAAAATATAGCATATTATATGTGGTGTAAAAACACAGATTTACAATGTAAATCTTTTCATTATTGTAAAATCACTAAATATTGAAAAAAAAAAAAAAAACCTGAAATTAAAGCTACTTAATGGTTATGAATATAAGAAGTAGTCTCATTATTCAGACAGTGGCAAAGAAAAGTTTTATGGCACCATTTACAATATCCATAAGTTTACCATTATTGATACATATTGAGCTTTTATGAAGAAGTCGGAGGTGGAGACTTAGAAGAATGAGCATTTTGAAGTTTTGTATTCTGATTCCACAGCTCTGGGTTTGTTTTTTTCTTACCAGAGGCATGAAGATCTTTCTAGGTTGAAATATTGCCAGATCATTCATTTGGCTGAATAACAGCCACTTTGTCAATGGCATTGAACTGGGGATTTTTGTTCTTGTACATTTCTTTCAGTCTTGCAGTGAAATTCCAATGATCATTGAATGATCACTCAATTTCTTATTCTTCACAATAATATTATTATTAATATTATTATTATTATCATCATTATATAACGCCCACAGATTCCGTAGCGCTTTACAATATTATGTTTGTATGTTTGTTGCTAAAAAAAAATTCATACAGGTTTTTATTGTGAACATGTGTATAATGATCAAAAGAGAAATATGGTAAATCTCACTCCCGAGGTACCTAAAAAAATAAAATAACAGGAAGCATTTCCTAGCAAGTGTTGATTTATGCACTTGATCACACTCAGGGCAGTGTTCAAATCACTTCAGTGTAAAATAACTAAATTAGTGCATAAACAAAAGTCCTTATACATGAACAATAAAGGAGAAAAGTACCATGGCTAGAGATAATACAAAGGTTAGTTAAGAATTTTATTTGGAAGGGGAAAAAGCCTCGGATTAGCTTAGACCAATTAACGAACACCATAGGGCAAGGAGGGGTTAACTTCCCAAATATTATAAGTCATGATGAAGCCACTATGATATATCATACCCAGTTATTGGGCAAAAAAGATTCTGAAAAAACTGGCTGGTTTGGACTTGAGACCCAATCATTAAAAAGGAAGGAACTACTTAAATATCTTTGGCAACCCAAGAATACTGGAAAGGAAGTTAAAAATACAATACTAAAACATTTATTTAATAATTGGTTCAAGTTAAGGAAAAAACTAAAAATTTTGGGAAATATTTTTGGATTTATGGAGATAGAACTACTGGAACACCTTCACTACACCTTCTACACCTTCACTGGCCTGATTTACCATTATACCAACAATTTTTGACTCTACATTCTTTCATGGCAGTGAAGATGCTGATAGCGAGAAGATGGAAACATTCTGAGGTAATTGATTGTAAACATTGGGAGAAACAGCTTAAGTCTCAGATTAAGAATGAGATAGGTATTTACAGGAGGAAAGATATTGTACAAAAATACGAGATGGGAAAAAAAGTGTCTACAAATCATAGAAACTTAAGAGTAGTTTCATTAATTCACTTTGGATTTATGAAACGTTTATAGAGTAAGAAATATATAATATACCCTACGTATGCTGTATCCTAAACCCACTCTGTATGTCCTAAGAATGATGTATGGTAGAAGTAAGTGTAGAGATTGAATGTTTGGTATTTATTGTTGCTTTTGTATTCTTGTATGAGATATGTGTAACTTATTTTTTGTCTAAAATCAAATAAAAATGTATTAAACAAAAAAAAAAAAGGAGAAACGAACTAAAAGAAAAAATAAACAAACAAAAAACCTGGACGCATTTCGCATCTACTAAATAACGCCTCCTCAGCAGTTCCTGTGCTGGGATTGCACCTGCAATGGATAGCCAACATGTATAATTGTAAAGTCCGGTGGAATATGTTGGAGTTATATAAATGCTAATAATTATGTCTTTGCTTGTATACGTTTTGTTCTTTCCAGTACCTAATGAACCGTTTCAAGTAGTACAGTGCATATACATATTTTTGCATATGACAGGTTTGAATTCATATGTGATATAGACTTTAAGATGGTTTGAGCAGGGACCTCATCAACTTATTGTTCCGGAAACATTTTGTAATTCAGGGCTTGACAAATTTGTTTGGAATCTAGGAGCCAGCTAAAAAAGTTAGAAGCCTTTTTTTTTTTTTAAACTAGTGAAGTTTAATTCACGAGAAATATACAATTCTTATAGGGACACTATAGTCACCAGAAACACTACAGCTTAAAGGACCACTATAGGAACCTAGACCACTTCAGCTCAATGAAGTAGTCTGGGTGTCAAGTCCCCCCAGTTTTAACCCTGCAGCTGAAAACATAGCAGTTCTGCATGGAGGTGCTGAATGTTATCCATAGAGAACATGCATAATATCTTCCCAATGCTTTCCTATAGTAAAGCATTGATTTAGCTGAGATATTAAAGATTGATTATCTCAGCCATGAAGGCAGGACAAGCCGTGGAAAACTGGCACGGCATGGGAAAGAAGGTGAGTAGAAACACCTAAGAAAGAGGAGAAAATAAGACATTGGGTACCACCACAGGTACTATACCCTAGGGTGATAGTGCTTGGTGTAACCACTAGTCTTAGGTACCGAGATGAGACTCCAGGAGTCTCAGGGGGCTTAACCCCAGTATAGATTATAAACAAAAACAAAAAGGTAGATGCTAATAGTCTCAGTGCAACAAACGCACGAATGTCGTAACCAACAAATGTAATGCATAACAAATGTACTATGATACGTGACTCTATACCCCTTCTTGCCTTCTGTACCCCACCCCCCAATACCATGAAAATTTTGAAAAACTCGAAAATAAAGAATTTATAAAAAAAAAAAAAAAATAGTCTCAGTGCAAACAGAACCCTGAGGCCATATATATCTCCTGGAAATAAAAATAGTACTTGTAGAAAATGTTTATCTGATTCTGGCAAAAAAAATAAATAAATAAATAAATAAATAAATCTGGCCAGACCAATCAGTCTAATAAGAAGTGAATATCTATGTCAAGGGAAGCCCTTAGATGTTGTAAGCCCACTTTGTGTGGGATAGAGCTATATAAACTCTCAACATCCAGGCTACACAGGATGGCATTGCCAGACAGCTGTATTTCTTCCATGGTATTCAGTGTGTGCTTTGTATCCCTTAGGTATGAAGGGAGTTTGACCACTGACTTCTTTAGAATCTGATCCACATATACACTGGCATTTTGGGTCAAATTACCTCTACCTGAGACAATTGGTCTGCCACTTAGTACCCGTTGTTGTTTGTGTACTATTGGAAGGGAATTGAAAGTGGCGGTTACAGGGTTCTTAACGTACATAAAGTTATTTGAATCCTTGGAGATTAAGGATAGTGAGAGTGCTACATCCAGGGTATTTTTTAGTTCAGCTATTTGTGGATCAGATTCTGAGGAAGTCAGTGGTCAAACTCCCTTCATACCTAAGGGATACAAAGCACACACTGAATACCATGGAAGAAATACAGCTACCTTTTTGTTTTTGTTTATAGAGTAAAAACACCTCTCTCGTGATCGGAGAGGTGCAGGTACCTAAACACACACACACAGACACAAACACATACACACATGGACATACTGACACACCCACTGACAGGGGAGGGCTGGCAGCCTCAGGCCTGGGGGGCAAAACCAGTCAAGTGGCCCATTGCACCACCAAATCAGTTCACCATCCATGCCCACCTTTTCCTGGTTTTATAACGGATATTGAAGTTATGCTAATCAGTAGCTCTTTGCCATACCCGCTCCTTCACGGCTCTGACTTTCAATGTTGTCAGAGCGCAGGCTGAGAATCTCTGAGCCTGTGCTCTGACTCACTAACTGAGCGCCGGAACCACGAGGGAGAGGTTATGATCTGACTGCACCTACTGCTGGTGCGCACCAGTGGACCACCAGCAAATCGTTTAAATTGGAAATGCTGGTGTCCTCAACTTGTGAGCTGTGTTGGCCGCCGGGCGCCTCTGTTGTCATGGCACCCTGCGTGACTGCACAGCGTGCACACCCCAACTGCTGGCCCTGCTGACACACACTGACGTTACTACTTAGACATCCCTCAATATTAATACAGAGATCAGAGTAAACACCAATAAACTGTGGAAAGAGCTGATCCCCCCCAATTTATAAAGATTTGCTCAGTGGATTTGTTGTAAGATTAAATCATGCCTCCTCCTCTCTCTCTCCCATGCGCTGCTCTGTAGGCTGGTAGAAAGTGAAGAGTAATCACATTCTCCCAACACAGCACCACCTGTGGCTGCATGGGGAACAGCTGGTTAATGTAATGCTTGCAGGACGGCCAGCTGCCGCAGAACCTCTTTGTTCCCGTCTCTGCAAAGGGCTCCAGGCACTGCTTGTTGTGAGTGTGAGCCACTGTAAATTAGGGGCAGAGGGCACTTGCACTGCGGTAAAGACGGGTCTGGGCAGGAGGAGAGTGCAGTGCAATCAGTGCACTCCCCTCCTGTGGGTCACCAGTAGACTGGTGCACCTGCCCAGGATCAGAGTCGGTGCAAGGATTTTTGCCGCCCTAGGCAAAATAAAAATTTGCCGCCCCCCCATGTGACATCACAATGCCCCACCCATATGATCTGCCATATGAACTAACGCCAGTGCTGCACACAGTGTGTATTTACATTAAAAAGCCTGCAGGGACCGACTATAGTTACCAGAACCACTTTTTTAAGCTGCAGTGGTTCTGGGGACTATAGTGTCCCTTTAATGTGAGGTAAATTAGCGATTAGTGTCACTAATAATATACTAGATTGCCTACTTACAACCAGATGAGGATGGTGATGGGCTCTGGCTGCAGTTTGGCTCCACTGGTCTGGTGTAGAACAGGATCTCTGGAGGCTGTTGGCAACTGTGGTCACAATATTTAATGTTCTGGGAGAAATGGAAGCAGCTCCATTTTTTGGGGGGGCTCCTACACAGCTCAAGGACTGGGCCCCAGGGCCTGACAGTGAGTATGCCCATAAGGCCCACCTTTAAGTCCACTTATATGTTCCACCCACCCATGAGTTCGCTCACAGGGAGTGGAGTGTGTAGGGGATGTGTTATTGTAAAGGATCTAATATGTGTGCTTATGGTATGTAGTGTATAGGGATACCAGTTTGTGTAGGTGATGCAGTGTGTTTGCCTGTAGTGGAAGCAGTGTGTATTTGTGTATAATGGATGTATTGTGTCTAAGGGATGCATTGTGTGAATCTGTGTTTGTGCGCATAAGGGATGTAAGGTGTGTGTCTGTATATGTGTGCATTGAGTGTGTTTAAGAGATGCATTGTGTTTCTGTGTATATGTAAGAAAAGCAGTGTGTGTGTTTGCATGTGTGTGTAAGGGTTTGCATTGCGTGTTTCTGTGTATGTGTGTAAAGGATGCATTGTCTTTATGTGTAAGGGTTGCATTGTGTGTGTAATGGATGCATTGTGTGTTTCTCTGTGTGTAAGGGAAGCATGTTGTGTTTGTGTGTGTAGGGATGCATTGTGTGTTTCTGTGTATGTATAGGGATGCATTATGAGTGTGTGTGCACGTAGTGTGAAAGAGCTCCCTGTCTTGCCCCCTGACCTATAGAACTGTCCCTTAGAGCTCTCCCCTGTCCGTTAGTGGTCTCTCCTCTCCCCCACCCTTCCCTAGCGGTCTCTTGTCACACTCACCCTCCCTGTGCTCTTCTCATCCCCCCTTCCACGTGTTCTTCTCACTTCCCCCCTCCATGTGTTCTTCTCCCCCCTGTGTTCTTCTCACCTCCCGCCTCCCTGTGTTCTTCTCAGTCCCACCGTTCTCCTCATCTCCCCTTCTCCTCACCCTTACTCTCCCCCCTCTATTCTTCTTACTCCCCCTCCCCCCCTCACCTCCCCTGTAGCGTGGCCGAGCTCCTCTCCGGTCCGCGGTGTCCGGCCGGAGTGATAGGAAGGTGCACACTCAGTGTGCACTTCCTGTCAGTCCGGCCAGGTACAGGAAACAGAAACTCTGCGCGGTACAGGAGTTTGTTTCCTGTACCCGGCCGGACTGACAGGAAGTCACCTTCCTATCACTCCGGCCGGGCACCGCGGACCGGAGAGGAGCTCAGCCACGCTACAGGGAAGGGGAGGGGAGGAGAGAAGCAGCGCTGCAGCCGGCTGAGGCTCTTTACAGAGCGCTCAGGTTGCTGCAGCATTAGGATCGGCTCTGCAGCGTCCGGTTTTAAAAAATTTTAGGGCGGCCTGGGGGGCAATTGCCTCTCGGCCCCCCGGCTCAGCCCGCCCCTGCCCACTGACATACTGAGACACACACATGGACATACTGAAACACAGACACACACACACACAAAAATCTACATTTTCCATTTTAATTCTAATCTACCCAGCCTCCCTGCCTTTGGGAGAGCTGAGTGGACTTTCCCTGGGGTCCAGTGGGGCTGCTATTCCTGTGTGCGAGGGAGCAATAATCTTCGAGCGGTTACTCTGTGTTCCATCGCACTGTCTGCATTGATGCCAGGGCCGGAATGATGTCATATTCCGGCTCCCGGCATCATTACACAGCATGAGGGAGCAGAGAGAAGCCCCTGGAAAATCATTGCTCCCTCGTGCGCTGCCCCAGCCTGCCGCCTCCATGCAGCTCAGAGTGGCTGCCTCCTCGTTCCCCGAGCCGGCCGCCTCCACGCTCTGACCGGCCGACTCAATTGTTCCCCCATTCTGCCTTTAGCTAAAGGGCTCCAAATCCCAGGCGCCAGGGCAATATTTCTAGTCGCCATGGCGGCCGGGATTTGTTGAGCCCTGTTGTAATTGTCTAATTTATTGTTAAATTTATCTTTTTTATAATATTGTGAAGCACTGCGGAATAAGTTGGCTCTTTATAAATAGCAATAATTATAATAATATCAGAACATATAATACTCTTCATTTTGATTGCGTAACCAGTATTAATAAATTGTGCACGTACACTTAATTTGTTTACCACTAGGCTGTGCTATTAGCATCTTTAAAACAAAGCTTTTCTTTACATAAACATAAATTCATATACCGGTATTAATATAAAGTAATCAAATTAAGAGACACTTGCCCCAAACACTGATTTTGTGTATATGACGTGCGAAGTTTCTAAACCCAATGCATTAAAACAAACCCTCCAAACACCAAGAAAACTTTAATGCATTTGGTAGGCTTTGGCCTCATTAATATGCAGATGTTTTTTGCATGTGCAAATTTTTATAGCATTTGCACAACAAAATAAATGTTTGCAGAATTCTGAAACATATACCTGCCTCTTTAGCCTCTCCTTTCACTCCAGGGAAAAAAAAAAACTTCCTTAGCAAATATTTGAATACATGACTGCTGACCAACCAGTCCCAACCAACAACCCGTTGTCCCCCAATAATACACGTGACACCTCATTCTTGTGGATAAGGGCAACGGCCACAGCTTTATTTAAATTAACAATTTAACTCAGTCCAAATCTGCCAGCTGTTGGGTGTTTGCCCAACAGGCAGTTCTCACACACATTTGGTACCATGAGCCTTGACAGCCAGCTCCTCGCCATCAGCTCCGTGCCGGCTGTCGTCTCCCCAATGTTCCTTTCTTCCTCTGCACTGTCCAGGGAAACCGCCAAGCTGTGACAACACAAAAACAACAACACGAGACACAAGCCACAACACCAGAAACAGGGAGGGAGGGTGGGAAACCAGTCAGGAGCCCTCAACTGATCCTGCCAACTGGTAAGTCCCCTCTCTGTCCCCTTCTTTAAGAACCCCCAACATTAGCAACATTGTATCTTCCCTGATCCTGCCCACCATCTTGGGCAGCAGTCATGTCCCCCCTTCCTTATGGTTCCAGGGGGAATCTTAACTGCTGACCCAACCAGTCCCAACCAACAACCCGTTGCCCCCCAATAATACACGTGACACCTCATTCTTGTGGATAAGGGCAACGGCCACAGCTTTATTTAAATTAACAATTTAACTCAGTCCAAATCTGCCAGCTTTTGGGTGTTTGCCCAACAGGCAGTTCTCACACACATTTGGTACCATGAGCCTCGACAGCCAGCTCCTCGCCATCAGCTCTGTGCCGGCTGTCGTCTCCCCAATGTTCCTTTCTTCCTCTGCGCTGTCCAGGGAAACCGCCACCGTGATGCCCCTCCTCGCGCACTACACTGCGCGGGCATCGCGCCTCCCCCCGCCGACAGCGCCTCCTCAGTTCCAGCTTGCAGGCCCATGTTAAAGATGTCCATCCCAATGGGGGACAGGGGCACCCCATCACATCTCATTAGTGAGTCATTGTCCCCTTCCAACTCAACGTGTCTTACTACTATACCACCCAGGTGGCGCACGAACCTGGACATGGTCATATTGACCTTCCGCCTATAGCGCTCCAGGGCCTTACCCTTTCCCTCGGTTCGCCAAACTGGGCGAGGCACGATCTCGGACCAGACGAGGGTCAGGTCCCCGAGCAATGCGACACAGCGGACCACGTCATGCCGCATCGCGTGCACCAGGTCCACCGACCGTAGGCGTCCGACATCGTTCCCGCCCACGTGAATCACCAGGGTCACCGGCCCCGACACATAGCGCCTGAGCTAAATCAGGACATTCACCATCTGTATGGCGGCCGGCGCTCGTACTTGGGGCCACCAGCTCGCCTACACGTAAGGCAGCAAAGAAGCAGATGGCAAAAGCGGCCCTGAACAGGAGCACTTTGTAGTTCGACGCGCATATCTGCGGAAGCCGCTCCAAGAGGTTACAGAGGATCTCATAGGAGATCGGACGCCGGGCGTCCGGCCTGCGGTCCCTCTTCCATCCCTTCATGACCCATGGGACGCACAATGCCTTGGTAGCATCCTGCCACCCACACCACTGAAACAGAAACGACAAGGCTGAAAACGTTCTATCGGCCGCCGCCGCCGACTTACCCTCCTCGCTGAGCGACTCTAACAACGCAAGCGTGGCTGACAACCTACCTTCCTCCGAGGACACTTCCCTACCACTGCAGACTTCCGTCCATCACCGCCACACCGCAGCGTACGATCTCCACGTGGACTCCGCCAACGAGCCCCCCACCAACCTGATCAGATTGTGGAAACCAGGTCCCAAATGCCCGCCGGGCATGAGGTTCCATCCCCAGCTGCCTCTGGAGCCGCCTTCTCGAAACCGGTCCCACTGAAACCGAGAGAGAGAGTCGGCTATAACGTTCAGCTCCCCAGGCATGTCGCACAACCAACCACAACTAAACTAAGCAAGAGTAGGTGCCGTAGCAGCGACAAAACCGGGGGGGGGGGGGGATAAGGACATAAACCGGTTGATCACATGGACAACACTCATGTTGTCTGTGTGCACCACCACCCTCCGGTTTGCTAGCTCCAAACCCCAAAGTAAACGTTAGGTTACCCCCCAATTTGGTCTCCAGCCAGTGTCCTTGAAAGTAGCCCCCAAAGCCCACTGCTCCGGACGCGTCGGTGTACAACTCCAAATCCGTGTTGGACACCGCCGGGCGCATCCAGCAAGATTTCCCATTGTACCTACCCAAGAATGAGCTCCAAACTTGCAGATCCTCTCGATGTCTGTGGGTGATCCGAATGAAGTGAAACGGCTGCTTGACTCCGACCGTTGCTAATGACAGGCGTCAGCAAAAAGCCCTGCCCATCGGTAGCACCCGACAGGCAAAGTTCAGATGCCCTAGCAAGGCCTGTAACTGCCGGAGCTGCACCTTTTTCGCTCCTTTTACCGAATCCACCAGCCGCAGCAGGTGAGTCAGTTTCTCATCCGGCAACCGGAATACCATTTTCCGCGAGTCCACTTCAATACCCAGGTAGGACAAAACTCCCACCGGGCCTAACATCTTTCCCTCCGCTATTGGCACACCAAAGTCCGATGTGACGGCCCTAAAGGAATACAAGAGCCCCAAGCAGTCATCCAACTCCCGCGGGCCCACAAACAAGAAATCATCTAAATAGTGAGTTAGAGACGCTAACCCGGAAACCCGAGCTACCACCCATTCCAAAAAGGACGCAAACATTTCAAAATAAGAACAGGAGATAGCACAGCCCATTGGCAAACACATTTTAAAGAAAAATTAACCCTGAAACTGGCAACCCAACAGGTTAAAACAGTCCGGGTGGACCGGGAGCAGTCGGAAAGCGGACTCTATGTCCGACTTGGCCAGTTGAGCTCCCATCCCTGCCTCCCGGACCAACTCCAGCGCCCGATCAAAGGAAGCATAGCGAACGTGCGACTCCTCCTTGTCAATGTCATCGTTCACTGACCCACCCGATGGGTAGGACAGGTGGTGAATGAGACCAACCCCAGCAGGGATACCCGCAAATTGGGAAATGGCGGCGAATCAAACGGGCCGGCCATCCTGCCCAACTGAACTTCCTTCATCAACTTATCTTCTAATATCCCTTCTTTACCCACTACCGAACGCAGATTGTCCACTGACGAAGGGGTATCCAAATGAACAAATGGAATCCAAAACCCTACCGAAAACCCCTCCAGCAGGACCTCTGCCTCCTTACACCTGGGGTACCTGTCGAGCCAAGGGCGCATCCTTAGCGCGCTCACCATAGTCCTCTCCTCTATGGAGATCCTCCCTAGTGGGTCTCCCACCTTGCTTACCCTTCTTGAAGCAGCGCAGGGCAGGGTGGGCCCCTCCACAATGAGAGCAGTCGTGCCTGAATCGACATGATCCGAACCACTTGCAATGGCTCTCATCGTAGAGCCAGCAGACGCCCCTGCGCTGCCCAGCCGGCGCACTGGACTGTACGCCGGCTGCCCCAGGAAAGGGGAATGGACAACAGGGGTCATCAGCAAGAGCCAAAGGCTCCCGTCCTGTACCCCAAAGTTCATGCCCGGACACATCGCCATCTTCTGGTGAAATTGTTGGTTGTATCGGAACCAACATTGACCCCCATAAACCTTATACACCCCCCATATAAGGTCTAAATATCCAAATAGCGCCGGTGCCTTCTCAGGAAAGACCAGCGTCAGCACGCTCGCGAATATAGAGAACCCTTGAAGCCAATTCCCGAACGTACGCGGCAGCGACTTACCTTTCTCGCCTGCCACTGAATCCCCCCGCTGCGGCCTATCTACGGACTCCCAGTCCGGGGGGACCAAGGACAGAAAGTCCACGTACTCCCCTTTATTAATCTTTTCTTTAACGTCCAGAGCAACATGCATCCCCAATGGGGACAGCTCACAACCGGGCAAGCACCTCGCGCCCCACTTAACTGGGCATTCCGCAGACCCTTATCCTGTTCAGGGGCCTGGGAAGGCAGAGCAACTGGGATTGAAGGCCCACCAGCTGGAAGCCTATCTAGCACAGCCTCAAGTAATCCCAGAACCTCCTGCCCCATGAACCCACCACCAAGTCCCTCCTGTCCCCTCAACCCACTACCTACCCTGGCCCCATCACCAGCTAGCACCTCCCAAGCGCTGGCGCAACACTCACCGCTGGCCGGCTGAGGATGATGGGCTTCATCTTCTTCCGAACTGCAACTGAACCCTGTGGACAGTAGGGACCCGCGGCCAGCCTCATGGCCCGACTGTACTCTGTTCTTTGCAGTGCCAACACTTGTACCCCTGTGGTCTCTGCTTCTCCTCCCGGCTGCCCGTCCGGGCGTTCTTCACGTGGTTCCAGGCTGTCCGGAAACCTCCTCCTGTGGGACACTCCTCACAACCGATACCAGCTCCTCCAGGGCCCCTTGTCCGTGGGTCTCCAGATAGGCTTGCAGAAGCCTCTGCAATTTATCTCCATTGGCAGGCATCAGATCAGCAAGGTCAGAATCAAGTCTTCGTTTAGGTGATATATGTCACGGATTTACCTATATGGGCCCCACTTTGAAGAATAGTACCTATGGCCTATTTAGTGGCACAGCTCTGTTCCTACATAGTGGGAAGGACACCAATTATATCTATGACACATGTTGTTAATTATTTGGAATTGGTCCACGATGACTCCTTATTATATATGTTCGAGTGGAGTTCATGTCCGGTCATGGACCGTTTAATTTAACTTTATCTATTTATACCTAGGAACTTAGGTTCTTTGTTTGGGCTATCATATACCAGCACCATATCCGGAATTGATGGGACACCAGGTCATTACATATAGCTACATAGACTTGCACAATTTGTATTTTGACATTTAGCCCGTTAACCCCTTAAGGACCAAACTTCTGGAATAAAAGGGAATCATGACATGTCACACATGTCATGTGTCCTTAAGGGGTTAAGCAGGCTGTTTCCATCGTCCACTCTGAGCATCCGTAACAGATAATATGAACATAGTTACATAGATTTGTACATATTGTATATTTTTGATTCAGTATTTGACACTTATAAATACATAGCCCATTAAGTAGATTGTTTTCCTCGCCCACTCTGAGAATACAGTAGTGGATTATATTCCATTAATAAACGGAAGGTCTATTCACCCTGATCCTTATGGTCCAGACATTAGATGGTCAGGGGGTACACTACCTATTTAGGTGAGCCCTCATTGAATTTAGAACATACCTGGTTTTCATTGGGTGCACAAATATGTTTTTTGTATAGGATCCTTATGGAAACTTGTCCTCAGTGATATTGATTTATTGTGTACACCTCTTTACTTCTAACAGGTATACATGTAGGATTATGGTGGATACCAGATATTACAGTATAGATTTAGGTAAATACCTAGGAGCATTATCATTATGTTTATTTTTTACAGAAAGAAGTGTAAGCCAGCCCTGTTTAAGAGGAAGCTATAAATATTATTTGGTTTGACACCATATTTGGTTGTCAATAATTAAAGTAGTAAGCTCAGATCCTGCATAATATACTTCACGTCTAGCTTTGCAAATTGTTTTTAATAGGAGATTCCCTCCGAGAAACGCCAGCACCTGGATTGCTGCATTCAACGTGTCTAAATTACGTTGATTCAAAATATTCGATCGCAGTGTTTAGAGGGGGCGTATACGGACTTGTTGTCCGGTTCTCTTGGAGATGACCTCCGCAGACGTCATGACACCAGGCGATGACGTAATTGGGGTCAATCTGTAACCCGCGCAATCTCAGGTCCTGGGCGTACTTAGACGGAATCCCTGTATTATTGGGGTAAGTGTTTAATGAGGTAATGGGTATATAAGGTTGTTTTTTAATATGTAAGCTCATCCTGATGAAAGTTTGAATATCAAACTGAAACGTCGATCCTTGAATTTAGTTAAGTTAAGTTTTATCTTACATCTTGGAAGTCCCTAGAGTGCTATCTATACTACATTGTGTATCTATAAATGCTGACAAGCACTGGGCATACAACACCAGTAAGTGGAATGCTGAACTATTTTTATATATATATCCTGATGATATCCTGATGAAAGTCCACATGATGGACTGAAACGTCGATTTTTATGGAACTTCATTAAAAGTTATATTTTAGCAAGAAAATGTCCGTGAGTGCAGCCATACTATTTGAATTATGGATATATTTGGCCCTGGTGTTGCACCCGGTTTTTGCAACAAAAGATAGCTTGTGTGCAAGGTACTATATATATATATATATATATATAAACGTGTGAAACTAAAATTAGGGAAAATCTCTCTTGAGAAATCCCTCTTAGGTATAAAAGGATAATTGGTTGAAAAATTAAACTTACAACATAAAACCATAGACGAGGAGGAGGATAACTATATAAACACTAGAAATAGGTATGTATGTAATGGGTAAACCAACAGGCTTTATTGATTTTACCAAAGTGTATTACCCATGCCTAGTGCCATTTATAAAAGCTTAGAAAAAGTATATTGCTTATTATCCTAGTAATCTATTACTAGATGTAGACTCTCAAGTTACCAATGTCTAAATATATGCGTCCTTTTACTGAAAAGAGCCCCCTATAATATAGTCCTTGTTGTACCTTAAGAAGATGGGCTTATATCGACAGACTTTAGATTAGAAAAGACTCGCTAAGCTGTTAAAGGGTAAGAATAGGAGAAAAAATATGGAGGGGTATAACGTGCGTAGTTATAAGACCTATATCTTGACACAGGTCTATTTTTTTTTTTTTGTCAATCTTTGTTTTATTGAGGGAAGTTTACAATGTTGACATTTTCACTCAATACGTTGTGATAAGGCAAAAACCATTTAACTTGAACTTGTACAATCATACAACATTTTCAGGCCTCTTACTTTTTTTTTTTTTTCTCGTGTGTGTGTCCAGTAGATGTGGGAGTCGTGTGACTTGTATGTTGATGGCGTTTGAAAGTGGTACCTCAGGGTCGGGTGTTGATTGTGGTCCGTGTATAGTCCGGTCTAGTCAGGAAGTGTCTCGGCTCGGGAGTATATTGCGCATGTAGGTCATGTGTGTGTGAGTCAGAAGGGTCGACACAGGGGTAGGTACCTGCGGTGCTACTCGTACGATGGTGTCCCCTAACCTCGGGGGACTGCGGGGGGGGGGGGGAGGAGGGATCTTGTAAAAACGTTAGTTTAGAATTTTCAAAGTCCAGGGGAGTTTTGCCCCGTACTGCTGCTAGGATGCGATTCCTGTCCGCCACAGACTGGTAGCGTATAATTATGTCTCGGCTGGCATTGGAGGGAGCCTGTTGTGACATGTTTATCCTATAGCACCCTTCCATCTGAATTTTCTTGGCTTGCGAATGTGGTAGGAGTGAGTCCATAAGCCGTCTGAGGTAGTGTGGCAGTTCTGCCTGATCTATGGTATCTGGCACCCCTCTAAGTTTAATGTTGGCACGTCGCTTGCGGTCCTCCACTAAATCTACTCTCAGTGTCAGGGAAGTGTGTGAGTGCAGCAGGTTGTGCATTTGGTCTTTAACCTCTTGCACCTCTCGCTTGAGGTCTTGGACCTCGGTTTCTGTGGTCTGCGTGCGTGCACTAACCGCCTGTATCTCGTGCGGATTGCGTCCAGGTCTGCTGCTGTCATTTGTCTGAGTTCCCGCAGGAGGTTGGCTACATCCTGCTTGGTGGCCGGAGCTTGTGGGTCTTGGTCTGCCATTGCCTCTAGGGGTGTCATGGCAGGTGACAGGTTGGGTGAGTCCCCAAGGGTAGTTGTACCTGGTCGGGGATCTGTTCTGTGTTCACCAGCCTCTGGCCTGGTCGCCATCTTGGAGTTCGGACGCTGCAGCATCTCCCCGATATCGTGGGATTCCTTGCTGGGGCCCGGCTGTGATTTCTGGGTTTTGCGGCCCATGTCTGTTGTGGGCTTTGGGAGATGGTCGGGTGGCCAATCAGTGCAATAAATTTCAGCCAGCTCAGCGTCTAGTTCCCTTGCGGCGGTTCGCGTGGCTGTTCAGCCCAGGTAGGCCCGAGATGTGCGTCTGGCTTTCTGACCCGTTTTTGGGTATAAGAAAGGCATGGGGCTGTTGCTACCCCTCTCCGGAGTCGGAGGGGCGTCGTGTGTGGGTCCGCTTGTCGCGGGTTACCCCCATATTTTGTCGGTTATTCGTGGTTTTCCTCGGAGCCGCAGGAAAGTGCGTGCGGTCGGCTCCGGCGCTAAGCTCCGCCCTCTGACACAGGTCTATTTTTGTTTCACACATTAGTAGTAGGGTTCATGTCCAGAGTGGATGGTAACCACTAGTACTGACCACCCCCGTTTGGATATTCTCCATATAGGGGGCTTTAAAAAAAAAAAAATTCACATATATATAAAAACCACTAAAATCCTTGCACGCAGAGTGACCCAAATGTTTAAGTGCCGGGTGCACAATGAGCCACAGCCAAAAATAAAATATCGTAAAGGACGGTGTGGCGAAACCAACTTCGCCACTGTGAACTGGAGAAGCCTGGTTGCTAGCCTCCTGCCCTGCGACTATGGCCCCTGGACATATTTGGGGCATATTGTATTTTATTGTGCGACTGCTGGCCCTTTAAGTACAGTGAATGGTATTTTATTGTACTGCTGCTGGCCCTTTAAGAACTGTCTGGGGACATATTGAGACTTTGGGTAACAATACCCTTTAAGACTATGGCCCCTGAAAACGTATGGACTTTTATTGGTGTGTATGGCCCTTTAAGAACCGTCTGGGGACATATTGTGACTTTGCTGAACAATGCCCCTTTAAGACTATGTTCCCAGACCTGTAAAATAACTTGTTCCTGGCTTTCCCCCACTTGGTTCAGTAAATAGGGCTTACTGAACCAAGTACCACACAGGCGGACCACCCAGAAGCTAAAGTGTGCAGGCAATTTACCTCCCAGGCTGTGAGGTTACTGCCGGTTAATTGCACGTGGCGGCGGCCATCTTTGTTCAGTCGAACGCGGTCAGCGGTGTATGCTAAAGATTCTGTGGAACTGAAATCGGCTACACATTTTGCCGAACACCGCTGACCCTTACCTTCTCCCATACGGAACTTGCAGCTCCAGAGACTAAGTCCCGTTCGAAATGGGACTTAGTCGTTTTTTCGGCATGAAATTGACCGACCGCACAGCCCAAATCTATGGAACTGTTTTGGGCAGGAAATTGTGCTTGCGGTCGGTCATAAAGGACTTCCAGCTAACTTTTGATCCACTGGGGGGATTTGGCTGATTTTTGGAAGGGTTTATGTTTGATGTATGCTGAGTCTGAATATGCATGGTTTTAAAGTTACAGTGTGTGTGTAAAAACTGTATTTTTATTGTATGTAATAATTGGTTTAACTGTTTATCTGAGGGGAGGAAATGTGTGGGCTGCACCAGATGTGTGATTGGTGATTTTATACCTCCCCCTGGGAGTGTCCTATTTGCATGTAACCTCAATAAAAGCCAGGCTGGATGAGCCAGTCCAGAGTTCCTGCTTAACCCTCAAAATGAAGTGTCGTCTCGTTCTTGGGGGGAATTGGATTGTAAGCTGACTGCCAAGAGTGTAAGCGGATTGTATGCTTTTCTTGTTCAGCTGTTCCAGTTCGGAGTGTTATTTCGTATCCAGATCGGGAGTTTGGTGTTCTGCAGTAGCTGTGCCTGTCGCTAGAAAAGGGGATTATCGCCTAAACTGGGTTTTATCCTCTTGTAAGTGAAACGGTCCGTTACAGACGGGTACTCACTGCCTTTTGGAGATAAAAAAATATTCCTTTATTAGAAGTTATTCCATAAAATCATCAACATTTCAGCCCTCGTTTGGAGCTTTCCTCAGGATCAACCATCAATATATAACAAACATAAATAACTGACTTATATAGCCCATAAGATTAGAAAAGATTTACTCACTACCGGTGATTCGTGTTGGACTCTCAGCGTCCATCCGGACATTGTGCGCATGCGTTTGCGTGTCCTACCCGGAATTAGTGTAACAGCACGCAGACATGTTGCCATAGCAACCCGCTGTTAGGGAGAGCACCATAGAAACAAGGATAAACAGTGTGATATAAACACTATAGTATTAAGTGCATCAGGGTGATAAAACATAGTATATCCAAAGATGTCAGTCCCCAGACATATGAAATATGGTGTGTATTATTATAAAACAATGTAGGTTTAATATGCCCATATAGCCCAAACGTAAAAAGTATGTGCAATGTATAAAGTGAAACTGGTGCATGCAACTTGATGAAATGTTAAGTAAGAACAATTAATTGCATAGAATAAAAGTGCTGAACTAGTGCAGATATATAATTTAAAGTGCATATATTATTAACAAAGTGCATATATACTTTAAAGTGTGAATATTGTAAAAATGCGTATTGTCGAATAACTACATTAAAGTGGTACAGTGCTTTTAAAGAACGGACTGTACATTGTGAGACAATATAAATGCAAGTACGGTAAACTATATATACAGAACGTTACTGAGGGCTAAATATTTAACGAAATATTCAATTATAACTAACGACATACAGAATAATCTGTTGTATGTATATACAAAAAATAATAAGAGACTTTGAAAAAATATCTTAGAAAAAAATCTAAAAACATGACCAAATGATTCGATGTGGCTTAACTATATATAGGGGTGATACGTTATCAATTCGTTCAGGCCATGAGGTGACATGTATCCAGTTCATGAATCCAAAATGTCTCTTTCTTTAATAACATTTTACCACGATCTCTGCCTCGTTGTGGTTGTAGTATATGATCTATACCCACGAAGGTAAGTGTTGTGAGAGGATGTCTGAATTCTAAGAAATGCTTAGCGTCAGGTTTGTCAGTACAACCATCTCTGTATGCCATTCTTATGTTTGGTCCATGTCCCCTGGTACGTTCACAGAGTGGGGTTTCGGTTTTGCCTATGTAGGCTAACCCGCAAGGACAGGATATCTTGTAGATGTCATATGGTGTCTTGCATGTAATTGTATATCAGATACTATAGCTTTTGTTCTTGTGTGGATGGTTAAAAGAGCGTGATGGCACCATATGTCCACATGTCACGCAACTGAGACATCTAACACAGCCTCTTATCTGTATCTTCTGAGCCTGTTGATAGCTCCTCACTGGTCAGTCTGCACTAGCATATCTCGCAGATTTCTGTTGCATCGATAAAATATCATAGGTGGTTCCTTAAACACTTTTGGCAGTGTATCATCACAAGATAGCATATTCCAATTTTTCTTCACAATATTGGAGACCTTGGGAGCCATGTTATGGGAAGTCATAGGAAAGACCATCCTGGGGGCCGACGTAGAAACACTTGGTGGGTGTGCAGACTTTGCTTCATTTTACGCTTTTGCCAGGGTATTTTTACTATAGCCTCATTCCAGAAATTTGTTTGTCATTGCTATGATTTGTGTTTGCATGTCATCAGTTATTCCGTATGACTCTAAGGAATTAAGCACAAGGTATTGATTCTATTAATGCTTTCGGATGAGCGCAATTGTGGTGTAATATAGTGTTCGATCTGTTGGTTTCGAGAAAAGGCTATGGACAATTTTGTGATATGAGACGGCTATCTCCAGATCCAAAAATTGCACTTTTTCTGTGCTGTTATGGGCGGCCATCTTCACCGATGATGGAAGGTGGTTGAGGTATTCAACCATGCCATATGCTTCCACAAGATAAACACATCATTGATATAGCGAAAAGAACTAATGATGTGTTGTTAAAATAATGTCAGAACGCTGTCAGTTTCAAAAGCATACATGAATGCATTGGCGTACATGGGTGCCATAGCTGCACCCATTGACGTGCCTGCCACCTGCATATACCTTGCTCAAAACGGAAATAATTGTGTTAAATAATTTACCAAACTTCTGGAATAAAAGGGAATCATGACATGTCACACATGTCATGTGTCCTTAAGGGGTTTAATAGAGCATCTAGCCATTTGGCTACTGGTTCAAGGATCCCACCAACAGCTGACACGATCGAGCGTCCGGATGGGTTGGTAAGACTCTTGTGTATTTTTGGGATAGTGTATATTATAGGGCTAAGTGGATGTTGTTGAATTAAATAAATATATATGGTTTGATCAATATAATTAGCCCTCAGTCCCATAGATAGCACTGTTTCTAATTTTAGTTTTTTTTAGATTTCCTTTGTTGTACTGGAATCATGGAGTTGTAGTTTAATTTCTTCTGCATATTTGTAATAATCCATTATGACAATGCCTCCACCCTTATCGGCAGGACTTGTTTTGATATTAGCTTTATTCGTTTGAGGGTCAAAGCTGGATTTGGGTCTAAATTGTTTGTAAGATTCTTTGAGCTCCTGGATCCCTGATGACGATTTATTGAACTCTTTTAGTCGCATTGTTCTCCCAAACTGGAATAATTCTACGTTCCAATGGAATTTGTTTGGAGTTGCTGTGGGGACAAATGAAAGTCCTAAACTTAGGATTTGTAACTCCTCAGGGTTTAAATATACACATAACAGCTCTTATGCACAGGGCTGGAAAGATGAAGAGTGCGTTGTGATTCCAGCGACAGCCAGTTTAGCTCTTTTAACATGTCACAGTGGTGGGTAAAGTAATTATATACTAGTACAAAGCGGCAGAACGAATTATATAACGTATTACGTTTATTAAGGTGGGTTTGCGGTGCGGTAGCACACACTACATCTCCATAATCAATGACCAGCATTAACATTTGTTGCACTGTTTGCCTATTGAAGGGCTTAGGCAGGATTTGCTTCTGTGCAGGGCACCTAGTTTTGGGTAAAGTTTTTTGTCCATGTTTAGGCCAAAAGATAGATTGGGGTCTATCAACATACCTAGATATTTAAAAGAGCAGACTGCTGTCAGTGTGCTATTTATAACTGTACCCAAATTACGTAAACTACAAAATCAACAACTGCGTATCAGAACAAATTCAAAAGATTATTGTAACGGTTTTGCCAGTGTTTAGGAAGAGTTTGTTATCCGCTATCCACTTTTCTACCTCAGTGAATTTGTTTTGGAGCACAGCCTCAAGCTGCGGTAGATGGGGTTTACTAGCGTAGATTACAGTGTAGTCTGCGTACATGTGTACAGTTGAGAATTTGCAGATGCTAGGCAGATCATTCATAAATAATGTGAATAGCAGTGGCAGAATATGGAGCCTTGGGGAACACGACACGTGACTGGAAGGAGGGAAGCGCTATCAGAAATGGCCACATATTGCAATCGGTCTGAAACATATGATCGAAACCAGGTTAGTGGACGATCACCAATGCCTAAAGTTTTTGCTAAATAATGCCATAGTCTGCTGTGTCAAATGCCTGGGCAAGGAAAATAGCTCCAGTTAAGTCTCCTTGTCCCATGCCAATGTCATTGCAAACTTTTAAGAGCTCTTCAAGATAGAGATCCATTAGTTCAACCTTGATGCTAAATGAACTCCAAGCCTGATGAGCTAGTTTTAAAACAGCCAGTGACAGAGGATAAACAATGCCTTACAGAGTTGCCAGTTTTCTTTCTCCAATGTCCACACTCCAATAAACTATAGCCAACCAATCCTAAATGACTTCAACCTCGTAATTCAAATAAATTCCCCTGGGGATAGAGACACTCTCAGACACAACATGTGGGCAACAATGGATGATTACATGCACTCTTTTTTTTTTTTTTAAAGTTTGCAGCCTAACCTTGAACCAATTAGTAATATCAGATATCAATAAGGATATCAGATTAGCAGGATTTTAGTATTCTGTACTAATTGTATCATTGTCCCAGTTTGTTTGTAATGAGAAGGCTTTGTTAAAAATGTGTATCTCCTGGGGCTGCTCCATTGCAAATAAGGTTTTATCTATTTACTGCCTTAAATATCTGTGCATGTTTTTTACATTTCCAGCCAGCGATTTCAATAAGTCCAGTTTCAGCTAGTAACTACCAACCATAAAAATTACTCTAAAAAAAAGGAACACTATGAGAACCATAACTACAACAGTGTGCTGAAGTGGTTATGGTTTTAGGGGTGCCCTGGTAGTTTGCCAGTGGTTTGACTTCTTACCTGGGGACCTCTGGTCACCGCATCCTGCCCCTTTCCCTTCTGGTCCTGAGAACTGGGAGCTTCTGTTAGCCCTCCTCAGCGAATATCTGCAGGGCTATCTTATTGCTTTAAGGCCACGAGCCAAGCCTGCACTGCCAGGTTTAGCTCTAGCAGAGAGCTTCTGGTTCTCAATGAAAGAGGCCAAACCAAAAAACAAAACAATTTAACTGTGGGGGGCATAACCTCCTCAGAAAGTAGTAGTGGTTTTGGTGCTTAGAATGTTAATGTAGTTTTCAAACCATATGTGTTGTCCATAGGGATGGCCTTGGGGTGTGCCAAATATATGACCACACTGGGTGCCATGATAACCAGGCAGACACAGCCAACAACAGCAGCAGAAGCAGACTGACCCAACAGGCAACGGATCAAGGGGCCAAAACTGGGATGGTGCCCGTCAACTTGGCCAGTGTGTCACCAGGTGCAAGGTTCTACTGCTGCGGGGAAGACAGCCTGGCAGCCCCTGCTCAGCACCACTGCCAGATAGGACATAACTGCACCCCTCTAAAGTAATCTAATGCAATAGATTAATAGAGCACCTGATTACTTTGAGCTGTCAGCTTTGTTCTGTGTCATTTTCCAAAAAGCAGACTCCTAGTTCTTGTGCTTCCACAATGTGGTCTTTGAAGCAACAAGTTCTGCTGAAACAAGTAGTGACGTTTTGCTCACATTGCATTTTTCACTGTAAACGTCTTTAAGCAGTTACTCCAAGCACCAGGACCACTTCAGTGTTTTGAAGTGGTAATTGTGCTTGAAATTTGTATATGCCGCATCCTCTGGGGTATCTTTGAAGTGATGGGGGAGCAACGTCACCAAGGAATGATCAAACTGCAGAGAGTACATTGTCTTAGTGCCCAATTGAGGTACATTTACTGTAACCAAAACCATTGGGTTTATATAACAGCTAATAGGGGAGCCTGGCTCTAATCTGAAGTGGACTGAAACCTGTAGTATCTATGTGCCTATATGTGCACAAAACATTTGTAAAAGGAAAACAAAACACTTTATTTTGAGTATGTAATTGAAACTTTATTATATAAATGTCCATTTTTTCCCTTAGCATTACAAAACTGATTAAGAGAAATGTACAAGCAGTGATTACGGTTTAGGATTGATCATGTTCAATACATGTTAGCGTTAGGTTAGATTTATTTCTAGGTATGAGATAAAGTACTTTTATTTTCTTTAATGTACTAGGACATAATTGTCTATTGTACTGTATGGAAGCATTTTTTAGCATCTTCCAAATGCTGGGCACAAAAAGGATTAGTTCAGAATTATTATTCAAGTATCATAAACTTACTGACATGCCATGCTAAATAATCTATTATAAAGAATGATTGTACAGAACGGTAGAAAAATATTCTCTATGATTTGCCTTAAAAAAAACAAAAACAAAAAAAGAAAAGAAAAAACTGAACAGGACCTTGCAAAAAAGATACCTGCTAAATAATTACATCCCTTTGTGTACATTGTCCCTTTAGTAAGGATGAGGGTTTCGGTGATAAAGCTCATGTACATCGCTTTTACAGATTACTTTTTGTCATCAGTAATATCCTCTTGAACTTTAGCTTTCAGTAATTACTGAATAAGAAGAGAAAAAAATATAAACAAATTTGTAAGCTGTATAACATTAAAAATCTGGAATCATTATGTATCTATTTCAAAAAATACAGTAAAAAAGAAAAATGAATATAAAAGAAAAAAAATCTCTACAATAAAATAAACAGAAACTTACTGAAAACAAGACAATTACTTTATCTTGCAGCAAATGAGCCCAGGAGAAATTCTAACCATTGACAGTCTGAATTCAGATGTAGATATAAGCAACACTGCTCCTCAGTGGTAACAGAAGGATTGTAGGGGTCAGTTGGGCATCTCCACCAGTGACTCACCGGTTACATCTCTTCTTACTTTGATTCCCTGTCCAGAGCTTAATCAAACTGCTTATTCCATTTACTTTAGAACAGATCAATGTTTATTTGTTCCAAATAACAGTACTTATTGACACACTGTATATATACTGAGAAAGCTTGCCCATTGTCAGGATTACACACTGCTTCTTAAGTCATTTCAGCAGGATCGGCTTAAACACGAGTGTCTGCAAGTAACTCAGATTAATCCACTAGTGCAAGTTGGTGGGTGTTTGAGGCGGATTACTTAATTCCCCCTGCTTGAGAAGATGGTTTAAAGTGGTTAGTGACCCACACTACAAAAGCGCCATGTATGTGACAACATTTACACTAAACTTGGCAAGGGAGCACAAGCCCAATGGATTGTGAAAGATCAGACGTAAGCATAATGTAATCTGGTACTGCAGATTTAATGGTTTATTTGCTGGACTAGCTTTAATGTGACATTGCTATTTAGTCGGGTTTGTTGGTATCTAAAGGAGGATGTTCTTTGTCTGATCCTCACCCACATTACATTCGCAACTATTTTCATAACAGAGCTGCATAATCAACCCGCTTGGCTAGACCACGATCCTAATATACATCTGACTAGGACTGAGACCAAGACAAGGCAGATGAAAAAACAAACAAACACAAGGTAAAAAGATGTACAGGGTTTAAAGTACAAAAGGTACATAGGCAATGACTTTAAATGAAAAGAACAAAGGGGAACGGCAATGCCAAAATACAAATGCAAGAGATACAGAATGGCACAGTATATAATTTAAAGGAACAAGTAGCAGTGATAATCTGTAAGTGCTCAAAATAAAGAGTGATTCTACAACCCATTACATTGGAAGGCTAATTCATTTCTATAAAAATAATGTTATTAAATGTTGGAAATTTAATTTCAGTGTTTTCTTCATGCGAGGGTCGTTTTGCTTTCCCGCTTGGAGGGCGAGTATATACTTTGCTTTACAGACTTGTCAAGAGTCAGTAAGGTAGATGGGTTGCCATCAACAATTTAAAGAGAGAACAGACAAAAGCAGCAGCATTGATGATGTCTGGCAGGAACACACAGCATGTGCTTGCCGGAGTGTCTTTTTTTGATATGTGCTTTCTCTGTTGGCTTGGTTTTGTGCTGTCGATCTTCAGCTGTAGTTCTGTCGACAGGCGAGGTCACTTTCACAGGGCTGTTGAAGTAATCTTCTTTATACCTCTTCGCTGAGCAAGAGTTGAACGACCTACAGGTTCCAGAACAGGAGACAAAGGATTGAGGTTCAAAGCAGAGTATGTGGCTGCCATGGCTCCCTGAAAGCAAATAAAGAATACAATTAGTAAAGCTGTAAAAAAACTAAGCACTTACTGATATTACCACACACATTAAAACAAATCAAAAAATGTTCATCTTGACAGTATTGTACAAGTTGATATTTGATTCCTCTGGAAGATTACATGAACATTTCATATAAACAAAAACTGAAAACAATGGATCACAATTACAAATTGCAATTTTGACCTTTAGTTCAGTTTGGCCCTGTACGTGAATGCATTGTATTCAACTATTGCGTCTTAATGTTTTGTCTCTTTCCCTGTAAATTTTACTGTGCCTTCACCTCTCATTGTTTGCCTTCATTCGTGATGAATCTTCGCATTTTGCGTCCATGCATCTTTAAGCACCACAAATTATAAAATAGGTTTCAATTGAGGCAATGATCAGAGGTGTATTTGGGTCACCAGGTATTCAGGGCGGATCTTCAGGTTAGCACCTTCACCCCTACTCCGAGGGGGGGGTGTGTGTGTGTGTGTGGTGTGTGGGTGTGTGGGTGTGTGTGTACTTTCTATGTATATCCATGTTTCTTCTAATCCTCTCTTTCAATCTCTCGTAAACGTTACTTCTTGTGTATCTCTCAACTCCCCCTAACCTCTTGCCTATGTTTATTTTATCATTTTTTGTGTCCTTACATACATACAATAAAAACATAAATGCACTTACAGTCACGTATACACTAAAATAACAGTCATATAATCACACCGCTATACACACACAGACGCACACAATTAAACACATACACTAATTTACAGTCACATACAGTCAAACACACATGCACATACACCTTTACATATAGACACATGCACAATGTCTCACAGACACATGCACAGGTACACAGTTACAGACACAGTCACCAAATTTCCCTCTAACTTCGGGGGAGGGCGTTGTGACTTCTCCCTGCTTCTACTCGGTATACAGTTAAAAGGCATGAAGTGCTGGTGGCATATAACTGCCACCGCTGCCTGTATCAGTGAGACCGCCTCCTCCCTGCTTGACCTGGGTAGAGAATAATTAAATCTTCTACCCGGTCTGGCATGGCCACGCTATATGGAATGACAGGCAGGATAGGGGTACACCCCCCCTTTAGTATGCAGGAAATAAAGGTGCAATTGTGTGGAATAATTTAGCTGCTACCACATAATACAAACTGTTAAAATGTGGTTTACATTAATACTGCTTACTTTTATAGTTTCCAACATCAATTTAAGTATTCTGAATCATACTGGACTAAACTGACCTGATCATCTATTAAACATGAGACGTTTACACTTTATTTTAAAACATTTTATGAACCCTTACCATGCCAATTGCAAAGGTGTGTGTATTCACAGTTTTATGGTAAATAAAAAAAGGTACTTAGCGCTCACTGAAAGAGAAAAGTATATAGATTACCTTTTACATACAATATTTCAGGTAATCACATAAACAGGTCTTTCTTGACAATTTTCTGAGCCTTTTATAAGTTGGCTCTAAACTTATAGCGCTTATCATCTCTTCCTTTCTGGTGGGTCCGCAGGAACTGGTAAACTCACAGCAAACTCCAACGTGGATTGAGAGATAATTTATTCAAACAAATTGTATTAAAATAAAAAGTGTGTATATATATATATATATATATATATATATATACATACACACACAAATGAAAGCAAAATTAGTACAACGCGTTTCAACCATAACAGGTCTTTTTCAAGTGCATCTATCTTAACAAATGAATTAAAAAATCTTATATACCCTAGGGGGAACAGGAAGAGATGATAAGCGCTATAAGTTTAGAGCCAACTTATAAAAGGCTCTGAAAATGGTGTCAAGAAAGACCTGTTTATGTGATTACCTGAAATATTGTATGTAAAAGGTAATCAATATACTTTTCTCTTTCCGTGAGCACTAAGTACCTTTTTTTTTATTTACTGTATTCTTTAAGTGTAAAGGTGACAATACAATTGGGTATTTTTTAGCTGCACCTGGTTTTAGAAAATATTAGCGCCTCTTTTATCTGTTTTTTATCTATTCACAGCTTTATGATTACATACCAAATTACAAAGTGCACTAGCATCTCTAGACTCCTATCACTGTGGCACGACTAGCAAATGCCAATAAACCAAGTGACTGCACTATAAAGGAAAAATCCAAGCATTATAACCACGACAAGCTACTGAAGTGTGCAGGCACCTCGCCACATTAAGCTGTCAAACTGTTTTAGCATGGATTATGACGTCCCTGTTCTTCATCAGGAGAAACTGGATTGCTCTATAGCGTAAAACAGGAGAAAAGGCTGTAGTGGTTATGGTGCTTGGAGTGTTCCTTTAAACACCATACTAGATTAATTGAATCTTGATTAGAACAGTTAAAGGATCTCCCAACCAGTGTTAGAAGCCAGCCAATTACTGTATACAGTGTCATGGGAGACTCAGTTTGTGCTCACCTGCTGTAGGGAGAAGCAGAGGAACAGATGCACTAGACAGCATTTAACATGTTGACTTGTCTGATAGAGGACATTCGCTCCCATCCAGTTGTATCTATTTATTCCTTGATTATACCATAGCTGTAAAAGCTTTTACTATGGTGTATGTATGGGTATTTTACCTGCAATTTGTGGCTATACTTTTGTGTGTATGGGTGTTTGACAGTCTGAGAATGTGTGTGTGTATATTTCTGATTTTGTGTGTGTATTTGAGAGTTTAAATTTGAAGGTTTGTGAGTATCTGTGAGAATGTTTTCAAGAGTGTCTGCAATGGTGTCTCAATACTCTGAACCTCATATATCACCTTGACCAATGTCATATTAACGTACGCTTTATTTACATTTAGCTTTTCCTTTCTGTAACGTAATTAAATCTCTCTCAATAAAAGAAAGAATAAAAAAATAATAAAGCACGTACAATTATAAACCATAAGTCTCCTGGTTAAAGTACAAGAATAGGTGTGCCTTGGACATTTTTGTATAAAAGAAATGTGCATCTGGTTGTCTAGAATGCCAGATTTATTTTTTTTTTCTAACCAAGTTGACCATCTAATAATAAAAAATCCCATCTGATAAGAAATAAAAATTAAGGCTTAGAATAACAAACACATTACCTTGACTAGATGCGGAGTATCCTGCCTGTTCAGTTGGAACTGAGGCAACTGGTCGCAGTGCACTATCCAGGGGTGCTTCAAAACCTGCGCAGCAGTTAATCTCTGGTGGGGATCAACATGGAGCATCTTTGATACCAAGTCCTGCATTGGATAATTAAAGGTTTCTTACAAATAAATTTAACACATATATAAAACAAGTCCACATTAATGTCCACAAAAATGCTGCTTCAGAAAATGTATAGTTATTGGATGTGAGAATATACATAGGTTATAAACATATGGGGTAGCTACAAGCATTTTGTTAGTCTAAAATGCCTACAATTTTCTACTTTCATGGCACCGAATAGCTTAAAACAAAGACAATCTCAGAACTACCAGGTAGCATTATGTTGATCTTTCCTTTACAGAGATTCATCTTAAAGTCAAATATATCAGACCAGCGTGGTGAATAATCATACAGACCAGTCTAGAGTCTACTATTATCCAGCAGACAAGGATCAATTAAATTGTGATTTTACTCCTTGTATACAGAGTGTAAGCAATAAATATATTTGGGCTGAGCAGATTGCCATTAATTTGTACTGTTGTACACGCAACGTTTCCTTAAAAACAAAAACGGTTGTATCATTGATTATTGTGAATTCCTTTACAATAACATTTTAACATAAAACAGGTTATCAATCAGTTCTAAGATGTATACATACACAGAAAACACAGACTTGTAAAAACAAAAGCAGACAGACCTTGGCAATATCTGACACAGAATTCCAGTAACCCCCACTCAAAGAAAACTTTCCACTTCCTATCCTTGCCAATATTTCTTCTGGTGTATCATCTGGCCCATTTGCAAACGGAGTGTACCTATGTAAGAAAATGAAATGCTTGATTATTAATTTCATTTTAAATGACACATTGGTACATCTGATCACCATCAAGCAGCAGCTGAAATATATATATATATATATGTGTCAAAGGAGTCAGCATTGAATTAAGCACCCAAAATACAATATATGAATATAGATTATCTCATTTTCAAAGAAGGGACAATGTTCTGTGTTACGATTAGTTCCGCTATTATACTCCATCCCTCCATATGCCCTGCACAGGTTCAGGATCACTTCACACGTGTAGTTGCCATTTACACTAACACAGTTGCATTCAACAAAATAACTATCACTTTTGTGATGAAATACTGAAAAGCTGGGTCTCTTAACACTAAACAGTACCAGGACCTTAGATTGTTACTAGGGCTACTTAGGCACTTGGCAAAGTGGGGTCATCTGCCGTTGGTAGGGGGGAAAAAAGGGATTTAGGGGTAAACAAGGGCCATAAATTATATTTAGTTACTTACCTTATAAAAAACATCCTGCCATTTACTGGATGCATTACAAATAGAATTGCTTGAAATCCCTTTATTGGGATTTATTTACTTATGTTCTCTACACACCCAGCATTGTGGATAATTATTTATACTTTTGACAAATCTATGTTATAAGTACTTTTTAGTTTATAAATGCAAGAACACAATTTTTGTGGTCAATCCTGGAATGATCAATGTACCAAATAAGCTATAAATTTACACTTTATAATTATGATTTATTGTATCTACATTTAATATAGATTTTTGTTTTAAAGCGGCACTGTCATGGCCGAATCGAGTATAATTTTTTTTTTAACCCCATTCCCGACTCTACTACATCTAATTGTCCCCCTAGCCACCCCCAAACGCTCATATTACCTATTTTTTCATCTTTATTTTGTGCCTGGACCTAGGTCCTGGGCGCCGCCATCTTTGCGTGGGTAGATGAAGTCCCTGAGGGACACGTCATCTGCCCACACTAGATAGTGCTGTGAAATTCCCAAGCATGCCCAGTTAAATACGTGGGCATTCGAATCAGAATTTCATCTATTCATTCATTCGTCAGAAAGACGAATAAATGAATAGAAATTTCAAACTAATGAACAAAGACCTCTTCGCTCGTTCGATTTATTACAAGGAGGGAGCTACTGGCATACAGTTCCCTCCTTGTAATATGTAAAAATAGAAGCGTCAGGGAGCAGTGCTCCCCGCCACTTCCTAAGGCCCCAATGTCCTCTCTCACTCTATGGGGGCCAATATGACCCCCCATAATAGCATAAGGGAGACTAAATGGCCCCATGGTGGGGCATCTAATAACTAGTGGGGTGGGGGGGTGGGGGGAGGAAAGGGACATAGAGAACGAGAAAACGAAATCCCTGTAAATAAAAATAACTTACCATTTGAAGTCTTTTTTCTTTTTCTGATTCCAAACCAGAGTGCTCTGACAGGTAAATAAAGAGACTGACAGGTAAGTCTCTTCATTTACCTGTCATATCACTGATTGGTTGGCTTGAAATCCAACCAGAGTGCTCTGTGTCATTTTACACAGCGTGGAAAAGTTCTTTGGAATTTCTCCATGCTGTGTAATTTGACTCATAATACTCTGATTGGTTGCTTTCAATCAAAAGGAATATAACTAATTCACACTACAGTGTTACTTTTGGCCAACTGTAGGTATGCAAGTCATCTCACAGGAATCCTCCACAAGCAGTGATATGCCCCTCAAATATAGCACATCATGAATTTTTAAAATGCTCCCTCGCTCATAAACGTTTATACCTTTAGATTAACACCAGCTTTAAAATAAATGTTATTTTTAAAGACAGATTAGTTAATTTCTCCTTAGTTTTCCCCTTTAGACTCAGGGCTGCCATATTTTTAATAAACAAATAATACATGATCCAGTCCAATGCAAGTCACAGAGAAGCATTTGGGTTCTATGTTGCATGTGTACCAATCGCCATGCTGAGCCAATACAATGCTTAAATGAATCAACACTGAATGTCAAGACTTCAATGAGCACCTCTACAGACTGAGTCATAGATTTGGACAAATGTGAATTATGTGAATTCTAAAAAACGGCAACATTCTACAATGTCCAGAAAAAAACAAGATCTTTGCATTAAACCACTTCAGTAAGATATCAAAGTTTTGGAACTTAAAGAGTTTTGTTAATATAAAGATTTACATGGACCTACCCAGTAAGCATAGTATAAAGAAGCACACCCAAACTCCAGATATCGCATGCAGCATCATAACCTTGGCGTTTTAATACCTGAGGCAAGGATAAAAACAAATTAGAAAAAGACAGCTTTTTAAAAGTCACGTACAAGATCTTTTTAAAACTCAAGTTGAAGTCAAATTATAAGGTTCTAACCACATCAGAAAATGATATAAAATGCATGGAATTTATTGTTCTACACAATTAAATGACACATTACCTCTGGAGCAACAAAGTTAGCAGTATAGCACGGAGTCATCAGCAAACCATTTTCTGCCCTGAGCTGCTTAGCAAAGCCAAAATCACAAATACGAATAGACTCTGGATTCCCAGATTCATCCACATACAGTATATTGCTGGGCTTCAAATCCCGGTGGACAACCTAAGACGAAAAAACATGAATATAAAAATCCACACTGCTCTATTTAATTCTGTCCTGGAATGGATCACCTCTTTCTTGGCTCCCTGACAATCACTGTTAAACACTAACACTTTTTTTTTTTTTTACATTGAATATAGTTTTTTAAAGGTAAAGAATACAAAATAACATTTCAGTTTTTCTTCCTCCAATGGAAGGTGTGTTCTGGCTGTGCCTAAACTAAACTGAATTGTGCTGTCAATTGATTTTTTTTTTTTTTTTTTAAATGCATTTAAAAGAAAATTTAGCATAACATGCAGGGAAAACGTTAACAAGTTACAAGTGATTTTCAAGGTCGTATACAATGGAGTAATTTTCAGAGAAGTGACCCTTTTAAACACAAAATGATTAACTTGAACATATACAGATACAAAGGTGGAGATTTATCAAAGTTTGTGATCTGAAAAGTAGCAAAAAAAAGTCTAAGTGGTGCAATCCAATGATCTCCTACCATAAAGCATTTAGCACTTGTAATGAGTACAAAAGAATTAATTGCTTGGCATTTAGAATGCTCACTTAAAATTACATTTGTTATAATGAAAGTCTGACTTAACATGTTCTAGAATAATTTACCATCACTAGAAGTCAGTCTTTGGTCTTTCATGTAATGTATTTATGTGCTATTATATTACTTCATCTTATTTAAATTATTATAGTGCATGCAGCTTGACCCCTTCCTCCCCCATCTTACCCCCTAAAACTCCATATTAAACTAATTAGAATGATTGGAAGCATGGTTTTTAAGCCACAACTCCATGCCCTCTGGGTATTAGTGCTGGGAACCCTACTTCCAGACTTATACAATAATATACATACCGTGGCATTACGTGAGCAGTGCCACCACGTCAGCCATAGAGAATAAATGAAAACAATGATTCTCTATGAAGGAATCACAGTCCCATTGAGGAGAACACCACACATGCGCCTATGTTTCTTAATGCTCTATGAGGAGGAGGGGGTACGGGATGACACATAATTAATAGAGCTTAATCAGAGCTGTAGCGTTAGAAATGGAGAAATGTATTCCTAATGCTACGTTTCTTTCAAACCTGTCTGTTTTCATTTATTCTCTCACATAGCTTCACCACCTCTCTAGTTGTAAACGCTCACGGACAGCTTTCTTACCGTTTGATGGTTGTCCAAATGTTCCACTCCAATAGTTGTCCTTACCTCACCTGTGGTTACTCCCTGTAAGAGTTACCCCTCTTTGTGTAGTTTGCTTTACCCTCCCTCCCAGAGCGAGTCCCTCATCTCTCTGCATAATAAATATAGCAATAGCACAGCCTGATATCAAATCAAGTTGTTGGTGTTTCTCACCCATTGTGAATGGAGGTATTCAACGGTTCTCGTTATCGTGTGCAGTACAGCGCTTGCCTCTCGCTCTGAAAAGAACTTCTGTCTGAGTATTTTGTCTAAAAGTTCCCCTCCTTTCATTAATTCTGTCACTAAATATACATATTTTCCATCATCATATACCTGTAATGCAAAAACAAAATAAAATTTTAATAGCAATGTTGTAACAGATAGTTTTTCAGATTTATGAAATATTATTATTCCCTCACCTTCCAAATGGGCTGAGTCAATGGCTCTATAGTTTTAAATCGGTTATAACAAATCTGCCATCCACAAATTAAGTGGTAGGAATAGTTATAATGTATACAGTCATAGGCGTGCGCAGCCTATTGCATTAGGGTGTGCACCCTAAAGCACAAACACACGCCGCATGTATGCATGTATATATGTATATATGTATATATGTATATATGTATATATGTATATATGTATATATATATATATATATATATACATATACACATACACACACATACATATACTGCTGTTTGTGTGTGCTGCTGGTGCGCTGTGTGTGTGTGGGTGTTCGTAGTGTGCTATGTGTGTGAGGGTGCTGTTTGTGTGCTGTGTGTGAGGGTGCTGGTAGTGTGCTGTGTGTGAGGGTGCTGTTTGTGTGATATGTGTGTGTGAGGGTGCTGTTTGTGTCGTGTATTTGTGAGTGTGCTGTTTGTGTGAGGGAGCTGTGTGTGTTTGTGAGGGTGCTGTTAGTGTGCTGTGTGTGTGAGGGTGCTGTTTGTGTGCTGTGTATGTGAGGGTGCCGTGTGTGCGCGCTGTTTGTGTTAGGGTGCTGTATGTGTGTAGGTGCTGTGTGTGTGTGTGTGCTGTATGCTTGGAGGGATTGTGAAGGTGGGGGCAGATTAGTAAATAACCCCCTCCCTTCTTACCTTATGTAGGGAGGGGGGATCCTTGCTGTCCAAGGGAGAGTGAACTCTAGCCTGCGGGCCTAGAGTTCACTCTCGCGAGATCTGAGCATTGCCGCGGCAACGCTCAGATCTCGCGAGAGGAACCTGGCGGAGCTTCTGTCTAGAGCTCCCCGGGTCCTCTCCTGCCTCCCTCCATGCTGCTGGTGAGGTAGATCCTTGATCTCCCTGCCGGCCCATGGAGGCTAAGAGCAGAGCCGGCACTTAGATAGCGCCAGCTCTGCATGAGCCGACAGGGGAGATCCGGAGATCTCCCCTGCCGGCAGGGGTCAAGTCCTGGGGAATAAAGTGTGGGATCTCTCCCAAGATTCCCACCCCCCCAAAAAAATATACACGTGTGTGTGTGTGTGTGTGTGTGTATATATGTATGTATATATATATATATATATATATATATATATATACACGCGTACACACACTCACACACACACTCAGACACACACACATACATTCACAGACACACAACATACATTCACAGACACACACACACTTACAGGCACACACACACACAGGCACACACATACATTCACAGACACACACTCACTTACAGACACATACACTCACAGACACACACATACATTCACAGACACACGCACTTACAGACACAGACACACACACACATACATTCACAGACACACACTCACTTACAGACACATACACTCACAGACACACATACACACACACTTACAGACACATACACTCACAGACACACACACAAACACATACACACACTTACAAACACATACACACACACACACACACACTTACAGACACTCACACATACATACATTCACAGACACACACACTCACACACATTGACAAATTATTATTTTTTTTTACAAAAATTGTCCACCCAGCCTCCCTACCTGGAGAGCTGGCGTGGACTTGTCCCTGGGGTCCAGTGGGTCGGGCGGCTCTCTCCATACAACAAGCGGCGAGGGAGCTGTGTGCTCTCTGCTCCCTCTCACCGCGCGGGCTGTCTGCTGTAGCTGGGAGCCGGAATATGACGTCATATTCCGGCTCCCATTATCAGCAAACGGCGCGCGGCGAGAGGGAGCAGAGAGCACACAGCTCCCTCGCCGCTTGTTGTATGGAGAGAGCCGCCCGACCGGAGGGGGGGGGGGGGTGTCCGGGTGTCCATCACCTCTTGCTCCCCTCCATGACGGGGGGAGGAGGAGGAAAGCATTTGGGGGCGGCAGAGTACCTGCAGGACTCACAGGCGTGCCGCGGGGATTAGGGTGTGCCCAGGCACACCCCGTGCGCACGCCTATGTATACGCCTATGCACGCCTATGTATACAGTATGCTGGGGAAATCACCATCAAATGTACAGATTAACATATGTACGTATTCAATAAACTCTCCCCTACACTCCAAGCATGATGTTACTTTTAAGTTTTCTAATCCCCTCATGTATTAACTTTTGATGAAGTGAATACAGTTTTGCGAGATTTAATTTACAAAGACCGTGGCATTTAATTACATATAAGAATTAAATCATAGCGGTGCTGCAACTTACTTTTTAATTTGGGTTAAGGAGCAAGGCAAGTGTGAGAAACGAGGTTATCATCAATCTAGATTGGCAAGAGAGAGTCTAAAACATTCCTTGTTGTAGACATTGGTAAAATGTTGGTTAGGTTCAGCATTAAA
This sequence comes from Pelobates fuscus, assembly GCF_036172605.1. Classification (NCBI taxonomy): domain Eukaryota; kingdom Metazoa; phylum Chordata; class Amphibia; order Anura; family Pelobatidae; genus Pelobates; species Pelobates fuscus. The sequence continues at coordinate 124,453,958 of NC_086317.1, forward strand.
CGCCCATCTAAACCAGCTCTCTACATTGAAATAATTATTTAGCAATCCTTGTGCATCAGTAAGAAGTGGGAATATGCTGAATGTGGCACAGAATGCATGTGTAGTGAAGGGGAGGAAAAAATAAATAAATAGATCCTGGCATTTTAATTTGCGTAAACGTATAAACTGCAATGTACAGAATTAAATATACCAAGCACTATTAAAATGAAAGCCTGCTGTGCAACTTCCATTTTATTTGAGGTTTGTGGTTTTTACCTTTGTTTTATTGTTTAGTTTCTAAAATGTTTATTGATATCAGCAGTATATAACATAATACAGTACATTAGAGCAAACACAATACATCCATAAAAAAATCATTAGTACAAAGAGGAGAAAAAAAACACCCAACTAAACAAACAAACATGTACAACACAGAAAATGAAGGCACATAATAAAAAGAAAGGTAAAATAAAAAGATAAATACGATAATTATATTACGTTGTCAATCCACAGAAAAGTGTCATTTAAGACCAAGACTCGGTCTAGCGCTACCTATTCTTTAAACTCCAACCATGGTCTCCACACATTACAAGTGGATGAAGTTTCACAAATAACGGATTCATTTATCCATCTAAACATTATCTTCAATTTTTGTTTTGCAACTTACATCTTTTAACGTGATAATATTGGGATGCTGTCCATAACGCAACAAAATTTCTATTTCCTCCGTTGGATCTCGCTTATTCTTGTCAATTATCTGAAATGAAAAAAGTACTACAATTCAGTGTAAAAAAAAGAAATCAAAAAAAGAAAAAGAAAATAGGTTTTATTGTGGTGGCTTCAGCTGGTGCATTTATTTATTTATTTAATTTAAAAGGACAGGGAGAAAATAGAATGTATATAATTGACATTCAAGTAGTCTACATGAGGGCATGTTGGCAAAAAAAAAAAAAAAACATACGACCAAAAAAACCAAAACATGTACTTCTTATCGCACCTCAAGTGCATTGCCCATACCTTTACTGCATATTCCATGTTGGTCCCCTTGTGAATACACCTTTTGCAGATAGAATAGGAGCCCACACCAATATCTTCCTTGAGATCATAACCGTCCGTGAACTGGATGCTATTCCGGTGAAGCTAGAATAAAGGCATATTGCTGACACATCTTTCAAGAAAATGCTAATGTTCAATCAAATGTTTAAAGGGACACTACAATCACCCAAACAACTTTGTGTATAGATCATGCCTCTGTATATAGATCATGCCTCTGATGTTTCACTGCTCAATTCACTGACATTTAGAAGTTAAAGGGGCACTATAGTGTCAGGAATATTACTATTTAGGCCCCCAGCCCTCATGTCAGAAAAGTAAGCGTGAAAACTCCCCTTTTTCCAGCACCACATGGGCATACTTGCATTTGGCCCTTCCCCGACCCGCCTCCTAGGCTGACTTTATGATCTAAGCCAATCACTGGATGGCTGAGAGAGTCAATTCTGATGAGTTCAGTCAAGGAGGTGAGGCAGAGCCAAAAACCACTCTAACCAATCAGCATCTCCTCATAGAGATGCATTGAACCAATGCATTTCTATGGGCAAAGTTCAGTGTCTCCATGCAAAGCATGGCACACTGAACACTGCGCCGCATTGCCCCAAAGAGCACCTCTGGTGGCTTTTTGAGGAGTGGTCCCTAGAGGTGTTCCTAGGCAGTAAAGTAACTTTACATTAAAAAGGCTGCATGAACACGCTACACTCACCAGAACAACTACAATAAGTTGTAGTTGTTCTTGTGACTATATGTGTCATTTTGTTTTCTGTAGTCCTAGTCACACCTTCCCTGGTGGTCATTGACACAGCCTGCATGAAAACAAAATGGTTTCATTTTCAGTAAATTGTAACTTATTTTAAAAGTTTTTATCTCCTGCTCTGTAAGTTGAACTTTAATTGCATACAGGAGTCTCTAGCAAGCCAACATCAGAGCAGGAGACCAATAATTCTAAAATAAAATTTGCAATAAAGGAAGTGTAAACATTAGATGACTCTTTACAGGAAGTGTTTAGGAAGGCTGTGTAAGTCACATGCAGGGAGGTGTGACTACGACTGCATAAAAAAAGTGATTAAACTACTAAAAGGCAGAGAATTGAACAGTGAGACTGCAGGGGCATAATCTATGCAGCAAAATTGCTCTATTAAGCTACAGTTTTTTGGTGACTATAATGGTGACTATATATACAAAACATACAATATATCCTAAAAACTTTCTATACAGTTTACACACATTCAATGTTTAATGTCTTAGCAGTAACAATTATATATATTTTTTTAAAATGCAGAAAAAAACAGATTAAAGGAAAACTATAGTGCCAGGAAAACAAAGTTGGTTTCCTGGAACTATAGCTCCCTGAAATAACACCCTATATGTCAAGCCCTGCCCCCTGTGCTCCAGAAACCTGAGTCTAGCGCTAATATCCCTCGGTGCTGGCTCACGCTCCGCCGTCAGCTGGCAGGGGAGACCTAATGCACATGCACGGCAATGGCCATGCTCGCATTTGTACTCCTCCCCCCCTCCCCCCAATGCTTACAATGCTTTCCTATGGGGTCTTGGGTGGCACTGGATGTCCTCATGCATAGCGAATAATAAGTTGCCTAACAGCCCGAAAGTCCCTCCAGTGGCTCTCTGGTAGACAGCCACTAGGGGTGTAGTTAACCCACAAAGGTAATTATTGCAGTTTCTTAAAAACAGCAATAATTACCTTTGCAGGGTTATGGGACCTGGGACTATGCACCCAGACCACTTCAATGAGCTGAAGTGGTCTGGGTGCCTATAATACCAGCAAAATTACCAGTGGCATTAGTTAAATACATCTCTATCTTAAATTTATATGGAGTATGTAAAACTTCACTGACATTTCAAATCCAGTTTACTGAATAGAAACTTGTGTGTGCATGTCAGACATATTATTCCAAACTGATGCCACTAGCCTGCCCCAGAATATATAAACTTACCGGAACAATTCCATGAACCCCAACGGTTTGTATTGTCTGGTTTTCTTCCTCAGAAGCAATTGCAACAAAGCTAAATCCCCGGAAAAGCTGATGTGCATTGGCACTTGCAGGGATACCGGGTGAATCTGTGTATGAAGAAATGCTATGAGAAAAAATAAATATGACAAAAGAACAACCCCCAGACATATAGCAATATAAAAACAGACATTCAAAACCCGGAAATATCTAAACACCATTAACAAATGCTGCACTAGAAGTAAGGAGAGGTTGTGGTTTGTTCAACCATAATCTTCCTCTTTTCAGTACACATTTTGTACAATTTTCCTGAGCAGTACGTGGACATTTTGTGCTATTTATTAAGGTATCACTATAGGGTCAGGAACACAAACCTGTATTCCTGACCCTATAGTGTTTAACCCACCATTTAAGTGGCTTGCACCCTTTAGCCCCCCTATAAAAGTTTAAAACTCACCTTATTTCCAGTGCCGTGTGGGTCTGCAGGCGCTTGCTCCGCCCCCTTTATGATATCATCAAAAGGGCTGATTTTTAGCCAATGCAATGCTTTCCCACAGGAAAAAATTGGCATGGGCGGGGCCAAATGCCGTTTTGGCCAATCAGGACCTCCTCATAGAGATGCACTGAATCAAATGCATCTCTATGAGAAGAATTCAGCGTCTCCATGCAAAATGCTTACTGTGCAGCCCTGAGCCATCTAAGGAGTGGCCACTTGGAGGTGTCCCTAGGAGCAATGTAAACACTGCCTTTTCTCTAAATGACCTCCATTTGTCTAAATATACATAGGGATTAAGGAGAAAGCGCAAGTAACATTTTCTTTTCTTTGGTTTTTACTATATATTGGGGCTGATGTGTATTGTAGTTCTTGCTGCTGGCCCAGCAGTAATGGGACTAAGCGCAGGACTTCTTTTTGTGTATATATATATATATATATATATATATATATATATATATATATATATATATATATATATATATATATATATATATATATATATATATATATATATATATATATATACACATACATACATACATACATACATACACACATATATACACACACACACTTAGATCATATATACAATATATATATATGATCTAAGTATATCATTTTTTTTTTACACTTATTTTAATTTATTTTAATTTTATTTCCAGCCAGCAGGGGGGACTGTCATTACAGTTAGTCCCCCTGCTGGCATTGCAGCAGACAGCTAACCCGGCCATGTGATTGTGAGGTCCTCGCAAGGACCTCACTCTCACATGGCCTGGGGGGGCTGAAGAGGGCGGACGTGCCGCGGGGGGCTCCCTGGGAGTCCCCGCAACCGCGATCGCCGGCGACCGGGTTAGTAAAAAAAACAAAAAAAAAACGAGGGCGTACAATTACGCCCGGCGGCGCTTAGAGCCGCTTTAAAAAGGACGTAATTGTACGCCCTCCGGTCTTAAGGGGTTAAAAATATAAGAGAAGTAGCAGGTGATGTTAATGAGAGCAAGAGGTCATCAGCATATAAGGATATTTTTATATCCTGATCTTTAGTGCAGAAACCTTTTATCTAATTTTCTCTAATCCCAATAGCCAATGCTTCAACTGTGAGAATATAAAGTAACGGAAACAGGGGGCAACCCTGCCTTGTTCCATTTCGCAAGTCGATCCATCCTGCAAATATGTTCGCTCCTATAGTTCTGGCAGAGGGATTCGAATAAAATGCCATTATAGCACCATGAATCCATCCCTCAAAACCGAAAGATCTTAACACATTATCGAGAAAGCCCCAGCTGACCCTGTTAACAGCCTTCTCAGCATCTAAGGACAGGGCCAGAAGGGGCTGTCCACTTCTACTAGCTTGATCAATTATATCTAGAATTCATCTAGTGCAATTGCTGGCTGACCTACCTGGAATTAATCCTTTTTGATCCAGGTTTATGATTTTCTCAATTATCAGTTTCATTTGTGTTTCTATTATAGAAGCGTAAATTATTATATCGGTATTTATAAGTGAAATAGGTCGATAGCTACACATATCTATTGGATTTTTATTTAATTTTAATATCGGTAATAAGTTCACCTGTAGTAGCTCTTTAGGTGTATTTGAATTATTAGCTATTTCATTGTATAGGTTGGTCAAGGGGTAGATAAGTTCTTGTTTGAAAATTTTATAAAAAAAAGTTTATTATATCTGTGGCGAAACCGACCTCGCCACGTGTCCTTGGAGGGGGCTGATTGCCCGCCTCTTGCCTTTGGACTATGGACCAGACTTTATGGGAATGTGATACCCCAGATAGCCATACCATGGAGCCTATTCATATAATGAAAGACTATGGGAAAGACTTTAGCTCCATGGCAATTGTACTGTGTGAGTAGGATCTGCACGCTATTCGGTAGTTTTGTGCGTGCAGATCCCAGCTATCTGGGGATAGGTGAAATGTCTGTGTGTTATGTGTAAATGTGACTTTATGTATTTTAAAGTGTTTTATGTCGTTTTGCAACCATGTGGTTAATGGAGTCTGCCTCTAGTCCTGGATAATTGGATTCCTTCCCCAATTATCTCCAGGCCAGAGGGGAGGGATTGTGAGGCATTGTGGGAGGTAACCGGTCTGAGCTGGAAAGTCATGCTGACAGGGGTTTTAAAAGATACTATTACTAACTTTTGAACCCCTGGTCTGATTCATGCCATTTTTAATATGTTGTTCCCCTGAATGGATTGATTGCGGATATGTATTTTTATGTGAATGTGATGTATGGTTTTGAAGTTATAAATATTGGGTAAAAAGTATATTTTACACTGTATGCATAATGGGAGAATTTAAAAGGTTTCTCGGATCCAGTGTTCGTGTGTCTCCAGTCGGGAGAATGGTGTTTGCAGTAGCTGCCTGTGCATCTGTAAAGGGGATTATCGCCTAAACGGATTTTAACCCCTCATATGCTGAAACGGTCCGTTACAATATCCATCGGGGCCTGGTGTTTTATATACATCTAGCTTTTCTATTTCCCTTTCCAATTAATTGATGGTAATCAGAGTGTTTAGTGATTGTAAATCAGAATTTGTTTTCTAGGGAATATAAAAATGTCTTAAATCATTTCTTATTCTATCTTCGTCTGTAAATAAATCAAGATTATAACGTTTATTATAAAAGTCATAACATTTTTGGCCAATTTTCTCAGGAGTTGAAAAGATGTCCTTCCCAACTATAATTTTATCTATTCTATTTTCCTATTTAGTTTTTTGTAATTTTTTTTGTCAAATGTTTACTTGCTCTAGTCCCCGTGTAGTAATTGTTTATTCTTAGTTTAAAGTAATATTGATTTTTCTCTTCTGTTTTTAAATACATTTTATTTTGAAGTTCGCTCAACTTTATTTTATTTTGATTTGATTTGTAGGATTCTGTTTATTTGAGCTTGATAAATTGTATATACAAATCCGCCAGGTCATTAGTTTTATCGATTTTAAATTAGATAACCTCTCATGACCGCCTTATAAGTACACCATATTGTGGATTCCTTTAGATCCGGTGTATTTTCCTCATAAACAAATGTTGTTACTCTGTTTCTTGTCTTACTATTATACCATTCAGTTTTAACAATAAATTGTTCACTTTTACAGTTAAATCTTTATCTCCCCTCTTCTGACTGCAGCCAGTTTGAACAGAGTTGAGAAATATGCAGGAAACTAAGAAAAATCACCAGCTTTTCCGTCTTGAGCCACTTTAAATACTTCTAGCTTTTATTAATCCTTGGCTCTTACTACCTCGTGGAGCGTTATTATTAAGCAGCATTGATTTCAGCTGCATGGATTTTTTTTTTTTTTTTTTTAGCCTAACGTGGCACAGACCTTGATTGTTTTGTCTCAATGTAATGTCTCACTCTAGTTGAAATTTATTCCGTTATTGGTCAGCTTGATTACCGCTCTGTTAGTCTTGTAGGTTATTTCTACAAGCGTCTGTAAGCATCCATCGGATCGCTATTACTTAAACTCCGAAAGCATAAACCGCTCCATTCCACTTTGTCACAACCCTCCTTGCGCGATCACGTACGACTGTGATAATACTTTAATAAAAGACTGGGACTTTTTTTTTTTTTTTTTATCATCAACATTTAACATTGGGACTATCAACCTGTTGTATACTAAGAAACACATATTGTTGTTATCCAGCTTTTATATTTCTTAAAGGTGTATTACATACACCATAACTACTCCTTGTAATCTTTTAGATCCAATCTAAAAATGTTCTTTTACTTATTATGCAATCACCACAAAACCATAAAAATAAATTAAAACCTTTACGCATAAAAAGTTTGAGGCTTAACCAAAAGTCTCATGATAACAGCATAACAGTAGGAAGTGTGGGTTGCTATCATGAGACTTTTGGTTAATCCTCACAAATGTATTTATTTTTATAGTTTTATGGATTGTATAATAAATAACAGAGTTAAAGGACCACTCTAGTGCCAGGAAAACATACTCGTTTTCCTGGCACTAGAGTACCCTGAGGGTGCCCCCACCCTCAGGGACCCCCTCCCGCCGGGTTCTGGAGAGAGGAAGGGGTTAAACTTACCTCTTTTTCCAGCGCCGGGCAGGGAGCTTTCCTCCTCCTCTCCATCTTGATCAGGTAAGTAAAGTATTTTTAACCCTTTATTCACACAGGCAGGGGGAGGGGAAGGCAGAGAGAGCTATAGTGCCAATGATTACAACTTTGCATTCTTGGCACTTATAGTATCCCTTTATGGTGTTAACACATGTCTTATTTTTACCCTTTGGTGTTTTTGCAGTAAATTCAGGATCAAAATAAAAAGTATCTTCTGGTCCCCCGGTTGCTGGTTTAAAAGGTGGTTGAATTTCTCTCCTATATAATTTCTGAAATAGAAAAAGAAATTAGTTGTACATAGCCTGTTAAGGATGATATTGCGTATACAAAAATATATACATATGTAATACACGTGTATGTGTGTGCAATTACTTTCCACCTAACATCCTATCACACTGGAAATGCTTTACAGGAGGGGCAGCAATAAGTGATGCACACTGTATAGGTTGTCGTTCAGCTCTGCTATCAATTAAAGTAGACTGGTGACACCCTTAATAAGCAGGCTCACGGAACCAATGACAGGCTCCCTGGGTTGAAGCACTCCATGCATGGTACAAGTGCCCACTGCAGAGCACCTAATGATGTGCTAATGTTTTACTGCAAGGGACAGTTCCCATGTGTCACCAATCGTGACCGTTGGAAGGTCTTTACATAGGATGTTAAGTACACATCCTATGTACTCTTCAAACTTCACATGTCCTAAGCACCCCCTTGCCTAACCCTAAACTTAACCCCTCAAGCTTTTAATCCCAATACCTTTATAACCCAACTCTGAAATTGTCCTGTCTCTGACCCCTTTGCTCTAATCACTTCTAACATTATTTTTTTTTTTCTTGTTGACATTTTTCTGTGCTCTGCTTAAACACACTTGTTATGCCACAACAGCATGACCAGGCCTCTCAAAACAGACAAAGTCAAGGCATATGATATAATAGCACATTTTTGTATTAGTAAAGTAAGAATCAAGACATGTCTACAGCTGTATTACGAGGTGTGAGTAACAGTGGGGATGCAAAGAGAGACATGCATGTTAGTTGCAATGCGTGCAACTATGAGGTTATGAATAACTTGTATTTCCATGCACAGTGGTAAGTTAAGTCGATCTAACACTGAATTTCACACACATAATAGTGAAATGGCCACTTTGACTGGGCATCACAACAAAGTGTCATATCTAGCCTTGTAGTAGTTCACAAAATAAAAAGTATAAGACAACAACATGTTGAAATCAAATTAACCCCCCCCCCCCAAAAAAAAACAGTGGGACAAAAAAAAAAAAAGCATAAAGGTAGGCCTTTATCTAGAAGTCCCCTTTTATCAGATTCCCATCCTGGGAAAGTAACTGCAGCATGCTGGTGAGGCAGTGTCCCCTCTCCTTGTCGCCACACTTGCTAGGTATTGCTGGTTATCCTGCTTTAGCACTAGTCTCGAACCACAGGGCTGCAGCACCATGTTATCTTGGAAATCAGGCTCCCATACAGCCCTGTGGCCATGTCCACAGATCCCCCTTTCCGAGATAGTAGGAATATAGGCCCGTAGATTCACTGATTTCCAGATCAACCCCTGGGAATGTAAACGGCGAGCTGGAGGTATCTCCAGGAGGGCCCCTGGCCCAGAAGAGGAACGGGCAGCTGAGACATCACTCCGAGTCGGTTGCGTAGCAGGAGGTTTGAGTATGAATCTGTGGTATACACAGTGCCAGAACTTTTGGCATATAGCATCAAATTTCGCAAGGAAAAGCTCTCTCCAACTCTGGTCCAGTGGGCCTGCATGGCGGCCATTTTGTCACGCCACTGGATTGTAGGCTAGAGAACCACTGTACTGTTCGAACGGGGACCGTGATAACCACACACACCAGCCCTAGTAGGCCTCCGGTAAAGTACCGGTAGCTGTATCGCAGGGTGGTCCAGTCCGGGTGTTAAAGTTGGTGCTGGGCTTGCTCAGCAATCTGCTTGTAGCTTGGGATGCCCTATAATAGAATTTTTTTTGCATGAAATTGCTTGTTTTTAGCCGATGTCTCAGGAGCTAGGGAAAAAACACACCTGGCCATCTTGGACTCTAGGCCCCGCCTCCCTAACATTTTTAACTTTACATGTATCACACAGCTGCACACACTCACTATGCTTACAGATTCAAAGAAATGCTAAATAAAAATATTTATAGATGTTTTTTATGTCTACAAGGTTCAGTTAATAAATTCATTAATCTAATTGAATCTTTTTTTTTGGGTGGGAGGCAGGTGCTCCTTAAAATACTTTGCCTACAGGCTTCTGACATGTAGATCTGGCCCTGGATGCAAGGAGGTCCCTGTCCTTGAACATAGTTGATTTGAAGTGATGCAATTTATGAACATCACTCTAGCTTTAAGCCTGCAATTTGGCATGGCAAGATCATAGGAAGAATATATATTTCCACCTCTAACCATACAAATATTTGCGTTGTGTGGACGCACACTGTGCAAGAACCCACGTCTCTTGTTTAGAAAGGACTAAAGCTGCAGTTATGCACATGGACTGCTCTGGGGAATACCATGTACAGTTCCTTAGAACAAATGGTGAAAGGGGCTGGCAATAGGTATTCAGTAGTTCAAATCAAAGGCTCGGATGGGTGGAACTTATGCAGTTGGTTGAACTGTATATTCCAAAAGCCTCTGCAGAACAGACATTTTGGGACAAAGTCACTGTACAAGACACTGTACAAACAGCAGTGTAGGATTTTGATCTTCTTGCCTCTGATATTGCTACTTACATTCCAATCTATCGTAGAAAAAAATGGATGTCTTTTAATTTCTTCAACGCCATCTGGACCAGCTCCTGAAATGCAATTATATATCACAGTTTAATCTTAAAAAAAGAGAGACACTCATCACACTAGTTAAAAATATACTGATTTTCAAAAGTTAATGGGTTCCCTTTTAATATTCAGCTATACAGAAACCATATGCTCAGAATGAAAAAAAAAAAAGAGTTAAAATTTGTGGATTAGCTCACCTAAACGGTTAGTGGGGTTTCTCTTGAACAGCATGCGCAGGAGACTCTGGGCCTCTGGCGTTAGAAACTGTGGCATTCCAAGCTTGGCTCTAAATAGTAGCATACAAGTATACCATCAGGAAAACAGTGTAATAAACAGAATTCTGAGTAGACAAAAAGTACCGTATATACTAGAGTATAAGTCGAGTTTTTCAGCACATTTTTTGTGCTGAAAAACCCCAACTCGACTTATACTCGAGTCAGTGTCTGTATTATGGCAATTTACAGTGCCATAATACAGACTGGGGGCTGTGGGGGCTGGCAGAGCTCTTACTTACCTCTCCTGCAGCTCCCTCCTACACAGTGCCCATCCACTGGACCACCAGGGAGTGAGAGCCCCCCTCCCTGCCATGTAACAAGCAGGGAGGGGAGATGAAAAAAATAATAAAAATATAAATAATAAAAAAATAATATAGCAATTTTTTGTAATTAAAATAATAAAAATGCCCACCCCCCACCAAGGCTCTGCAACACATACACACACACTGCACTCATACACACACAGTAAATAAATATTCAATATAATTTTGTAGGATCTAGTTTTATTTAGAAATTTACCAGTAGCTGCTGCATTTCCCACCCTAGTCTAATACTCGAGTCAATACGGTTTCCCAGTTTTTTTGGGGTAAAATTAAGGGCCTCGGCTTATATTCGGGTCGGCTTATACTCAAGTATATACGGTAGTAAATAAAATAATAATAAAAAAAAGGATAAAAGAAACCCCACCTCAACCCAACTCACATTATTATATAAGGAATAAGACAAGACTCTGCACTCTTCGCATTACACATATTATTACACCACCTCTTTAAAAGGTCATACATTAATCGTCATACTGGTTACAGTGCTATGGCCCTTTCCAAAATATGCTATTTTAACTATACATCCCAAAATTAATAGGGATTGTAACCTTATTCCCTGGCTTCTGTTATTCGAGGATGTAAATAAAATCCAGCCTGGAGCAGTGCATGGCTATGAATGTTTCACTTTATATGAAACAAAACAAAAAGAACCTTATATTAAACCACATACTACAATCTTGTAGTTTCCAATATGTAGCAATTACTCACTTCAGAATCATAGTCATGGTCTCCTTCCTGTCCTTTCCTTGAAACGGTAAGGTACCAGTAAGCATTTCAAACTAAAAGTACAAAAAAGTCATAATTAAAAAAATAATAACAAATATCACAAACCACAAATTAATGTATTATCACTGGTGTTAAATGAGTACTATAGGGTCAGGAACACAAACAAATACTTCTGACCCTATAGTGTTAAAACCACAATCTAGCCCCCGCCCCCCCTGGCCTTCCTAAATATAGCAAAATCTTACTTGTATTCAAGTCTGAAGCTCCTGGCTCTGCCCCCATTTGCCTGTCAACTGCCTCGGTCTGCTGACATCAGAAGTGGTAGTCTGAGCCAATCACAATGCTTCCCCATACAATTGGCTGAGACTGTCAAGAAGGCAGATCATGGACAGAGGCAGCACAAGTCAAACACAGCCCTGGCCAATCAGCATATCCTCATAGAGATGAATTGAATCAATGCATTTCTATGAGGAAAGTTCAGTGTCTGCATGCAGAGGGTGGAGACACTGAATGGCAGTGCTGCTTACTCTGCAGCACTGCCGAAGGAAGCACCTCTAGAAGCCATCTAAGGAGTGGCCAGTGGAGTTATCACTAGGCTGTAATGTAAACACTGCATTTTCTCTGATAAGAGTGTTTACAGCAAAAAGCTTGAATGGAATAATTAATCAGAGCATAAATGTTTCAAGTTCCGAAACATGCTCAGTAATAACAGAAAAATAAAATAACCTTCCTTTAAAAAGCCATCACTTCTTTAATGAAGATTAATACTCTGAATACATCAGTTTTAAAAAATATGGTTTTAAAACAAGAGAGAGAAGCGAGTATTGGCCATCAGAGTGCTCTTGGTCATATTGCAAATTTTCCCATGCTTTGTGGTAGCTGCCATAGCATGAAATATTAGCGTCCCCACCCATTAGCCTGATTGGGGCAGCAGGCCCCCATATTATACTTCGTAGGGCCCCACCTGCAAGCATGGGTGGGTCTCAAAGGAGGGTACAATATGCCCTTCCCCATATTATATTTATTAGTGCCCTTACCCACCAGCATGGGTAGGGGCCGGTGAGGGGACAGTATGCACGCCCTTAAAATGTCTAGTATTCCTCACCAGATGGCCACAGGTGGAGGTATGGGGGAATTTTTCAGGCCCCATACCTATGACATACCAGATGGCCAATAGAGGCATATGGAGGAAACATTCCTCCATTGTAGCAAAATGAGGGTCTTATGGACCCCCACTGCATTTTTATTTACCATTTTATTTTAATAAAAAAATAAATTTCCATAGCAAGTGAATGATAATTTGCAATGCCGGTGCTGTAGATTGGTTTGGATGAGTTCACTAAAACAGTGATTTCCTCATCCGTACCAATGATACAGAATTGGTTGGACTGATCAAATTCTGACCGCATTTGGCTTTATTTAAGCAAGAGAGAATAGCTAATGCACTCCGAATTTGGACCAAGAACACACAGGGAGATGGCCGATGACATCACTGCTCTGTGCGGGGAGTGTAGCAAGATTCTAATGGTTGGGATTCTACCTTAGTCCAACCAAAGGTGTATGAATCTGCCAGAGAGATCTAACGTTCTGTGAAAGTAGGAGCCAGATTTTTAGATATTTTTACATACAAGTCATTTAAAACCTAAGTAATTAAAGAAAAAAATAATTATTTTAAATGCTGCAAAGATTCTTATAATAAAAGATTAAATACAATCTGGTTACAGTTCTTAAAAAA